>NC_053037.3:135703306-136334036 GCF_002575655.3 Aegilops tauschii subsp. strangulata
CGAGTATGGATTACATGTATCATCATCTCGAATTCAAATATTTGAATCCCTTTTTTGTTCACTCCTTTCACGCCCATCTCTCTCGCATGCATGCTTTTTCAGGTAGCTACACTCTCTTTTCTCCAGCTCACCCGCACGCTCACTTCATGTTTCTCCTATCCTCGCAAACATGGTCTCTCGACGTCTCCCTTGAGAAGTGTCACACTCTCCCTATCATTATACATTACACGGTTTTCATTATCTCTCACGTCTCTACTGTTCTCTGGTATCACTCGGTACCTAAGCTTTCTTTTTCACCGCCACACACACAGTCTCCACTCGTCTTTCACTTTGTCTTTCTCTCTATGGGATTCTCTCACACACCCTATATGTCTCTACATATGACTCATACCACTAAAATTACTCTCTCTCTCTCCTGTAGACACAACATTTGTTGCGGTCTCCTTTTCGTCTCCATCCCAGACTGACATTATTCATTTGTTTACCGATCAGACAACCCCGACTACCGTCTCCTCTCTCTCTCACACAGACACAGACACACAACTCCTACTTCCACTCCCCTTCCCGACTACCGTCTCTCTCTCACACACACAAAACTCTCACTTTCGCACCCCGACTCATATTTCTCTCACAAACATTTATCGACTAGCTAGCCTCTAGATAGGTTTATACACCCGCACACTCGTGCTTCCACCATCGCATACATCTCTCTCTCCCGCTCCTTGTATCTATGTAGATTTTTCTTCCCTTCTTGAGACACGTCCTCTCAATCGTGCACACACACACTATCGCCTCATTTTAAGCTGATACCTATCGCACACACACTCCTTGTGTCTTTGTCACACATGCACTCCGTCCTCCTCCACTCTCCCTCTCTCACACACACACATGGGCTTTTTGCAACAACTAGCAAGATGCCCATGCGTTGCATGGAACATCAAGATGCATTTGTATGAGTAGTTTATCTTGTGGGGGAAAAGGATGAACGAGGGAAGGCCTTATTTACAAATGTGGAGAGGGGTGTGGGTATCTTTTTGCAAAATTGCCATAGTTTCCTTCCTATCCGTCAGATATAGATCGGACGGCCTATATTGCAGGATGGCAAGCACACGATCATCACCGACAATGCTTTTTATAAGAGTAGGGATAAAAAATAGAGTTGGTGATGATGGTGGGCCTGCCATCCTGCAATGTAGGTCGTCCGATTTATATCTGACGGATAGGAAGGAAAATATGGCAATTTACCCGCACTCTTCACCACATTTGCAGATAAGGCCTTCCCTCGTTCATCCTTTTCTCCCACAAGATCTTGATGTTCCGTGCAACGCACGGGCATCTTGCTAGTAAGAGTAGAAATTAGACATATACCACTTCTCGAATCTTGAAACCAACAACATTCCTCCCTTATCTCATCAAAACCGCCAAAGGAATATATTTTGAGTGAAACATAACATATTTTTAGTGATATACGTATTTCAAAACTAGACTTTTTTTCTATCAAATCGGTGAATATGTATTAATCTACTTTGATCGTGTGGCAACGCATTGGCACATTGCTAGTAGTTATTATAATTTTTTGGACACCAGACAAACGGTGGAGTACATATACGAAGAGAAGAGGCGCACGCACGCAGTCGGCCTCTCGCTGTCTCGCACACATGAGTGTTACATAAAGGCGACGTTAACAAATAAACCCTAAAACCCTATGTGCACGATTGCTGCATTCGCGGGTACCGGGTACGTGGTGGAGCACCTTTGTAGGAATAGTCAGCTCGCGTGATAATTTGATCCGTAGGAGTTGATGGTCGGGACCACAGGTGAACGACTTGGAGCGTGGTGGCTCGCCAGTTGCCATAGATCGAGTAGCCACGTTTAAAATATCGTTTTTTAGCAGGGTTAAGAGTTCCGATTTTCAATGGCGCGTTATAAGTAGTAAGTAGTTTTTAGAACGATTGGTATGGAGCGAAAATGGAATTCATAGTACTACGTACCTCCTTGGCGTATGGTTGTATGGTTTTTTTTGCGATGGAGGTTGTATGGGTTTATGTTGCGAGATATTGAACCTGGTAGTTCTAGGGAAAATACTATGGTTTAGATTTAGATGCTGGTTTTCAGTAATGAAAATCGGAAGGGGAAACCCTTCTTTGATTAAAAAAAACTACTACCTCCATTCTGGTTTACTAGTCCCCATCGTACTTTGGATCAAAGTTTGTCCATGAATTTTACTTGTAAAATGTGAATGGAAAACGAGATTTTGTTATACCCAAACAAAAAAGGATTGGAGGGAGTGATTGCTCTGACACGGACGCGACCTCTCATAGCGCAGGCATTCAACCACGCGCCGGCCAAGAGGGCCGCACTCGCTGCAGGCCCGGCTGAGCACGCCTCCTCGCCGCGTGCAACCAACTTAAGACTGCCCCGCCTGCCTTCATTGAATCCGCGCGTGTGCCGGCAACACGTCCTTCCGCGAGCCTATCCGACGCAGGACATCCCTGTCGTTCTTAAAGCCTACAGTAACGAATTTCACTCTTTTGTCCTTGAGGAAGTTCTTAAAATCCTGGCACTCAACATCGGCATGGCATATGTGGTAGACCAAGCAAACGTTATGTATGCAAACCTGGATCACAGCGGGCTTCTTCCTCTCTTTGTCCTTTAGATCCTTCTCTCGTCCCAGGACTGTGGTGTACTCAACATCTAGCCCAGCGACCCACTCATCCGTTGAACTGTTGAACATGCGTAGGAAGCGAGCAAGCCATGCTTTCACCGTCCCGGATCCACGTGTGTAGATGACGATGAACTGATCGCCGGTGATGGCTCTAACCTGGTACTCAGCGGCGACCATGGAGATTTGGGAGGCCATGGATTTTGGAGGAGGGTTAGGAGAAGTTGAACTGTCGTACCCCGCAAAAAAAATCTGGGAGCGAACTAATGTGACAGGACGGGACGACTGGGAGCGAACTGTTGTAAGGTAGAAGACGGGGACGAGTAGGGCGTGCGAACGGAGTGGGATTGCTGGCTTGCCCGGTGGATAAACGGCTGCAAGCCTCCAAAGCGTTCTCGAGAACTATGCGGGACCCACTAGATGTCATGTCTACTAGACCCATATCGTAGGCCTGACGGTATAGCTTCTGCCTGTTCGCACGCCATGCTGGCGCGTGGATGTAACTTCACTTAATTCCGTCAAACGTCGCGCCTCCCACGACCTTCGCCTCCCTCGCACAGTCGCGCCCTTTGAGACTTCGACCGGCTATAAATGAGCATTTTTTTCCTTTTTTTTAGACAAGCAATTTTTTTGCCTACTCCGCATGCATATACTCCCTCTGGTCCTTTTTACTCCCGTCAACCGTTTGCAAAGTGTTTGACCAAATTTATACTTTTTTTAACACCACCTTATATTAATTAACCAGCCACACCAGTACACTCATTCGGTACAATATTCACCACACAGGGTGGTACGTTATTTACAAGAATACCATCTAATCTATTGTCAAAGCTATACTTAGCGATTAAGTGTGCCACCTTATTGGCCGAACGGCTAATCTTTGACAATTGAAGATTGTTGATCAACTTCGAGATGCTCAACGCTTTCATCTTCAGGTCACGCATAGCAGACCTGTCATAGTCCCTCGATGCAAGAGACGCTACCACAAAAGCGCAATCAGTCTCTAAAATTACAGGATTATGAAGAGAAATACCTATGTAGAGACCGGCAATGCAAGCCCTAAGCTCCGCTTCCTCCACGCTTTGACGGGCATCAATGAAATCCCACGACCAAATTTATACTAAAAATATCAATATCTACAATACTGATTATAATGAGTATAAGAACTACGTTTTATAATGAGTGTAAAAATATTGATTTGACATTGTGAATGTTGACACATTTTTCTATAAGTCTGGTGAAAGTAGAGGTACATTGACTTCAGACAAAACTTAAATGCACAATGCAGACTAGTTCCTCCGTCCAGGTGCGTGCCATGTCCTATCTTGTCATCACAACAAGGTTAGCTATTAGGTTGGCCATAGTGGGGGTAACATAAGTAGTATCATGCACTTGGGACTCGCAAACATGCTAATGTGGTAGGCAATTAAAGAAGAGAGAGATGGTTATAGTAACATAGGTAGATACCGTAACATAATACTCCCCACTATGTGTCATGCATGGCAATAAATGAGACCACCTATGATACTAATCTACTCCCTCCGTTCCCAAATATAAGTCTTTTTAGAGATTCTAACAAGTGACTACATACGGAGCAAAATGAGTGAATCTACACTCTAAAATATGTCTACATGCATCCGTATGTTGTAGTCTATTTAAAATGTCTAAAAAGACTTATATTTAGGAACGGAGGGAGTATGATACTATGCACTATAGAGGTAGTAACATAGACTAGTAACATATGCATGTTACTAGTCTAAGTTACTCCCCACTATGACCAGCCTTAGAGTACCACTACCTCCCTTCTAGTTTAAAGGGCTCGATTCAAAAATTTAACCTACTCTTAGCAAGATAGTAGAGGCGGTGGAATAGTTTTTGAAGTCTGCAAAAGTACTCAACTAGTGTCGTCGTTCCTCACAAAAAAATGTGTTTACCAATGCATGCATGAACAGTAGTTACTCTAACCCCCCTCTCTTCTTTAATTCTTTGCCACATCAGCATGTTTGCTATTCCCGTGTGCATGGTACCAACTAAGATACCACCATTATGGCCAGCCTTAATCATCGCATGCAATAATTTAGTGCACCTTGAAATATGAACATGTGTGGGGCGTGTATGTTTTTAATGACTTGAGACTATACCTAGCCTGGCATGCAAGATGACTTATTATGCACCGTTCCCCATACCTGCAGGAAGCCCGTTCGTCTCCAAATCTTTTCCTCTCCATGTGTGGAAACAATATGCCTGCCAAACTCTCCTTCTCCCTCCGGCGGTCCCACCACTCCACCCCGTGTGAAAAATCCGCATGCATGGCTCTCCTCCCCCCACGCTCGTCCAATCCGTTGTGACCAGCAATATTTCCACCCCTTCGCTCCCCCATAATTTATTCCAACAAATATGCCCACGTAGTTGTTACTTAACCGCAGGTGCATTGGGTCACTGACATATGGGCCCAACAGGGGTCTGGCCCACATGTCAGTGACGCAACTGGACCTGCAGTTAAGTCAGTGCAGCTCAGTCCATATCTTACGTAGGTGTGCCATTGCTCGCTATAAATACTGCGCCTCCCACGACATCGCTATCTCCTCCCCCTCACGTTCACATTCATCGCTATCTCCTCCCCCTCCCTCTCACGTCGACCACCATGGCATCGCCCCTCCCAAGCCCTAGGATCCCCTCGCTGCACCGCGCGGACGGTCACGCGTCGCCGTTCCGTTCCTCGCCGCCACTAGTCGAGGAGGACGCGTCGGTGTTCCGCTCCTCGCCGCTACGCGACGCGTCGCCGTTCCGTTCCTCGCCGCCACTAGTCGAGGAGGACGCGTCGGCGTTCCGCTCCTCGTCGCGACGCGTCGAGGTGGACGCGTCGGCGTTCCCAATCTCGCCAGCATGCGCGCCGGAGGACGCGTCGGCTCCCCGCTACGAGGAGAACGCCGCGCCGCCCGCCGAGCCCCCTAGCCTTGAGGAGCTTTGGAAAGAAATGGATGTCGCCTTGTGGGAGGCTTTGCCTCCAGCAGAGCGCGCCAAAATAGAGGCGGAGAAGAAGGCCGAGGAAGAGAAGCGCACCGCGGAACAAGCTGCCTGGGAGGCCTATGTCGCGTTTGAGAGAGTCAGGCAATTGGCTCTTTGGCAGAAGGCTCGTGCGAGGGCCGTGAGGGTGGCGGAGGACGCCCGTGCCGACGCCCTGAGTGCAGTCGGGCCCAAGCGCCTCATCTACGCTTGGCGGTACGTGAACCGGGTGCACGCTTCCAGTGAGGAGGAGTACCTGTTGGCGCCGGATCACCACACCGGTGAGATCGCGCTCGCCCGCCGGCAAGCCGCCAATCAGCACCTCGCGAGTTGCGAGGCTGAGGAAGAGGCGTTGTGTCGGCGCGCTGGGAAACGGCCGCGCACCAGGGCACTCGTGGCGCGCCGCAAGCGCTCCTGCGAGCGCCGTGGCTTTTAGGAGGAGTATAATTTTTGTTTCGTAAGGCGATCTCATTAGTTTTGGGACGCAAATGATAAATCCCGAACGTTCATGAATTTTTAGCGTCCTTAATTAAGTATGTAAAAGGGAAAGTTTGGAAACCTTGTGTATTCGTATGCATTTTGCAAGTACGTGCATATAGCACAAACTTTACTATATACTATCGCACTACGCGTCTCTCTCGATATATGCTTGCAGACTGTGCTACTCCCTCCGTCCAGGTCAATAAGTCATCTTTGGTTGTGCACCGTGACCAAGAAGGAGGGAAGACTTATACACCTAGACGGAGGGAGTACTACTATTACTTATGTACGTGCAAATGCACGTTTTAACATTACGATGCGGTTTTTGTAAAAGTAGAAAAACAACACTAGTCAAGCTTGTGAAACGATTCAATGCAAAACAAATGCAAAAATGCTCGTTTGATTGTTTACTTTTAGCTTCCTTCTCTGTGGTTATTTCTCTGTCGTACTTTGTACAGAGTATCTCACTGGTTGGAAAGGCATGCAAATTCCCAAACCGCTTCCTACACCCTGTATCGAATTTTTTGCCTAACAAGTTGTGTCATGCAAGTGGAATTCCAACTTGAGTACTACTACTAGTAGGAGTACCAGGGGCCAGTTCTTTTAGGCTTCTAGATTAGTAATCCCATAACTACTACCTCCGTCCTGGTTTATTGGTCCCCATTGTAATCTGTGGCAAATTTTGATCATAAATTTAACTAATGAAATGTTAGTGCATGCCACATGCACTAATATTTTATCAGTTAAATCTTTGGTCAAAATTTAGCACAAATTACAATGGTGAAGAATAAACTAGGACGGAGGTACTACTAGTAGTAGTTTAGAAGCCCAAATAAATGAGTGAGGCGCCTTAATGTTACTCTCCACTGTGACTAGTCTTATGGGAAAAGCTGGGGAAGCCGCCAAAAGAACTGGCCCTAGGAGTAGTAGCTAGGGATACTAGGAGTAGTAGCTAGGGATCGAGTGTGCGAGATGAACCGGAGAAAGTAAAGGCAGAGAGATGAAATGCAAAAAAGACGGAGGGACGTGATGGTTGCTTGTCCGTTTATTTTACCAGGCCACTTATTACTGGGAGTGGTTGGGTTTTGTGATATGACAGCTTTACCGCCGCGCCACGAGCGGGGTGAGACTCCCGTGCAGCGCCGCCCTCTACACTAGTACTACATCAGTCGTGGTTTATCCCCCATTGAATTTGACTGAAGATTTAACTGACAAAATGTTAGTGCATGTCAACAAAAACAATATCGTTGGATTCGTATTTGAACATAGTTTTCAATGATATAATTTTAGGTGACATGCATCATCATTTATCGTACTATATATAATGTTAGTTCAATTTTTGGTCGTACTAATCTATAGTAAGGTGCCCGTGCGTTGCACGGAAGAGTGAAATGCATTGATCGGGGAGTTGTTTATTTTGACAAAGGATGTGGGGGTCATCTCATGTGTAACGGGTATCGATAGGTTTGTTCGGATATTATTTCATCTCTAGAGCTCACAAACATCCGGGTGAAATAGATAAAAAAGTATCTTTTGCAAACAAAAGCGTTCAACTGTTCAACCGGCATCCAAAACTTGTGAAGAAATAACTCTTATTGTGCTTTGCAAGAAATGATCTTCAAGAATTAGTTTTTGAGTATCCATTGTTATACATGTTGGCTACAGATGACATGGCACTTTCTTATAGTCAACAGTTGGCTATACTATTTAAGTATTAACCGCGGTCTCGCCTATCTGACAGGTCACTGCGGTAAGTGGATAAATCTGCACGTCCATCGCAGGATCATACATCCTCCATGGTTCTCTGATGCCATTGAACACAAGGGCTTCATTTACGTTGTCGACTCCTTCTATGGTTGGACGTATTGCTGGCCTACTCCAGTCATCGCTACAAACGGCTGTTACAGCAGTATGTTACTTTCCTATGATATCATGATGGCTTGCTTATATTACTGTCAACATTTGCTGAAAAAATATTCATGCTCATAACATGCTGTTCTTAAGATTGACTAAATGAAGAGCCCTTTTTTATTTGACTCCAACTTGATATGATGTTGTAGGCCGCCTGGTGTCCCTACCCTTCCTAATCCTAGAACCTTTCAAAGAAAAGCGGCATGGCAGTTGCAGGTGGTTCCTGGCTCGATCAGACGACGGCGAAAGATTGATGATCGTTCGCACGTACCGGACGTGTTGTTTCGCGGAATACAATCACAGTCACTGCAATGTCTTTGAGCAGGATCCCAGCTTCTCTGGGCCTTCAGGAATTTTTGACTGGAGGCTGGTAAGTAGCCTTGGTACATGCTCTCTGTTTGTCGGACTGAATTATCCGATTAACCAGGAGATAACCGACGGCAAGGATCATGATGGCAGCGCGGTTTCGTTCATCAGGCAAAACTGTGTGCACACAGCGTACCATGCGTCTCTGCATGCACCATACCCTGCTATGTGCCGCCACGCTCTGCGGCCCAAAGTAGGAGAGAGGGTCGCAAGTATCAGACTTGGACCTGCTGGCTGGAGTTTCCCCCGTCAGGCACCCATCTGGTTCAAGCCGTCAGCCAATCTCCACAGCTTAATAAATAGTAACGTCTAACTGAGCTAGTTAGTTAGATGCGTACACTTGGTGTAGTAGGATCTTTATTTAGTTTGGTGCATACACTTGTTCTTTTTTGGTAGCCCTTTTGTAATGATGGCTGATATTTGGTTTCGAAGAGAGAGCTGCGTCTTCACTCTTCTGGCCTGCTTACTGCTTCTGTTGCACCCCCAGCCCTGGTTGCTACTGCTGCTGTTTTCAATGTACAATCAGTAGTATATTTCGTCTGTTGGTTGAATAAATGTGTTGTTAGATCGACAAACACAATGTTTTGGAAGTCGTTGCACGGTTCGATCCTTTAGTGCCCTGTACCGTACGTAGCGCATACTATTTTTCGTACGGAACACATTTTCCACTTGTTGATAACATGCAGCCCACTGATGAAGGCCCAATAGAGAAGCCCATAATTAACTGGAAGGGAGGCTCTCACATGAATCCGGCCCAGGTACATGCTCATGGTCCCCTAAACATAAATAAGTAAATAAATAAATAAATAAAGCTAAATGCTCATGCACCAGTTCTTTGGGAAAATAGGTAGCCCAGTATTTCTTTTTGAAGAATACCCAAGCTAGGCCTATTTGTTTTCTCTAAATTACTGGGCTGCAAATCTTTCAAGACGAGGAGGGATGCATTCCGGCCTGGCTTAAGAGTATGGTCAATGTCTGTTAAAAGTAATATCAAAAGGGGTTGAAAATTCCAAAAAAATTATAGCAAATGGGATATAAGTTTCTTTTTTTGTTTTTGTTCTTCACTAATATCTTATACGTATTTCATTGGATTTAACATGACATAGTACTAATTTATTTTTAAATTTGTTTTAGTATGGCTATTAATTTTTGGATTAAGAATATTTCGTTCCCCAGCAAAAATTTGCGAATTTTCAAAATTTCCCACATATTTAGTTAATTTTTTGACCCTGGTACTGACCAGAAAATGGCCAGCAATTCTAAAAATGGAAAACGGGCTGCAATAAATTCCATATGAATTAGAAAATGAGTAAACATTATAAAAATAATAGCAAATGGGCTGTACACGCCACAGATTTCGAGGCTGACTTGTTTACGCAAGGCTTTGTGAGTGAACACACAATTCTAGCAGCAGTGACTGTTGGATGTCCATCCAACGGCCGACGTGCTTCTTCAATCTCTGATCTTCCTGTTCCAGCCGCCTAAACTAGCGCCGGCGGGACTGCCTGCTCCCTCCTCTTGTGGCCCGCTGTGATGCCGCGCAGGCTTCCCCGGCCCTCCCTACTCCCGCCGCTGGCCTGGCCGCACGCAATCAACTGCCTCCTTATTACGCGAAAAAATGATTCCTCCCACTGACATCTGGGGCGCACCGGTTGGGAGGCTGACCTGTGGGCCTACTAAGTTGATGCGTACGCACGGCTTGTCAACTTAGTCAACAAACGATTCTAGCAGCAGTAACCGTTGGATTTGAATCGAACGGTCCTGCTTCTTCTTCAATCGCTGCTCTTCTTGCACCAGCCGCCCAAACTAGCGCCGGGGAGACCGCCTGCTCCTGCCTCCAGTGGCCGACTGTGCTGCCGTTGAGGCCTCATCGTCCCCTACTACTCCCACCGCTAGCCAGGCCCTGCGGCGATGGCAGCCTCACACCGCAGCCGAACCAGTGAACCCTCGTACTCCTCTCCGTGTGGGCATCCACTGCCGCGTCTTCCCCGGCTCCGCGTCGTCCCCTTCCTAGGCCTCGCCGTCGTCCACCGCCTTGGTGCTCTCGGCGCGGTGTGGTCAACGACATTCCATCGAAGAGTACTGTACGTGGAGAGGCTGACAGCTGGGTCCACGTCCACAGCCCAGTTTTTTTGTGATTTGCCAAGTAAGTCGCTTTGTCAGGCCTGTTGGGCTGCAAATCTTTCAAGACGAGGAGAGCTTTCATTCGGTTGGCCGAGAAAATGGCCCATCAGTAATGAGAAATGGGATGTACATTTTTAAAACACATCAAACCGGCAATTAGTTTCAAATATCTTTTTTTTCATTTTGAGATTTTAAATTACATTAATTTTTATCCGTGGAGAATTTGTTGGATTTTATATTGATATACATTTATTTTTAAAATCAGTTTGAATGTGAGTCGAAATTTCAGGATTAAAAACAGTTCGGACCGCACCGAAATGCAAAATTTCGTATAATTTTTTAACCGTGGCCACAATATGGACTGTAATGCTAACAAACAGAATATGGGCTCCAAAAAAACCTTAATAATTAGCAAATGGGCTGTAAATTATTAGAAATAATGGCAGATTGGTTGTATGCTGTTTTCCACAGATTTGAGGCTTTCCTAAAAAAAGGTTGACGCACAAGCACTGACTGTTGGATGTCCATCCAACGGCCGTCGTGCTTCTTCAATCTCTGCTCTTCCTGCTCCAGCCGCTCAAACAAGCGCTGGCGGGACTGCCTGCTCCCTCCTCCCCGCGGCCGGCTCTGCTGCCGTGCAGACCTCACCGCCCCACCGTACTCCCATCGCTGGCCTAGCCATCCCTCTACTCACCCACACCTGCTGTTATTCTCCGGCGACGGCAGATGAACTAGTAAACCCTCGTACAGTCGTACTCCCCTCCGCATGGGAAACAACTGCCGAGTCTTCCCTGCCTCCGTGTCGTTCCCTTCCTAGGCCTCGTCGTCGTCCACCGCCCTGGTGCTCTCGGCGCGGCCTGGTCAACGTGGTCAACGACCGACATGCATCTGAAGTGGACTGTACGTGGAGAGGCCGACAGCTGGGTCCACGGCCGCACACAAGGAAATGCCTCCTTATTACGCGCAAAATAATGATTCCTCCACCTGACATCAGGGACCCACCGAAAGGGCCTCTGTATTTCACGAAAAAACGTTACCGCCGCTGATAGCTCGGACCCACCAGCTATATCTTCGCACGCAAGGAAGTGCCTCCTTATTACGCACACAAAAAATGAATACTCCCCCTGTTAGCTGGGACCCAGTATAGTGGCAGGCTGACTTGTGGGCCTACTAAGTTGACGAGGACGGAGGGCTTTGTCAACTTAGTCAATATGCACGATTCTAGCTCCAGTGACCGGACGATGTCCATCCAACGGCCGTAGTGCTTCTTCAACCTCTGGTCTTCTTGCTCCAGCTGCCCAAACCAGCGCCGGTCGTGCCTCGTGCTCCTGCCTCCCATGGCCGGCTGCGATGCGGCGAAGGCCTCACCGCCCCCTACTATTCCCACCGCTGGCCAGGCCATCCCTCTACTCACCCACACCCCTATTATTCTGCGGCGACGGCAGCCTCACACCGCAGCGAACGAGTGAACCCTCGTACTCCTCTACGCGTGGGCATCCACTGCCGCGTCTTCCCCGGCTCCGTGTCGTCCCCTTCCTAGGCCTCGCCATCGTCCACCGCCCTGGTGCTCTCGGCGCGGCGTGGTCAACGTGGTCAAGGAACGGCTTCCATCGGACGTGGACTGTACGTGGAGAGGCTGACAGCTGGGTCCACAGCCGCAGCAAGGAAGTGCCTCCTTATTACGTGCAAAATAATTATTCCTCCACCTGACAGCGGGGACCCACCGGACGGGCCACCGTATTTCGCAAAAAAAAGTTTGCCCCTGACTGCTGGGACCCACCAGCTACATCTTCGCACGCAAGGAAGTGCGTCCGGGCAAAAAAAACGATTCGCCCCCCTGACTGCTGGGACCCACCAGCTACATCTTTGCAGGCAAGGAAGTGCCTGACAGTTGGGACCCACCTGGTTGAAGCGTATGTAGCGTTGTCATTCTGGTCGCGAACGTGTACGTACATATATACTGGTGGATGTAGAGGCGCGCACGTGTCGTAGTAGAGGCGCGTACGTGTCGTAGTAGAGGCGCGAACGTAGCATGTACACGTACGTACAGCGGCCAGGGTGCAAGAAAGAAAATACGGCCATGTATGTGTACATACGAGCGGGGTCTCGAACGCCTACTCGCGCATACGTACGGCCAGGGCTCGTGTACATGACTGGGTCGAAACGGAGAAACAGCGTTGTCGTCGTGTTCATGGGGAGGCAACGGAATGCGTCGTGTTCATGGGGAGGCAACGGAATGCGTCGTGTTCATGGGGAGGCAACGGAATGCGTCGTGTTCATCGGGAGGCAACGGAACGCGTGGGAGCCAACCGGCTGGGTCGGAACGGAATGCGTGGTCGTGTTCATCGGGAGGGCTTGGACGGAACAGGCGATGGAAACGAGGCCTGGCGTACTGCACAATGGAGGAAACGGACCTCCTACGTTCGGAACGGGGTCCTGTTGATCAGGAGGGGTGTGGCGTACCGCAAAACGGAGGAAACGGACCTCCTACGGTCGAAACGGGGGTCCTGTTGATCGGGAGGGGTGTGGCGTACCGCAAAACGGACGAAACGGACCTCCTACGGTCGAAACGGGGGTCCTGTTGATCGGGAGGGGTGTGGCGTACCGCAAAGCGAACGAAACGGACCTCCTACGGTCGAAACGGGGGTCCTGTTGATCGGGAGGGGTGTGGCGTACCGCAAAATGGACGAAACGGGCCTCCTACGGTCGAAACGGGGGTCCTGTTGATCGGGAGGGGTGTGGCGTACCGCAAAACGGACGAAACAGACCTCCTACGGTCGAAACGGGGGTCCTGTTCATCGGGAGGGGTGTGGCGTACCGCAAAACGGGACTCCACGGAATACTGTTCATCTCCACCGTCGACCTCCTCCAGCCTCCACAGGCTCCTGTTCATCCAGCCTCCACCGCGCACTACTCCACCGGCTACTGTTCAACCACCCCTCCACGTGCACCCCTCCACCGTCTACTGTTCATCCAGCCCTCCACACCACGGGGTCCTGTTCAACCACCCCTCCACGGGCACCCCTCCACCGTCCACTGTTCATCCAGCCCTCCACACCACGGGGTCCTGTTCAACCACCCCTCCACGGGCACCCCTCCACCGTCTACTGTTCATCCAGCCCTCCACACCACGGGGTCCTGTTCATCCAGAGGCAACGCCACCGCTCACTGTTCATCCAAACCCCCCCCCCCCCCCCCGCAACGCTCACTGTTCATCCAATCGATCGGCTTCAGTTAGTAGCAGTAGCGAAGGAATCGCTCGATCGGGTTCAGTTAACAGCCATCGATCGATCGCTCGGGTTCAGTAACGCGTAGCCTGCAGTGCAATCGCTCGGGTTCAGTTAGAGCCCAACGCCTCGCTTGGGTTCAGTTAGAGCCAACACCTCGCACACACGCGCGTACGTGTACGAGAGAAACGCGCATCGCTCGGCCCCCGACCTCCCACCGTAACCGGGAACTCCCCGAAATTTTCCTCGCCCTCGCTTCTACAACGGTTTTTTCCGTCATGGACGGCCCAAAGAATGTCATGCAACTGCGTCTCCGGCCCGCACAGGACGAAAAGCCCATTTTCTGTCATGATTTTTTGTCATAGAAGTAGGAGCCCACCACATCTATGATGATACTGGGTTTTGTCACAATTATCGTCATAGAAGTGTCATATGTATGACAGAAAAAAATTTCGTTCGGCCCAAAATGTCACGGATGTGTCTTTTTTTGTAGTGAAGGCAGAGGGCGGTAGTACTGCTGGCACGGTACTACCGCAAGGCAGGGGCTGTCCAGGGATGGGAAGGCACGGATATAAAAAATTACATCCGTGGCTACTTCTGCAGAGTTGGAGTCGATGCAAAAACCCGACGCGGTAGTACCGTAAGCCAGCCGTGGTACTACCGCGCGAGGCGCGGATGTAAAAAATTACATCCGCCCCTTACTGCCGCGTACTTGCGGAACTAAGCAGGGACCACGGTACTACCGCTTACTAGAAGCGGTACTACCGTGGGTCCTTGCGGTACTACCGCACCAGCGGGCGGTACTACCGCAAGGTCCTGCGGTACTACCGCTCTAACGAGCAGTACTACCGCACCCCCTAGTTCGGCAAACAAGAGCAATATTTGCATAGATAAGGAAAACATAGGATGCTCCAAAGGCTAGAGGAAAGGAGGTGCAAAGGAAGATGTGTACGTGATGAATCCACCCATCCTTTCCAACACGGACCCCCTCTTAATAGTACGCCTTCCCTACGACTCAATAGCACCGAAAAGAACCGAAGAGAAACGCCGTCTTCTATAGCCTTCGAGGGGAACCCAATCATCTTGTGCCTAGTCAATATATCTGAAATATTCGATGCACATGATTAGTCCGCAAAAGCATTGTCATCAATCACCAAAACCAACTAAGGGATAAAAATGCCCTTACAGATCCAACTATAATATCAAAGCTCGTGATACATCAAGATCGTGCCGAATCAAGAACACGAGAGAGAGAGAGATCAAACACATAGCTACTGGTACATACCCTCAGCCCCGAGGGTGAACTACTCCCTCCTCGTCATGGAGAGCACCGGGATGATGAAGATGCCCACCGGTGAGGGATCCCCCCTCTGGCAGGGTGCCGGAACAAGGTCGTGATTGGTTTTTGGTGGCTACAGAGGCTTGCGGCGGCGGAACTCCCGATCTATTGTGTTCCCCGATGTTTTTAGGGTATATGGATATATATAGTCAAAAGAAGTCGATCAGGGGATCCACGAGAGGCCCACGAGGGTAGGGGGCGTGCCCAGGGGGTAGGGCGCGCCTCCCTGCCTGGTGGCTTCCTCGAAGCTTCCCTAACGTGTACTCCAAGTCTCCTGGATTGCTTCCATTCCAAAAATAACTCTCCTAAAGGTTTCATTCTGTTTGGACTCCGTTTGATATTCCTTTTCTTCGAAACACTGAAATAGGCAAGAAAACAGCAATTTGGGCTGGGCCTCCGGTTAATAGGTTAGTCCCAAAAATAATATAAAAGTGTTTAGTAAAGCCCATAAACATCAAAACAGATAATATAATAGCATGAATACTTCATAAATTATAGATACGTTGGAGACGTATCAGCGCTAGGTAAAGGGGGTTAAAGGCGAACGTGAAGGTGCCTAGTCGTTTTGTAGATTCCAGTACGGGTGAAATGATGATAGACCAGCTGATTGAGAACATCGTTGCCAGTGGCACGTATGATGATGATTTTCTCCATAGAATGTTCTGGTTTTTCTAGGCACGGTTCTTGCACCGCACTCCATGAAAGAAGTTCCTAATGCTTATTACAAGTTAGTGGAGGATGTGGAGGCCATCAAAGCATTTAATTGGAACGCGTTTACTTTACACGTTTCCGTTGAAGGCATCACAAAAACCGTATCAGATCTTACAAAATTTACTTGGTCGGTCGGAAACCTTGCCCTCATACAGGTAAATCTTACGTTATATTTGTTTCTTTCGAACTATAGTTTGTGAAAAAAAGTTTGCTAATATACTTCATGTTCATGCAGTACTTGTTTTGGGAGAAAGTGCAGCCACTGGATGAAGAGGCAATTCGCTCATGAATATCCGTTGATGCTTAATTGGTCAGAAGATGAGACTAAGAAGCGTGACGCGTACGACACATCATACGGCCGTGGTAATGGGACGGTAAGTATTAATGGTTTGTACTGCATGCACTTATGTTACTATTTATATGTTGAGCAATTTAAATTGATTTAGCGTGTCACAAATTGATGATGTGATAAGTGAGAAGTACAGACAGACATTAATTGCTCAACAAGGAAGAAAGGCGGAGGAAGAATTTGAGCAAGAAGATCGAACAGGTCATGCCCAAAAAAGGAAAGATAATAGAGACGAGGCTTCGTCAAGCAGGGACAGTACATTAGATCAAGTGATGAAATGCATCAAAGATATGCAAAAAGAAATTAGACTTCTCCCTGAAAAATGTGCTTAGGTAATGAGTGATGTGTACTTCAATTTACATGAGATTATTCATAATGTTTGCATGTAGTTAATACTTTTGATGTGTCATTGCAGATAGTAGTGGAGAAGCTGGAGAAGAAAGGTCTTGTCTTCAAGCCAAACAGGGGGTTTCGTGATGACGTTGAGTTTGTGGAGCATAGTGAAGACTGGGTGGGTAAGTATGGTCCATCAAAATATTGGACAGATGTAAAATCAACTCCTACAAAAGAAGATATGGACAATAGGGTGAAGGCATCCTTCACCACTAGGAACGGGAAGAAGTTGGCGCATGAGAAAGGTGTGCATCACAACACACCCGTTACAGGAGATGAAGGCGACCCCTTCGTTATTGAGGATAATGGTAATTCACCCAACCCATCTCTTGCGACGGTGGACACGAATGACTTTCCAACTCTTACTGCAACCCCCAAGAATATGAATATAGTGTCAGACGGGTCTAGCACCGATAAATCTGAGGAGATTAGTATGGATAGTCTGAACACCCGTATTAAAAATGCGAAAGAAAGTGGCATTAAGGAGAATGATGGGAAATGCAAGAGGAAAGAGTTAAAATACTATCAGAACGGTGGACGTAAACGTCCAAAGAAAAGTAAGTGCTAGGTAATTTATTCTTGAAAGATATTCTTGTCCTTGCATGCACACTTTATTAACTCATTCTTTGTTACTATTTTAGATCTGTTTGGTATAAGAGCCGCTATGATTAGTACCAATTACATTAATGAGGAACACATAGAGGCCGCGAAGGTTTATACACAGACACTAGCAGACTCGGAGAAGCTTTGTAGGAAAACTGTCATGCACATGACAGGAATTGGTGGGGAAACATGTACACCTGATATGCTTCAAGCCATCATTTCGAAAAAGTGGTTGCATGGCGCTATAAGTATTTGCATTAATTTATTAAGTTGTACATGTCATTTATATAAATTTTCTAATAGGCGTATTGTTGTTATGTTATTTTCAGGTCATCAATAGTTATTGCAACCATATGCAGACCCATAATCCTCGTGCTGACCGTCACATATTATCATCTTGGGTGTCCCACTGGCTTATTCTTCGTGCTGGTGGAAAGGTTAAGAACTCTAAGAAGCATTTTATGGAACATTTCACAAACCAAAGTAAAATGGTGTCTAGAGTTACTGAAGAGTATTTCATCAAAGATAAGGTACTTTAGTTTAGTATGATCCTTCGTACTACATAACTATCTGTGTGTACACCTACATGAATAAACTTTGTTGTAGGCATACTTTCCTTTTCATGTGGAAGAAAATCATTGCATAATAGTTCTCATGCACAACAAGAAAAAAAGAGTTTCAAGTTTTCAACTCTACTGGTGAATGCAACAACAGATTTCTTGCAAAGATTACTAAGCTGGTAAGCTTACAACTTTACATAAAACAATATATAGTTATTCGAAACGTACTTCATATCGATTTCACATTTTTATTTCAGAGGGCAGTGATACGTCTCCAACGTATCTATAATTTTTGATTCTTCCATGCTATTATATTATCTGTTTTGGATGTTTAATGGGCTTTATTATGCACTTTTATATTATTTTTGGGACTAACCTACTAACCAAAGGCCCGGTGCAAATTGCTATTTTTTTGCCTATTTCAGTGTTTCGCAGAAAAGGAATATCAAACGGAATGAAACCTTCGGGAGAGTTATTTTTGGAACAAATGCAATCCAGGAGACTTGGAGTGGACGTCAAGGAAGCAACGAGGCGGCCATGAGGTAGGGAGGCGCGCCCAGGGGGTAGGCGCGCCCCCACCCTCGTGGCTCCACTAACCTACTTTTTTTGCCTATATATACTCATATACCCTGAAAACATCAAAGAGCACCACGAAACCGTATTTCCACCACCGCAACCTTCTGTACCCGTGAGATCCCATCTTGGGGCCTTTTCCGGCGCTCCGCCGGAGGGGGAATCGATCACGGAGGGCTTCTACATCAACACCATAGCCTCTCCGATGATGTGTGAGTAGTTTACCAAAGACCTTCGGGTCCATAGTTATTAGCTAGATGGCTTCTTCTCTCTCTTTGGATCTCAATACAAAGTTCTCCTCAATTCTCTTGAAGATCTATTCGATGTAATTCTTTTTACGGTGTGTTTGTCGAGATCCGATGAATTGTGGGTTTATCATCAAGATTATCTATGAACAATGTTTGGTTCTTCTCCGAATTCTTATATGTATGATTTGATATCTTTGCAAGACTCTTCGAATTATCAGTTTGGTTTGGCCTACTAGATTGATCTTTCTTGCAATGGGAGAAGTGCTTAGTTTTGGGTTCAATCTTGCGGTGTCTTTCCCAGTGACAGCAGGGGCAGCAAGGCACGTATTGTATTGTTGCCATCGAGGATAAAAAGATGGGGTTTATATCATATTGCTTGAGTTTATCCCTCTACATCATGTCATCTTGCCTAATGCGTTACTCTATTCTTATGAACTTAATACTCTAGATGCATGCTGGATAGCGGTCGATGTGTGGAGCAATAGTAGTAGATGCAGAATCGTTTCGGTCTACTTGTCGCGTACGTGATGCCTACACGATCATGCCTAGATATTCTCATAACTATGCGCTTTTCTATCAACTGCTCGACAATAATTTGTTCACCCACCGTAGATTATGCTATCTTGAGAGAAGCCACTAGTGAAACCTATGGCCCCCGGGTCTATCTTCCATCATATTAATCTCCCGTTAACTAGCTATTTCTGTCGTCGTTTATTTTGCAATCTTTACTTTCCAATCTATATCATAAAAATACCAAAAATATTTATCTTATTATCTCTATCAGATCTCCCTTTTGCAAGTGGCCGTGAAGGGATTGTGTAACGCCCACGATGCGGCTATATCTCCCACGTGTCGAGGCACGACTTAGAGGCATAACCGCATGGTGGTTTTGTCGCAAGAAGGGTCATCTTCACACAATCCCATGTAATGAACAAGAATGGGATAAAGAGTTGGCTTACAGTCGCCACTTCACACAATACATAAATATCATCATACATCATCCAAAATACAATCATATAGACCGACTACGGTCAAAATCCAGACGAAAATAAGACAACCCCAAATGCTAGATCCCCGATCGTCCCAACTGGGCTCCACTACTGATCATCAGGAAAAGACACATAGTAACGACCACGTTCCTCGTCGAACTCCCACTTGAGATCGACGCCATCATCTGCACTGGCATCGTCGGCACCTGCAACTGTTTGGTAGAAATCTGTGAGTCACGGGGACTCAGCAATCTCACACCCGCGAGATCAAGACTATTTAAGCTTATAGGGAAGAATGGCGCAATGAGGTGGAGCTGCAGCGGCAAAAGCATATATGGTGGCTAACTTGCGCAAATGAGAGCGAGAAGAGAAGCAACGGAACGGACATCATCTAGCAATGACCAAGAAGTGATCCTGAACACCTACTTACGTCATTCATAACACAGACCGTGTTCACTTCCCGGACTCCGCCGAGAAGAGACCATCACGGCTACACACGCAGTTGATGTATTTTACTTGGGTCAAGTGACAAGTTATCTACAACCGGACATTAACAAATTCCCATCTGCCTCATAACCGCAGGCACGGCTTTCGAAAGATAATACCCTGCAGGGGTGTCCCAACTTAGCCCATCATAAGCTCTCACGGTCAACGAAGGATAAACCTTCTCCCGGAAAGACCCGATCAGTCTCGGAATCCCGGTTTACAAGACATCTCGACAATGGTAAAACAAGACCAGCAAAGCCGCCCGAATGTGCCGACAAATCCCGATAGGAGCTGCACATATCTCGTTCTCAGGGCACACCGGATTGTCCAAGCTTCCGATAGGCCAGCCCAGAGTTGCCCCTGGTGGCCACCGGCGACTGACAGTTTGGACCAATACTGAGAGGAGCACTGGCCCGGGGGTTTAAAATAAGATGACCCTCGGGCTCGCGAAAACCCGGGGGAAAAAGGCTTAGGCGGCAAATGGTAAAACCAAAGTTGGGCCTTGCTGGAGGAGTTTTATTCAAGGCGAACTGTCAAGGGGGTCCCATAAATCACCCGACCGCGTAAGGAACACAAACTCAAGGAACATAATCCCGGTATAACAGTAACTAGGGCGGCAAGAGTGGAACAAAACACCAGGCATAAGGCCAAGCCTTCCGCCCTTTACCAAAATATATAGATGCATTAATTAAATAAGAGATATTGTGATATCCCAACATATCCATGTTCCGACATGGAACAAACTTCAACTTCACCTGCAACTAGCAACGCTATAAGAAGGGCTGAGCAAAAGCGGTAACTTAGCCAAACAACGGTTTGCTAGGAAAGGATGGTTAGAGGCTGACATGGCTAAAATGGGAGACATGATATAGCAAGTGATAGGTAGCGGAGCATGGCAATAGAGCGAACAACTAGCAAAGCAAAGATAGAAGTGATTTCGAGGGGTGGTCATCTTGCCTGCAAGATTCTCAGAGTTGTCGAAAGCTTGATCCTCGTAAGCGTACTCGACAGGTTCCTCGTTCACGAACTCGTTTCCCGGCTCTACCCAAGGCAAGAACACAAACAAACGGAACCACAATCAACAACGAGAAGTGCACAAGCAACATGATGCAAAACATGTATGATATGCGAGATATGTTATGCGATGCATATGCGTGCTCCGGAAGGGAAAATGATGAACATGGCAGTAACTTGGCAAACCAAGCATGCCACTGGAAATATGAGATGATTTCGGTCGAAATCGATATAAAGATCACCGGAATCGGATGCACGGTTTGCAAATGGCAAGCAAAATAAGAATGACACGAATCTGCGATAAACAGCAAGATAGCACTTAAAATGCAACAAGTAACAATGCTACAGCACCCCAATATAGCAACAAAGTACATGACAGTAAACTACAGGAGATGCTTGACAAAAGATGAACACTGAGCTACGGCTAGTTCACAACATATCAAGCTCAAACAAGTATGGCAAAAGTGCAAAAGATAACAGGTTCACAGACTTAGTGAAAAACTGGACATGGCAGTAAACAGCATCAGGTATCAATGTTCAGAGCACGAAATCAACATGCTACAGGAACCTAACATAGAAAAACAAGGCATGTCAGTATTCTACTAAATGCACATGACAAAAGTACCTTACTGACCATAAGCCAAAAAGAACAAGAAGATATGATGGCAAGCATGTAAACATAGCAAGTTCCGTTATCAGGTTTCAGACTTAGCAGAAAACATAGCATGGCAGAAATAATAATATGTAGGCCTCTTTGTGAGCTTGATGCACTCACTACAAAGCAATTCATGACAAATAAAGCATACCTACAGCAAGATGGCATGTTTATAAAGCTATCCATGGCAAGAACAATTGCATAGAATGTAAGGATCAACTACAATAAGCTTGGCAAGATTGCATATCATGTTAAGAATCTGCCAGAAATATTTTATAGCAAAAGTAGAGCAAGATTGAGTCATGCTATGGCCCTCCATAATTGCAAACAATTAAAGTAATGGATCAATTACAACTATATCTACAAAACATCCTTACTGAACATCTCCAAAATATGCATGGATCTCTCTGTAACATCAAGTTTACATGGCAACAAAATTACAGCAGACAAGGACTTAGAGGAATCACTAAGTCCCTGAAAACAGAAATATTACGGGGCCTACTTTGCATGCTTGTGCTAGTCACCACAGAGATCACAAAAATACATGGACTACACCTCTGGAAAGATGGCATGGCATAATACAAAACACATGTAGAGCTCATGCTCAAAAGATGCACAGATTTAATGATACAAAAATGACAAATCTCCAAGTTCTGTCAAGAACTAGAGAATAACAGCAACTAGCCCTCTTCCAACAGAGATTTGGGCATCAAGATGACCTATAAAGAACATGGTGCAATTGAACAAAATGAATAGCATCACGAGACGAACAATTTGATATATTACACGCGCGAATCGGAGCTACATGCACGGAGTTATAGCTATACGAACAGAGGCACTTGCTGATGAAATTCGAAGACTTAGAAAAAATAGAGGGGCGAGGAAAGTCAACGGGGGCTTCACCAGATCCGATCGAGGTCGGGCGAGCTCGAGCTCGAGGGCCCGATGGCGCTCGCCGGCGGGAGGCCGCGGTGAGGAGGAGGAGGAGCCGAAGAGGTGGACGAGAGGCGGCGGCGGCGCCGGCGGGCCGGCGGGCGCGGGCATGCACGGGCACCGGCGGCGGCGAGGTCGGCGGGGCCGGCCGGCGGCGACGGGGCCACGGCAGCGGCGCGGCGAGGAGAAGGCGGCGGAGCACTGGCCGGCGGCGTGGGAAGGCGCGCGGGCGCGCGGGTGGCTCGGGGCCCGGTCGCGGCGCGGGCCGGCCGGCCTCGGGCCCGGCGGGCCGGCGGCGTGGGGAGAGAGAGGAGGCGACGTGGCGCGCTGCGATTCGCCGGGGCACGGCGGCGGACGTGTCCGGCGGGGTACGGACGCGTCCGGCGGCGCGGAGGGATTTTCTCTAGGGTTGGACTGAGAATGGATTTCTGGATGCCCACATATTTATAGGTAGAGGGAGTTAGGAGGCTCCAAATGACGTGCGGTTTTCGCCCACACGATCGTGATCGAACGACCTAGAGCATGGAAGAGAGTTTGGTGGGTTTTGGGCTGGTTATGGAGGGGGTTTTTGCTGGACACTCAAATGGACTTTGTGGATGCCCGGTTAACCGTTGGAGTACCAAACGACCTCCAAATGGAACGAAACTTGACCGGTAGTCTCCGGGTGGTATATTAAGACCACTTGACAAGCCTCGGTCCATTCCGAGAAAGTTTGACACACGCACACGAAAGAAAACAAGAGGGGTGCACCGGAGGAGATAGGAGCGCCGGATTGCAAACGGACAACGGGGAAAATGCTCGGATGCATGAGACGAACACGTATGCAAATGCAATGCGCATGATGACATGATATGAAAAAGCATGACATGACAAAATACAAAACGAAAAAACAAAAACCCGACAACGGAGGGAAAATCATATCACAAAGCCGGAAATGGCAAGAGTCGGAGTTACAAATATGGCAAGTTACATGCGGGGTGTTACAGATTGACAACCCCTTTATCGCGTTGGTTGCAAGGTTCTTATTTGTTTGTGCAAGTACGAGGGACTTGCGTGTAGTCTCCTACTGGATTGATACCTTGGTTCTCAAAAACTGAGGGAAATACTTACGCTACTTTGCTGCATCACCCTTTCCTTTTCAAGGGAAAACCAACACATGCTCAAGAGGTAGCAGGCAGAAATAGCTAAAGATACGACGGATGTGAACTCCATTATTGGAACGGAACATCGTGACGTATCTTCTTGGCCAATAAGGGAGTAGAATATGCCGTTAAAAAAGGACGGGTATGTTGCAAATGTTGAATTAGTATGTACTTCTTTGATCCATCAATACTTGACTCGTGGTTTCTTGCAGAATCTCTTGTGGTCTTTTTGTGGTGAAATGCATTGAAAACTGGGACAAAGATGATTGGATATTTGAGTTTGACAGGCAGAGGTTAATTTTTCAAGGGGACGCATTCTAACTGAAATACTTTTTTCAGAATGCAACACGATGGAAGTAGTGAAAGAGAAGATCCTCAAGATCATGGAGAAGAAATGAGTCGGAGGATGGGGTGTTGGCTATTATCTCCACTAAATATACGTGCCGTTGTCGGCAGTTGATACAATTTTCATATTAAGACATCTCTTTGCTGTAATGTGGCATGGTTTTGCATGTTTCGCAACTAAATAAATGTGTCGTGGTCGATATTTGCTACAATATCTATTTTTCAATGTCACTCTTATTTGCATCATTGTGGGGGTCACTCTTATTTGCATCATTGTGGGTGATAATTTTTCAACTTGTTATATACTGTGATGATTACCCCGCCGTGGCCGGCCTCGCGCTGCTATTTTATACTATTTTGTATTTTGTACTGTGATGAAATGCGGACGGCGGCTGCTTTCTGTCAAAAAATTAAGTTATAAAAGTTAGAAAAAAAATGCCCAACCACCGCTCCTGGGCCCATAGTAGCATACATAACCTACCCAAATCAAGCCTGAAGGCGACTCGGGCGGCTGATTGAGCCCACTAATGGGCCCAGAAACGGGGTCCAACGGGGCTGCGGGTAGTAATAAGAGAGGAGTTCGGTGGAGGGGGCGGAGGCAGCTACTTAAGTCGCTCCTCGCGCCCCCCAGCTTCCGAGGTGGGACTAAAGATGGCGCCCCGCACTGCATGCGGTCGCCGCAAGGATCACGAGGCCTATTCTGCGTTGTCACCCGCCGGCCCAGTTCGGCCCAATGGAGGCAGGCCGCCACTCGACCCCTCCCCCGGTCCACGCCCAGTCCCCTCGCCCGCGCGACGCACAACTCAGTGTTTAGTCCTACCTCGGAAGTGGGGGCGCGTGAGGAGCGGCTTAAATACCTTCCTCCGCCCACTCCATCGAGCTCCTCTCTTATTACTACCCGCAGCCCCGTTGGACCCCGTCTCTGTGCCCATTAGTGGGCTCAATCAGCCGCCCAAGTCGCCTTCAGGCTTGATTTGGGTAGGTTCTCCCCGCTAGTATGGGCCCAGCAGCGGTGGTTGGGCAATTTTTTTTCTAACTTGCTTTTTTGATAGAAAGCAGCGGCCGGCCGCATTTCATCACAGTACAAAGGCATACAAAGCAGTACAAAATAGCAGCGGCTGGCCGCATTTCATCACAGTACAAAGGCATACAAATCATCATCAAACAAAATAAACAGAATTTTGAAACTGCAGATAAAAATAGTACAAATCATCACATAACAGTACAAATCACTTATCAAGTTTTCTGGCACACACGTATGAATAAAAACGGCATAGATTATTCAGACATGATTTGTGCGACCACTTTTATTCTTCCAACCAACCAAGCTGCTTCTTACACCCGATTCCTGAACAAAATATAAAAATATGGGTGAGAAAATATAGTCGGTGAAATCAAATTGGCAACATAACAAAAATAAGAAGGTAGCAACTCACTTCTCGTTCAGACTACATGTAGCCTTGTTATGACCTGGGAGACTACACAAACTGCACAAAGGACAACTTTTCTTCTCTGTAAAATCTTTTGGCCTACCATTCTTTGTAACGCCGGGGCCCCCCCTTTGACCGCCCCTTCTTAGGTGCACCCTTCGTCGAAACTTTCTGAGGATCACCAATACCAAGCTCAACTTGTTGCGCCTGACTTGCGTCCTTCATAAGCATAGCATACCTTCTACTTCCTATAAGTTCCTCCTCTGAAATCTTTTTCTGTGCTATTATGTTGTCCAGACACTTCATCAACTCGTCGAACAAGAAGGGATCATTTGCTGCAACATGAGCAGCTTCTGCAGTTTTAATGGTTATTGCACTATACCGTTCTCTCTCCAATGGCCCTGACCAACCCCATCCAAACATATCACTCTTCCGCAGCACAGGCAACCCATCTCTCGCATGTTTGAACAACCGACGAAGGACACAACACTTTGGTATTTCAGTTAAGTTCAGATGATGGAGAACAAACAGAATGTGTTTGCATGGCAGCCCTTTTCGAACCATCCTAAGACAATTGCATGTAATAGTTTCTTCTGAGTTACCTGGTTCATAAACAACATTGTACCTGAACTTGTGGTTATCCTTCCATGTCACCATGAATGTCTGATGCTCAATTCCCACGAGCGTCTCAAATATCTCCAGCTGACCCATCTTATGCAAATCATCTTGCAGGATGTAGAAATTAGCAAATGTGAATACTTTCGCGGCATGCTCCTCAAGGGCCTTATATTCAGTAACCGATGGTGGTTCTTTCTGGTGTGCCTCGTAGTCATCGTACGCCTTGTTCTCACGCAGGCAAACTATACAGTTCTCATAATGCACTACCAAATCAACAATTGTCATACCGTAGTCTAGGTGAAGGTGAAGGCAGGAGTTGAGGCTTTCGCTCCTCTGGTTACTTCACATACCAAGAAAAAAACCATCGGAAAGATATGAAGCTGCCCAAAGTCTCCTCTTCCTGTACATCCTGTCAAGCCACTCTTCAGTTCTATCCGTCTTCCACTTATCATAGAAAGCGGTCCATCTCTGCTCAAAGTTCGCTTGAGAGGTGGCATAGTACAAGAGCGATCTGAACTCATTCAGTGACTTGTAATGCAGGTGCCTCTGCATATTTTTCTCGATATGCCAGGAGCAAAGATGATGGAACACATCTGAAAGGACATTCCGAATAGCCCGGATCATTGCAGCGTCACCGTCTGTGATTATTGACTTTGGCTTCACCTGACAGTTTGCCTTCATAAATGTCTGCGGTAGCCACACGTATGTCCCTTCCGTCTCGTCAGCAATGATGGCACAACCAAACACTGTGGTGCAACGTGGTTGTTAACTCCGACAAAGGGGACGAACAACAATACCAAATTTTGTTCATCTCATAAGTGCTATCAAACACGACCACATCTCCGTAGTCCTGATAGTCCCTCCGCGACTGTGCATCGCACCAGAACATACTCTTCAGTCGCCCTTCCTTGTCAAGCACATACTCAAAAAAAACTCAGGGTCCTTCTCCTTCCTTCTCCTCATAATGCCAACTGCTGTCTCTGCATCACCCTTTGCAATGATCTTCATTGTTTCTCTGCAACAAAGATTGTAAATGTCCCTCCTGATAAGCCCGCACTTATCGTACGAACCGTATCTGCTGATGAAGTTGTCCATTATTATATGCTTTCTTATCCCGGCCGCTTCTATCGCCAATATCTCGGCCCTCCTGTCATCTCCAATCCGTCTGTGTGACCACAAAAAAAAACCTCGTCAGGCCGAGCCATCGCGTGGTTGTGATCATCCACGAATGATGCGACGAACCAAACACCACGTTCTCTGTCCAGCTTCACCACCATATGTGCACCGCAGTCACAACAAGTCTCCGGTCTAAGCCTGCCTGCGCTTGCGGCCCTCCATGGTTATGAACCTGCTCTGCCTTCTCCCTGCCCTGGAGCAAAGAAACCGCCGGTACCGTATCATTCCTGAAGCACCTTGTTTCACCTTCTGTTTCCTGATGCTAAACCCGTGCTCTTTGGCGTGATTTTTGTAGAATATGTATGCATCCCCTTGCGACCGAAAGGTCATAGCCATGATCTTCCAATGTGTCTCCAGCATCTTCTGCTGCCTTCGAGCCTCCTCAATGTCGATCTCTCCCTCATCGTGATCACCGCTAGGACCATCCGACTCCTCCTACAACATTAATTTGAAAATATATATGTCAATTACTATCATTTAATTCAAACTATTGATCGATGTACAACATCTATCAACTAACCTGGCTCAAGTTATCTGCGAATGATTCCTGCCAACTATTTTGCACATTGTCAACATCCACATCTTCCTGCAAATTTGTACACAAAGATAAATAGTTAGCCATGCCATACTTTGCAAATTCAAAAATAAAATCGAAATATACGCCACTTACGTTTTCACTATTTGCGCCATGTTCATTATTATCAAAATCCTCCGGAGGTAAGATATCATATGACGAGACAGAATCGTTGTCGCTGTTGTCATCATCTTCGTTAAAATTATCGTTATCAGTCTTAGTCACCTTATCAGTATCATTCTCATCCCTCCCGAATGTCGTTTCTTCGTCCATGTCAACACGCCTAACTCACAGAACTGCAAAACATTTGAAGTGTTGATTACAACAAGGACAAAAACTCATGTGACAGATTTGAAGTGTTGATTACAACAAGGACAAAAACTCATGTTGATTTGCAAAAGAAGAGAAAGACGTGTAATCCATGAACCCAGCAGCTACTTCTACTTATAAACTTGTAAACCATGATTTTTTTCCTTAATGCAATGGTTCAAACAACACTTTTTAGTGTTGTGTGAAACAACTAGTTGAGGTTGGCCAGCGGTGTGTGCACATTGTGTGACGTCGTCATGACAAAAATTTAGCGTTCTTGGAATTAAGCCTATCCTCCATTTACGTCCTAGATTCGCCACTGAACTAGCCCTAACTTCTATCCATCATGCCCGCTAGGTTTAGATGACAAACCTTGCCCCGCGGGTAGACGTCGCCAGCGTTCGACGACGGCAGGTGTCCCCCCCTTGAATCTAGCAGGCGGCGACGTGCACGACGAGCCACCGGCCGGATGTTTGGCAGGATCCGTGGCGGGGGGGGGGGGGGGGGGCGAGAGTGGTGCGGAGGCGGCGTCGGACGTCGGGCCCTTCATGTCTGCGGCGGTGGATGACGACGGTGAGATGCGGTGACGGACGCCGTTGGGACGGCGACGGCGATCCGCGGCGTCGGACGGCGGCGATCGGACACCTTGAACTACCGGGATCGCCGGGCGAGCAGATGGGGCGGGCGAGTAGATCGTGCAAATGGCAGTTTTTTTTCATGCGCGCGGTGGGTGGGGGGGGGGGGGGGGCGGAAGGGGCGGCCGCCCCGGGCCCCCGAGTACGAAGGGCCCCCGGTTGCTTGGTTTTCATATAACATACGTGATGTTAGCCCATGTAAAATCGACTGATTTCTATAGAAAGGGGGGAAAAGGCAACAGATCGCAATCTTCTCGCCTTGCCGCACGGGCGTAATCTTCTCCGATTTTTACTCCGATTCCCTGCCACTGGAGACGCTAATCACAAGCAAAACTGCCGGCCGATTAGTACGCTCGCTGCCTTTGAATTCTCTCGTACGGAAAAAAGTGCAAGCGCTCGACGCAATATCCTTCATCGATGCCACACACGACTCTGGGATCCGAGATTGCAACTGCTGAACGGCCAGGAAAACAATACTGGCGCCCTATTTGGCGGACGAATCAGCCCCAAGGTTGAGTGCGCCCCCGCCCATGCCTTCTAATCACGATTTTCTGCTGCTGCACGTGATTACTGGAAGAAGGTAATACAATTTTTCAGATTCCAATCAACCTGCTCTCCGATGCAAATCTCTCTTTTTTCTAAGTCTTTTAAGTCGTTCATTTGTTTCATGAAGATCATCCCCATACATATCTCTTTCTCATTCTGATTTCCTGTGTTGGTTAGGATTAGAAAAGACGAGCTCGGCTTTTTGTTGGTGACTAGTAAGCAGAAAAATATCTTGCAATTTCTATTTTTCTAGCCATCTAGATCTTTGTTCCAAGCCTTTCTTAGCATTTTTTATATTAAACTAACAGTGTTTTTAATTTCTTGTATCATATTTGTGTGTGCTAATTAGCAAGATGTTATCTAGAAAGTATGCATCTGGTAATAACTAAAGAAAATAAACCTGCATATCAGTTTATTGAGATCAAGAAAGGAGATATTGACATTTTCCTATAACAGGTACAAGTACTTCTGTTAGAAATTCCGTTAAATGCCTTTAGTTACTGTTGAAAAAGTGATAAATATAGGATAATAATATTTAGTGTAGGCACAAACCTAATAGAAACATGTAGGACCGATTGAAAAGAGCGACACATTTTTCTGTTAATGTTTATGACCTTTGTTTGTTGGATGGTTGACATGACAATGCAACATAAAATATGGGGCATTGACTATTTAGATGCAACCGAGATAGAGAAAAATATGGCTTTAGGACCCCTTTGTGTTTTCTTGCCCCGGGCCCCCGAAATCTCAGGACCGGCCCTGAGTGGGCATACGTTTCTTCCGTATGACCATTCTGCCCTTCTACATTTTGTTGGGGGGGGAGGGGTCTACCGAAGCAAGGCCCTATCTTTAATTACCTTCTCAAGCGATTAATGCTGATGATTATAAAAAGATATAGTATTTGACAGTAAATTAAGAAATACTCCCTTTGTAAAAAATATAAGACTTTTAGATCACTGTTTTAGTGATCTAAAACGTGTTATAATTGCTTACAAAGGTAGTATGTAACTGAAGGATAATATCTAGCATAGTAAAAAATACATTATGTTCAGTTAGACATGATCGGGCCACATCTCTGTGTCATTGCCAAGAGAAGATAAACACTCGTCTCATTTTCTGTCTTCATCTTACATGAATAGAAGGTTGCCCTATTGTCGTGATATTTATGGCAGATAATTAGAGAAATCGTCTGTCACAAGTATTGCAAAAATAAACTATGAGGACATCTTGCTATGAAGTTATGCACAGATTACAGTAGTTTCTTAACTAAGGCAAAGCCCCCATCAGGAAAACAAACGCGACTAACTCTTACAGAAAAAGCAACTGAAAGCACGAGCTGTGCCAATGATGTACAGACTACAGCTAAATCTCCACGACAGGCAAGAACCTCTCCTACTTCGCATCTTTCTCTGGTCAGTTTGCCAGCATTTCCAAAGCAACCTCCTCAATGAGCAAGGACAGAACGCTCTCCTCGACGTCCCGCACCCAGCACTCTGTTTCCTCCATGCAGATCCAGTCCTGCCACCCCATGTCCCACACGCTGTTGATCGACACGTCCGCACATCCAAGATCCCTCTCCAGCTTCATGGACATGCTGTCTTTGGTGCCACTGCCATGGTCGTCTTTGTCATCGGTGTAGCTCTTCAGCTCCCGTGTTCCATCACTGATATCACCTAGCAATGCCTCCAGGGAGAAGTATGGTGTTGCTCCGCATTTCTGGGTCCTGAATCCAGTGTAATACAGACTAATCCCCTGACGATGTTTTTGTTCCAGTTGCTCCATTGCTATGTCCATGTAGAGTTCACGGTCTCCCATTTCAGCCTTTCCAGTATCCTTGTATTGCTCGATCAGATGGTCGTAATCATATGCATCAATGCCTATGAGTTGTGCTGCTTGGTTAACGAATGACTTGCTGCTTAGGAGAAGCAAATTCATCTCATCTTTTATTTCAACTTCCTTTTTTGGTGTTCTGTTTATTGGTGGGCTGCTTTGGCTGGAAATCAGTGAAGCTTCACTGCACCCGCTAAAATCTTCCTGAGCGTCTGCCATGAAAAGGAATTGCGTTACTGCCAGAAATTACTATTCTTTTGCAAGGGAGAGCAATTAATTCTTCTCTCATTAAGAAATATTAATATGTAACCCACAAACAAAATCATGATAATCCTTTTTAATAAATGGCTGTGTGAATCGGAATGATGCATAGGCCGGGGGTAATCCTCCTTTTCTAAAAAAAACAAAACAAAACCATGGTACTCTCTTTGTCGCTAAATACAGGCCATCCTAGAAATCGTGCAGTCAAATATTCTTAAATTTGACCATAAAATTGTAAGATTGTCTACGTGAATTCAGTATCACCAAATTTGGTAATTGCTATGTGAAACTTATTCTCAAGACCATATAATAACATAAATCAGCAGTAGATGTAGCACTTTGTGTGAACCATTTCATCGTAAACCCGAACCAAGGCACCTGGAAGTAAACTGTAATTCCTTTCTGGCCAGTTCATTCACATATCAGCAGTATATTGGAGTTAACTATTGGATGTCATTCCTACTTTTGGCCTTTTGATAACAGTGATATAAACAGAACTGATGAAAATGCTTTTAGAAGAACAAAAAGTTTGGTGATTATTACCATCGATGGAAGGTTCTGTGTCCCAATCAGCGCTCTGGCAGCTTTCATCACTAGGTGTCGCACTATGTTCTGTGGATGGACAATCAGTTTGGATGAACTCTCTGTGCACCTCATATGCCTGCATTGTGACCAAAAAAGGTCCGAGGACGTAAGTGTTTGAACCAACCATTTCATTCAAGGTATGTCTGATTTAACTGAAACACCTAAAATCAAATATTTGAATGGCTTTCAAAGCATACTTATTTTATGAATCTGAAGATTTCGATTTCAAAAGGTTCTCGCTTATGGTCATTCTGTTACCAGCTTCAAAGTAGTTTTGTGTCTCAGATAGCATGAAGGATTTTCAGTCTATGCTATGTAGTGAAGGATGCTTACCACAATGTCATCAAGAGTTGAGTTGTTGACATTTCTACTTGACACTATCTTCTCTATAGAACTACCAGGTGTTCTTCGTAAGACCGGCTTCATTGTACGGCATGTTGAAGGATTGCTACTTGATGCAACCGATTTCTTATCAGTCTTTTTCACTAATTTAGCATTAGTGTGAGATGCTGATGCTGTCTTAGCCTTCACATCCTTCCTCCTTTCTCCCTTCCTATCAGCAAAATGATATTTCTGTTTATTGCTGCTTCTACTGTTGATCTCAGTTTTTTCTATGTGCTGCTTTCGAGTTCTATGAGATACAACCTTCACATCCTTGGGGGCTTTGGTTTGAGCTTGGCCCATCCTTTGTTCTCTTTGGATTGATTTCACTGAAGCAACTTCAGTAGCCGCTGAGGTATCTTGCGAAGGAAGGGTGTCCTCGTGAAAATAAGGAAAATTCATCTGAAGATTGCGCTGCTGGACCTTGTGCTCATCAGAATTCATGGTATTTAAAAGCCTCTTGACTTGAATTGTCTTCATCATCTCTTGCCCTGCCTTTCCCTTACGCTGAGAGTCCTTTCCTAATGATTGCCTTGGTAGCTTTTCTGCTGGTGTTGGTTTTGACCTAGGCATGTCAATATCAAACTGCGCCCTTGGTGAACTTACTGTCTTGAGTGTCTCGTCTTTCTTGGCGGTATTTCCGTTGTGTGGGGGCAAACCTTCAAGACCCATGAGCCTTGCTACCAAACTCGGGGTTTTATTTGTTGGTACCAAACTTGGGGATTTGGACTTGTCAGGTTGCACAGGTGGACAGGATGATGATCTTGGCACCACCTTCTTCTCCTTAGTAGACTTGGATACGGCGGTACTGTTTGGCGTGCTCCGTGATGACTGGCTCAAGGAGGCCAGCTGCTCACCATTGGAGGACACTGACAAGAGTTTCGCCCTGTAAAGGCTGTCCTTGATCACTCTCTTCAGCTCGTCGGTAGAATTCCTTAGTTGCCCGTCGAATCTACTGCTGACACTTCCAGGGACCAGCTTCTTGGCGATTGATGCTTCGAAGAGTGCTTCCCGGATTCCGCTCACGTCCAACGATTCCTCGCCATTCCCTGGCCTTCTCTGCTTAGTTGATTGCCGCATGCTCTGTGACACAGTTTGGAACTTCTCAAGCATGACAAGGGAGTCCTGGAGGTCCATGGCGCCTCTCAGGAGGTCCTCGGCGAAATGCCTCGAGAGTGTGGAACCCATCACGTAATCTCTTTGCGATAAGATGGACCTCCCCTCCCGGTTGCTTTGCGAGGGGCGCCAATCCTGGCTTTGGCAGCTGCGGCAGACCGTGGGTTGCAGTGTGACAACATAAGGGGCATCACACTGAATCCCTTCGGGATAGCTGCCATCTTTGCTCCTGGAGCTGGAGGGGTGACTCTTTGAAAGGGACCTGCAAACCACTGATCTGAAACTGTCTTGAGGCATTCTGTTTTTCAGGGATGAATTAGCACACTAAAATGGTCAGACGATATATCATACACAAATTCAAGTGAGCAAACATAATTTCCTGGTCAAAACAAAGAAAGAAGGCTGCTTACATTATCTTGATTCTTCCCTATAACATAATTTAAGAAGTTATTTTTCCTTTAAGAGTCGATGTCTGTCTTGACTCTGGACTCAAGATCCTGGATAGGAACAAAGAGGAACCTATGAATCAGTAAAACTCAGAAGAAAGCTATTCGTACTAGTCTACAGAAATTTTAGGAGTTTTTGGCTGTATGTATAGAGTATAGACTATGATATCTTCCAAGTTTCTGGCTTTTGCGAGGAATAGCGACTGCTGACTAATTAAATATGCAAGGACAAGCAGTTGAAATTGGTTACAGAAGAAAGCTATGGGGGGCTTTTCTCTATTTTGCCCACGGAAAATCTGCGGCTTGACCAGCCAGCCACCTGGCCTTCACCGGTGCTCAAATTTCACAGGCATCATGTCAGCAACAGGTAATTCATCACAGGCAGCGCCCTGCTTTCCACCCACATGAAAGTAAATAAATGAATAAAAAGGGAAAAAGGAGATGGAGGTGGCCAGGAGGTGGTAGTTGGAATAAAGAGGCCATTTGATTTCTTAACTCCCCTGAAATCAAACTGAACAAATCGTAAACCCTAGCAAACAGTAAAAAGAACCACCGAATTCCCCTATACATATATTTCTCAACAGCACGGAAAAACTCTAGCTACCAAGCCAAAAAACTGCCCAAGAAATCGCAACAAACAGCACATTTATTCAACTCTAACTACACATTCTTCTTGGCCTGACCCCAACTGAACAACCCCAGAGCCTAGAGCGGCCAGGAGAAAGGATTTACCAGAACACTTGCAGGGGGGAACGAAAATGAAGGGCCGGGAACCCTAGAGTTCTTGGGGCGCCATTCGACGCATTCTACAACAAAACGAGAGAGAGAGAGAGAGAGAGAGAGAGAGCGAGAGAGAGAGAGGAAACAAATGGGCACCTCGAGGTCTTTGCAAGGCCGGGGCTCTCCCTCCTAGGTTTGGCGCGAGTACGAGTGGTGCGTGGAGGATCCCCAAGATCTGTACTGCTCGAAACAATAAAGGTGCGGGACTACGACTACGCCAGCATGTGAGCCCCTGCAGCGACGCAGTTTACTAGTGGCCTCCCTCCCTCCTTCCCATGAGAAAAGCTCAGCCATTTGTCCTGTCTTTTGATGTGGGAACGCGGAGAAGGAGAGGGGGGCAGGTGGCCGGAGAGTGGTGGGCTCATTTACTTTGACCAGGAAACTGCCGAGCCGACGACGATGATGCCATCGCCATCGCTCGCCGCCTCAATCAACATTTGCGGGACCGCCCTGTCAGACGACCGCAAAACACAGTATACTCCGGTAATTAACTTGCAATCGCATTATGATTTGGTATCCGTGCCGTGAGCGAATAAATAAAACACGGTCATCACCAAGCTAAATGGAATGTCGCATCAGTTGGATACTTCTCCACATCGCAGGACCATCTTTCGTCTTCATGCCCGCAAGGACGCAACTGTGCTGATCACGTACGGTTGTGGCGACGCAGATCCAAGAGTTGTCCGAAGCCTAGCCGCTCTCTAAATTCTCTTTAGTGGCACAGGTATTGTGCACTCATAACTGGACTTGGCGAGGTTCACGGTGATAAGGCCGACTCCAGCGCACGATCCCAAATGAACGTTCGTTTGGTCCGAATCCATTTAGTTCGGCAATGGGGCCGTGTCCGGGTCTGTCCTAGGATGCGGTGGCAGTGCGCCCAACGCTTGTCCGTCTTCATTTTCAAACACCAACTTTTGAAATACCACGTCATAATTCAAGCCAGCGGCCCTAATTCATGCCGGCAACACAGCCAGCGGCCTACACGTCCTCGCCGGCAACACAGCCAGCGGCCTACACGTCCTCGCCGGCAACACAGCCAGCCTTCAAAATAAATAGTTTTGTCGCCGGCAATACAGCCAGCGGCCGGCAACACAGCCAGCCTCCAAAATAATTGTGTTTCTCGCCTCGAGCTCCTTGCATTTTGGTCACGTACGGTTGTGGCGACGCAGATCCAAGAGTTGTCCGAAGCCTAGCCGCTCTCTAAATTCTCTTTGGTGGCACACGTATTGTGCACTCATAACTGGACTTGGTGGGCTTCACGGTGATAAGATTTGGACTCCACTACACTACACTCGTGTCGGATTTTCTGACCATGGCAAATCGAACGTTTTCATAGCAAATTATATTCTCTGAGGATGGCAACCTCGCCTCAGTTTATTTTTTGTCAGAAAATTGCCGTGCTTGTAGATTAAATATGTCATCATCACGCCAATATAAATTGCCTTAAAAACATCAGATTTGTCATGCCTAAAAGATCTGATGTCACCATGTCCACCGGGATTATCGAGACATGTAATAATTGGTTAGTTGCTAGCTGCAAATTAAGAAAATGATATTTTCCTCCGTAAATATATGAATCCACATCTCAAATATGCATGAATTATATTCTACTAGTAGTAGTAGTACTTAATACTACACGACCATCTCAAAATGATCACAACACTATCTACTGTTAACACAAAACTCAGCACAATCCTGGGGTACGACGGACGGCCAGCACATTGTGTCGAGACGAGACAAAAACACAATCATTCGATGCGAGAAGCGCACACATTCGTCGTGGTTTCCTTTTTTCTCCTTGCCAACGGCACACCCAGGCGTCACTCGCCGTGGTCAAACGGAGACACGAGGAATGCATGTGCACGCCGCTACATTCAATAATAAAACAAGAAAGAAAAACAAATGCATGCGTCCCCAACATACTCCACTCCAGTAGGCAGTAGCGAGCTCGGAAGGATGGAGATGCCGATGCGCCGTCTCATTCTCGTCCGTCGTGGTTCCTTGACTTGACTTGGATGCGCGGCCGCTGCGGCGGGCAGCCCACGTCCGCACATGTGTCTTGCGCTCTGCCTTGCCGACTCGGTCGGTTGCGTGCAGTGCAGCTTGCCACTTGCCACGGCTCTACTGCTGTGCTGATCGCCTGCGTCTGCGTGTACGTCTGCACGCTTTGTATGGAGGCGCCGCTCCTTGTCCCTCGTCGTGGATTCAGTTTGTTTTTTTGCTGTAATCTGTTGCACTCGTTGCACCATCAACTGCGCGTGGTACTCCTGCCAAGAAAAATTAAATATATGCATTAGTACTGACCAAGTGTTTAATTTGGTTGCGCCGGTGAAGTGGAGCAGTAGTGCTTTCATAGTTGACAGTTTTGTGCAGGAAAACACTTGGACGTAAAAACAACACTTGATCCCTCTTCTTCTTCTTTTTGAATAGACAAGTGCCCCAAGGGGCAAATGATGGAATGGTGGTTGTGAACAAAAAAGGTAGCACCTCTTTGCGAAAGATAGAACGACTTGGAAGTATTGGGTAGAACCAATTGATCGGCAGTACCGTAGTACACAACACAGTTATTGGAATGAAAATTTGCACAAAAGAGCCATGTCACGGCTCGGAAGTTCCGGTTGAAAAGAACTTATACCGTGACAAGCAGAGAAGCAAACTGAGACGGCCCGGAAGTGCCGGCGGAAAATGTTGTGCTTGGAAGAGCCGGAGCAAACAAAGAATGTCGAGGTGGATTTGGCTCGGCAGTTCCGGAACAAAATAATAGGTGTTCTGAATTGTTTAAACCTTGTTTGTTCTCTGAGTATGAATAACCCTAAGTGTCTTGTATTACTGGAAGATCAATCTTCAAAAGTACCGTGGCTTAGAGAACCTCGTACAAAGGGAATGGCTAGCGAGTGTATTTTGGAAGACTCTGGCTTAGGATATGTTCTTGGAGTTCAAGCAAAGTACTTGCTTGTGCCCCTCTTCATGGTACGGTTGTCCTATGCTCGATGTGAATCTTGGATTCACTAAAACCTTGAAAATACATACTAAGAGGGTGATGAGGACAACAACCAGAGAAGGTTTTTGTGGGGTCACCAATGATGTTCCACTTGTAGCCAAACGTGATGCACAAGAAGATCACATGTTATACCTGAAATAACATGAACGAAACATCAACACTCTTAATGGATTTTCATAAATCACCAGAGCCAACTAGGGTATAATGGAGATGCACTTTGACCACCAACTATCTCCTTCCCCAGCTTCGTCCACCATATTGCCTTCTCTTTGTCGTCGAAAGATGTCATCGAGAAAAGCATGCTTGTACGACGGCGCAAACAGTGCTTTTCTACCTGTGGTTTCAATCTCCGGCCATGGGATGGCGGCGTCGCAGTGCTTGATGTGCGTCGTCGGTGGTGACGTTGCAAATGCGGCAAAGGTGTGCGGTTGGGTGGCAAGAGGTTCGGGCCTTGTCCCGGTGGTTAGCCGATCGTCGGGAATTCCCCGCTACGCGGCAATTTGGGTTACTGATTGATGTGTTGGTGGTCGGTCATGTTTGTGGTGGATCTGCGGTTGATCCGTGGGTGATCCCGTAGAACTCAGGTAGCGGCGTAGGTTGCTCGCGAGTCTAGGTTCTGTAGGGACCTCTCGCAGCCGATCTTACGATGTATCGTAGAGTCGTGGATGATAGTAGAGAAAAGGGTGTGCTTGAAGGGGTCTTATGTGTGAAAATGGTGACATAATGGTTATACCCAAGTTCAAGCCACCGTTGGACCCTATCATATGCTTATGTTGTGGTATTGATCAGTGAAGAATTACAATGATGTAGATCTGATCTACTGAGAGCCGAGTACCCACTAAGAGCATGTACACCATGCTTACGACGGTTATCTGTAAAGGTCGCCATATAGGAGTATTCATTAGTTTCATGGAGAAAAAGGAAATGAGAGAAAGAGCGAGAATTTTTTCTCTTAATCACCATACTGTCTGTAAGATTTATACTCACAACTTAAAGATGTGAGAACGTGTCTGACCAACTGAAGAAATGATAGTTGGGAGCCACTCTTGAAAAATGTCAATGTCTTTTGCACCAATAACGACATTCCAATACCAAATATGGATGCTATTTTTACAAAATGGAGAAAATAAAACTAATAAGTCGACGAAACAATTTCACTGATGACCATGTTTTTCACGTTGACACCTTCTATGCTGCTATAAACTCCATCACCACGCTGTTTGATCATCATTTCAGTGAGGTACCTTTAGATATGCTCCAAAACTTCTCTTGTCTTCAATATTTACATTTTCACTGCATTTGGTTATTCCGTTGAGACCACATAAACATATTAGTGTACGTTTTTAGTGTGTAGTATTGATTACTTTGGTTCTATACATTAAAAAACTGCTCAAGACTTCACCCTACCTTCGGAAATATCGTCCTCCGCCACTGATTTTACTTTCGTTGGTCTGTATTTTTTTTTTTTGACTGGTGTCGTCGGTCTGGAGTTAATACTCTCATACGTTTATGGCAAGAAAAAACAACTTACACGGATTATTGTACGAGTTACATATACTATCACCTGTAGACCACGTGGAGAGATTCTACGGAGAAATGATATTTGCACTGATGTACTACATACATACACCACCGGAACAATCTGTGCTAATGTGCAACTGCAACATTTGTAGTGCATGCAGAGCATACGATTCCACACGGAGGGCGCAAGTACATTTATCGCTGAGAATCGCTATGAATGTATAGCCGCATCAATCGTAGTACTATACACTGCAGGATACGGGAGCTCCGTAGCTAGCAGACGCCCACTCGCCTGTGGTACCATGCAGTACGGAGATTCCGTAATGCTCGCCCACTCGCACGGGCCTGGTAGGCTGGTACGATCTGCATGCATATAAGGCATTGTAGGGTATACTCAGATCTGAACCGAAGTTACGGCTGAAAACTCTGCGTTCATTTTACAGGGTATACACACGCCCTGTAAACCGAGAGAGAGGTTGATGAACGCCCTGTAAAATGGAATTCCACTTTCCTCAACCTCCCCAATATCGCCATGGGTGAAAACTCCAAAGCCACCAAAAAAAAGGCCACCGATGACATTGCGGATTTGTCCCGGAGGATATAATAAGTTCATCCTCTATTTATTCGTTCATGTGTTGGACATACTTGTTGTTTCCGTAGGTGTTTCAATTCTATGATTAGTATGTGCTCACATATTTAGATATCAATATGAGATTAATATTGTCATTGCTATCATCATGATTTATTTATGTATGCAATTAATAAGAAAATTGCTAATTTATCTAACAATTGCGCGTAGTACTCCTGCCACAAAATTAAATATAGGCCCAGTACTGACCAAGCGTTTAATTTGGTTGCGCTGGTGGAGAAGTGGAGTGGTAGTGCTCATAGTTTAGTGCCGGAAAACACTCGGACACTTGTCACTTGATTCTTTTTTAAGTTTTTTGAACAAACAAGTGCGCCCAAGGCACCATTCACTCCACCTAGATGGATACAGCTTGCATCGAGTAGCAAATCCTTGAGGATGTACATATGTTAAACCTCGAATCAAGGGACATTGCTTCCTAAAATGATCTGGATAGTTGCAACTGAACCTAGTGTTAGAACTAGCTACGGTATACCAAAAAGATCCCCGAAGAGGAGGTTGAAACCACCCCCGGCCTTTGCATCACCATGATGAACGCAACTTTTTTAAGTCAATGCAGGGCAACAATACCAAAAACATCAACAAGATGAGTGCATAACTTAGACAACTACGATAAGCCATTACAAGATATGAAAAGTCAATTTCCTCCCCAACAACAACAACAGCTTCAAAAAGGGATACACGCCCTCGCACCGTCATGGTCATGTCCGGCTAAAGACGACCATGGCAAGAATTTGCATTCAGATTGCTTAGACCAACTAGTGATAGCGAGCAAATCAGGGAGTAGACAATTTCTTCATCAAGGTAACAACACAGATTCATCATTGCCGAGCCCATATATAAAGGCCAGAAAAAGGAGTTTCCGCCTTGGAATTGAAGCGGTGCTCCAGTCACCTTCTTGATGATATTTGGGTAGTCGCGTCAGCTAGTACTCCATGGCAGGTCAAATGGCGCTAGCGTATGGATGGGATGTCATCACACCTTAGATCACCGCCCGGGCCATCGAAGTTGGCCACCGTCAGTCCACACCGACACGACCCCACCTGCAACCATCACCGCGGCCCCAAGGCCGTTGGCCCGATGTCCTCCTTGTGAATTATTACCGTGGCATTACAACCAAGGTGGAGCGAGGAACCTCATGGTAGAGCGTCCACATCTCAGCAAGGAGGAAAAAATGCATGAAAAAAAATATGAAGCGTAGCTGCGGTTCAAACAAGTGACCGAGTTGGTCGGTTGTAAGCACCCAACTAGCCACCCTGCTTCACGAGCGAGCTGTGCTCTAACGCCACAGTAGGAAGGTAATAAATCATTAAATATTTATTTCCCAGTTTTCTGTGGATTGCAAAATTTGAAATGGTGACCATGCATTGCTTCTGTAATTCATATCTAGATGACACATTTGAACTTTTGAATTCGTGTCAAACATAGTTTGAAAAACTACATACACTTTATTGACTCAATTGTTGTGGTATTTGTATGTGTGTGGTCATACGCATGAATACACACAAAGTTTCCTCGCCAACCTAGGAGTCATCATATGCATTTGAATTTGCATTAAAAAATAATGTGGATATCATGAAATGTGAATTCCAAGTTAGAATTCGAGACCACTATATCACACAGGCACTCTGCCTTGACGTCGGCTGCTCCGGCGGGGGGAAGATCCAGTCTTCCACGACAGAGGCTAATTACCACATCGTTTTTTGCCCGTACTAGCGCGACAGAGGCTAATTTCCACATCACCTTCTGCCCGCACTAGCGCGGCAGAGGCTAACTTTCACCTGCCGTTCTGCCCTTACTAGCGCAGCAGAGGCTAATTACAACATCGCCTTCTGCCCGTACTAGCCGGTGAGCTCTCCATTGTTACCCATTATCACCTAATGGACAATAGCTCTATCAACCATGAATGAATAGGAATTACGGCCCGCTCCCGACCTTATAGTGTTATATTGGGGGGGGGGGGGGGCACAAGTCCCCCACCCGCACCACAATATATTTGTTTAATAGGTCAAGTTATATTAGTTAAGTGATGTATACAGTTGGTGCTCGTTCTACCCTTGAGTGTCTTTGACATGTTATTAGTTTGTTCTACAAAAATATGGATTTGGTTTGCATGATAGCCCATTCTTGCGAGACACAAGCAAATTATGTCTGTATGAGAGAGAAGAATCCATTGTGGCTAGTCGCCAATGATTTATCATCGTCTTGCCGCCCTGATGGTGGTCACCATGTTCGTCCATGCCGCCAACAATGTCACTTTTACGATGACCAACTAGTGCGGTTACACGGTGCACCTCGGCTACATGGCATCGGCCGGCATCCATATGGAGTTTCCCCCAACAAACCATGCATCTCCACACGCCCGCCGATACCAGCCGAGGGATTTGTCCAAAGACGGGGCGCGTGAAAGGATCGAGAAGAGGTGTCTAGAGGGGTGTGTGATTAGACCCTCAACAAGCAAAAGTGGCAGTTTTTACATTCTTCAAGTTGAGGTGGAGTTTTAGCACAAGTTTAAGCATTCACAATACATTTCAAGCAAGCATGGCAAGAGTATGAGCAGAGGAAAGAGTAAAGCATGCTAGTTGCAAGAAAGTAAAGGGATGGGATTGGAGTGTGCAAACGCAATGTAGACACGGAGGTTTTTGGCATGGTTCCAATAGGTGGTGCTATCATACATCCACGTTGATGGAGACTTCAACCCATGAAGGGTAACGGTTGCGTGAGTCCACGGAGGGCTCCACCCACGAAGGGTCCACGAAGAAGCAACCTTGTCTATCCCACCATGGCCATCGCCCACGAAGGACTTGCCTCACTTGGGTAGATCTTCACGAAGTAGGCTATCTCATTGCCCTTACAAACTCCTTGGTTCAACTCCACAATCTTGTCGAAGGCTCCCAAGTGACACCTACCGAATCTAGGAGACACCACTCTCCAAAAGGTAATAGATGATGTGATGATGATGAACTCCTTGCTCTTGTGCTTCAAATGATAATCTCCCCAGCACTCAACTCTCTCTCTCACAGATTTGGCTATGGTGGAAAGATGATTTGAGTGGAAAGCAACTTGGGTAAGGCTAGAGATCAAGATTCTTGTGGTTGGATTGGAAAGTCTTGGTGTCAACACATGAGTAGGTGGTTCTCTCTCAGAAAATGAGTAGTGGAAGTGTAGGCACGTTCTGATGGCTCTCTCACAAATGGAGAAGGGGGTGGAGGGGTATATATAGCCTCCACACAAAATCCCACCATTACACACATTTGACCCAACTCGGTCAGACCGAACAGAAGAACTCGGTGAGACCAATTTAGTTCAAAATGTGAACGTTAGGAATATCGGTGGGACCGACATGATCAACTCGGTGGGACCGATGTGCTAGGGCTTAGGGCAAACATCAACTCGGTGGCACCGATTGCATCAACTCGGGTAGACCGAAGTGAAGCAATAAGGCAACAAAGAGGATGTCAAGCAAACTCGATGGGACCGATTGCACATTTCGGTGAGACCGAAATAATTACAATAGGCAACACAGAGATTGCAAGACCATCTCGGTGAGACCGATATCCGTATCGGTGAGACCGAATTGTCTAGGGTTTGTGGCAGTGGCTATGTCAAAAGAACTCAGTGGCGCCGGATAGATCAAATCGGTGGGGCCAAGTTTGACTTTGAGTTTTGGACAAATGTGGAAATGAGAAAGTGGTTGAGGGCTTTGGAGCAATACCACTAAGCACTTTGAGCAAGTAGACCATTAAGCAACACCTCATCCCCTCTTAATATTATTGGCTTTCTTATGGACTCAATATGTGTCCTTAGCATTTTGAAGGGGTTCCACATCCTCTTGTCCTTGCCATGCCATTTGTTGAACTTGTCTGAAATACATTAGATAGAAGCGTTAGTCCAACAAGAGATATGTTGACATTAATTACCAAAATCACCCAGGGAGCACTTGTGCTTTCAATCTCCCCCTTTTTGGTAATTGATGACAACATACAACAAAGCTTTAGATAAAAGATATGAAGAGTAACAAGTAAAGCTTTGGAAAGACATGTAATATGCATAGGCTCCCCCTACATGTATGCAACCATGTAAAGATAGAATGTAAGAACATGTGAATGCATAAGCATGACAGAGCAAGCAATGAGTTACATGTATCTTGGCTATATGCATCAGAGCAAATGATGTAGATAAAAGGAAGTATACCTTCATGTTCATGAATCCTTCTTGCAAACAGTATGTCCATTAGCAAGAGATCATCATGCACATGACTGTGATGCATATACTTACCTTGTGGTCTTGAGCTGGCTTTGGAAGAGGTGAACTTGAGAAAACAGGGTTAGATAACACAAGAACACTCTAAATAAAGCAAGTTCAAAGAATCACAAGAGTACCAAGACTGGGATCACATGTAATGAGTGAGTACTTAGTACTTCATTTGGTTATAGACATGTCCCCAAAGATTGAAAGATGTGCAATGAATTCCAACAGATTTTCTTCCCTAGAAATGGACTCTTTCTCCCCCTGAATCTGATATTAGATAATGGGAGAAGGTAGGGTAAGAGAGAATCAGAGCAAGAAAAATCAAAGCATGAAATGGTGCAAACAATCATATATTGACATGTCTTTCCCCTCTTTAAGACATGTGACTTCTCTCCTCTTTTTGTTTCACTAGCATCTGGAAGAGCTAAGATGTGCTCTCTCTCCCATATGAGAAGCTTTGATGTGCTCTCTCTCCCCATTTGACATCAATTTCCAAGAAGGGTACTTCTGGAGCATGAGCCAAATAGGTTTGGTCCTTGAGACACACTACAAAGCAGCATGTAGTTTAAGATGCGGGTAGAGGATCAGAATCATGGAGTGGAGCTAGAGAAGAAATGAAATATGCAATGGCAAAAAAAATTCTCAGCAGTGAAATCGGTAATGCCGATCCGTTTTCATCGGTGACACTGAATTGGCAGTGTCATGGATGATACATATCGGTCAGACCGGGTTAGTCCACGTCGGTTGTACCGATGAACTATCTACAAGTAATCCCTGTAGTTCGGTCTAGCCGATAGGCATGAATAAGTGAGTCCGAGTTCAATGTAGAGGAATTTTTTGTCAACTCAGCTCACTAGACAAATTAAATCTCACGAGATTTGCAATGAATTAGATGAAAGATTTGCAAGGAATTTGATGCGGAAAATACAGAGAAAAACATACATAAGGAAAGAGATCTAGATGAAGTCGGTGACAAAGTCACCTATGTTAGAGTATATTGACTTAGGAGTCAACTGATATCACTTGATCATAGGTCATACTCTTCGTTTAAGCTCAAAATGGGGTTACCATTTTTCATTTAAGCAATTTGATGTATTCACATCTCGTTGAGTTGCTTTGTCTCGTATCTTGGAGCAAAGCTTCTCTAAGATGGAATATCATACCTTGGGTTGTGGTGTTGATCTTGAACATGTAGTCAAACTTGTGTTGGGTGCTCAAGGTTGATGTAGTTCATCAAGAGTTGGGAGCACCACTTGGGGTTTGAGTTCATCTTCCTACATGAGTTAGTCTTGCAAGGAAAAGCACTTGTATATCCAACATGACAACCATGAAACTTGATACCAAATGAAATTTGATATATAGAAGTTGTTAAAGGATATGTTGAGTGGATTCATGCTTCCTTGTATTCAACATCCATATAGTAGGAACTTGGTGATGTGGAGATTGCTTAAAATGTGAGTGGCTTGCAATCTCATAGATTTGGGTTTATCCAAGTACCTACAAGGGTTAGATAACATGCAAGGGTACAAGTATAGATCCAAGACATATGATCATCATCATAAGAGAAATATCAAGGATTAGTCATAAAAGGCTCATGCCTTGCATGTATCCAAATGGAGTTTCTACTCCAAGTTTGAGGCATCAATGATATTCAATTCACCTCTCAAACGGCAAAATACTTTCTCATCAAGCGGTTTGGTGAATATATCCGGCAATTGCTTATCAGTACGAACATGCCTAAGATTGATGTCTCCTTTAGCAACATGATCTTGAATGAAATGATGAAGAACTTCAATATGCTTAGTTCGAGAATGTTCCACGGGATTGTGAGAAATCTTAATAGCACTCTCATTATCACAAAGCAATGGAACATGTTTCACATGTATCCCATAATCCTTAAGGGTTTGGGTCATCAAAGTAATTGAACAAAACATGATCTGGCGGCAATTTATTCCGCTTCGGTGGTGGATAAGGATACCTAGTTTTGTTTCTTGGAGGACCAAGATACAAGAGATCTACCAAGAAATTGACAAGTACCCGAAGTGGACTTTCTATCAACCTTGTCACCGGCATAGTCCGAATCGGAGTAGCCAACAAGATCAAAAGAGGACTTCTTAGGATACCAAATGCCAAAATTTGGTGTATGAATTAAGTATATCACTATCCTTTTCACAACCTTAAGATGACATTCTTTAGGGTCCGCTTGATATCGTGCACACATGCACACACTTAGCATGATATCGGGACGGGAGGCACATAGATATAACAATGAACCAATCATAGAGCGGTAAACCTTTTGGTCAACCGGTTTGCCATCCTTAGTCAAGTCAAGATGTCCACTAGTATGCATATGTGTTTTCATACCTTTGCTTTCTTTCATGTTGAACTTCCTGAAAAGATCCTTTGTATACTTTGTTTGAGAAACGAAGGTACCTTCCTTAGTTTGCTTGATTTGCAAACCAAGAAAGAATTTGAGTTCACTCATGATAGATATCTCAAACTTCTCCGACATTAGCCTTCCAAACTTTTCACTAAAATGAGGGTTAGTAGAACCAAATATGATATCATCCACATAAATTTGGCACACAAATAATTCACCATTAACCCTTTTAGTAAAAAGTGTAGAATCAATCTTCCCAATTTCAAAGCCTTTTTCAATAAGAAACTTGGTCAAGCATTTGTTCCATGCTCTAGGAGCTTGTTTAAGACCATAAAGAGCTTTGTGAAGTTTGTAAACATGATCAGGTTTCTTGGGAGTAACAAAGCCGGGAGGTTGTTTAACATAGACTTCCTCCTCAATTTCGCCATTAAGAAAAGCACTTTTAATGTCCATTTGGTATAAGGTGATATCATGGTGATTGGCATAAGCAAGTAAGATGCGTATGGAATCAAGTCTAGCAACGGGGGCATATGTCTCACCGTAGTCCATACCTTCGACTTGAGTGTAGCCTTGGGCAACGAGACGAGCCTTGTTGCGTACAACTTGTCCATCCTCATCTTGCTTATTCCGAACACCCACTTGGTTCCAATGACATTGTGGTTGTCGTCCGGCTTTTCTACCAATGTACACACTTGATTCCTCTCGAAATTGTGTAGCTCTTCATGCATAGCGTTCACCCAATCCGCATCATCAAGAGCTTCTTCAACCTTCATAGGTTCAATACTAGAAATGAACGAGTAATGCTCATAAAAGTTAGCCAAATGAGTTTTAGAGCGAGTAATTCTCCCGGTTTGAATATCATCGAAGATTTGTTCGACGGGATGATCTCTTGAGACTCTTGCTCTAACTTGTGAGAGCTTTTGTTTGGGTCGGGGTGGAACATCCTCTTCATTATCTTCTTCTTCCTCCCGTCCTTCTTCATTGTTGTTGGCGTTGTTGTTCTCTTGTGGAGGTGGAGAAGGAGATCGATGAGGTTCATCTTGGTGTATTTCCTCGTTCCTTCATCTTGACGTGTTCCACTTGTGGATGCCTCCAAGTAAACTTGAGTTCACCTTGTCGTGGAGTTGAGGCTTCCACTTGAACGGACGAAGTACCCTCCTTCGCCTCCGTTGGGCGAATCTTGCCAATAGACAAGTCTTGAATTGCTTCAGAAGGATCTTTGTCTCCTACATCAATTGGCAATTGCTCTATTTGCGAGCCGTTAGATTCATCAAACTTCACATCTACCGTCTCTTCAACCTTTCGGGTGAAATTGTTGTAGACATGGTAAGTGTGAGAGTTTGAGCCATAACCGAGTAGGAAACCTTCATGAGACTTAGGGGCAAATTTCGAACGACGATGCTTATCAAGAATGTAACACTTTGAGCGAAATACTCGAAAGTACCCAACTTGGGGTTTGTTACCGGTGAGGAGCTCGTATGCCGTCTTACAGAGAAGCTTGTGAAGATATAGTCGATTTGTTGCATGACAAGCTATCTCAACCGCTTCCGCCCAAAAGTGTCTTGGCGTCTTGTATTCATCAAGCATCGTTCTTGCCATCTCAATAAGTGTCCGGTTCTTCCTCTCAACAACTCCATTTTGTTGAGGTTTGTATGTAGCCGAGAACTCATGTGAAATCCCTTCTTCGTCAAGAAAGGAATCCACATTGGCGTTCTTGAACTCCGTTCCGTTGTCACTCCGAACCTTCTTGATCTTCACTTCAAATTGATTTTGGGCCTTCCTAGCGAAGTTCTTGAAAATCTTTTGGACCTGCGATTTATCATCAAGAAAGAACATCCACGTAAATCTTGAAAAATCATCAACAATGACCAATCCGAATGAGTTACCACCGAGACTCTTGTAGGCATTGGGACCAAAAAGATCCATATGAAGTAGTGATACGTCTCCAACGTATCTATAATTTATGAAGTATTCATGCTGTTATATTATCACTCTTGGATGTTTTACAATCATTTTATAGCAACTTTATATCATTTTTTGGGACTAACCTATTGACCCAGTGCCCAGTGCTAGTTGTTGTTTTTTGCTTGTTTTTTACATCCCAGGAAATCAACATTGATACGTCTCCAACGTATCTATAATTTTTTATTGTTCCATGCTATTATATTATTTGTTTTGGATGTTTATGGGCTTTATTAAACACTTTTATATTATTTTTGGGACTAACCTATTAACCCAAAGCCCAGTGCCAGTTTCTGTTTTCCCCTTGTTTCAGTGTTTCGCAGAAAAAGAATGTCAAACGGAGTCCAAACGGAATGAAACCTTCGGTAGAGTTATTTTTGGAACGGAAGCAATCCAGGAGACTTGGAGTACACGTCAGGGAATCAACGAGGAGAGCACGAGGCAGGGGGCACACCTGCCCCCCTGGGCGCGCCCTCCACCCTCGTGGCTCCCCTGACCGACTTCTTTCGCCTATATATACCCATATACCCTAAAACCATCGAGGAACAGAATAGATCGGGAGTTCCGCCGCCGCAAGCCTCTGTAGCCACCAAAAACCAATCGGGACCTATTCCGGCACCCTGCCGGAGGGGGGGATCCCTCACCGATGGCCATCTTCATCATCCCGACGATCTCCATGACGAGGAGGGAGTAGTTCACCCTCGGGGCTGAGGGTATGTACCAGTACCTATGTGTTTGATCTCTCTCTCTCTCTCTCGTGTTCTTGAGGTGATGCGATCTTGATGTATCGCGAGCTTTGCTATTATAGTTGGATCTTATGATGTTTCTCCCCCTCTACTCTCTTGTAATGGATTGAGTTTTCCCTTTGAAGTTATCTTATCGGATTGAGTCTTTAAGGATTTGAGAACACTTGATGTATGTCTTGCATGTGCTTATCTGTGGTGACAATGGGATATCACGTGATCTACTTGATGTATGTTTTGGTGATCAACTTGCGGGTTCAGTGACCTTGTGAACTTATGCATAGGGGTTGGCACACGTTTTCGTCTTGACTCTCCGGTAGAAACTTTGGGGCACTCTTTGAAGTTCTTTGTGTTGGTTGAATAGATGAATCTGAGATTGTGTGATGCATATCGTATAATCATACCCACGGATACTTGAGGTGACATTGGAGTATCTAGGTGACATTAGGGTTTTGGTTGATTTGTGTCTTAAGGTGTTATTCTAGTACGAACTCTATGATAGATCGAACGGAAAGAATAGCTTCGTGTTATTTTACTACGGACTCTTGAATAGATCGATCAGAAAGAATAACTTTGAGGTGGTTTCGTACCCTACCATAATCTCTTCGTTTGTTCTCCGCTATTAGTGACTTTGGAGTGACTCTTTGTTGCATGTTGAGGGATTCTTATATGATCCAATTATGTTATTATTGTTGAGAGAACTTGCACTAGTGAAAGTATGAACCTAGGCCTTGTTTCAACGCATTGCATTACCGTTTGTGCTCACTTTTATCATTAGTTACCTTGCTGTTTTTATATTTTCAGATTACAAAAACCTATATCTACCATCCATATTGCACTTGTATCACCATCTCTTCGCCGAACTAGTGCACCTATACAATTTACCATTGTATTGCGTGTGTTGGGGACACAAGAGACTCTTTGTTATTTGGTTGCAGAGTTGTTTGAGAGAGACCATCTTCATCCTACGCCTCCCACAGATTGGAAAACCTTAGGTCATCCACTTGAGGGAAATTTGCTACTGTCCTACAAACCTCTGCACTTGGAGGCCCAACAACGTCTACAAGGAGAAGGTTGCGTAGTAGACATCAAACATCAAACGGAGTCCAAACACCGCGAAACTTTTTGTGGATCTTTTATGGACCAGAAGACATCCAATTGGCTAGAGCAGCACCTGGGGGGTGCCCCGAGGGGGGCACAACCCACCAGGGCGCGCCTGGGCCCCCAGGCGCGCCTTGTGTCCACCTCGGTGGCCTCCCGCACCCCCTCTTCGTCCTATAAATCGTCAAATATTCCAAAACCCTTTGGGGTAACCCTAGATCAGAAGTTCCGCCGCTGCAAGGCTCTATAGCCACGAAAAACCAATCTAGACCCCGTTTCGACACTCTGCCGGAGGGGGAAATCATCACCGGTGGCCATCTTCATCATCCCGGCGGCCACCATGATGAGGAGGGAGTACTCCACCCTCGGGGCTGAGGGTTTGTACCAGTAGCTATGTGTTTAATCTCTCTCTCTATCTCTCTCTCTCGTGTTCTTGAGATGTCACGATCTTGAGTATCGCGGGCTTTGTTAATATAGTCGGATCATATGGTGTTTTCCCCTCTCTATCTTTTTGTGATGAATTGAGTTTTCCCTTTGAGATTTTGTTTTATCGGATTGAATGCTTTTATGGATTTGAGAGCACTTGATATATGTCTTGCATATGAATACTCGTGGTGACAATGGGGTATCGTATTGATTCACTTGATATATGTTTTGGCACTCAACTCGCGGATTCCCGAGGTGACATTGGGGTAATCTATGCATAGGGGTTGATGCACGTCCTTGTCCTTGTTTCTTCGGTAGAAATCTTGGGGCACTCTTTGAGGTTCTTTGTGTTGGATTGAGTATTATGAATCTGAAATTGTTTGATGCATATCGTATAATCAACTCACAGATACTCGTGGTGACATTGGAGTATCTAGGTGACATTAGAGTTGGTTGATGTGTATCATATGGTGTTATTTTAGTACGAAGTCTTGGTTAGATTGATCAGAAAGAATAGCTTGTGTTATTTTAGTACGAACTCTAGGATAGATTGATCGGAAAGAATAGCTTTGAGGTGGTTTCGTACCCTACACACAATTTCTTCTTATGTTCTCTGCTAGATAGGAACTTTGGAGTGATTCTTCATCGCACTTTGAGGGGTGGTTATATGATCCAATTATATTAGCATTGTTGAGAGATTGCACTAGTGAAAGTACGGACCCTAGGCCTCATTTTCAAGTATTGCAGTACCATTTGTGCTCCATTTTATCAATTGCTACCTTGCCGTTTTTATTTGTTCCTATTACAAAAACCAATATCTACTATCATTACTACACTTGTATCACCATCTCTTCGCCGAACTACTACACCTCTCGCAGATTGATAAACCTTAGGTCATCCACTTGAGGGAAAATTGTTACTGTCCTACAAAACTCTGCGCTTGGAGGCCCAACACAAGTCTACAAGAACAAGTTGCGTAGTAGACATCAAGTAGCTCAAGCGGTCTGCTCGTAGTCATGATGTTCTTTACGAGATGACTTCCTCCAACTTGTTTTCCTGCTTGACAAGCACTACAAAGTCTATCCTTGTCAAATATGACATCTTTAACCCCAAGGATATGATCACCTTTAAGAAGCTTATCAAGATTTCGCATGCCCACGTGACCTAACCTTCTATGCCACAACCAACCTTTAGAAGATTTAGCAATTCAGCAAGTTCCAGGTCGAGCTCTTTTAGTGAAATCACCAATGTATAGATCACCGCTACATATACCGGTAAAGACCATATTATGATTATATCTTCGAAACACTTGGCAGTCTACTTCAGTGAATAGAACATTGAAACTGAAATCGGCTAGTCTAGATACGGAAAGTAAATGGTAGCCAAGAGATTCAACGAGCATAACATTTTGGATTGAGTTGTCATGTGAGATGGCCACCTTACCAAGGCTCCCAGATGTTTTCGGGGTATATGAGTATATATAGGCGAAAGAAGTAGGTCAGTGGAGCTACGAGGGGCCCACGAGGGTGGGGGACGCGCCTACCCCCCTGGGCGCGCCCTCCTACCTCGTGGCCGCCTCGTTGCTTCCTTGACGTCCACTCGAAGTCTCCTGGATTGCGTTTGTTCCAAAAACGATCCTCGCGAAGGTTTCATTCCGTTTGGATTCCGTTTGATATTCCTTTTCTGCGAAACACTGAAATAGGCAAAAAACAACAATTTGCACTGGCCTTTGGTTAGTAGGTTAGTCCCAAAAATAATATAAAAGTGCATAATAAAGCCCATTAAACATCCAAAACAGATAATATAATAGCATGGAACAATAAAAAATTATAGATACGTTGGAGACGTATCAAGCATCCCCAAGCTTAATTCTTGCTCGTCCTCGAGTAGGTAAATGATAAAAACAGAATTTTTGATGTGGAATGCTTCCTAACATAATTTTCTATGTAATTTTCTTTATTATGGCATGAATATTAGATCTGAAAGATTCAAGATAAAAGTTTAATATTGACATAAAAATAATAATACTTCAAGCATACTAACTAAGCAATTATGTCTTCTCAAAATAACATGGCAAAAGGAAGCTCATCCCTACAAAATCATATAGTTTGGTCATGCTTCATTTTCGTCACACAAAAATGCACTCATCATGCACAACCCCGATGACAAGCCAAGCAATTGTTTCATACTTTAGTATTTCTCAAACTTTTTCAACTTTCACGCAATACATGAGCGTGAGCCATGGACATAGCACTATGGGTGGAATAGAATATAATGATGGGGGTTGTGTGGAGAAGACAAAAAAGGAGAAATTCTCACATTGACGCGGCTAATCAACGGGCTAGGGAGATGCCCATCAATTGATGTCAATGCAAGGAGTAGGGATTGCCATGCAACGGATGCACTAGTGCTATAAATATATGAAAGCTCAACAAAAGAAACTAAGTGGGTGTGCATCCAACTTGCTTGCTCACGAAGACCTAGGGCATTTGAGGAAGCCCATTGTTGGAATATACAAGCCAAGTTCGATAATGAAAAATTCCCACTAGTATATGAAAGTGACAAAATAAGAGACTCTCTATCATAAAGATCATGGTGCTACTTTGAAGCACAAGTGTGGAAAAAGGATAGTAGCATTGTCCCTTTTATTTCTTTTTTAGGCCTTTCTTTTTTTAATTTGGCCTTTCTCCTTTTTTCTTTATTTTTTTTATTTTTTATGGGACAATGCTCTATTAATGATGATCATCACACTTCTATTTATTTACAACTCAATGATTACAACTCGATACTAGAACAAAGTATGACTCTATATGGATGCCTCCGGCGGCGTACCGAAATAGGCAATGAATCAAGAGTGACATGTATGATAAATTATGCATGGTGGCTTTGCCACAAATACGATGTCAACTACATGATCATGCAAGGCAATATGACAATGATGAAGTGTGTCATAATAAACAGAATGGTGGAAAGTTGCATGGCAATATATCTCGGAATGGCTATGGAAATGTCATAATAGGTAGGTATGGTGGCTGTTTTGAGGAAGATATAAGGAGGTTTATGTGTGATAGAGCGTATCATATCACGGGGTTTGGATGCACCGGCGAAGTTTGCACCAACTCTCAAGGTGAGAAAGGGCAATGCACGACACCGAAGAGGCTAGCAATGATGGAAAGGTGAGAGTGCGTATAATCCATGGACTCAACATTAGTCATAAAGAACTCACATACTTATTGCAAAAATCTACAAGTCATCAAAAACCAAGCATTACGCGCATGCTCCTAGGGGGATAGATTGGTAGGAAAAGACCATCGCTCGTCCCCGACCACCACTTCTAAGGATGACAATCAAAGAACACCTCATGTTTCAAATTTGTTACACAACGGTTACCATACGTGCATGCTACGGAACTTGCAAACTTCAACACAAGTATTTCTCAAATTCACAATTACTCAACTAGCACAACTCTAATATCACCATCTTCATATCTCAAAACAATCATCAAGTATCAAACTTCTCATAGTATTCAATGCGCTCTATATGAAAGTTTTTATTATACCCATCTTGGATGCCTATCATATTAGGACTAATTTTATAGCCAAAGCAAATTACCATGATGTTCTAAAGGACTCTCAAAATAATATAAGTGAAGCATGAGAGATCAATAATTTCTATAAAATAAAACCACCACTGTGCTCTAAAAGATATAAGTGAAGCACTAGAGCAAAATTATCTAGCTCAAAAGATATAAGTGAAGCACATAGAGTATTCCAATAAATTCCGAATCATGTGTGTCTCTCCAAAAGGTGTGTACAGCAAGGATGATTATGGTAAACTAAAAAGCAAAGACTCAAATCATACAAGACGCTCCAAGCAAAACACATATCATGTGGTGAATAAAAATATAGCCTCAAGTAAAGTTACCGATAACGAAGACGAAAGAGGGGATGCCTTCCGGGGCATCCCCAAGCTTAGGCTTTTGGTTGTCCTTGAATTTTACCTTGGGGTGCCTTGGGCATCCCCAAGCTTAGGCTCTTGCCACTCTTTGTTCCAAAATCCATCAAATCTTTACCCAAAAACTTGAAAACTTCACAACACAAAACTCAACAGAAAATCTCATGAGCTCCGTTAGCGAAATAAAACAAACCACCATTTTAAGGTACTGTAATGAACTCATTGTTTATTTATATTGGTGTTAAACCTTCTGTATTCCAACTTTTCTATGGTTCATACCCCCCGATACTAACCATAGATTCATCAAAATAAGCAAACAACACACGGAAAACAGAATCTGTCAAAAACAGAACAGTCTGTAGTAATCTGTATCAAACGCAAACTTCTATAACTAAAAAATTCTGCAAAAATAGGAAGACCTAAATAATCTGTTTATTGATCTACTGCAATTGGAATCAGTATTTTATCACTTTCTGGTGATTTTTAACAATTGTTTTCGTGAGCAGAAAGTTTCTGTTTTTTTTCAGCAAGATCAAATAATTATCACCCAAGAAGATCCTATAGGTTTTACTTGGCACAAACAATAATTAAAACATAAAACCACATCTAACCAGAGGCTAGATGAATTATTTATTACTAAACAGGAACAAAAAGCAAGGAACAAAAATAAAATTGGGTTGCCTCCCAACAAGCGCTATCGTTTAACGCCCCTAGCTAGGCATAAAAACAAGAATAGATCTAGGTATTATCATTTTTGGCATGCAAATCATAAGTGGACCTCATAATAGATTCATAAGGTAATTTAATTTTCTTTCTAGGAAAGTGCTCCATGCCCTTCCTTAACGGAAATTGGAATCTAATATTTCCTTCCTTCATGTCAATAATTGCACCAATCGTTCTAAGGAAAGGTCTACCAAGAATAATAGGACATGTAGGATTGCAATCTATATCAAGAATAATGAAATCTACGGGCACATAATTCCTATTTGCAACAATAAGGACATCATTAATCCTTCCCATAGGTTTCTTAATGGTGGAATCCGCAAGATGCAAGTTTAAAGAACAATTATCAAATTCACGGAAACCTAACACATCACACAAAGTTTTTGGAATCCTGGAAACACTAGCACCCAAATCGAACCAATCATAGCATTCATGATCTTGAATCTTAATTTTAATAGTAGGTTGCCACTTATCATAAAGTTTTCTAGGGATAGAGACTTCTAATTCAAGTTTTCTTCATAAGATTGCATTAAAGCATCAACGATATGTTTGGTAAAAGCTTTATTTTGACTATAAGCACGAGGAGAATTTAACGCGGATTGCAACAAGGAAATACAATCTATCAAAGAGCAATTATCATAATTAAATTCCTTGAAATCCAAAATAGTGGGTTCATTTCTATGTAAAGTTTTGACCTCTTCAATCCCACCTTTACCAATTTTTGCATCAAGATCTAAAAACTCTGAATCATTGGGACGCCTTCTAACTAAAGTTGACTCATCTCCAGTCCCATCATTATCAAGATTCATATTAGACAACAAAGATTTAATAGGAGACACACCAATCACTTTTAGATCTTCATCCTTATTATCATGAAAACTAGAAGAACACGCTTTCACAAAGCAATCCTTTTTAGCACGCATCCTAGCGGTTCTTTCTTTGCACTCATCAATGGAAATTCTCATGGCTTTGAGAGACTCACTGATATCATGCTTAGGTGGAATAGATCTAAGTTTCAAGGAATCAACATCAAGAGAAATTCTATCCACGTTCCTAGCCAATTCATCAACCTTAAGCAATTTTTCTTCAAGCAAAGCATTGAAATTCTTTTGTGAAATCATAAATTCTTTAACAGTAGTCTCAAAATCAGAGGGCATCTTATTAAAATTTCCATAAGAGTTGTTGTAGGAATTACCATAATTATTAGAGGAATTACTAGGTAACGGCCTAGAATTAAAGTTTCCTCTATATGCGTTGTTACCAAAATTGTTCCTACCAACAAAATTCACATCCATAGATTCATTATTATTCTCAATCAAAGTGGACAAAGTCATATCATTAGGATCAGAAGAAACACTTTTATTAGCAAATAATTTCATAAGTTCATCCATCTTTCCACTCAAAACATTAATCTCTTCAATCACATGATCTTTTTTACTAGTGGATCTTTCGGTGTGCCATTGAGAATAATTAACCATAATATTATCTAGGAGTTTAGTAGCTTCTCCTGAAGTGATTTCCATAAAAGTGCCTCCTGCGGCCGAATCTAAAAGATTTCTAGAAGCAAAATTCAATCCAGCATAAAAATTTTGTATGATCATCTATAAATTCAAACCATGTGTAGGGCAATTACGTATCATTAATTTCATCCTCTCCCAAGCTTGTGCAACATGCTCATGATCAAGTTGCTTAAAATTCATGATATCGTTTATAAGAGAGATGATCTTAGCGGGAGGAAAATACTTAGAGATAAAAGCATCTTTGCACTTATTCCAAGAATCGATACTATTTTTAGGCAAAGAAGAAAACCAAGTTTTAGCATGATCTCTAAGCGAAAACGAAAATAGCTTCAATTTAACAATATCATTATCCACGTCTTTCTTCTTTTGCATATCGCACAAATCAACGAAGTTGTTTAGATGAGTAGCGGCATCTTCACTAGGAAGGCCAGAGAATTGATCTTTCATGACAAGATTCAACAAAGCAGCATTAATTTCACAAGATTTAGCATCGGTAATAGGAGCAATCGCAGTGCTAATAAAATTATTGTTGTTGGTATTGGAAAAGTCACACAATTTAGTATTGTCTTGAGCCATCGTGACAAACAATCCAACACAGAAGCACACAAGAAGCAAGCGAAAAGAGGCGAACGGAAAAAGGGCGAATAAAACGGCAAGGGTGAAGTGGGGGAGAGGAAAACGAGAGGCAAATGGCAAATAATGTAATGCGAGGGATAAGAGTTTGTGATGGGTACTTGGTATGTCTTGACTTGTGCGTAGATCTCCCCGGCAACGGCGCCAGAAATCGGCTAGTTGCTGGGAGATCATCTTTTGACTTGACTTAGTGTAAACCTCCCCGGCAACGGCGCCAGAAATCCTTCTTGCTACCTCTTGAGCATGCGTTGGTTTTCCCTTGAAGAGGAAAGGGTGATGCAGCAAAGTAGCGTAAGTATTTCCCTCAGTTTTTGAGAACCAAGGTATCAATCCAGTAGGAGGTTACACGCAAGTCGCCTAGTACCTGCACAAACAAATAAGAACCTTGCAACCAACGCGATAAAGGGGTTGTCAATCCCCTCACGGCCACTTGCAAAAGTGAGATCTGATAGAGATAATAAGATAAATATTTTTTATTATTTTTGTTGTATAGATTGAAAAGTAAAGATTGCAAAATAAACAGTGACAGAAATAGCTAATTGACGGGAGATTAATATGATGGAAAATAGACCCGGGGGCCATAGGTTTCACTAGTGGCTTCTCTCAAGATAGCAAATTCTACGGTGGGTGACAAATTACTGTCGAGCAATTGATAGAAAAGCGCATAGTTATGAGAATATCTAGGCATGATCATGTATATAGGCATCACGTCCGTGACAAGTAGACCGAAACGATTCTGCATCTACTACTATTACTCCACACATCGACCGCTATCCAGCATGCATCTAGAGTATTAAGTTCATAAGACAGAGTAACGCATTAAGCAAGATGACATGATGTAGATGGATAAACTCAAGCAATATGATATAAACCCCATCTTTTTATCCTCGATAGCAACAATACAATATGTGCCTTGCTGCCCCTGCTGTCACTAGGAAAGGACACCGCAAGATTGAACCCAAAGCTAAGCACTTCTCCCATTGCAAGAAAGATCAATCTAGTAGGCCAAACCAAACTAATAATTCGAAGAGACTTGCAAAGATATCAAATCATGCATATAAGAATTCAGAGAAGAACCAAATATTGTTCATAGATAATCTTGATCATAAACCCACAATTCATCGTATCTCGACAAACACACCGCAAAAAGTATTACATCGAATAGATCTCTAAGAGAATCGAGGAGAACTTTGTATTGAGATCCAAAGAGATAGAAGAAGCCATCTAGCTAGTAACTATGGACCCGAAGGTCTGTGGTAAACTACTCACACATCATCGGAGAGGCTATGGTGTTGGTGTAGAAGCCCTCCGTGATCGATTCCCCCTCCGGCGGAGCGCCGAAAAAGGCCCCAAGATGGGATCTCACGGGTACAGAAGGTTGCAGCGGTGGAAATAGGGTTTCGTGGTGCTCCCAGATGTTTTCGGGGTATATGAGTATATATAGGCGAAAGAAGTAGGTCAGTGGAGCTACGAGGGGCCCACGAGGGTGGGGGGCGTGCCTACCCCCTGGGCGCGCCCTCCTATGTGACGCCCCAAGACCGACGCTCTAGACGCCTGCCATGTTTTTTCGTGTCCGCCGTGTGTTTTATTTATTGGTTGCATTTCATCATGGCATCATCCGCATTGCATCGGCACTCGTTGTCGTCATTGTTTTTAAAACTTGCATCCGCTCGTAGTTGTCGTGTCCCCCCTTGCTTTCGTTGACCGTTCCGAGACCAACCTTGTTATTCGTTTGCCCTCTTGCCTAAACCGGAGTCTCTGTGTATAGTGCACAAACCCCCTTGTGTGCGCGTCCGAAGCTGTCCCAAACCCGAACCGCTCAGTCTTGACCATTGGGTCTGGATCATCCCCAAACATCTATAAAACATCTCCGTTTTATTCTTCGGGCTACCTAACCTATTTATTTACGACCGCCCAATTATAATCGGACGGATCGGATTAGCCCTACCCAGTCCCTGCCTATATAATCAGACCGAACCCTAATTTCTAGGGAGCTGTCCCATCCATCCTCCTCTCCGCCGCCACTAGCTCCACCTGGTCTCCCCCTTCCTCGGGATCCCCGATCCAATCCATCCACCCCACCCGGCCGAACGAACCAGCCCCGAAGCTTCCCCTCGATCCCGCCGCCTCCTTGCTCGGGAGAGCAAAGGCTCGACCCCGAGCAGCACCAGCGCCTCGTGCCTCCTCCTCCCTTGGTCCTGGACGCGTCCGGCCGCCCGCAGCCGTCGTCGTCCGCGCCTACAGGAGCTAGCAGCTGCAGCCCCGAGCCCTCTGCTTCTTTCCCGCCGGCGTCCGAGGCCGCAGCCTCCTCGTCCACGACCACATCACCTCGCCGGACCAGCAGCGCCGCCCCAGCGCACCTCGACGCCGAGCACCAGCAGGAACTACTCGCCATCCCCTGCTCCTTTTCCTCTACATCTCCCTCCCCTTCTCCTATATCACTCTCAGCCCTCTCTTGTTCCTTTGCAGGTCCCCGCCATGGACGCCGGTGCTCCCGCCTCCATTCCAGCGCCGGGAACGGAACCCCCGCGCTAGGATCCACGCCAGTGCCCCGGACCCGACCTCTTTAGCCTCATGCCGCCAGGATCCGGTGAGTCCTCGCGCCGCTGCTCCTCCTGCAGACCACCACTACCCGTTTCCCTTTTTCCCTCCGTGTTCCTGCTCTCTGAAGCGGACCGCGTCGATCCTTGCAGGTCGCTGCCTTCGTCCAGCTCGAGATCCGAAGGATCCCCGCCGTCTCTGCCTCGACTTGCAGCTCCGCCGCCGCCTGCGCCCTCGCCAAGACCTGTCGCTGCAGCGCCCCGCATCGACTGAACCTGTCTCTGCTTTGTTCGAGCAGAGACGAACGAACCGCGTCGCCCACGCCTCCTAGGCCCAGATCTATCAGCCCAGCTGGCCTGCTAAGGCCCGATGTGAGCACCTCGCCTATCCCGCGCCCGTGTGCACGTTTCAGCTATCCAACACCCACCAGTTTCGGCCCGAAGTGTGTTTTTTTCCTCTGTTGCGATTTCTCTATTATCCAGGGTTTACAGTTTTACAAAAAAAACCCCTAGGGTTCATGCATCTAATAATTAATTAACCATGCATCATATGTAAAAACTTTATATATGTAAAATGCTTAGAATTTTGTGTAGATTAATAATTTGCAACTCTCACCCATGTTTAAACTGTTTAAACTTGTTGTTTGTTTAATTTTCCATAAATGCCATGTTAAAATGATTTATTTCATAACTAATTAACCGTAGCTCCAAATTTAATAAACTTTATATGTAAATGGGGTGGAAAAATGCATAGTTTAACATGGTGCCATTACTTTGCATGTTTAACAACTCTAAAATATAGTTTAGGGCAGAACAGTACTAAATTTGAAATATGCATATGGGGATTTACCGGAATTGTTGTTTATTGTTCCGGACTCATTTAAACTTGCCCAGATAGATAGTCTTACTATGCTTCACCTCTTGCCATGTTTAATAACATTTAATATTGTTGGGTACATAAACGAGAGAGAACTAAATGATTGATGTGGTGTTTCGTCAATATGCAACTCATTGCATATTGAGCTCCACTTAATTTGTAGTGTTGTTTGTTGCATTTGCCATGCCATGAATCATTAAACCGGACATGCATCATACTTGATTGTGCATCATGCCATGTTTCTGTGATGGTTGTTTACCATGTTGTTTGCTTCTTTCCGGTTTGCTTCTCTCGTTAGCTTCGGTTTCGTTCCGGAGTTGTGAGGATTCGTTCGACTACGTCCATTTGTCTTCTTCATGGACTCGTTCTTCTTCCTTGCGGGATCTCAGGCAAGATGACCATACCCTCGAAATCACTTCTATCCTTGCTTGCTAGTTGTTCGCTCTATTGCTATGCCGCGCTACCTACCACTTGCTATATCATGCCTCCCATATTGCCATGTCAAGCTTCTAACCCACCTTTCCTAGCAAACCGTTGTTTGGCTATGTTACCGCTTTTGCTCAACCCCTCTTATAGCGTTGCTAGTTGCAGGTGAAGATGAAGTTTGTTCCATGTTGGAACATGGATATGTTGGGATATCACAATATCTCTTATCTTAATTAATGCATCTATATACTTGGTAAAGGGTGGAAGGCTCGGCCTTATGCCTGGTGTTTTGTTCCACTCTTGCCGCCCTAGTTTCCATCATACCGGTGTTATGTTCCTTGATTTTGCGTTCCTTACGCGGTTGGGTGATTTATGGGACCCCCTTGACAGTTCGCCTTGAATAAAACTCCTCCAGCAAGGCCCAACCTTGGTTTTAACATTTGCCACCTAAGCCTTTTTCCCTTGGGTTCTGCAGACTCAAGGGTCATCTTTATTTTAACCCCCCCCCACCGGGCCAGTGCTCCTTTGAGTGTTGGTCCAAACTAGAGCACCGTGCGGGACCATCCCTTGGCAACTTGGCTTACGTCGGTACCTGTACGCTTAGCTTATCCGGTGTGTCCTGAGAACGAGATATGTGCAGCTCCTATCGGGATTTGTCGGCACATTCGGGTGGTCTTGCTGGACTTGTTTTACCATTGTCGAAATGTCTTGTAACCGGGATTCCAAGACTGATCGGGTCTTCCCGGAAGAAGGAATATCCTTCGTTGACCGTGAGAGCTTATAATGGGCTAAGTTGGGACACCCCTGCAGGGTATAAACTTTTGAGAGCCGTGCCCGTGGTTATGTGGCAGATGGGAATTTGTTAATATCCGGTTGTAGAGAACTTGACACTCGACTTGATTAAAACGCATCAACCGCGTGTGTAGCCGTGATGGTCTTTTTTCGGCGGAGTCCGGGAAGAGAACACGGCTTTTGGGTTATGTTTGACGTAAGTAGGAGTTCAGGATCACTTATTGAACATTACTAGTTGACGACCGTTCCGTTGCTCCTCTTCTCGCTCTTATTTGCGTATGTTAGCCACCATATATGCTTAGTGCTTGCTGCAGCTCCACCTCACTACCTTCTCCTAACCATAAGCTTAAATAGTCTTGATCTCGCGGGTGTGAGATTGCTGAGTCCTCGTGACTCATAGATACTTCCAAAACAGTTGCAGTTGCCGACGATACCAGTGCAGGTGACGCAACCGAGCTCAAGTGGGAGTTCGACGAGGTACTTGGTCGTTACTATGTTTCGTTTCCTGATGATCAGTAGTGGAGCCCAGTTGGGACGATCGGGGATCTAGCATTTGGGGTTATCTTCTTTTTATCTGGATTTGACCGTAGTCGGTCTATGTGTGTATCTTGAATGATGTATGAATTTATTTATGTATTATGTGAAGTGGCGATTGTAAGCCAACTCTTTATCCCATTCTTGTTCATTACATGGGATTGCGTGAAGATGACCCTTCTTGCGACAAAACCACAATGCGGTTATGCCTCTAAGTCGTGCCTCGACACATGGGAGATATAGCCGCATCGTGGGTGTGACATCCTACCTCGTGGCCGCCTCGTTGCTTCCTTGACATCCACTCCAAGTCTCCTGGATTGCGTTTGTTCCACAAACGATCCTTGTGAAGGTTTCATTCCGTTTGGATTCCGTTTGATATTCCTTTTCTGCGAAACACTGAAATAGGCAAAAAAACAGCAATTTGCACTGGGCCTTTGGTTAGTAGGTTAGTCCCAAAAATAATATAAAAGTGCATAATAAAGCCCATTAAACATCCAAAATAGATAATATAATAGCATGAAACAATAAAAAATTATAGATACGTTGGAGACGTATCAGCCATAATACCAAAGTGTCTCGTTGACTCATCAAGATCAAAGTCACTATCATCATCCTCATCATAGTATCCATGTTCAACATCATCTTGTGATTGATTATCACCTAGAGAGAGTGATTCATTAGATTTATGACCATGACAATGTGCATCTTTCTGAATTCTAATGACTTGAGAAATGATGCTACTAATGACTCCAACATCTCCTTTGGCACGCATAAGGTCACGAAGCTCAAAGAGACAATCATCAAATTTAGGATCACTAGGCTTCATCTTATGAAAAGCAATGGACTTTTGAAGAATCTCATCTAGGTTTTTCAAGGAATAGTTTGGAAAGCACTCCTCAAGATATCTCCATATAGTATAAGCACATTCAAATGTAGGCAAGCATACAAGCAAATTTCTAGGCAATCCTCTCATGATAAGATCGATAGTTCTAAGATTGCGGGTCATGTCAAGATACTCATCGGGGGTAGGATGCAAGGGATCACTAGGAGGCGCACAAGGGCTAGTAATATACTTGTTCAAATTATATTCATTGAAAATTTCAAGCATCTCATTTTTCCAAGCACTATAGAACTCTCCGTCAAGCATAGGCACTCTACGTCTAATACTCCCAATCGTAGACACATCCATCTTCCTCCAATGGTGATTAAACCAAAGCAATGGAGACCAATGCTCTGATACAAATTGAAAGGATCGAGAAGAGGTGTCTAGAGGGGGGTGATTAGACCATCAACAAGCAAAAGTGACAGTTTTTAAATTCTTTAAGTTGAGGTGGAGTTTTAGCACAAGTTTAAGCATTCACAATACATTTCAAGCAAGCATGGCAAGAGTATGAACAACAGAAAGAGTAAAGCATGCTAGTTGCAAGAAAGTAAATGGATGGGATTGGAGTGTGCAAACGCAATGTAGACACGTAGATTTTTGGCGTGGTTCCGATAGGTGGTGCTATCGTACATCCATGTTGATGGAGACTTCAACCCACGAAGGGTGACGGTTGCGTGAGTCCACGGAGGGCTCCACCCACAAAGGGTCCACGAAGAAGCAATCTTATCTATCCCACCATGGCCATCGCAAACGAAGGACTTGCCTCACTTGGGTAGATCTTCACGAAGTAGGCGATCTCCTTGCCCTTACAAACTCCTTGGTTCAACTCCACAATCTTGTCGAAGGCTCCCAAGTGACACCTAACCAATCTAGGAGACACCACTCTCCAAAAGGTAATAGATGGTGTGATGATGATGAACTCCTTGCTCTTGTGCTTCAAATGATAGTCTCCCCAACACTCAACTCTCTCTCTCGCACAGATTTGGCTATGGTGGAAAGATGATTTGAGTGGAAAGCAACTTGGGGAAGGCCAAAGATCAAGATTCTTGTGGTTGGATTGGAAAGTCTTGGTCTCAACACATGAGTAGGTGGTTCTCTCTCAGAAAATGAGTAGTGGAAGTGTAGGCACGTTCTGATGGCTCTCTCATAAATGGAGAAGGGGGTGGAGGGGTATATATAGCCTCCACACAAAATCCAACCGTTACACCCATTTGACCCAACTCGGTTAGACCGAATAGAAGAACTTGGTGAGACCGATTTAGTTCAAAATGTGAATGTTAGGAATATCGGTGGGACCAACATGATCAACTCGGTGGGACCGATGTGCTAGGGCTTAGGGCAAACATCAACTCGGTGGCACCGATTGCATCAACTCGGTTAGATCGAAGTGAAGCAATAAAGCAACAAAGAGGATGTCAAGCAAACTCGGTGGGACCGGTTGCACATTTCGGTGAGACTGAAATAACTACAATAGAAAACAGAGAGATTAATTGCAAGGCCATCTCGGTGAGAACGAGATCCGTATCGGTGTGACCGAATTGTCTAGGGTTCTGGTAGTGGCTATGTCAAAAGAACTCGGTGGCGCCGGATAGATCAAATCGATGGGGCCGAGTTTGACTTTGAGTTTTGGACAAATGTGGAAATGAGAAAGTGGTTGAGGGCTTTGGAGCAATATCACTAAGCACTTTGAGCAAGTAAACCATTAAGCAACACCTCATCCCCTTTTAATAGCATTGACTTTCCTATGGACTCAATGTGATCTTGGATCACTAAAATGAATGAAGAGTCTTGAGCTTTTGCCAATATGTGTCCTTAGCATTTTGAAGGGGTTCCACATCCTCTTGTCCTTGCCATGCCATTTGTTGAACTTGTCAGAAATACACTAGATAGAAGCGTTAGTCCAACAAGAGATATGTTGACATTAATTACCAAAATCACCCAGGGAGCACTTGTGCTTTCAGCGCACCTTTGACATAGAGGGTCATAGAACATGCGCAACTCATGACTGCACCGACTAACTTGTTTGTTAGATGTCTGAGAAGCTGCCGATGATGTAGGTCGAGTACACGCTCAGCAGTGTCGTCGCCGTGAATAACTACATCGTCTCGATGGTTGGCGCCTTCAATGCTCCCATGTCGTTACTATGAGATGCCAGCCTACTCTGCCTCGCTTTTTAGTCATATTAGCACAACGCTTCGCTTTTCGGTATCAGGTATATAGCATTTACTCTTTCTAAGCTTTTCCAGTTATAATTTGTTTATGATATACCAACTACAGACTAAGCACCAACCACTAGTAACATTTCAACCAAACCTTGTTTCTCTATCAAAATGAGTGCCCTTTCATTTCTTTTTTAAATCAAATTTATATAGGGACAAAAGCCTGGCCGATAGAGGAATAAGTGGATGGGTCTAGCTATGGTGGTTTGAAGTCATTCACAAAGCTACTCAAACTTTTAGTGGATTTGATGTCGGGTTTTAATCCCCAACTGGAAAAGAAACTCAAACTCGATCTCGAGATATGCCGGTCGGAATGCTACAGGCTCGGAAGGAGGTAACGTGAGGCAGGATTGATACATTAGAGGTGGAAAATGGTCTTTCTATTTTGCAAAAGTTGTACTAAATCAGCAACACTTATTTTGGGACGGAGGGAGTAGTAGGAATCTAATGAAAGTCATCCACATTTATGTCCTTGTTGGCTTCATGATTAACTTCATCTCATTGTGGAGCATATACAATTATATATACTCTTCATCATCCAAGCCATACTTGTGACTAAACCTGATCATACCCTGGGACGGGCTTGAGAAAGCCTGAAGTGAAAATCCCAAGCGCAAGCCCGGCCCAAAGCCTGAAAATATGTGCTTTCCCCAGTCAAAAAAATGTGTTTTCTCAAGCCAGAGCCCAACCCGAATGCAAGCCGAAAGCCTCACCTGAATGCGGTTTTTAGTCTACGCACGTGTAAGCCTAGCCCGAAAAGGTGAGTAATGGAAGTCTGAGCCTGGCCCGAATATTCTTTCAGCTGTAAAATGAAGCTTGAGCCTGGTCTGAGAGGCAAGCTCCACCTGGCCTGGCCTGGGCTTTTCAAGTCGGGCTCGGGCCAGGTCATCGGGCGGGGCTGCCCATGAACATGTTTATTCGTGACCGCCTGCATTTATATATAAATTGTATAGATTACTTCATTTCATTGCTTACCTACCATGTTGCTTGCATATGAGTATGAAAGCATATCATAAGGAAAATGTGTACTCCCTCCGTTCCTAAATATTTTTTTTTCTAAGGATTTCAACAAGTGACTCCATGCAGAGCAAAATGAGTGAATCTACACTCTAAAATATGTCTATATACATCTGTATGTGGTAGTCCATTTGAAATGTCTAAAAAGACAAATATTTAGGAACGGAGGGAGTAGAACATTTGAACCATCAATGCAAAAACGACTTCTAGGAAATTTTAATAGCTAGTCACTTCTGTAATCTCTCTTGAATACCGAACCATCAAATTTCTTGTCTCCTTATACAGTCAACATTGATGCCTCCGCCTTCTCATGCATAGGTTACTCCTTGACTCACTTTCCATCCATCTAAAGTGTATGATCTGTTCATTCTATCTGTAGTGATTCATGCATTTGCAATACTTATTATGTTCATGGATGTGCATGTTCTATGCCTAGTACGCACTTCCATTATATGCATATAATATGAAATCAATATTGTTAGCACCTTCGTCATGATTTTATTATGGATCAAATTAATCAAAAAATTACTAATATATCCAACTCGAGGACAAAAACATGTTTGGTTTCTAGGAGCGTACCAGATTATTTATGTCTTAGGGCATTTTATGTTTAGTATAGACAAACTTTTGACGGAGATTTAATTTGTTGATATATGATCTTTATGGCATAAAACCAGTATCACTAAATTTGAATATGAAAGTGCTTACTGATGATTATGCTTTCAGATCATATAAACAAAATATTAATGGATTAACTCTTGGTCAAACCTAACATGCCCTGCGTATAGGAATGGAGGGAGTTCTACCGGTACCATGTGGACACATGGCACTATCGAATAATTTACTTATGTGTTCTATATATAGAACGCATATGATTGCTACTCCTGTACGAGTTGTTGGATTCCCCGAAGAGGAAAAAGTGATGTAGCACAGCAGCAGAAAGTTTTTTCCTCAGTTAAGAATCAAGGTTTATTGAACTAGTAGGAATCGCCAAGCTAACAATGTAAATATCACCTGCACACAAACACAAAACAAATGCTTGCACCCAACTTCACAAGGTCATTGTCAGTCCCCTTATCTTGCCAGTTACAAGATTAAAAGCAAATAGACAGTGATACAATAGTAAACGACAAAAAAGTAAAGTAAAATAAAAGAGCAAAATTGTAAGAGCTTTGTATTAATGGAGAATGGACCGGGGGGCATAGGTTCACTAGTGACATCTTTCTCGAAAGCAGGTAGTGGCATGAACAAATTATTGTTGGGCAACTGATAGAATAGTGGCAATTTATAACTATGATCATTCATGGCATAATCTCCCACAGGCATTATGTACGTGATAGGTAGATCGTTAATCCAACTGCATCTACTACTATCACTCCACCCCAAGACCGCTATTCAGCATGCATATCAAAGTATTAAGTTTACAAGAAATGGAGTAACACAATAAGCAAGATGACACAATGTAGACAAGAAGAAATCTAGCAATAAGATTAAACCCCATCATTTTATCCTATGTGGCAACAATACGAAAATGTGTCTTGTCCCTTTTTGTCACCGAGATATAGAAATCACCGCTAGATTGAAATCACTATTATGCACCACTTCCTCTGAAGAACTACTCATCTATCTTGGCCAGAGAAGACTCATAGATCAGAAAGCATACATAGCTATTTAATTATGCAGCAAAAAAACTTCAAGATATACAATAGAAATCAATGAATAATCTGATCTTAAATCTATAATTCACCGGATCCCAACAAACACACCATAAGAATTACATCCGATTGATCTCAAAATAGAACATGCTATTGAAGACCCGAGAGAGAGAGAGAGAGAGAGAGAGAGAGAGAGAGAGAGATCTAGCTACTAATATGGACCCGTAGGTCCTGAAGGAACTACGCACACACCATCATGGAGGCTGCAAGGTTGATGCAGATGGCCACTCCAATGGCTTCCCTCTCTGGCAGAACTCTGGAACATGGCTCCATATGGGATTTCTTCGGAACAGAGGCTTGCGGCAGCGATAAAATTGTTTCGGGTATCACTCCGAGGGTTTCTGAATATATGTGAATTTATAGGTCAGGAATTAGGTCAAACAGAGCTCCATGGGCCCCAGAAGCATGCTCGGCGCAGCCAGGGGGTAGATCGCGCCCCTGGGCTTGTGGGCCCCTCGGCCATCTCCTGGTCTCCTTCCGAAGCTTCAAGAGTCTTTTATGTTCCAGAAAAAATCATCAAAAAGTTTCATCGTGTTTGGACCTTCGTAGGTATCGATTTTCCGTAAGACAAAAAACAAGTAGAAAATAACAACTAACACTGGGCAATAGATTAATATGTTAGTCCGAAATAACAATTCAAAATGATGAAAAATGATGGCCAGAGTATATAAGAATGATAATACAATAGCATGAAACAACAAAAAGTTATAGATACACGAGAGACACATCAATGATCATATTGGTCGACGATCTCTTTCCATTCAACCTTGATGGTATTCTCCACATATGTGAATCATTTATGTCTTTTAGAACTTTGAAAGTTGAAACCGCCCGCAAATCTTAGACTGATTATTTAGTTTTTTTTGCATGTTTGACGTTTAAAAAGAAAAGGAGAAATACCATGACCACGAGGATGCAATGCATTGGGAGCCTACACCAAAGTATCTTATTTTGTCTTTTGCACAAAAAGACACGATGAGTCCATTTTTCTCATGGTAATTTTACACATTACACAATTGTCATTTTTATGTGAAATTCCGCAGATATTACACTCATGGCATCAAAATTTTACATTATATGAGAACACCTAAAGAATCACTATACAAACATAAGGCTAGGGTTCAAGTTAAATTGTTTTCGAAACTTTGTAATATATATGGATAATTTCATAGTCTATGATACCAATTGGACCAACCATCATAGTTCATGGTTTTAAGTTGACCTTATCCGTCTATAACCATTCATGAAGTAGCTAATTATGGTAAATATGGTTAAACATTGAACGAAAAATGCTATCCTTGGTGTGTTTCTGTACGAAAAAGATCATACCCTAGAACAAAATAGAACTAAATCCACACCTTTATTGTTTGACATTGTTAGTTTTTCTATTCTATTTGTTTCAACACTCCCTATTCTTACTTGTCAAATATATGATGTTGGTGGTTTTTATTTGTGCTTTAAAAAATACTTCATAGTTGAATATGCCAGTTAGGCCAACATGTGTAGAAAGCACTGCCACACAATTGAAAAAACCTTTACAATGGTGTAAAGGGGTAAATCAAAACGGTTTGAAGGGTGGAGAGTAAGATTATCCTTAAAATAGGACGATAATCTAGGGTTTAAAATAAATATTTTCTTGCTATATATTTAGTGACTGTCTTTTATTACATAAATACGTACTCAAAATGACACTCCATCAGTTTTGGCGTGTGGTAGAAGGCGCACTCATGTGGGATGCCTTGCTCACATATGGGACATTTCTGTAATCAGAAAAAGAAAGAATCGATCTGCCGTTGGTAGGTGATCCAAGGGCTATGAAAGAAATCTTACTCTTGAAACACATCCCCATCTCGCCTTTAAAAACAAACCACACTCTAAGCAATGACATGTTCCCTTTAGTCCTCACCCTTCCTTCTTGAGATCTATTCTTCGACGACCTCCTTCCCCGGTGACCCCGCGACCAGTGCACCGTAGATCGACGTCTCCTCGCTCCTCTCGTCGGGCATCGACGGATCTGCACGCCGACGACATCTCGTTGTCGGTTTGCCCGTCCGACAACATCCCTAGCCTGGTGAATTCCTTGTACTCGATGTACTCCTTTTGCTATAGATCTTCTAATTTATACCACGCACTCGTGAATTTGAGTAGTCGCATACTTTTGCCAAACAGATCTTTAGTAAACACCCTATATATTCATTGGTTGTCTTTTACAGATGTATATGCACTCAAATCGGCACTCCCTCAGTTTTGGCTTGTGGTTAAAAGGCGCGCTTACTTGAACGCGCCTTGCGTGTTTTCACACATGGAACATTTCGTTAGTTGAAAAGGGAGAGCATCAATCTGTTCGTTGGCAGGTGATCCAAGGCTAGGAAGGAAATCTTCAAAGTCTTGACACACCTCCCCATCTGGTCATTTGAAAAATGAATCACCCTCTCTAAGCTATGGCAATGTTCCGGTTCATCCTTACCCCTCTTTCCCGAGACCCCCATTCTTGGACGACCTTCTTTCCCGGTAACCCCATCTTCCGTTGGGCATCAGCAGATCTGCAATGACGACGGGCGTCTTCGTTCTCGAGGCGACTAGTCGTCAACGCCCCTAGCCTGCAGAATTCCTCATACACTATCTCCTATAGATCTACTGCTTTATGACACATCGTCGTGAATTTGAGTAGCCACAGATTCTGCCAAACCGATTTTGGCGTATATTTATTGACTGTCTTTTATTACATATACACACACTTGAAACGGTATTCCGTCAGTTTTGGCGTGTGGTTAGAAGGCACGCCTAGGTGGGGCGCCTTGCGTGTTTTCACATATGTGTCATTTCTGTAATAATTGGAGAAAAGAGAGCCTCGATCTACCCGTTGATAGGTGATCCAAGGGTTAGGAATGAAATTTTGGGGTTCTCGAAACACCTGATATGCTCCCTCTCTCGCCATTTCAAAAAACGAACTGCCCCCCTCTCCGAGCGACTCACCGTGGCATGTTCCTCCGCGTCCTCACCCTCTCCCTCCCGAGACCACTCTTCTCCGGCGACCTCCTTCCCCTGTAGCTCCGCGGCCAGCGCATCCCCCTTATCTACCGATCGACGTCTCCTCGGCCCTCCTGTCGGGCTACGTCAGATCTGTGCGGCGGCGGCGGCGGCCGTCTTCGTCGGCGGCGCGCCCGGCCGGCGGCTTCCCTAGCCTGGTGAGTTCCTTGTACTCTATTTCCTGTAGATCTTCTCCTTTATGGCTCACCGTCTTCGCGAATTTGTGTAGCCACTGATTCTGCCAAACTGAAAATGAAGCCCCCTTCTGAAATTTGAACGCTAGGTTGTTCTGTTGCAGCCCGTAGATTGGTAAAGTTGGCACCTTTTAGGCTTCCATTATCACACTGTTTCTGGCTTTCTGCCCGGAGGTCATTTGACAAGAACTGTGGCTGGGGCCGTCGGTTCTGAGACTTGAGGATATCTGGTGTTAGTTTTTGATTGAAGTGTCGTTCAGTTTTAGTTTTGTGCAGGGAAACCTACGGCTCTGTTATATGCTTAGAAATTTAGGGCACACAGACAGTGAATCGCTGGTAGGGGTAAGTTTGTTGTGCACATTTAGGTGGGGGTGAAACCTGAACATGAAACTATTAGGACTGGTTCTGTAATGCCGTTCAATTTCACTGCAGTTATAGGCATCTTCCCGATTCGCTTTTTGTTTGGCCGCTATCACTGTAAGGTACATTTTTCAGTTTGGACATACATTATTTCAGTTCAACATAAAAAGTCCGAGTGTTCGTGCAACATAGCTTGCAGCAACTCCTCAAATACCTCTATTAGGATTGACAGTTTAATGATTCTGATTCATAGAAAGATTAAACTGTTTTTTTTTACTTTTTTATACATCTTCAAGGCTCTGCTATAGAGGGGATTGAGCATCCAGTCTTCACCCGTGATGACAAGCGATAAAGGAAAGGCTTCGAAGAAGGCTGGAGAGGCTTCTGGACAGCCATCTACTACTCATGAAGGGAAAGTCAGCAATGAGCCACAGAGGCAACGGTCGCTCAATGGGTAGATACTAACAGATCTTTGCATAAACGGTTAATTGTATAGCTTTTTTCTTATAGTTATCTGCTCCTTCACCTTTAGGAGGACCACCGGCCCGACACGACGCTCAACCAAAGGAAATTGGACCCCCGAAGAGGTATGCCATACGAGTCAAATCTTATGTTTTTGTTGGCAAATGGCTATTCACTGTCCAAATGGCTGGATGGTGAGTGCTGACTCAACATCCGAGAATAGTTTAGGACTGATCAACTGTAAGATATGCATTATGTTTATTTGCATCTCTTTCTTAAATACACAATAATGGCAAACACTTATAAGTTTTATGGAAAATAATAATAATTCGATGGAACACTCTGGCCCTTTTGTGGAGGCTTGAGTTGTCTCATTGGGTGGTTTAGTCAACAGTTGTAGTTCAGTATGAGAATTTCTTGCAGATACACCCATGGGAGCATATCATAACTGCGCCACTTGGATTAACCCATATACTCCCTCCATCCTGAATTACTTGTCACATAAATGGATGTATCTAGAACTTTCGGGACTGGGGGAGTACAAGACAAATGATACACTGCAAAGTCTTATAACATGGGTTTTGCTAAAAAGTTCTTATAACATGGAGCTTCCTGCTTTATTCTGTCATGTACTCAATTCCAGTTCCGCTTCATGCTGTGCTTGTCCTGTCACATTTTTGTGGGGATATATTGTATATGTCTCAGTGCCTCACTGACGTGTGGGCGCCATTTAATTAGCACCACAATGTAAAAGTCATAAATCAGTGGATTATACAAAAAAATGAGTTTCTTTTACTGAAACTGTCTAATATTTCACTTGTGTGCTAATCAAATGCAGGATGATATATTGTCCAGAGCAGTCCAGACTTACAATGGGAAAAACTGGAAAAAGATAGGTATATTCTATGGATCGATTCATACGTGTGTAAAATTATGTGGCAACGCTATTAGTTTACTCTTGATGATAGTATTTTTGTAGCACGTATAATTCTTTTACCTTTCTTGGACATCTCTATCACTCTTTCTGTATTTTGAAGTATATTAATACAAGACGACACACATTTGGGTGCTTGTTCAAGGAAAAAATATTTTGAATTATATAGGCATCTAAAATCCATGTCCTATATCATCGTAAGTGTTCTTTTGAGGGTAAGGACCCTACAGTATACGAAAGAGTAAGCTAAGAGAGTGGATCTCAGGGTATGAAGAACCCAAAATTGCTGGACAGGCACATCCCCCTCAGCTAGTCTGTTCAGGGTGCCAGAAGGGTTGAATGTAGGTTCTGTTCTTATTTTGCCTGAGGGATTCAAAATTAGTGCCGCTCGAACGTATTTCCCCTGAGTTGAAAGAAAAGGTGGAAAATCTCTCTTCTCAGAGTTATCGTCCCGATAAAACTATATGCTTGTGATAGGCCCTGTCCGCGGTAAGAAATATAGTGAAATTGTCTTTCCCATTCTTTCCCCTGATCCTGCTACGAAGAAAGATGTTTTGCTGTGTCATGTTCCGAAGGTGGTTTGTGCATTTTTCTTTAGCATTTTTATATCTATGCGACACTGCATTTTTTACAATCATGTTAGCTTCTTTTGTTCTTTTATTCTTCTATTCTCTTGTGCATGTTTGCTTTATAATTACATACATCGATTCATTAGAAACCAAGAGGATGATCCTTCCATTATCTAAGATAAGATATTGATTTGTGCCATTAGTTTGTGCTTTCTCTCATTCGTCTCCAGTCAGCTTTCTTTTTTTCCTTTTCTGTTATTAGAAACACCTCCCTACATTTTCTGATTTTTGACAAGTCTAAGCACTGACATAATACCTTCTTTTCCAGCGGAGTGTTTTCCCGATAGAACAGATGTACAATGCCTGCATAGGTGGCAAAAGGTTCTAAATCCTGAGTTGATCAAAGGGCCATGGTCCAAAGAAGTAGGCCCCCTATTTGATTTGTTTCCATTTCAGGCTTATTCTGCTAATGTTTGATTGAGCATCTTGTATGCTCATGTGAGTCTTATCAACCGGTTGTTTCATATTTTTAGGAAGATGATATCATTGTTGAAATGGTAAAGAAATATGGTCCAAAGAAATGGTCAACTATTGCCCAAGCTTTGCCAGGACGTATAGGAAAGCAATGTCGGGAACGGTATGGATGGGAGTGCCCTTTAATTTCATCAATCTTGTACCTAAGAACCTTTTTTCTTTGCAATATAATATATACGACTGAGTGTTGAACAACTGAATGTGGACAGTAACTCATGGAGTGCCCTGGTGCCTTGTTGCTTTTGCACATCAGCACTATGGTTTTATAAGGCACATGAATAATGTAATTCTTGATGCAAGTGATACAGAGTTCTCCTATGTATTCCTGGTTAAAGAACACAGTAATCTCAACAATCACTAATGCAATGTTGATTTTTGCAGAACCGCAAAGTGTTAGTTTGCCTCTTTCCATTATCCCGATGATTCTACTGTTAAGGCATAGGCCGGGTTCTGGATAAAAATGTTTTATTAAATAGTTTCAAAAATATTTTTTTGACTGAATAGTTTTAAAAATATAGAGGGTCAAGTGAATAAAATGTCAATATGTCCCAACCTTGTAATGCTAGCACCTCTTCGTGCTGCTAGCTAGCAATACCAGAATTCAGGAGAGCTGATTTTATAATTTCAGATTCATCAGCCTTTTGGTAAAGTCAGTAAAAAGCAAAAAGACATTGGAACTAAAGTATTAATCTTTTTTAATTACATGTTAACATACTACAGCTGTTCCTCTTGCAATTATTGTTATTTAGTGAAAGTTCCTATTTTGGGGCCAACTGAGTAGCAGCTAAATACATTGGCTTTAATTCGTAGCCATCACTAATTGACCATAGAGCATGTATCCTTTAACAATGGACTATCTTATCTGTGATTAGGTGGCACAATCATCTTAACCCTGGCATAAACAAGGATGCATGGACACAGGAGGAGGAAATTACTCTTATACATGCTCATCGAATGTATGGAAACAAATGGGCTGAATTGACAAAGTTTTTACCCGGAAGGTAACTAAATGATGTTTCCTTTTATGTATGAGCTGCTGGGAAATATTTATGTATGATATCATGATGAGTCCTGTCCTGTGAAAAGAAGTTTTTCTTTTCATTCTCCCTGATGAATTCACAAACTTTTGGGTTCAGCATCCATTCCCCTTTTTCTTATTCGGTATCATTTGGAAGCTACGGTGTTATACTCGGGAAAAGATGGTAATCTCAAAAGGGAACTAAATTGTTTTGCTTTTGGAAAATAAAATTAGGGCACCGGTCCCATAAAAATGTTAAACCACTGCCACTGTAATAGCTCTCTTTTATTTTCTTTGAACAAAATTTGAAATAATATATGTTATTTTTAGTCAAATATGGTGTCGACTGGTGAGTATTACAGCAAGCAGAGAGAATGTGCAACATGTTAGCAGTATTCCCTTTATGCGCATATATGCTTTGCATATCATTAGGCCCATATAGTCTAGGCAGGCCTAAGTCCCATGTTACTATGTACATTCTTGTATATTTGTTCCGGTCATTCAACAGAAAAAATGATTTGGCCATTTCAAAAAAAAAAAAACTGGGTAAGCTCTACTACGATTTTGACGCATCGCGTAACTATTATTGTTCAACAAGTGATGTCCTCTTTTAGACTACTGAAATGATTGACTTCTAAATTTATGTTTCCCCTGCCAGGACGGACAATTCAATTAAAAACCACTGGAACAGTTCTGTAAAGAAGAAAATTGATTCTTATATGTCATCAGGTTTACTTGCTCAAGTCTCGCGTCTCCCACTTATTGAACACCATGCGCATTTTAATTCCTCACCGGCAATTACGCAACAAAACAGTGAGGACAGTGACAGCAATGCTGCCCGGGAGGTTGAGGATTCATCAGGGTGTAGTCAATCCTCATTGGCCATGGTTTCTTGCTCGCAAGTGCAGGACACCAATCTGGCCTTGAGCTGTGATTTACATGTGAATGCGGATACCAGCAAGACAGAAGCACGTGATTCTCAGTCTTCTATGTGCCAGGAAGACTATACTTCCACCGAGGGTGTTGCATCTGCTTTGTCTGAAGTTCATTGCCATGCTTCTTCCTCCAGATTTGGTCCAGATAAACTCTTGCAGCAGGACATTTCACAAAGAATGAATTTGCAGATGGATATTGATGAAACACCAGGTAACTCTATGTTTGAAAACAACCAGACCATTTGTAGTACATCGAATAATGAAAGACCGATGTTACAGTATGAGATAGCACCAGATATGCCTATCTCTGTGCTAACAAATGTTTCTGGAGCTGAGCAAAAACTACATTTCATGTCCGAGGCTGACTTCAGCAGTCCTAATTGTTTGAAATCAGAACTTTGGCAAGAGATTTCGTTCCAGAGTCTTCTTTCTGGACCTGATATAGTTGATGCTGATTCTCTTTCAAGACTAAACCACCATTCAGATACACATTCCTCTGAAGCAGACACCAATTTTTTGGCAGCACCCAACCCATCACATACATCAAATCCGTCGAGTATGATGGTGGCTGCTTATGGCCAGGATCCATCGTTGTCAGTACCACAATCTCTTATTTCAAATGGTTTGTCGGACGCGGCTGATGAAAAGTCAGGAGAAATGCAAGTTTCTGGGTCAGAGATGATCACATGCATGCATGATTCTTTTGGTGATTCTGAGCAGTTTGCTACCCCTGGCAGTACTGATGGTAGACATGGTGCTTCAGCAATTATAGAAAGAATACCGGAATACGGGGACAAACAGTTAACTGATGCTGAAGAACCTGCTGCCAGCATGGCCAAAGAACCACCATTGGCACAGGGTGAGGCTGCATCAGATGAAAAGCAAGATAAGGGAGCGCTATTCTATGAACCTCCTCGCTTCCCAAGCATGGATGTTCCATTTGTCAGCTGTGATCTTGTAACTTCTGGCGATTTGCAAGAGTACAGTCCCCTTGGCATTCGGCAGTTGATGCGCTCAACCATGAGCGTAACCACTCCATTGAGATTGTGGGGCTCCCCTACCCATGATGAAAGCCCTGATGTTGTGCTGAAGAGTGCCGCCAAAAGCTTCATAAGCACACCATCAATATTAAAGAAACGACAGAGAGATCTGTCATCTCCGACTCCAGAAAAAAGAATGGAGAGGAAGTCTAGGACTGAACAGGACAGTGGTGTGTTGGGCACATCCTCTGTCAGTGCTCAAACAAGTTGCATGCATGCCATTAAAGACAAAGCAATTGTTACCGAATCAGTTTTTTGCACTAATCGATCTTCATCTTTTAAACCTCTGGAGAAGAAACTTGAGTTCTGTGATGAAAACAAGGAAAATTTGGGTGAAAGCGAGCAGGCAAAAGATGGACGAAATGCACAGAACAACCATACTGTGGATGAGCATGCAAGAGGGGAACAGTGTTCCACTGCAAATATGGTCAATACTAATGATGAGGTAAGTACTTTTAAATCAGTTCTTCAATTGCACTTACCCAGTTGATGGTACCATATCTTAGTAGAACGGAAGGTAACGCTTATATAGTTATTGCGGCGTAGCATAGCAGTTGCTACAGTTACTCCAGTAAATTTAGCTTAACATGTCTTCAAGAAATGTGATTCAAAGTAGCAAGCTCTCTAATGATGTCATCATGTATGTGATATGTGGGGTTGAACTGAAAGGCGGGGGCAAAGTGGCATATAAGTTTTTCCCTTGACCTGCTGATCTTGTTCTTACTTATATTTTTGTTCCATGCAGCCACCTGCAACTGTTCTTGTTGAGCACAAGGGCAATGACATTTCTGATCATGGCGCAAATGCCATGTATCAGAAAATGAACACAAATCTTGAAGCTCTATCGGCCTGTAAGGAAGCATTTGCTAAATCAAAGTCTGGAGAACTCATTGCCGAGAAATCTTCACCATGCATTCAAATGGATTATGAATATGTGAACATGTAAGATTGCACACTAGTCTGTTTCCAAGATGATCTTTTGGGTCCTCCAATCAGTTTCTTTACTTTGGTCAGCACATAGTACGTGTGAGTTTAGATGTGGCAGGTCTTACTACAACTGTTTGTTGGTGGAATTGGTCATTTCATCCTCATCTAGTTACTAGCAAGCATTAATGTGATGCAACCCTCTCCATAACAGTGCATATTTGTGAAATCCACTAAATATAAATTTGAAACTCGTACCTGGCAAGTTGCCATCATTCCATCTTAAAATCTCTTCATTGCTAGAAAACTAAATTTGCCTGAAGATTTGGATTTACCCAGATACCTATTCTACTATTAGATTTATGAATTTAATGATTAATACTCCACAGGGAGTACTTATCTGTGAGAGTAGAAGATTCTTTAAGTGCTCCCTTTTCTACTCCGAAGCTGAATGTCATTTGCCTGAGATTTTGGTTTATCTAGACTAAAATGATAACAAGTCATTTATCTACTGACTCCCTTACTGGTATTAGCATCTGCAATTTGAATTCAACTGTCGAAGAACACATGGATCTTTCTAACGAAGAACACAATTACCGTTGCAAATTGCCAGTTGGTTTGCTCTTTTTTGCTATTCTGAATTGCTACTCTTTTCAGATTGGCTGATACGCCTGGTGTCAAAAGAGGACTGGAATCTCCATCGGCTTGGAAGTCCCCTTGGTTCATAGATATGCAATATAAGGTACACTTAGCATTGAAATATTTATTGTCTTACAGCTAGCCTGCGTCAAATCCGCAACAAGCTTTTTTTGATGGGCCATATTTGTAGTTTTGGACGAGCTGGGGCATGAGAAGTACTTGTCATCTGTTACCCATTGTTTCTTTCTTTTGGTTAATACCTTCACTTGTGCAGGGGTCATACTTCATCAGCCCAGCGGATACAACTTATGATGCATTAGGATTGATGAAGCGGATAAATGTGCAGAGTGCTTCTGCTTTGGCGGATGCCCGCGAGGTCCTGGCAAGTGGCAGCCAATGTGGCAACAAAAATTTTGATGAGGAAAACAAGGAAAACATAGATGCCGAAAATGAAACAGGAACTGGCAAGCCGCAAAATAAAATCATGGTGCGTAGTTCTCATCTGCTTCATTCAGTACCTGGGATAGTAGAGTTGGAATTTCTTAGGAGACCATTTAGTTGTTTTTTCCCTAGGTATATAGCAATTACAAATCTTATGTGGGAAAACTATGGTAATTTGATTCCTGTAGTTGGTCAGATGTGATGGTTTCGACCAATTTTGATTTTTGAACAAACTAGATCGAGCATTGACTACAGATACTACTCTATATGATACTTAAGACTGCAATATCATCAGTATTTCTAATTCCAGTTAACACTGCAGGCTGAAGCAAGAGTCCTTGACTTCAACGAGTGCGCCACACCGGTAAGAACGGCAGACAACAGTGTGGGTGGCAGCCTGACAAAATCGGTCAGCTCACCCATTCCTTCCTCTCACCTCCTGAAAAATTTCAGATAGCTAGACCTCCGAGAAATACACCAGAGATATTATTTGATTGTGCGTTACCAGCATTGTACATGCCTTGTCGTAAATCCCAACACCCAGTTGTTCTCCTATTCGTTGCTCCTGTTACCTTGTACTTCGTGACCGGACCGCTGTCCGGCACACATTCCAGCCCGGAAAGAATCCTTGGACTGTTGAAAGTTGTATCATCAGTTAATTTATGTTGTTAATATTTCATATCCCAGACCCAGACTTTCACTGTCTTGGTGAGTCTGATCAATGGGACAGTTTTGAGCTCCTCTAGTTGTATACTAGTAACTCTTTTATGTTTCATGAGATTGAATTCATTTTGCCATCAAGTTTGGATGCCATAATTATGTACAGTCTTGTCGATTATCAACTCTTTTTTTTACATGACAAGAGCTTTATGTACAGTCTTGTCTTCCTAGGGGTATTCTATCTACCAATAGTTTCCACATCGGATTCAAACAAAGTTGCTCTGGATATTTGCCATGTCCCACTGCCCTGAGTGCTCATCTATCAGTTCATGCACTTTGGCAACCGATGCATTTGGTAGCTTGACCAAGGGCCTCCTGCTAGTATAAAATCTGGAATCCATGGGTCTGTTCACGCACCAACACTACTGCCGTCTCCCACCCTCTACCAATCCAAACTGTAGGGCATCCCTGCTGTGAACAATCACTCGCCAAGTATGAGAGGCATTGCGCCTATTTTTCCTTATGTCATAAAATCTCCATCATGGTAATATTTACCTTTTATAAGACCCTCGCACTGAGGGAGTCGGGGTTTGTAAGCGATGCCACCCCTGCTTGGACAAAATAGCTTGGTTGAACAATTCCCCCCCCCCCCCCCCCCCCCCCCCCCCCCCAATCGCATTTCGGTACGGCAATATCTCCCCATTTTTGCCAATGCATCTTCTATTTTCATCTCCTGCCGCTACAAAGCTTGTTAATTTTGTTTTTAGATGATCTGAAACATTGAGAAAGTAGGGATAGCCTGCCACACCGACTTCACAAGAACCTCTCTTCTAGCACCATTCATCAATTTTGGGGTCCAACCATTTGCTAGTTTCCTAATGCTTGTAGCAATACTTCCAAACTGGGCCCAAGTACTTCTCCCTCAGCCTCAGCGCCTCGGTTAGGACCCCACAGGCACCATGTACCTCCTGATTTGATTCTACGTTGCAGTCTGAGCTGAACAAAGCTGCGGACTTTGCAATATTCACTAACTGGCCCGAGCCTTGTATGTACATTTGCAAGATTTCACGAATCTGTCTTGAACCTGACTCAGAAGCCTTACTAAAGCAATCATCAGCAAACAATAGGTGTGACACCCAAGGCGCATGGGTACCAACCCGGATTCTTTCCGATAAATATTGTGCTCACACACTTGAATAAGCTTGTTCAGCAGTGCTATACACACGACACAATGCAAACGATTCATGCACGATACTTAAATACAGCCGGACATGCACATGATTGAGAAGGACACCAGCGGCTGGATTAGCACGTCATGCATAGATCGGGCAGCACTGTCGTCTGGGTAGCAGTTTCGAAGCTTGTTAGTCCTTCTGTGCATACCAAGAATGGATATGGGGATATAGAGTCTCCCTGTCTAATGCCCCTGGTAGGTTTGAATACTTGCGAGAACTTACCATTAACGTGCACAGAGAAGGAAACTGTTTGCACACAAGTCTTAATTCTTTTTAATCTGTACCTCCGTAAAACAAAGTTCTTCCATCAGCTTCCTCAAGTACGACGCGACAGCCGCTTGCTGTATTTTTATTAGGGCTATAAGAAGGGCTAGTGCCCTATTTTAGGCCCCGATTGGGAGCCATGTATAATTATACACCGGTAAATATCATATAGGTGTATTTTACTGTTTCAAGAGAGATCCCAGTATTTTACAAGTGGTTGAATATCATACAGTTGTATTTTACCGTTTCACATAAGATCCCAGTATCTTCTATATCTAAATAGCCAACCTCCACTAGCCGATTTCTCTCAACATGTAAATATGACACCTCATCGTTCAATATGCATGGAGAAAGGTCCACCACAACATGCGATAATGCATAATAAAAAGCCACCTCAACATGCAAACATGCATGAGAATTTACATTCCACTCCTCCGTTCCTAAATATAAGACCTTTTAGAGATTTCACTATAGATTACATACGGAGTAAAATGAGTGAATCTATGCTCTAAGGTATGTCTATATACATCCGTATGTAGTCTATATTGGGATCTCTAAAAGGTCTTATATTTAGGAACGGAGTGAGTATTATGATATTTACAATATACAATAATCTAACACCACAAATCATATTTATTTTCATCTTTAGTTCTCACATTATTACTTCAAATATTCATATTCCACACGACCAATTCTAATTGAATATATTGCAAGACATTCCTGCAACAATCGTGCGAGATATCATCAAGTGGTTGAAAACCATGTCTCATGAGGAGCTCTTCGAGCAGCACAGCTGCAACTCTCGGCTTAATCCCTGCAGTAGCCTCCATGGCACGCCGTTGCACACCTCCACCTCGCAATCTAGCATACTGCCTCACACATCCGCCTCCCCCGCGCTCATCCCTCTCTAGTTTCTTCCTTCTCCCCCTCCCCCGCTGCAAACCTCGACTCGAGCCAATCTCGTGACAGATGCGGGCTGCTTGGTGCAAGCGCGTGGCTTGTTGCCATATGCTCGCCATGGAGCTTGTCGGCCTACGTGCCTCACCGCCACATCCATAGTGTCAGGTTGGAAGAAGACCTGTCGCAAGCGCCCTGGAGCTCGCCGCTCTTTTCCTTGCGTCTTCGGGCTAGTGGCTCAAATAACACGTCTCGCAAACTGCTCGCCTACGCTCTCCGCCCGACCAAGACCATTGCCTGCTCTTTGTCATCGGTGGCATCCCCGTCCCAAGTTGTTACGGCAGCTTAGCCCTCGTCTTCGCGTGAGAGAGCAGAATAGCAGATGGGTCTCGACATACGAGGGGGTGGGGAAAACAGACCAAGGGGCATGTATCCAATACCGACCGATTGCAGTTGTAGGAGCATCTACAGCAGGGCGCCTCAAACCATCCTCATATGCCTAGACGGACGGCCTGGTCACTGACCAGTCAAAAAACCCACGAACGCGTCAAACCGGTCTCAAATGCGCTGGCTGACCGGCACCCCTCGTATCTAGCTCAAATATAGGGTGGATATGGGGAGGCCCGGGCGTGTCCGCCACGTCAGATCCGATCCAGGCTGGGCCACCCGACTCCACATATATTCGTCCCCATCTGCTCTTCGGACCAAACCCTAGCCACTCCGACAAGGAAGAGCAGGGCATGAGAGACAGCGGCGCCTTGAGTCCCGTGAACCGGACGAGCTCCGCTTAAAGATCACTTTACGTTGTAGGTAATAGTATGGATTTGAGGTATCCAGTTGTGGAATCAATTATTTAAGGCGTGACCGCTCATTGTCCGCAGACGCGTCCGAGCGCATTTGAGGGGTTGGATTTGTGGTATCTAACTGTAATGCTCTAAGTCAGTGAAACGTTTTTCCTATGGGTGTATTTTACACCGCGAAAACGACCAGGGTATTTGGGATTCATCCTGTTTCTTTTACACGTATATGTTTCACAGGCGTTTTGGTTTGCAAGATAACCAATCCTATTTTCTATGTGTATGTTCTAGATGCGTTTGGGCTGCAAAACGACCAACCAAGCGCGCCCTTAGGACCGCTATCGGACTATTGGAGAAGCCATTAGGGCCGCGTTTGGCATCGATGTAATTGAATACAGGTGTAACTTACCGGCCGAAGGCTATTTCCGGCTGGAAAAAGAAACGACGGGCCTAAGTTTTATACGGTAGTATTTGAAATGGAGCTTAAGGCCCTGCTTGGAATGGGTGCAAGTTTTTACACCTGTATTACTTTACAGGTGTAAATTATTACCTGGAATGATCACCTCTTGGTTAAAACGGCGTGAGGAGGTCTGTATCCTAAACCGGCCAGAAACGAGCTGAAGCGCTGATCCAAGCAGGGCCTAAGGAGGTTTTTTGCATCGAGAAACTGCTGTCGCACCTCAATAGATTGTTATGGATATGTTTGCTGCCAGTGACTGGAAATTGTGCTAGTGGCATGTCATCTACCGTAGTTTTCAAAATCCCCATACGAAAGACTGACTTGCAAACAAATCACTGATATTAATTTTTTTATATTGTGACAACGACTTGAGTAAACAAGAGCTATACAAAGGACAGGTTTTGACTCTTATTGCTAGCAGTATAACCGGAAGACCTCGTACAAATACTTCGTTGCTTCATGCTTGCAATTCACCAGGCTTCTTCAATTGTACGTGATACTGACTTTCACCTCACCGTGGTTTGTGCTGATTGTCCGAATTCTATGGTCCCAGTCAAGAGGGAACTCAACATCACCTTCAAAGGGGATGGGAACCCCCTCGTTGCTTGGAGTTGTCACATTCAACCGTACCTTAATTGTAAGAAATGGCTGTGGATTGATGGGCACCGTAACAATGAACCGCTGCATTGGCTGTAGGATCACACTACCATTGCTGCCAGCAGAGGGGGTGAGCTGCACCTTCTCCTCCTCCCCACAGAGAAAGAGCAACACACTTTCATCCTCGAAGATCCGGTTATGCGCAGTGATTTGACCGTGCAAATGGATTGTCTGAAATGTATCGTCACCAAAGAGGCGGAGGCTGACCTGCACATGGACCCCCAAGCCTTCCTTCATCAACACATGTGACACAACGGGGCGGCGGCCATACTTTGTTGTGATAATGCGATCTTCATACTTGTCATCCCCACGTGGGCGATCTCCAAAAACTAGAGTAGCAGTGTCAGTAATACCAGGTCCGCTTCTGTCAGGGATTTCAATTTTCATGACACCAGAACCAAATCCTGAGATGGTTTCGAATGGCCCCGTGAGCACCAAATTGCCCTGCAATTATCATACTCCCTCCGTCACGGTTTAGAAGGCGCGCTTGGAAATTCTCTGGGACCTAGGTGGTTATCTATTGGTTGTGAGATGGGCTAAAAAATAGCATTCACACTACACATGCATATAGAAATAGTATATCGGAGTACTAATTAGCTGCTAGAAATAAATGCAATGCGCCCTAAACCTTGTCTTGTGGAAACGCACACAAATTTAACTGTGCCTTCTAAACTGTGACGGAGGGAGTATCAATGAGATTAACAAAAGATGAACATTCAACGTAAAAAATGATAGACAAGTATAATAGATGTGCAGTCGCGGGTTAACTTACTAGAATATGTATGCCTTCAGGCAAGAGCCTATATATTTTTACATACAAATATAATATCAACTTTGTGTCACAAAACATGAAGAAAATGTTGGTAAAAAACTTATGTAACGAAACATGAGAAATACAACTTATAAGTTGGAATCTAAGATTAATAAAGATAAGTAAAATTAGCATTTCACCAACATGTTAACAATCTTCTGCCCAACTCTAAAACAACCTTATATCATGACAGGGCCTAGCTATCATCAATGAACCATGCCTACCTCAGAGTCAAGTTTGGGATTTTCTCCTTCTTCTTGGTGGTAGACAAACTGACCACCATTCTCGTCAAAGACAGCGATTTTCCCAACAAAGGGAAAGTATGGATACACAGCCAATAGCTCCACCGATGGTCCAGGTCGGCAAAAACGTAAGACTTTCTCAAAGTCAACCACATCATCACTGGTTTCATTAGGTGGCGACATTGGTTGCAGTTGCTTAGTGTCATCATCCTCGGCATTGTCAGCAGCCGCTTGCCACGTCGATCGCTCTTTGCCATCAATAGTAGCATTAGTAGCTGCCGAATCTTGCTGCCCATTGCTAGCATCATCCTCATCGCCAGGTGAAAGCAAACGGAAATCTATTATATTTTTTGTTCTTGTGTTCCAAGCCTCACAAAAAATCACCATTGTTCTTGAGAAGGATGCCTTTCAAAGAATGTGGATAATGTTAGTAATAAGCATTTAACCTCAAATCTCTCTACTTAAAAACTATGTACTCCCTCCGATCCATATTAATTGTCGCTAATTTAGTACAAAGTTGTACTAAATCAGAGACAATTAATATGGATAGGAGGGAGTAATATGTAAGGTTATGTCTTTAGTTCCTCTTTTTCATCATCCCTCTCGAACCCACCACATGAGTTTCCGGTTTTGTCGATTTTGCCACCGATTTTCCTTGAAAACGGCCTCAACTTCCCTACATCTTATTGGCTTAGCAAATGAGATCATGTTTTCTTTGGTAAGCCAGAAAATACTGATTCATTTGGCAGCAAAAGTCCCATTTATGATACGTAATCACATTAACAATAAACAGGCAGATAGATCATGGTGATTGCATACAAAATTTGTACCCCGTTGCAACGCATGGGCAATTATGTAGTCCAAAAAAAACAGTAAGAACTAACCATACACTCTTTCTTAGATATGATGAAAAATACAATTAATCATTCTCAAAGCACATAACAAGATACAAAGCGCAAATTTTGCAATTACTAAGTTTATCTATTGCCTTATTTTTTTTAGTTTCCAATTTGATGAACTATGGTAATCCAATTTGCTTAACCAGCTTATGCACCATTTACACAACAGATAATAAAATAAGAAAGAATCTCAATAGAACATAGTTTAAGCAAAAGATATCTTTAAGGCTGTCTTAGTTGCGTACAAATTTGTATTGTCCTCAGGATCTAGTATGGTTGCGTTTAACTTGATGTATGCTTTCGTAGTGAACATTATTTGACGAAAATAAGATAAGAGAATCAAATCAAAATAATCTACAGGGTGCCTACCTGCACATTGCCGAAACAATTCCTCATTGTTTCAAAGACTGGAGTCGTCAAGAGAGACTCGGCGGTGAGTACCTTTCAAAGTGCAGATTATAATTAGCAGTGATTATTCCACTTAGACCTTGAGTCTATGAATAAAAATAATTTCAATACAAATTGGTTGTCCTGTTGAATTGATACGCCGAAGGAATAATGGGTGTGTCTAGAGCACATCTAGATATGCTTTAATTATTGCACATCTAAATGAGTGAATCAAGCATAAAGAAGAAAAGAAAAAAAAGAAAAGAAAATACCCACACGAATTTCAACATAAGATCAATGATATAGGACTTAGATATGCAATACTTATAACACATCTAGATGTGCTTTAGCAAAACTGTTAATTAAAATACAGATTTGTGGTGCAATCTTTATCTACTGCTTCAATTCATATTCAAAACCATCCGCATCTTGAGAATTGGCAAAGGTAAGAGCAGAGTCAAGGATCAAAAGGAAAGAATTATCTGAGAAAACAGATTTGGAGGTTGTGTTCGCCTACCAAACACGTCCACCAGGACGCTCTTTCCGTCGGCGGTGGCCCCCCGCCGGTCCCTGTCCACATGCTTCACACCCACGCTCGCGGGCAGACGGCTCTCGACGCTCGACGGACAGTCTAAACCCTAGACTAGATTAGATGCGGCGGCGAAGTGAGGGCGATGGCTCGAGGTCCTGGTCCTTTACTGCGTGGATTAGCAAGCGGACGGAGTCCGACTCGGCCTCGTGCTCCGTCTCTTCCCAGCTACACGCTGGGAAGCGCAGCGCAGCGCCGCCTTGTTGAACGTGTATCTACGTATAGGTTAGGGCACGCCTCCTTTCTCCTTCGTTTCTACGTACAGTGTATAGCTTGAGAGACAGGTTGAGATTGTGCATCCTTGTACCTATACATGTGCACTTGCACGTGAGCAATGAATTGAGTCGCATGCAATTTAACCTTTCCTAACAACATGGGGTGTGTTTGGTTGCCGTCGGTTACAGTAGCTGCGTTGCATACCCTTCTCCACTCAGTCTGACTCTGGAAAAACAGCCTCATATGCGACATCTACAAGTTGTTTGGTTGCCTGCATACAGACTCTTCTTGCATTAGGGGATCAATTTTGGCACGTTGTTTGGTTGCCTGCATTGTCTCGGCGCATACAACTACACGTTGTTTGGTTGCCCGCATGAGGTATGATTAAGAGCTAGCACTTGCACTTAGCACACATGGTTAAGAGCTAGCAGAGGAAGGGGGAGAAGAAATGCAGTGTGCGCCGGACCATGACGACTGCGGTGGATAGTGGCCGTGGCGCCGTGTCCGACATGACGAGCATGGAGTCGTGGGCGAGCGACCGCGTCGGCGGCACGGCGAGCGACACCGTTTGCGGTGCTCGCGCAAAGACAGTGTACAGAGGAGGAGAATGCAGTGCTCGCGCCATGGTATCGTCCGTGCAGTAGGACGAGAGAGGAGGCCGAGATGATCGATGTCGGAAACGACTTCAGTGTAGTGGGATGAGAGGTAGGAGGCCGAGAGGATGCCAAGATGATCGACCCCGTCGGCGGCGCGGCGAACTGCAGTGTGCACGAAGGCAGAGGACACAAGAAAGCAGTGTGCGCGCCATTGCAGCGCCAGTGCAGTAGGAGGACGACAGAGAGTGGGCCGAGATGAGCGACGCCGAAAACGACTCTAATGTAGTAGGACGCGAGCAAGGAGATCAAGGGGAAGGGCGTCAGCGTCGAGAAGGACGAATAGGAGGGCACTGAGCAGAGGACAGAGAAGCTCGACATGGCGGCGTGAGTGCACTAGACTGCTGTTCAAGGAGAGATGAAGCTACGATCGTCGAAACCAAAAACTTACAACACGAATGTTGTGCGGAACTGCGAAATTAGGCTGCTGGTCAAAGGAAATTTCAAACGATCGATCGTGCGCGACGAATCTGATAAAATTCATCCAGAATAGCTCCAAACGGGAACACGAAATAAAGAACTTCCGATCAACGAAACTACGAATCAATCGCCTGAATGGAACCATAGCATCGAGGTGCATCTTTTTCGTGTAGAGCCTACCTCGAATTGAAGCACCGTTGTGTAGATCAGAGGGACAAGGAAGAGAGGAGATTAGAGAGAAGCTTACTGGAGGTTGAAGAAGACCTCACGTAATGACCTCGCATCCCTCCCGTCTCCACTCGTGTAAGGGCCCGCTCGCTTGCGCTCGCCTCGGCCTGACTCGCAAGAAACTGCCGATCTGAGTGTTTCTAGCGAGTCAGGCCCAGAGGTGCTTTAAATTCCATGCTATGCAGGCCCAACAGTGTATGCAGCCAACCAAACAGCCTTTTTCCTTCCCACGCGGGCCTGGTTGGGCCTCATGCAGGCAACCAAACACGCCCATGGTATCAGTTTCCGTTTTCTCTCCTGCGATCTAAGCTTCCGCTCCACGCCGTCGCCGCCGCTGCCCCAAAGCCGCCGCCACCGGCATCTCTCCTTCTCACCGCAGCCGCCACCCTCCTGCCCTTCGGCCTCTCTCCCTACCAACGCCGCCACCATACCTTGCCGCCGCCGCTCCCTCCAGACGCCGCCGCCGCATCTTGCCGCCGCCTCTACCCCAAGCCGCCGCCGCTGCAACGTGCCGTCGCCGGCCTCTCTCCTTCCCACCGCAGCCGCCGCCCTCCTGCCGCCGCTGCCTCTGTCCCTACCCATGCCGCCGCCACACCTTGCCGCCGCCTCCGTCCCTCCCGCAACGGCCGCCGCAACCCCTTCCTCTCCCCACTGCAGTCGTCGTCCCTGCCGCCGTTGTTGCCTCTCTCCCTTCCATCTCATCTCCCACAAAAACCCTAATCCTCATCCACTTTAGCCATCTATTGTTGTCGCCATGGACTCCTCTTTCTCGAGTGCCTCCAATCTTCTCACTGGCGCCAACCCGTGGACCGGAGTGGGCCACGCCCATCGCACGCCGGTTCTGTGCGACCCCGCACCGAGCCTTCTCGGTTCGTGCCCGACCGGCCATTAGGCGCCCCTGCGACACCGCAACAGCCGCTCGGCGGCGGCTACCCACCGCTGCCCGCACAGCCGATGACGGGTGGCTACCTGCCGCTGCCCCCACTCCAGCCCTACGGGGGCCCTGCCATGCCGCCAGCCCCCACGCCCTGGGATCCCACTCCTCTTGCAGCACTGCACTCAGCTCCTTCACCGAGTAACTCCGGCGGCGGTGGTGATTGGTACATGGGCACGGGCACTACCGCCCACATGTCAGCACATCCCGGTAGCCTCATCCCTTCCTATCCAGTTCACACATTCACTCGCATCATCGTCGACGATGGCTCTTCTTTACCTATCACACACATCGGTCATAGTTCTTTTCCTTCTACATCCATGCCATTATCTATGTCTAACATTATTGTCTCACCTACACTAATCAAGAATCTAGTTTATGTTCGTTCTTTTACTCGTGAAAATCCTGTCACTGTTGAATTTGACGAAATCGGTTTTTCCATTAAGGACGCCCGTACCCGGATGGTTCTCCACCGGTGTGACAGCCTAGACGAGCTCTACCCAGTGCACTCATCCTCCACCGCCACCGCCACCACCGCCCCTGTCACCCTCTCCACCGGTGTCAACCTCTGGCATGCTTGTTTAGGTCATCCCAATTCAGCCGCACTTCGCCATACTCTTCAGAGTTTCTCATCATGTAATAAGATCGATGACCATACTTGCCATGCTTGTCGTGTCGGGATCCATGTTCGTCTTCCGTTTAGTGCATCCACCACCATATCTTCTTTTCCATTCCAGTTACTTCATAGTGATATATGGACATCTCCGGTCGCGAGCAATACTGGCTATCTTTATTACATCGTGATTGAAGGAAATATGCCCTAGAGGCAATAATAAAGTTGTTATTTATATTTCCTTATATCATGATAAATGTTTATTATTCATGCTAGAATTGTATTAACCTGGAACTTAGTACATGTGTGAATACATAGACAAATAGAGTATCCCTAGTATGCCTCTACTTGACTAGCTCGTTAATCAAAGATGGTTAAGTTTCCTGACCATAGACATGTGTTGTCATTTGATGAACGAGATCACATCATTAGAGAATGATGTGATGGACAAGACCCATCCGTTAGCTTAGCATTATGATCGTTTAATTTTATTGCTATTGTTTCTTCATGACTTATACATAATCTTCTGATTATGAGATTATGCAACTCCTGAATACCGGAGGAACACTTCGTGTGCTATCAAATGTCACAACGTAACTGGATGATTATAAAGATGCTCTACAGGTGTCTCTGAAGGTGTTTGTTGAGTTGGCATAGATCGAGATTAGGATTTTTCACTCTGTGTATCGGAGAGGTATCTCTGGGCCCTCTCGGTAATGCACATCACTATAATCCTTGCAAGCAATGTGACTAATGAGTTAGTCACGGGATGATGCATTACGGAACGAGTAAAGAGACTTGCCGGTAATGAGATTGTACTAGGTATGATGATAACGACGAGTCGACGATCGAATCTCGGGAAAGTAACATACCGATGACAAAGGGAATGACGTATGTTGTTATGCGGTTTGACCGATAAAGATCTTCATAGAATATGTAGGACCCAATATGAGCATCCAGGTTCCGCTATTGGTTATTGACCGGAGATGTGTCTCGGTCATGTCTACATAGTTCTCGAACCCGTAGGGTCTGCACGCTCAACGTTCGATGATGATTTGTATTATGAGTTATGTGTTTTTGTGATCGAAGTTTGTTCGGAGTCCCGGATGAGATCACGGACATGACGAGGAGTCTCGAAATGGTCGAGAGGTAAAGATTGATATATTGGAAGGTTATATACCGACACCGGAATGGTTCCGAAAAAGATCGGGGATTTTTCAGAGTACCGAGAGGCTATCGTGTTGGGGAACGTAGTAATTTCAAAAAATTTCCTACGCACACACAGGATCATGGTGATGCATAGCAACAAGAGGGGAGAGTGTAGTCCATGTACCCTTGTAGACCGAAAGCGGAAGCGTTAGCACAACGCGGTTGATGTAGTCGTACGTCTTCACGATCCGACCGATCAAGTACCGAACGCACGACACCTCCGAGTTCAGCACACGTTCAGCTCGATGACATCCCTCGAACTCCTATCCATCCGATCTTTGAGGGACAGTTCCGTCAGCACGACGGCGTGGTGACAATGATGATGTTCTACCGACGCAGGGCTTCGCCTAAGCACCGCTACGATATTATCGAGGTGGATTATGGTGGAGGGGGGCACCGCACATGGCTAAGAGATCAAGAGATCAATTGTTGTGTCTATGGGGTGCCCCTGCCCCCGTATATAAAGGAGCAAGGGAGGGAGAGGCGGCCGGCCAGGAGGAGGCGCGCCAGGAGGAGTCCTACTCCCACCGGGAGTAGGACTCCCTCCTTTCCTAGTTGGAGTAGGAGAAGGGGGAAGGAGGAGGGAGAGAGGAAGGAAAGTGGGGCGCCGCCCCCCTCCTTGTCCAATTTGGACTAGAGGGGGAGGGGGCGTGCAGCCTGCCCTGGACGCCCCTCCTCTTCTCCACTAAGGCCCATGTAGGCCCATTAAACCCCCCCCCCCCCCTGGGGGGGGGGGGTTCCGGTAACCCCCGGTACTTCGGTAAAATCCCGATTTCACTCGAAACACTTCCGATATCCAAATATAGGCTTCCAATATATCAATCTTTATGTCTCGACCATTTCGAGACTCCTCGTCATGTATGTGATCACATCTGGGACTCCGAACTATCTTCGGTACATCAAAACACATAAACTCATAATATAACCGTCATCAAACTTTAAGCGTGCGGACCCTACGGGTTCGAGAACTATGTAGACATGACCGAGACACGTCTCCGGTCAATAACCAATAGCGGAACGTGGCTGCTCATATTGGCTCCCACATATTCTACGAAGATCTTTATCGGTCAGACCGCATAACAACACACGTTGTTCCCTTTGTCATCGGTATGTTACTTGCCCGAGATTCGATCGTCGGTATCTCAATACCTAGCTCAATCTCGTTACCGGCAAGTCTCTTTACTCGTTCTGTAATACATCATCCCGCAACTAACTCATTAGTTGCAATGCTTGCAAGGCTTATAGTGATATGCATTACCGAGTGGGCCCAGAGATACCTCTCCGACAATCGGAGTGACAAATCCTAATCTCGAAATACGCCAACCCAACAAGCACCTTCGGAGACACCTGTAGAGCACCTTTATAATCACCCAATTACGTTGTGACGTTTGGTAGCACACAAAGTGTTCCTCCGGTAAACGGGAGTTGCATAATCTCATAGTCATAGGAACATGTATAAGTCATGAAGAAAGCAATAGTAGAATACTAAATGATCGTGTGCTAAGCTAATGGAATGGGTCAAGTCAATCACATCATTCTCCTAATGATGTGATCCCGTTAATCAAATGACAACTCATGTCAATGGCTAGGAAACATACCATCTTTGATCAACAAGCTAGTCAAGTAGAAGCATACTAGTGACACTCTGTTTGTCTATGTATTCACACAAGTATTATGTTTCCGGTTAATACAATTCTAGCATGAATAATAAACATTTATCATGATAGGAGATAAATAATAACTTTATTATTGCCTCTAGGGCATATTTCCTCCAGTCTCCCACTTGCACTAGAGTCAATAATCTAGATTACACAGTAATGATTCTGACACCCATGGAGCCTTGGTGCCGATCATGTTTTGCTCGTGGAAGAGGCTTAGTCAACGGGTCTGCAACATTCAGATCCGTATGTATCTTGCAAATTTCTATGTCTCCCACCTGGACTAGATCCCAGATGGAGTTGAAGCGTCTCTTGATGTGCTTGGTTCTCTTGTGAAATCTGGATTCCTTTGCCAAGGCAATTGCACCAGTATTGTCACAAAAGATTCATTGGACCCGATGCACTAGGTATGACACCTAGATCGGATATGAACTCCTTCATCCAGACTCCTTCATTTGCTACTTCCGAAGCAGCTATGTACTCCGCTTCACACGTAGATCCCGCGACAACGCTTTGTTTAGAGCTGCACCAACTGACAGCTCCACCGTTCAATGTAAACACGTATCCGGTTTGCGATTTAGAATCGTCCGGATCAGTGTCAAAGCTTGCATCGATGTAACCATTTACGACTAGCTCTTTGTCACCTCCATAAACGAGAAAAATATCCTTAGTCCTTTTCAGGTATTTCAGGATGTTCTTGACCGCAGTCCAGTGATCCACTCCTGGATTACTTTGGCACCTCCCTGCTAAACTTATAGCAAGGCACACATCAGGTCTGGTACACAGCATTGCATACATGATAGAGCCTATGGCTGAAGCATAGGGAACATCTTTCATCTTCTCTCTATCTTCTGCAGTGGTCGGGCATTGAGTCTTACTCAACTTCACACCTTGTAACACATGCAAGAACCCTTTCTTTGCTTGATCCATTTTGAACTTCTTCAAAACTTTGTCAAGGTATGTGCTTTGTGAAAGTCCAATTAAGCGTCTTGATCTATCTCTATAGATCTTGATGCCAATATATAAGCAGCTTCACCGAGGTCTTCCATTGAAAAACTCTTATTCAAGTATCCCTTTATGCTATCCAGAAATTCTATATCATTTCCAATCAGCAATATGCCATCCACATATAATATCAGAAATGCTACAGAGCTCCCACTCACTTTCTTGTAAATACAGGCTTCTCCAAAAGTCTGTATAAAACCAAATGCTTTGATCACACTATCAAAGCGTTTATTCCAACTCCAAGAGGCTTGCACCAGTCCATAAATGGATCGCTGGAGCTTGCACACTTTGTTAGCTCCCTTTGGATCAACAAAACCTTCCGGCTGCATCATATACAACTCTTCTTCCAGAAATCCATTCAGGAATGTAGTTTTGACATCCATTTGCCAAATTTCATAATCATAAAATGCGGCAATTGCTAACATGATTCGGACAGACTTAAGCATCGCTACGGGTGAGAAAGTCTCATCATAGTCAATCCCTTGAACTTGTCGAAAACCTTTCACAAAAAGTCGAGCTTTATAGACAGTAACATTACCGTCAGCGTCAGTCTTCTTCTTGAAGATCCATTTATTCTCAATGGCTTGCCGATCATCGGGCAAGTCAACCAAAGTCCACACTTTGTTTTCATACATGGATCCCATCTCAGATTTCATGGCCTCAAGCCATTTTGCGGAATCTGGGCTCACCATCGCTTCTTCATAGTTCGTAGGTTCATCATGGTCTAGTAACATAACCTCCAGAACAGGATTACCGTACCACTCTGGTGCGGATCTTACTCTGGTTGACCTATGAGGTTCAGTAACAACTTGATTTGAAGTTTCATGATCATCATCATTAACTTCCTCACTAATTGGTGTAGGTGTCACAGGAACCGGTTTCTGTGATGAACTACTTTCCAATAAGGGAGCAGGTACAGTTACCTCATCAAGTTCTACTTTCCTCCCACTCACTTCTTTCGAGAGAAACTCCTTCTCTAGAAAGGATCCAAATTTAGCAACAAAAGTCTTGCCTTCAGATCTATGATAGAAGGTGTACCCAACAGTTTCCTTTGGGTATCCTATAAAGACACATTTCTCCGATTTGGGTTTGAGCTTATCAGGTTGAAGCTTTTTCACATAAGCATCGCAGCCCCAAACTTTAAGAAACGACAACTTTGGTTTCTTGCCAAACCACAGTTCATAAGGCGTCGTCTCAACGGATTTTGATGGTGCCCTATTTAACGTGAATGCAGCCGTCTCTAAAGCATAACCCCAAAACAATAGCGGTAAATCAGTAAGAGACATCATAGATCACACCATATCTAGTAAAGTACGATTACGACGTTCGGACACACCATTACGCTGTGGTGTTCCGGGTGGCGTGAGTTGCGAAACTATTCCACATTGTTTCAAATGAAGACCAAACTCGTAACTCAAATATTCTCCTCCACGATCAGATCGTACAAACTTTATTTTCTTGTTACGATGATTTTCAACTTCACTCTGAAATTCTTTGAACTTTTCAAATGTTTCAGACTTATGTTTCATTAAGTAGATATACCCATATCTGCTTAAATCATCTGTGAAGGTGAGAAAATAACGATACCCGCCGCGAGCCTCAACATTCATCGGTCCACATACATCTGTATGTATGATTTCCAACAAATCTGTTGCTCGCTCCATAGTTCCGGAGAACGGCGTTTTAGTCATCTTGCCCATGAGGCACGGTTCGCAAGTACCAAGTGATTCATAATCAAGTGGTTCCAAAAGTCCATCAGTATGGAGTTTCTTCATGCGCTTTACACCAATATGACCTAAACGGCAGTGCCACAAATAAGTTGCACCATCATTATCAACTATGCATCTTTTGGTTTCAATATTATGAATATGTGTATCACTACTATCGAGATTCAACAAAAATAGACCACTCTTCAAGGGTGCATGACCATAAAAGATATTACTCATATAAATAGAACAACCATTATTCTCTGATTTAAATGAATAACCGTCTCGCATCAAACAAGATCCAAATATAATGTTCATGCTCAACGCTGGCACCAAATAACAATTATTCAGGTCTAAAACTAATCCCGAAGGTAGATGTAGAGGTAGCGTGCCGACCGCGATCACATCGAGTTTGGAACCATTTCCCACGCGCATCGTCACCTCGTCCTTAGCCAATCTTCGCTTAATCCGTAGTCCCTGTTTCGAGTTGCAAATATTAGCAACAGAACCAGTATCAAATACCCAGGTGCTACTGCGAGCATTAGTAAGGTACACATCAATAACATGTATATCACATATACCTTTGTTCACCTTGCCATCCTTCTTATCCACTAAATACTTGGGGCAGTTCCGCTTCCAGTGACCAGTCTGTTTGCAGTAGAAGCACTCAGTCTCAGGCTTAGGTCCAGACTTGGGTTTCTTCTCCTGAGCAGCAACTTGTTTGCTGTTCTTCTTGAAGTTCCCCTTCTTCTTCCCTTTGCCCTTTTTCTTGAAACTGGTGGTCTTGTTGATCATCAACACTTGATGCTCCTTCTTGATTTCTACCTCCGCAGCCTTTAGCATTGCGAAGAGCTCGGGAATCGTCTTATCCATCCCTTGCATGTTATAGTTCATCACGAAGCTCTTGTAGCTTCGTGGGATTGATTGAAGAATTCTGTCAATGACGCTATCATCCAGAAGATTAACTCCCAGTTGAATCAAGTGATTGTTATACCCAGACATTCTGAGTATATGCTCACTGACAGAACTATTCTCCTCCATCTTACAGCTGTAGAACTTATTGGAGACTTCATATCTCTCAATCTGGGCATTTGCTTGAAATATTAACTTCAACTCCTGAAACATCTCATATGCTCCATGACATTCAAAACGTCGTTGAAGTCCCGGGTCTAAGCCGTAAAGCATGGCACACTGGACTATCGAGTAGTCATCAGCTTTGCTCTGCCAGACGTTCATAACATCTGGTGTTGCTCCTGCAGCAGGTCTGGCACCTAGCGGTGCTTCCATGACGTAATTCTTCTGTGCAGCAATGAGGATAATCCTCAAGTTACGGACCCAGTCCGTGTAATTGCTACCATCATCTTTCAACTTTGCTTTCTCAAGGAACGCATTAAAATTCAACGGAACAACAGCACGGGCCATCTATCTACAATCAACATAGACAAGCAAAATACTATCAGGTACTAAGTTCATGATAAATTTAAGTTCAATTAATCATATTACTTAAGAACTCCCACTTAGATAGACATCCCTCTAATCCTCTAAGTGGTCACGTGATCCAAATCAACTAAACCATGTCCGATCATCACGTGAGATGGAGTAGTTTCAATGGTGAACATCACTATGTTGATCATATCTACTATATGATTCACGCTCGACCTTTCGGTCTCAGTGTTCCGAGGCCATATCTGCATATGCTAGGCTCGTCAAGTTTAACCCGAGTATTCCGCGTGTGCAACTGTTTTGCACCCGTTGTATTTGAACGTAGAGCCTATCACACCCGATCATCACGTGGTGTCTCAGCAGGAAGAACTTTCGCAACGGTGCATATTCAGGGAGAACACTTATACCTTGATAATTTAGTGAGAGATCATCTTATAATGCTACCGTCAATCAAAGCAAGATAAGATGCATAAAAGATAAACATCACATGCAATCAATATAAGTGATATGTTATGGCCATCATCATCTTGTGCTTGTGATCTCCATCTCTGAAGCACCGTCATGATCACCATCGTCACCGGCGCGACACCTTGATCTCCATCGTAGCATCGTTGTCGTCTCGCCAACTTATGCTTCTACGACTATCGCTACCGCTTAGTGATAAAGTAAAGCATTACAGGGCGATTGCATTGCATACAATAAAGCGACAACCATATGGCTCCTGCCAGTTGCCGATAACTCGGTTACAAAACATGATCATCTCATACAATAAAATATAGCATCATGCCTTGACCATATCACATCACAACATGCCCTGCAAAAACAAGTTAGACGTTCTCTACTTTGTTGTTGCAAGTTTTACGTGGCTGCTACGGGCTGAGCAAGAACCGTTCTTACCTACGCATCAAAACTACAACGATAGTTTTTCAAGTTAGTGCTGTTTTAACCTTCTCAAGGACCGGGCGTAGCCACACTCGGTTCAACTAAAGTTGGAGAAACTGACACCCGCCAGCCACCTGTGTGCAAAGCACGTCGGTAGAACCAGTCTCGCGTAAGCATACGCGTAATGTCGGTCCAGGCCGCTTCATCCAACAATACCGCCGAACCAAAGTATGACATGCTGGTAAGCAGTATGACTTATATCGCCCACAACTCACTTGTGTTCTACTCGTGCATATAACATCTACGCATAAAACCAGGCTCGGATACCACTGTTGGGGAACGTAGTAATTTCAAAAAAATTCCTACGCACACACAGGATCATGGTGATGCATAGCAACGAGAGGGGAGAGTGTTGTCCACATACCCTCGTAGACCGAAAGCGGAAGCGTTAGCACAACGCGGTTGATGTAGTCGTACGTCTTCACGATCCGACCGATCAAGTACCAAACGCACGGCACCTCCGAGTTCAGCACACGTTCAGCTCGATGACGTCCCTCAAACTCCTATCCAGCCGAGCTTTGAGGGAGAGTTCCGTCAGCACGACGGCGTGGTGACAATGATGATGTTCTACCGATGCAGGGCTTCGCCTAAGCACCGCTACGATATTATCGAGGTGGATTATGGTGGAGGGGGGCACCGCACACGGCTAAGAGATCAAGAGATCAATTGTTGTGTCTATGGGGTGCCCCTGCCCCCGTATATAAAGGAGCAAGGGAGGGAGAGGCGGCCGGCCAGGAGGAGGCGCGCCAGGAGGAGTCCTACTCCCACCGGGAGTAGGACTCCCTCCTTTCCTAGTTGGAGTAGGAGAAGGGGGAAGGAGGAGGGAGAGAGGAAGGAAAGGGGGGCGCCGCCCCCCTCCTTGTCCAATTCAGACTAGAGGGGGAGGGGGCGCGCGGCCTGCCCTGGCCGCCCCTCCTCTTCTCCACTAAGGCCCATGTAGGCCCATTAAACCCCCCCCCCCGGGGGGGGGGGGGTTCCGGTAACCCCCGGTACTCCGGTAAAATCCCGATTTCACCCGGAACACTTCCGATATCCAAATATAGGCTTCCAATATATCAATCTTTATGTCTCGACCATTTCGAGACTCCTCGTCATGTCCATGATCACATCCGGGACTCCGAACTATCTTTGGTACATCAAAACACATAAACTCATAATATAACCGTCATCAGACATTAAGTGTGCGGACCCTACGGGTTCGAGAACTATGTAGACATGACCGAGACACGTCTCCAGTCAATAACCAATAGTGGAACCTGGATGCTCATATTGGCTCCCACATATTCTACGTAGATCTTTATCGGTCAGACCGCATATCAACATACGTTGTTCCCTTTGTCATCGGTATGTTACTTGCCCGAGATTCAATCGTCGGTATCTCAATACCTAGTTCAATCTCGTTACCGGCAAGTCTCTTTACTCTTTCTGTAATACATCATCCCGCAACTAACTCATTAGTTGCAATGCTTGCAAGGCTTATAGTGATGTGCATTACCGAGTGGGCCCAGAGATACCTCTCCGACAATCGGAGTGACAAATCCTAATGTCGAAATACGCCAACCCAACAAGCACCTTCGGAGACACCTGTAGAGTACCTTTATAATCACCCAGTTACGTTGTGACGTTTGGTAGCACACAAAGTGTTCCTCCGGTAAACGGGAGTTGCATAATCTCATAGTCATAGGAACATGTATAACTCATGAAGAAAGCAATAGCAGAATACTAAATGATCGTGTGCTAAGCTAACGGAATGGGTCAAGTCAATCACATCATTCTCCTAATGATGTGATCCCGTTAATCAAATGACAACTCATGTCAATGGCTAGGAAACATAACCATCTTTGATCAATGAGCTAGTCAAGTAGAGGCATACTAGTGACACTCTGTTTGTCTATGTATTCACACAAGTATTATGTTTCCGGTTAATACACTTCTAGCATGAATAATAAACATTTATCATGATATAAGGAAATAAATAATAAGTTTATTATTGCCTCTAGGGCATATTTCCTTCATATCCGAACCACCCAGGAATGTTAATGGGCCTATTGGGCCTTAGTGGAGGAGAGGAGGCAGGCCATGGGAGGAGGCGCGCGCCCCCCATGCCCCAATCCGAATTGGACAAGGGGAGGGGGCGCAACCTGATACGTCTCCAACGTATCTATAATTTTTGATTGTTCCATGCTATTATATTATCTGTTTTGGATGTTTATGGGCTTTATTATACACTTTTATATTATTTTTGGGACTAACTTATTATCTATGGTCATGACTTGAGGGAAATTTGCTACTATCCTACAAACCTCTGCACTTGGAGGCCCAACAACGTCTACAAGAAGAAGGTTGCGTAGTAGACATCACAACCCCCCTCTTTCCTTCTCCCTCTCTCTCCCTTCCCCTTCCCCCCTCTCCGTTGGAAGGACAGGGGGGCCGAATCCTACTAGGAACGGAGTCCTAGTAGGACTCCCCCCATGGCGCGCCCTCCTTGGGCCGGCCTCCTCCTTCCCCCTCCTTTATATACGTGGGCAGGGGCACCCCAAAGGCACAACAGTTGTTTCTTAGCCGTGTGCGGTGCCCCCCTCCAAAGTTTACCACCTCGGTCATATTGTCGCAGTGCTTAGGAGAAGCCCTGCGCGGATCACATCACCAACACCGTCGCCACGCCGTTGTGCTGATGGAACTCTCCCTTGATCCTCCACTGGATCAAGAGCTCGAGGTACGTCATCGTGCTGAACGTGTGCTGAACACAGAGGTGCCGTACATTCGTACTTGGATCGGTTGGATCGTGAATACATTCGACTACATCAACCGCGTTACTAAACGCTTCCGCTTTCGGTCTACGAGGGTACATGGACACACTCTCCCGTCTCGTTGCTATGCTTCTCCTAGATAGATATTGCGTGATCGTAGGATTTTTTTTGAATTACTACGTTCTCCAACAGTGGCATCTGAGCCAGGTTTATGTGTAGATGTTTATATGCACGAGTAGAACACAATGAGTTGTGGGCGATAATAGTCATACTGCTTACCACCAATGTCTTACTTTGATTCGGCAGTATTGTTGGATGAAGCGGCCCGGACCGACATTACATGACCGTGTTCATGAGACTGGTTCTACCGACGTGCTTTGCACACAGGTGGCTGGCGGGTGTCTGTTTCTCCAACTTTAGTTGAATCGAGTTTGACTACGGCCGGTCCTTGTTGAAGGTTAAAACAACACACTTGACGAAAATCGTTGTGGTTTTGATGCGTAGGTAAGAACGGTTCTTGCTAGAAGCCCGTAGCAGCCACCTAAAACTTGCAACAACAAAGTAGAGGACGTCTAACTTGTTTTTACAGGGCATGTTGTGATGTGATATGGTCAAGACGTGATGAGATATAAATTGTTGTATGAGATGATCATGTTATGCAAAAGTTATCAGCAACTGGTAGGGGCCTTATGGTTGTCGCTTTATTGTATGAAATGCAATCGCCATGTAATTGCTTTACTTTATCACTAAGCGGTAGTGATAGTCGTGTAAGCAACAGTTGGCGAGACAACAATGACGCTACGATGGAGATCAAGGTGTCAAACCGGTGATGATGGAGATCATGACGGTGCTTTGGAGATGGAGATCAAAGGCACAAGATGATGATGGCCATATCATGTCACATATTTTGATTGCACGTGATGTTTATCCTTTATGCATCTTGTTTTGCATAGTACGACGGTAGCATTATAAGATGACCCCTCACTAAATTTCAAGGTATAAGTGTTCTTCCTGAGTATGCACCGTTGCTACAGTTCGTCGTGCCGAGACACCATGTGATGATCAGGTGTGATAGGTGTTGGGGAACGTAGTATTTCAAAAAAATCCTACGATCACGCAAGATCTATCTTGGAGAAGCATAGCAACGAGCGGGGAGAGTGTGTCCATGTACCCTCGTAGACCGAAAGCGGAAGCGTTTAGTAACGCGGTTGATGTAGTCGAACGTCTCCGCGATCCAACCGATCCAAGTACCGAACGTACGGCACCTCCGCGATCTGCACACGTTCAGTTCGGTGATGTCCCTCGAACTCTTGATACAGTTGAGGCCGAGGGAGAGTTTCGTCAGCACGACGGCGTGGTGAAGGTGATGATGAAGTTACCGGCGCAGGGCTTCGCCTAAGCACTACGACGATATGGCCGTGGTGTGTTTCTGTGGAGGGGGGCACCGCACACGGCTAAAAGATCAACTTATGTGTCTATGGGGTGCCCCTCCCCCGTATATAAAGGAGGGAGGGAGGAGGCCGGCCGGCCCCTAGAGGCGCGCTCCAAGGAGAGGAGTGCTAGTAGGACACCAAGTCCTAGTAGGATTCCACTTGGTGGAAGGGCGGAAGAAGCAAGGAGAGGGAGAGGGAGAGGGAAAGAGGGGCCGCGCCCCCCTCCGCTAGTCCTATTCGGACTCCCCTGGGGGGGGGGGGCGCCACCTCCTGGCTGCTGCCCTCTCTCTCCCCCAAGGCCCACTAAGGCCCATTACTTCCCCGGGGGGTTCCGGTAACTCCTCCGGAACTCCAGTTTTATCCGAAACTATCGGGAACACTTCCGGTGTCAGAATAACATGGTCCAATATATCTGTTGGAGTAAATGGCCACAGGTAGCCTAACCGACTCCCCCTGGCTCTTCAAAAAATTATCAGGCCATTCGAGCCTTCGAGCATACGGAGCACAGGGCCGCCTTCCCCCGGCCGGCTATCCCCAGGGCCGACTACCAGAAGGCGACCCGGCCTCAGAAACCTTCCCCAAGAAAGCTACGAGATGGCCGACTCCAGGAAGCCGGCCCCAAGAGGGCCGACTCCCAGAAGCCGACCATGAAGAAAGCCGACTCCCAGAAGCCGGCCAAGACTGCACCCACCAAGATTGCATCCACATAACAGTGATAAGACAGGGCGTGGCCACAGTACAGCCCACTACCCCCGAATCCCGGAGCAGGCATGGCCACAGGGCGCCGTACGGGCCAGCCATCTCCCGTCCGGCGCGACACTGTAGCCATGTTGACCTCGATGTCACCCACGACAGGCGCCAGTACGGCCCGCGGGCGGCGGGCCCCCCTTAGCCAGAGAGACACTCGAAGGCGGCCCGGCCTCCCCTAGTCGGCCAGGGGCGTAGCCGGCTCCCAATAGCCGGCTACCTCCCTCCCTCGAAACATGTGCCTCATTAAGGAGACAAGACGAGGTAAGGCTACAGTGAGAGCCCGCAAGGCGGCGGCACTGTAGCCACACTTACCTCGACAAAGCCCTCGTCATCAGAGGCGAGGCAACAGTAACCAGCCGCCGACAAGGCCCCCAAGCGGTGGGGCCGGCCTGTCGGCCAAGAGGCCGGCAGCCGGCGGGACCCACCAGTCGGCGGGCCCTAATGGCCGGCGGAGAAGCCGGCGAGCATAGACACTGACGGCTGGGACCCGCGCCCAGCCGAATTACCATTGTACCCCTGGGGGGTAGGCCTATATAAACCCCCCGGGACACCCATGCAAAGGGTTGATCTCATAGAGTTTCACACACCACATAGAGAGAAAAGGAGAGCTAGCCTTGCCCTTCTTCTTCCTCTAGCCAAACAGCTCAAGGAGCACTTGTAGCTACTTGTATTGATCTAGTGATCATGCGGAGACACCGCAGAGCAGGACTAGGGGTGTTATCTCCATGGAGAGCCCCGAACCTGGGTAAGATCCGCCGGCGTGCATGTCTTCGCCTTATCCCGTTTCCAGGCACCGGCGATGTCTTACTGGCTCCCACAATGATAAGCCACCCGTTGGCATATGTCGCACCTACCACCCGACAATATCAATCTTTATGTCTCGACCATTTCGAGACTCCTCGTCATGTCCGTGATCTCATCCGAGACTCCGAAAAACCTTCGATACATCAAATCACATAACTCATAGTACGAATCGTCATTGAACGTTAAGCGTGCGGACCCTACGGGTTCGAGAACTATGTAGACATGACCGAGACACATCTGCGGTCAATAACCAATAGCGGTACCTGGATGCTCATATTGGCTCCTACATATTCTACGAAGATCTTTATCGGTCAAACCGCATAACAACATACGTTGTTCCCTTTATCATCGGTATGTTACTTGCCCGAGATTCGATCATCGGTATCACCATACCTAGTTCAATCTCGTTATCGGCAAGTATCTTTACTCATTTCGTAATGCTTCATCCCGCAACTAACTCATTAGTCACATTGCTTGCAAGGCTTATAGTGATGTGCATTACCGAGAGGGCCCAGAGATACCTCTCCGACAATCGGAGTGACAAATCCTAATCTCGATCTATGCCAACTCAACAAACACCATCGGAGACACCTGTAGAGTATCTTTATAATCACCCAGTTACGTTGTGATGTTTGATTGCACAATAAGTGTTCCTCCGGTATTCGGGAGTTGCATAATCTCATAGTCATAGGAACATGTATGAGTCATGAAGAAAGCAATAGCAATAAACTAAATGATCATAGTGCTAAGCTAACGGATGGGTCTTGTCCATCACATCATTCTCTAATGATGTGATCCCGTTCATCAAATGACAACACATGTCTATGGCTAGGAAACATAACCATCTTTGATAAACAAGCTAGTCAAGTAGAGGCATACTAGGGACACTCTGTTTGTCTATGTATTCACACATGTACTAAGTTTCCGGTTAATACAATTCTAGCATGAATAATAAACATTTATCATGATATAAGGAAATATAAATAACAACTTTATTATTGCCTCTAGGGCATATTTCCTTCATTCTCCCACTTGCACTAGAGTCAATAATCTAGATTACATAGTAATGATTCTAACACCCATGGAGTCTTGGTGCTGATCATGTTTTGCTCGTGAGAGAGGCTTAGTCAACGGGTCTGCAACATTCAGATCCGTTTGTATCTTGCAAATCTCTATGTCCCCTTCCGACACTTGATGACAGATGGAATTGAAGCGTCTCTTGACGTGCTTGGTTTTCTTGTGAAATCTGGATTCCTTTGCCAAGGCAATTGCAGCAGTATTGTCACAAAAGATTTTCATTGGACCCGATGCACTAGGTATGACACCTAGATCGGATATGAACTCCTTCATCCAGACTCCTTCATTCGCTGCTTCCGAAGCAGCTATGTACTCCGCTTCACACACAGATCCCGCCACGACGCTCTGTTTGGAACTGTACCAACTGACTGCTCCACCATTCAACATAAATACGTATCCGATTTGTGACTTAGAGTCATCCAGATCAGTGTCAAAGCTTGCATCGACGTAACCATTTACGACGAGCTCTTTGTCACCTCCATAAACGAGAAACATATCCTTTGTCCTTTTCAGGTATTTCAGGATGTTCTTGACCGCTGTCCAGTGATCGACTCTTGGATTACTTTGGTACCTCCCTACTATACTTATAGCAAGGCACACATCAGGTCTGGTACACAGCATTGCATACATGATAGAACCTATGGCTGAGGCATAGGGAATGACTTTCATTTTCTCTCTATCTTCTGCAGTGGTCGGGCATTGAGTGTCACTCAACTTCACACCTTGTAACACATGCAAGAACCCTTTCTTTTACTAATCCATTTTGAACTTCTTCAAAATCTTATCAAGGTATGTGCTTTGTGAAAGTCCAATTAAGCGTCTTGATCTATCTCTATAGATCTTGATGCCCAATATGTAAGCAGCTTTACCGAGGTCTTTCATAGAAAAACTCTTATTCAAGTATCCTTTTATGCTATCCAAAAATTTTATATCATTTCCAATCAACAATATGTCATCCACATATAATATTAGAAATGCTACAGAGCTCCCACTCACTTTCTTGTAAATACAGGCTTCTCCCAAAGTCCGTATAAAACCATATGCTTTGATCACACTATCAAAACGTTTATTCCAACTCTGAGAGGCTTGCACCAGTCCATAAATGGATCGCTGGAGCCTGCACACTTTGTTAGCACCCTTTGGATCGACAAAACCTTCTGGTTGCATCATATACAACTCTTCTTCTAGAAATCCATTCAGGAATGCAGTTTTGACGTCCATTTGCCAAATTTCATAATCATAAAATGCGGCAATTGCTAACATGATTCAGACAGACTTAAGCATCGCTACGTGTGAGAAAGTCTCATCATAGTCAACTCCTTGAACTTGTTGAAAACTTTTTGCAACAAGTCGAGCTTTGTAGACAGTAACATTACCATCAGCGTCGGTCTTCTTCTTGAAGATCCATTTATTTTCTATGGCTTGCTGATCATCGGGGAAGTCAACCAAAGTCCAGACTTTGTTCTCATACATGGATCCCATCTTAGATTTCATGGCCTCAAGCCATTTCGCGGAATCTGGGCTCATCATCGCTTCCTCATAGTTCGTAGGTTCATCATGGTCAAGCAACATGACGCCCAGAACAGGATTACCATACCACTCTGGTGCGGATCTTACTCTGGTTGACCTATGAGGTTTGGTAGTAACTTGATCAGAAGCTTCATGATCATCATCATTAGCTTCCTCACTAATTGGTGTAGGAATCACTGGAACTGATTTCTGTGATGAACTACTTTCCAATAAGGGAGCAGGTACAATTACCTCATCAAGTTCTACTTTCCTCCCACTCACTTATTTCGAGAGAAACTCCTCTAGAAAGGATCCATTCTTAGCAACGAATATCTTACCTTCGGATCTGTGATAGAAGGTGTACCCAAGAGTCTCCTTTGGGTATCCTATGAAAACACATTTGTTTGATTTGGGTTTGAGCTTATCAGGTTGAAGCTTTTTCACATAAGCATCGCAACACCAAACTTTAAGAAACGACAACTTGGGTTTCCTGCCAAACAACAGTTCATATGGCGTCGTCTCAACGGATTTAGATGGTGCCCTATTTAACGTGAATACATTCGTCTCTAAATCATGACCCCAAAACAATAGCAGTAAATCAGTAAGAGACATCATAGATCGCACCATATCTAAGAGGGACAATTCCATTTATCCCCCTAACTTGAGCCACCACCTGGCATTTGCCCCTAATTTTTAGGTATGCTCAAAAATACCCCTCTTCCGTCAAGTCACCTTACAGAAATGCCCTTCTGTGCCGTTACCGTCCGGTCAAAGGGGTTTGACCGTTTGGTGAATAGTAAATGGTGAACAGTAAATTCAGAAAAAATAGCAAAAAAAATCAAAAAAATCTGAAATTTTGTGGGATCGAAGATACTCAAGGGAGCAAGGCGCGTGCAAGTTTTGGCACAGTTTGGACATTCCAGCAGCTCGTGTCAAACGAAAAACTTTAAAATGTACCCCGTGAGCAGTAAATTAAAAAAATAGCAAGAAAATTCAAAAAAATTTGAAATTTTTTGGCATCAAAGAGGCTGGGGTGCGCAAGGTTCCTGCATTTTTTTGCGTTTCGACACTGTAGGAGCTCGTGGAGAAAAAACAAAATTTGGCGCAGAAAAAAACTTTGAAAAAATGCACTATTTTGTTTTTTTGGCTAGAGCACCTCGCATGCCATTTGATCACAAAAATTTGCAAGCCCCTTGCGCATCCAAGCCTCTTTGATGCCAATAAAATTCATATTTTTTAAAAATTTCTTGCTATTTTTTTAATTTACTGTTCACAGCGTATAGATTTAAATTTTTTCCTTTCCCATGAGTTCCTGGAATGTCCAAACAACGCAAAAATTTGCACACACCTTGCGCCCTTAAGTATCTTCGATCCCACAAAATTTCAGATTTTTTTATTTTTTATTGCTATTTTTTCGAATTTACTGTTCCCCATGTTACTATTCACCAGACGATCAAACCCCTTTGACCGGACGGCAAGGGCATTTCTGTAAGGTGACTTCACGGAAGAGGGGTATTTTTGAGCATACCTGAAAATTAGGGGCAAATGCCAGGTGGTGCCTCAAGTTAGGGGGATAAATGGAATTGTCCCTATCTATTAAAGTCCGGTTACGACGTTCGGACACACCATTACGCTATGGTGTTCCGGGTGGCGTGAGTTGCGAAACTATTCCACATAGTTTCAAATGAAGACCAAACTCGTAACTCAAATATTCACCTCCACGATCAGATCATAGAAACTTTATTTTCTTGTTACGATGATTTTCCACTTCACTCTGAAATTCTTTGAACTTTTCAAATGTTTCAGACTTATGTCTCATCAAGTAGATATGCCCATATCTGCTCAAATCATCTGTGAAGGTCAGAAAATAACGATACCCGCCGTGAGCCTCAACACTCATCGAACCGCATACATCAGTATGTATTATTTCCAACTAGTCTGTTGCTTGCTCCATTGTTCCGAAGAATGGAGTCTTAGTCATCTTGCCCATGAGGCATGGTTCGCAAGCATCAAGTGATTCATAATCAAGTGATTCCAAAAGCCCATCAGCATGGAGTTTCTTCATGCGCTTTACACCAATATGACCTAAACGGCAGCGCCACAAATAAGTTGCACTATCATTATTAAACTTATATCTTTTGGCTTCAATACTATGAATATGTGTATCAGTACTATCGAGATTCAATAAAAATAGACCACTCATCAAGGGTGCATGACCATAAAAGATATTACTCATATAAATAGAACAACCATTGTTCTCTGATTTAAATGAATAACCGTCTCGCATCAAACAAGATCCAGATATAATGTTCATGCTTAACGCTGGCACCAAATAATAATTATCCAGGTCTAAAACTAATCCCGAAGGTAGATGTAGAGGTAGCGTGCCGATGGTGATCACATCGACTTTGGAACCATTTCCCACGCGCATCGTCACCTCGTCCTTAGCCAATCTTCGCTTAATCTGTAGCCCCTGTTTCGAGTTGCAAATATGAGCAACAGAACCAGTATCAAATACCTAGGTGCTACTATGAGCATTAGTAAGGTACACATCAATAACATGTATATCAAATATACCTTTCACTTTGCCATCCTTCTTATCCGCCAAATACTTGGGGCAGTTCCGCTTCCAGTGACCAGTCCCTTTGCAGCAGAAGCACTCAGTCTCAGGCTTAGGTCTAGACTTGGGCTTCTTGAGCAGCAACTTGCTTGCCGTTCTTTTTGAAGTTCCCCTTCTTCCCTTTGCCTTTCTTCTTGAAACTAGTGGTTTTGTTAACCATCAACACTTGATGCTCCTTCTTGATTTCTACCTCCGCAGCCTTTAGCATCGCGAAGAGCTCGGGAATTGTCTTATCCATCCCTTGAATATTATAGTTCATCACGAAGCTTTTGTAGCTTGGTGGCAGTGATTAAAGAACTCTGTCAATGACACTATCAACCGGAAGATTAACTCCCAATTGAGTCAAATGATTGTGGTACCCAGACATTTTGAGTATATGTTCACTGACAGAACTATTCTCCTCCATTTTGCAGCTGTAGAACTCATTGGAGACTTCATATCCCTCAATCCAGGCATTTGCTTGAAATATTAACTTCAGCTCCTGGAACACCTCATATGCTCCATGACGTTCAAAACGTCGTTGAAGTCCCGGTTCTAAGCCGTAAAGCATGGCACATTGAACTATCGAGTAGTCATCAGCTTTGCTCTGCCAGGCGTTCATAACGTCCGGCGTTGCTCCTGCAGCGGGTCTTGCACCTAGCGGTGCTTCTAGGACGTAATTCTTCTGTGCAGCAATGAGGATAATCCTCAAGTTACGGACCCAGTCCGTGTAGTTGCTACCATCATATTTCAACTTAGCTTTCTCTAGGAACGCATTAAAATTCAATGGAACAGTAGCACGGGCCATTTATCTACAACAACATAGATATGCAAAAATACTATCAGGTACTAAGTTCATGATAAATTAAAGCTTAATTAATCATATTACTTAAGAAATCCGACTTAGATAGACATCCCTCTAATCATCTAAGTGATCACGTGATCCATATCAACTAAACCATGTCCGATCATCACTTGAGATGGAGTAGTTTTCAATGATGAACATCACTATGTTGATCATATCTACTATATGGTTCACGCTCGACCTTTCGGTCTCAGTGTTCCAAGGCCATATCTGCATATGCTAGGGTCGTCAAGTTTAACCCGAGTATTCTGCGTGTGCAAAACTAGCTTGCACCCGTTGTATATGAACGAGCTTATCACACCCGATCATCACGTGGTGTCTCGGCACGACGAACTGTCGCAACGGTGCATACTCAGGGGGAACACTTGTACCTTGAAATTTAGTGAGAGATCATCTTATAATGCTACCGCCGTACTAAGCAAAATAAGATGCATAAAGGATAAACATCACATGCAATCAATATAATTGATATGATATGGCCATCATCATCTTGTGCCTTTGATCTCCATCTCCAAAGCACCGTCATGATCACCATCGTCACCGGCTTGACACCTTGATCTCCATCGAAGCATCGTTGTCGTCTCGCCAACTATTGCTTCTACGACAATCGCTACCGCTTAGTGATAAAGTAAAGAAATTACATGGTGATTGCATTTCATACAATAAAGCAATAACCATATGGCTCCTGCCAGTTGCCGATAACTGTTACAAAACATGATCATCTCATACAACAATTTATATATCATCACCTCTTGACCATATCACATCACAGCAAGCCCTGCAAAAACAAGTTAGACGTCCTCTACTTTGTTGTTGCAAGTTTTACATGGCTACTACGGGCTTAGCAAGAACCGTTCTTACCTACGCATCAAAACCACAACGATTTTTTGTCAAGTGTACTGTTTTAACCTTCAACAAGGACCGGGCTTAGTCACACTCGATTCAATTAAAGCTGGAGAAACAGACACCCACTAGCCACCTGTGTGCGAAGCACGGCGGTAGAACCAGTCTCATGAACGCGGTCATGTAATGTCGGTCTGGGCCGCTTCATCCAACAATACCGCCGAATCAAAGTATGACATACTGGTAAGCAGTATGACTATTATCGCCCACAATACTTTGTGTTCTACTCGTGCATATAACATCTACGCATAGACCTGGCTCGGATGCCGCCGTTGGGGAACGTAGTATTTCAAAAATTTCCTACGATCATGCAAGATCTATCTAGGAGAAGCATAGCAACGAGTGGGGAGAGTGTGTCCACGTACCCTCGTAGACCGAAAGTGGAAGCGTTTAGTAACGCGGTTGATGTAGTCAAACGTCTTCACGATCCAACCGATCCAAGTACCGAACGCACGACACCTCCACGATCTGCACACGTTCAGGTCGGTGACGTCCCTCGAACTCTTGATCCAGTTGAGGCCGAGGGAGAGTTTCGTCGGCACGACGGCGTGGTGACTGTGATGATGAAGTTACCGGCGTAGGGCTTCGCCTAAGCACTACGACGATATGACGGAGGTGTGTTTCTGTGGAGGGAGGCACCGCACACGGCTAAAAGATCAACTTGTGAGTCTATGGGGTGCCCCCCTCCCCCGTATATAAAGGAGGGATGGAGGAGGCCGGCTGGCCCCTAGAGGCGCGCCCCAAGGAGAGGAGTCCTACTAGGACTCCAAGTCCTAGTAGGATTCCACTTGGTGGAAGGAGGGAAGAAGGAAGGAGAGGGAGAGGGAGAGAGAAAGAGGGGCCGCGCCCACTCCCCTAGTCCTATTCGGACTCCCCTTGGGGGGCGTGCGCCACCTCTTGGCTGTTAGCCTCTCTCTTCCTTAAGGCCCACTACTTCCCCGGGGGGTTCCGGTAACCCCTCCGGCACTCCGGTTTTATCCGAAACTATCCGGAACACTTCCGGTGTCCGAATAACATGGTCCAATATATCAATCTTTATGTCTTGACCATTTAGAGACTCCTCGTCATGTCCGTGATCTCATCCGGGACTCCGAACAACCTTCGGTACATCAAATCACATAACTCATAATACGAATCATCATTGAACTTTAAGCGTGCGGACCCTACGGGTTCGAGAACTATGTAGACATGACCGAGACACATCTCCGGTCAATAAACAATAGCGGAACCTGCATGCTCATATTGCCTCCTACATATTCTACGAAGATCTTTATCGGTCAAACCGCATAACGACATACGTTGTTCCCTTTGTCATCGGTATGTTACTTGCCCGAGATTCGATCGTCGGTATCACCATACCTAGTTCAGTCCCGTTACCGGAAAGTCTCTTTACTCGTTCTGTAATGCATCATCCCGCAACTAACTCATTAGTCACATTGCTTGCAAGGCTTATAGTGATGTGCATTACCGAGAGGGCCCAGAGATACCTCTCGGACAATCGGAGTGACAAATCCTAATCTCGATCTATGCCAACTCAACAAACACCATCGGAGACACCTATAGAGCATCTTTATAATCACCCAGTTATGTTGTGACGTTTGATAGCACACTAAGTGTTCCTCCGGTATTCGGGAGTTGCATAATCTCATAGTCATAGGAACATGTATAAGTCATGAAGAAAGCAATTGCAATAAACTAAACGATCATAGTGCTAAGTTAACGGATGGGTCTTGTCCTCCACATCATTCTCTAATGATGTGATCCCGTTCATCAAAAGACAACACATGTCTATGGCTAGGAAACATAACCATCTTTGATAAACGAGCTAGTCAAGTAGAGGCATACTAGGGACACTCTGTTTGTCTATGTATTCACACATGTACTAAGTTTCCGGTTAATACAATTCTAGCATGAATAATAAACATTTATCATGATATATGGAAATATAAATAACAACTTTATTATTGCCTCTAGGGCATATATCCTTCAATAAGCTCTACGTTCACATACAACGGGTGCAAGCCAGTTTTGCACATGTAGAATACTCGGGTTAAACTTGACGAGCCTAGGATATGCAGATATGTCCTCGGAACACTGAGACCGAAAGGTCGAATGTGAATCATATAGTAGATATGATGAACATAGTGATGTTCACCATTGAAAACTACTCCATATCACGTGATGATCGGACATGGTTTAGTTGATATGGATCACGTGATCATTTAGATGACAAGAGGGATGTCTATCTAAGTGGGAGTTCTTAAGTAATATGATTAATTGAACTTTAATTTATCATGAACTTAGTACCTGATAGTTTTTGCATGTCTATGTTGTTGTAGATCAATGGCCCGTGCTACCGTTCCCTTGAATTTTAATGCGTTCCTAGAGAAAGCTAAGTTGAAAGATGATGGTAGCAACTATACGGACTGGGTCCGTAACTTGAGGATTATCCTCATTGCCGTACAGAAGAATTACGTCCTGGAAGCACCGCTAGGTGCAAGACCCGCTGCAGGAGCAACTCCAGACGTTATGAACGTCTAGCAGACCAAAGCTGATGACTACTCGATAGTTCAGTGTGCCATGCTTTACGGCTTAGAATCAGGACTTCAACGACGTTTTGAACGTCATGGAGCATATGAGATGTTCCAACAGTTGAAGTTAATATTTCAAGCAAATGCCTGAGTTGAGAGATATGAAGTCTCCAACAAGTTCTATAACTGCAAAATGGAGGAGAATAGTTCTGTTAGTGAACACATACTCAGAATGTCTGGGTACCACAACCACTTGACTCAGCTAGGAGTTAATCTTCCTGATGATAGTGTCATTGACAGAGTTCTTTAATCACTGCCACCAAGCTATAAAGGCTTCATGATGAACTATAATATGCAAGGGATGGATAAGACAATTCCCGAGCTCTTCGCGATGCTAAAGGCTGTAGAGGTACAAATCAAGAAGGAGCATCAAGTGTTGATGGTTAACAAGACCACTAGTTTCAGGAAAAAGGGCAAAGGGAAGAAGGGGAATTTCAAGAAGAACGACAAGCAAGTTGCTGCTCAAGTGAAGAAGTCTAAGTCTGGACCTAAGCCTGAAACTGAGTGCTTCTACTGCAAAGGGACTGGTCACTGGAAGCGGAACTGCCCCAAGTATTTGGCGGATAAGAAGGATGGAAAAGTGGAAGGTATATTTGATATACATGTTATTGATGTGTACCTTACTAATGATCGTAGTAGTGCTTGGTTATTTGATACTGGTTCTGTTGCTCATATTTGCAACTCAAAACAGGGGCTACGGATTAAACGAAGATTGGCTAAGGACGAGGTGACGATGCACGTGGGAAATGGTTCCAAAGTCGATGTGATCACCGTCGGCTTGCTACCTCTACATATACCGTCGGGATTAGTTTTAGACCTAAATAATTGTTATTTGGTGCCAGCGTTGAGCATGAACATTATATCTGGATCTTGTTTAATGCGAGTCGGTTACTCATTTAAATCAGAGAATAATGGTTGTTCTATTTATATGAGTAATATCTTTTATGGTCATGCACCCTTGATGAGTGGTCTATTTTTGTTGAATCTCGATTGTAGTGATGCACATATTCATAATATTGAAGCCAAAAGATGCAAGGTTAATAATGATAGTGCAACTTATTTGTGGCACTGCCGTTTAGGTCATATTGGTGTAAAGCGCATGAAGAAACTCCATGCTGATGGGCTTTTGGAATCACTTGATGCTTGCGAACCATGCCTTATGGGCAAGATGACTAAGACTCCGTTCTCCGGAACAATGGAGCGAGCAACTGACTTGTTGGAAATAATACATACTGATTTATGCAGTCCGATGAGTGTTGAGGCTCGCGGCGGGTATCATTATTTTCTGACCTTCACATATGATTTGAGCACATATGGGTATATTTACTTGATGAAACATAAGTCTGAAACATTTGAAAAGTTTCAAGAATTTCAGAGTGAAGTGGAAAATCATCGTAACAAGAAAATAAAGTTTCTATGATCTGATCATGGAGGTGAATATTTGAGTTATGAGTTTGGTCTTCATTTGAAACAATGTGGAATAGTTTCGCAACTCACGCCACCTGGACACCACAGCGTAATGGTGTGTCCGAACATCCTAACCGTACTTTATTAGATATGGTGCGATCTATGGTGTCTCTTACTGATTTACCGCTATCGTTTTGGGGTTATGCTTTAGAGATGGCTGCATTCACATTAAATAGGGCACCATCTAAATCCGTTGAGACGACACCATATGAACTGTGGTTTGGCAAGAAACCTAAACTGTAGTTTCTTAAATTTGGGGCTGCGATGCTTATGTGAAAAAGCTTCAACCTCATAAGCTCGAATCCAAATCGGAGAAATGTGTCTTCATAGGATACCCAAAGGAGACTGTTGGGTACACCTTCTATCACAGATCTGAAGGCAACATATTCGTTGCTAAGAATGGATCCTTTCTAGAGAAGGAGTTTCTCTCGAAATAAGTGTGTGGGAGGAAAGTAGAAGTTGATGAGGTAATTGTACCTTCTCACGAATTGGAAAGTAGTGCATCATGGAAATCAGTTTTTCCTACACCAATTAGTGAGGAAGCTAATGATGATGATCATGAAACTTCAGCGTTACTACCGAACCTCGTAGGTCAACCAGAGTACGATCCGCACCAGAGTGGTACGGTAATCCTGTTCTGGAGGTCATGTTACTTGACCACACTACAAAAAAAGACACATCCGTGACATTTTGGGTCGAACGAAAAAAAAATCTGTCATACTTATGACACTTCTATGACGATAATTGTGACAAAACCCAGTATCATCATAGATGTGGTGGGGTCCTACTTCTATGACAAAAGATCATGACAGAAAATGGGATTTTTGTCCTGGGCGGGCAGGAGACGCAGCTGCATGACATTCTCTAGGTCGTCCATGACGGAAAAAACCATGGTAGAAGCGAGGGCGAGGAAAATATCGGGGAGTTCCCTGTTACGGTGGGTGGTCGGGGGCCGAGCGATGCGCGTATCTCTCATACGTACGTGCGTGTGTGCGAGGCGTTGCGCTCTAACTGAACCCGAGCGATTGCACTGCAGGCTACGCGTTACTGAACCCGAGCGACCGATCGATCCCTTGCTGTTAACTGAACCCGAGTGATTCCTTCGCTACTGCTGCTAACTGAAGCCGATTGATGCTGCCTCTGGATGAATAGTGAGTGTTGTTGGGGGGGGGGGGGTTGGATGAAAAGTTACCGGTGGGGGGTTGGTTGAACAGGACCCCGTGGTAGTAGAGGCCGTTGCCGCTGGATGAACAGTGCCCCGATCGGTCGAGACGGTGGATGAACAGGACCCCGTGGAGGGCTGGATGAACATGACCCCGTGGAGGGATGGTTGAACAGTAGCCGGTGGAGGGCTGGATGAACAGTAGCCCCTTGTAGGGGTGGTTGAATAGGACCTCATGGAGAGGGCTGATTGAACAGTAGCCGGTGGAGGAGCGGGCGGTGGAGGCTGGATGAACAGTCGCATGTGAAGGCTGGAGGAAGTCGACGGTGGATGAACAGTAGCCCGTGGAGGCAGTCGACGGTGGAGATGAACAATATCCCGTGGAGTCCCGTTTTGCGGTACACCACACCCCTCCCGATGAACAGGACCCCCGTTTCGACCGTAGCGCTCCAACACAAGTCTGTTTCCTTCGTTTTGCGGTACGCCACACCCCTCCCGATCAACAGGACCTCGTTTCCACTGTAGGAGGTCCGTTTCCTCTGTTTTGCGGTACGCCAGACCCCTCCCGATGAACAGGATCCCGTTTCGACCGTGGCCGGTCGAACACAAGGCCATTTCCTCCGTTTTGCGGTACGCCAGGCCTCGTTTCCATCGGCTATTCCGTCCAAGCCGGTTGGCTCCCAATGAACACGACGTATTCTATTGCCTCCCGATGAACACGACGCATTCCGTTGCCTCCCCATGAACACGACGACGACACAATTTCTCCGTTTCGACCCAGCCATGTACACGAGACCTGGCCGTACGTATGCGCGAGTAGGCGTTCGAGACCCCGCCCGTATGTACGTACGTGGCCGTATTTACTTTCTTGCACCCTGGCTACTATACATACGTGTACATGCTACATGCGGGCCTCTACTACGACACGTGCACGTCTCTACTATGACACATGCCCTTCCTTACACGGCCATGGTTCATCGCTGCAGCCTGCAGACAGACCAATCGTATGTACGTACACGTTCGCGACCAGAATGACAACGCTACGTGCGCTTTGACCAGGTGGGTCCTGACTGTCAGGCACTTCCTTGCGTGCGAAGATGTAGCTGGTGGGTCCCAGCAGTCAGGGGAAACGTTTTTTTCACAAAATACGGTGGCCCGTCCGGTGGGTCCCTGCTGTCAGGTGGAGGAATCATTATTTTCCGCGTAATAAGGAGGCACTTCCTTGCTGCGGCCGTGGACCCACCTGTCAGCCTCTCCATGTACAGTACTCTTCCGATGGAAGTCGGTCGTTGACCACATTGACCACGCCGCGCCGAGAGCACCAAGGTGGTGGACGACGGCGAGGCCTAGGAAGGGGACAACACGGAGCTGGGGAAGACGCGGCAGTGGATGCCCACACAGAGAGGAGTACGAGGGTTCACTAGTTCGGCTGCGGTGTGAGGCTGCCGTCGCCGCAGGGCCTGGCCAGCGGTGGGAGTAGTAGGGGGCGGTGAGGCCTCCGCGGCAGCACAGCCAGCCACGGGAGGCAGGAGCAGGCGGCACGACCGGCGCTGGTTTGGGCGGCTGGAGCAAGTAGACCAGAGGTTGAAGAAGCACTACGGCCGTTGGATGGACATTGTACGGTCACTGGAGCTAGAATCATTCATATTGACTAAGTTGACAAAGCCCTCCGTCCCCGCTAATTTAGTAGGACCACAAGTCAGCCTCCCACTATGGTGGGTCCCAGCTAGCAGGGGGTATTCATTTTTTTGTGCGTAATAAGGAGGCACTTCCTTGCGTGCGAAGATATAGCTGGTGGGTCCGACTTGTCAGCGGGGGGAACGTTTTTTCGCGATATACAGAAGCCCTTTCGATGGGTCCCAGCTATCAGGTGGAGGAATCATTATTTTGCATGTAACAAGGAGGCATTTCCTTGTGTGCGGCCGTGGACCCAGCTGTCAGCCTCTCCACGCACAGTCTACTTCTGATGGATGTCGTTCGTTGACCACGTTGACCACTCCGCTCCGAGCGCATCCAAGGTGGTGGACAACAGCGAGGCCCCGGACAACAACGAGCCGGAGATGGGAAGACGCGGGATTAGAGTCGCAGACGGAGAGGTGTACAAAGGTTAACTGGTTCTGGTGTGGTGTGGTTCGGCAGTCGGTGGAGAAGAATAGGAGGTGTGGAGGGGTGGAGGGATGACCTGGCCAACGGTGGGTAGCGCTTCACAGCGAAGCGTGCTAAGCAGAGCTGGTAGCAGTAGGAGGCGGGAGTAGGTGGTCCCGATGGCACTAGAGGAAGAAGACGAGAGATTGGAGATGGATGCCGGTCGTTGGATGTAAATCCAACGGCTAACGATGTCAGAATCATTTGTTGACTAAGTTGACAACGACTTGCATTGGCTTCGACCTATTGGCCCACATTTCAGCCTAAAAAAATGTGGCACGTATTCAACCCTTTTTTTAGAATTTACAGTCAATTTGATCTATTTTTTTTAGAATTACAGTCCATTTGCTGGGCTGGGTGAACAAATAATGTAGCGTCCATGCGGCCCATTTATTTTTTCCTAAAAAATTACAGGCCATTTGCACTTTCTCGAAATACACGATTTTGCTGGGCTGATTCTAATTATAATGTTGGGTTGGGCGCAGCAATGTTATCAAAAAATAAACAGGGGTTGAGCATTTTGTTATAAATATATTTACATAATAAGTGATTTATTATTACATTGGTCCTTAAATCTTACCAAGCTTTTGTACACAATCACCAGGATTTTCGTTGCCAAAAAAATCCAGGATTTTATTGTTAAGAAATTATTTTTATAAGTTAATAAGATGTGGGATATTGTTTTCTTACATATGTAAGTATCTATTAAATATATGATGACAATAAAAATAATATATAAAATAATTTAAATATATATAATATAGTTAGAAGGGAAACATAAGTTGGACCAGGCGTTCCTATTCTTATATAGAAAAATAGAACAGACCTCTACGTTTTCTTAAAAAATACATAAATTGGGCTGCCGATGTTTCAGGAAAAATGAAACCTCGGATGGGAGGTCCATAGGCCGATCGATACATGACGGCCTCAAAAAAATACAAACCGACATGTCGTGGACTGCGCATGTTAAAAAAGAAATCCTAGACGGGGCAGCCCAAAACCCTCCTGATACTTGCTGCCCCAGTGATAATAGATGATACCTGCGAGCTCCCCGGCTTCGTTGTGAATTTATCTCCTATAGTAACTATGTTGAAGCACCTAAAAAAATGTAACTATGTTGACAAACCCGTGGGCTCCAACGTCAGTATAGCATTAGGAGGAAGTATTTTTTTCGATGAGGCACTTGCTTGCGTACGACCATAGACCTGGTGGGTCCCGACTGTCCGCCTCTCCACGTACAGTCCTCTCCAGATTCCTCTCGTTTGTTCAACATGTTCACAATGGCAGACAGCGGCGCCGCAGCGAGCGCACAAAGGCGCAGGAGGAGATCGGACCATCTGAGGCAGTGCCTTATTTGTAACGAAAGTCCTGAACTAGCCCAGTGGCCAAGTGACACTACCCGACAGCTGTTCCGCCCGGGTTCGATTCCACCTGATGCAGGGAAAATATCTCCAAATTTTTTGCCTCTGCCATTATTGACATGTGGGTCCCCATTGTAATCTAAGCACACCACGTCCAACACTTGCCAAAACTTCGTCCCTCGTTTTCTCTGTTTTTCGCACACTCGACATTGTGTGGGCATTTTGAAAATAGCATACCTTTTTGACTGTGCATCATATGAAGATGTGCTATGCATGAATGTTGATCAGCATGATGTTAACTGTCTGGTAGTTCCATTTTCGACCATGAATAAAACTTCCAAAATGATGTTAACCCTATTTGAAAAGGCCGTGTTAATATAAATGATCTGCCTCTCAAAGTTGCAGTTTCTTATCTGAAACTGAACTTGCAGTTTCTTATCTGAAACTGAAACTTCCAGTTTCTTCTCTGAGAATCACATTGTCTGCACTTTTATACTCCTATGAAACTACAATTTTTAAGTGCTAAAAATAGATCTCTAGAATTCATAAGATACTTCATATGCTCAATACTGCAAATCTGAAATTCAAAAGACATTCATATCTGAAAGTACTCTCAAAATACACAACACAAAACACAATTCACAACCTGCAAATACTGACAACCCTAAGCTCCTCCTGACAATTCACAACCTGCCCGACTATTGGGCTGGGGGGGGGGCAGTCCCCTCCTATTCCTCGCGGCAAACAGCCGCCCCGTGAGACGATGTGAATGGCAAGGGAGAGGATGGCGGGGAAGCGTCGTCGGGCCAACTGCTTTTCTCCTCTTGCGGTTGGGTTCGGTCGACGAAGACTCCACCGGCTCGCTCTGGCACGACACACTCACAAACGGCACCCTGTAGATGTTCGATCCTTCAATCTCTGGTGGATGCTCCATCTGGGATCGATACTCCCACCACCGCTCCCTCACGATCGTATTTGGTGAATCTGTTTGCTCCATGGCCCAGAGGAGCAACTCTATGTACTCCCGCACGACTCCCTTCGGGAGTATCGCTGCCTTTTCACTCTGTTGCAGATATTTGGCCATGGATGTCGCCGTCGCCGCTAGTTTGTCCTTGTTGTCAAACCAAGACTGTATCTCCAACATCCTAGCTAGCTTCACAGGCTCGCCGTCTGCGATCCTCACGTATCGGTTGTACTCCTCCATCGATCTACTTCTCCACAGCACCTTCACTCGCCAGCGGTGGTTTTTGAATGGAAGAGGAGAGGAGCAGCGCTAGTTTTGGATTAGAACAGGAGAGGAGCGATGCTGGTTTTGGATTGGAACAGGAGAGGAGGGGCGGTGGTTTTGAAATGGAAGAGGAGAGGAGCGGCGCTGGATTTATATTGGAACAGGAGAGGAGCGGCGGTGGTTTAAGAGGAAAGGAGCGACGCTCGTCTTGGAAGTATTTTTTGTTTTGCGTATTTTGGGTCAAAGTTTGACCACGTACTGTATTTGACAAGCAAAATGTGAATGCATGTCACCAAAAATTGTATCGTTTGGTTCGTATCTGAATGTACTTTCAAATTATATTATTTTTGCAACGTATAACATATATTTTATTTGTGAAAATCATGGTCAATTATGACCCAGAATAAAAGGGAGACTAGTTAATGTGGGGTCGCTTTCTTAATTGGAGGGTAAATTGATTTTGATTTTGATCCAGTCACAGCGCGCCGGCCCTCTCGTCCAATCCTAAATCGCCGCCGCACGCTCCTCTCCTCTTCTCCATTGCAAAACCACCTCCTCTCCTCTCCATCATCTCCATTCCAAAACCACCTCCTCTCCTCTCCATCATCTCCATTCCAAAACACTCTCTCCTCGGACGAGGATCCCCTGACGTAGCCCATCCTGCCATTGAGACATTGCCACATGGGTCCCACCAAGCGCGGGGCCCACCTGTCAGCGACCGAAAGGCAGGGAAACCTCTCCTCTCCATCATCTCCGTTCCAAAACCACTGTCTCGCCTCTCACTCTTCTTCAATGCAAAACCACCCCTCTCCTCTCCATCATCTCCATTGCAAAACCACAGTCTCGCCTCTCCCTCTTCTCTATTGTAAGACCACCGTCTCTCCTCCCATCTTCCAAAGCTAGCACCGGACCACTCAGAAGGACATCTATGGAGAGGATGCAGCAGCGAATCAGGCAGATCGCCGGCGGCGACCAGGCAAAGTTAGCCAGGTTGAAGGATATCCTTACTTGGTTTGACAATGAGTGGGAGATTTCGAGGACGGTGAGGGCCATGTGGCAATGTATGCGAAAGAGCGAGACGGCGGCGATGAGGGTGGCAATGTACTCCTCGGCGGCAGTCACGCCGCAGTCCTTCGAGTTCATCGAGTATCTCCCTGGGCGATGGAGCAGACAGATTCGCCCGAGGCGAAAGTCAGGCGGAGGTGGTGGGCGTACAGGTCGAAGGTCGAGCACCCAGAGGATAGCGAATTGATCGAGTATGGTGTGCCGTTCGTGAGGGTGCAGAGCCAGCCGGAGCCACATGAGTATCCGTTCTACCACCGCAAGAGGAGGCCGGATGGCGCGACGTCGCTTCCCCGCCGTTCTCCACGGTTCCCTCGATGCTCGCCTCATTTCAATGGTGTTGGTAGGGTTTAAGGTAAGCTTCGCACTAAACTATTCTTCCATCTGCTCATGCTTACAATTAGTGTGACAACTAATAAAAATCATGCTTACAATCAGTCTCCGAGTACTATGCCAATCACCCAAAAATAGCTCTGGACCTTTGGGTCAAAGTTGTGACACTGTGTACAAATAAAGAAAAATAGATTGGTGTTTCTTTCAGAAAAGAGTACTCCCTAGAAAACTGCCAACATAAGCTACTAGTATTTTTTTGAAGTCTAAGTTACTAATATTTGGTTAGAGGATTTGCTGCCGAGAAAGATCCGTCCACAGTGAGCGCCACACATCCCACAGGTGGTGGTGGATGCCAATGCTTAGATGGAGCAGGGTTGGTGTCGGTAATTTTTACTTGGCACCTCGCACTCGCATATATGCCGGTTCCATCCGTACATTTGTGCAGTTCCATCCGTAATTTTTACTTACCCTGTTTGCACAGATAATGAAAAAGCGTGATTACATTATAGTGGCACTAGTTGATGAAACATACACTAATAAATAGAATAAAATATTGTGATAGTATCATAGTATGCCATGCTGCGAGGGCGAGATGGGCCCTGCGACGCCTCATACGGTACGCCTCATACTGGAAATCGACCCAAGTCTCCCCGATACACCTTCTGCCAGTGATGAACAAGAATGTACAACGGTAGTACAAGGAGGGGCCTTGAGACATTCCAATCTCTACTTTTGTGCAGATCAACTAAAATTAAGCACCCCAGTTTGCAAAAACGCTTAAACATTAACAATGGGACTAGTTGATGAAACATATACTAACAAAGAGAAGTACTTTCTTTATCTACATTGGAAATGAAATGATAGAGAGGACACTCGCTCTATTTTAACTGTATTATTACTTCATTTTATCAGTGGCACTAGGGTCGAGCAGGTGGCAAACGAGGTGTACCGTGCGTCGCAAGGATGGAGGCCGGGGGTGCTTAGACTGGGATGCTGAAGCTGGCTCTATCTTCCCCCCTGATGTTTCTGTGGTAGCATTTGTGTTGTAATCCAAACTTGGTCGAGCTGGTGCTGCGTCCCCCTACCTGCCTAGCTTATGTGGCGAACTTGTCTCCTGCTAATACTCAGTCCGGTCTAGTAGTAGTTGCATAACTGCCCGTTTACACTGAGATGTTCTCGGATAATGGTTCTTTATGGTAGGGTTTCTTTAATGAAATCGGAGGAAACCCCCTCTTTCGATATATATAAAAAAATCTGTGGCACTAGCGGTGCCAAAACATTGCCTCAAATTAATAGTGCCACTAGATTAAGGTGCAAAATAATAACATTACTGCTTTATCATGGCAGTGCCAAAACAGTAGCACAAGAGCAGACTCAACATGCAGGATTTTGGCAAATGGCCAGACCAAAAAGGAACATACCTCGTGATGGGAACCATATCTGCAGTCAACGCCATCGTAGAAGGGATGACACCAGTCACCAACATGGATGTTTCAATTCATGGGACCTTTTGGTGCAGTTCACCTAAAGTGAAGCAATGTCCCATGAGCTAGTAGCTTCTTCTTCATTTTTTTAAGAAAATGCCTCGAGCTCCGATTCCATTTCCATCAGAAAACGAAACCCACAGAGCTTCTTCTTCATTAGTTGCAATAAAATTGAGCAACATCAAGGTTGGTTGTGAAGCTCCTGGAATGTTCAACTATAATTTAGATATCATTTGTGCAGTTCAACTAAGATCAAGCGTGAAATGTATGTCTCTGTTTACACAAAAAAGGTGGAAAGGAGGGTGACAAACAAGTGATGAAACATACATCAAATGAAAAGAAGCATGTTCCTTATCTGAATGGCAATCCTACAAGGACAGTAGCAATTTCTAAAGTAGCAGCATTGCTAGATATTAGTGTGGGCATTAGGATTAACTATGACAACCGTTAAATACGACATTACTCTAATGGTGCCATTGCTTCATTTTAGCAGCAACATTACATTAACAGCTGCTATAGAGTTGGTACTTGGGCACGGGAGAGTAGGCGGACCAGGACAGTTGCATTTCTAACGAAAAGAAGCAACTTATCTTAATGGGAAATTTAGCAGGACATGAAAAAAGTGCCATTGATTCATATTACTGGAGGCATTACATTGAAAACAACATTGGTTTAATGTGTCCTTACTTTTAACATTGCGACTGCTACATTTTACCAGTGGCATTACATAAGAGTGGCTCGGGGCAACAAACATCAGAATAGGATATCTGGGTTGGTCCCATTTTTGTTCGGTATAGCCACCTTATACTGTGTGAGGCTAGCAAATCTAGTGCTGGACTTACTCTGTTGAGTTGTCCCCCAGTCCCCACTTTCTTTCCTTTTTCAACCAATAGATCGGGTTTATATTGAGTTTGTACTACGTTTCCCTTTATTTCCCTATTAGACCAAGAGACCAGTTGGATAGCCAGTCTCTGCTACTTTTAGCCCCCATTATTTCCTCTTTCGACCAAGTCCTAGATTCAGGTAACAGATCTTCCCCCACCCCCACCCCCTTTCTTCCTTGTTTGAACCAAGTAGTACTAGATTTGAGTGCATGAACTACTTTTACCTCTTAACAGTCAAAATTTAGGTGGCTTTCGAACAGCCGATCGATCCTATCTACGAGGGGGGCTGGGAAATAGTAAAAGATACAAATGCAGCGACATCAGGAGCTCGGGAAGTAGAGCAAGACCGGTTTCGAAGGAAGTTATACCTGAGGGTCGCCGGGATGTCGCTAGGTGGGCGGCGGGAGGCCGGATCTGCCCACACTACGGCAGCGAGGAAGAAGGGGTTGGAGGCCCTCCCTAGCCAGCGGTGCTTAGGAGAGAACGGCAAGGCACGCTGATCGGGACGCGCCGGCAGTGGGTAAGAGCCGTCGCCGAGGACGACCGCGTGAACGTTGCACCTTCTCACCTTCCCCGGCAGAGAGGATCCGGCTGGATCTGTGACCAGCGGTGAGAAGAGAGAGAGAGAGAGAGAGAGTGGCCACCGCTGTCGTGTTTAGATATGGAGAGGACGAGATAGTGTGAAGAGAGCAACACTAGCAAGCAAGCACGGAGGCTCCTGCCTATATAGTGGAGTACTAGTTTTGTTTTGTCTACCGGAGCTGGCTTGACCTCATCAATGACTGTCGAGAAGTCTTCATGCACGTGCCTCGGAGGTGCAGTTGTCGTCATTTTGATCTGAATCACCGGATTATAACATATAACATGAAAAAATGCCACATGACAAGAAACCATAACCTCACTGCCCAAAGGAGATAACATGAATCCCGACGGACAAACTAGACGAGGATCAAAGCTCAAATTAAAGATAAACTCGTAGAAAAGGGGTCCATCGATAGATGTCCTAATGAACATAGACGGCTTGACCTAGATGGCAACTGAGTAGTCTTCGTGCATGTGCCCCCAATGACCAGTGCCTTGGAGGAACTCAGTTGTCGCTGTTTAACCCTCGCAGTGATCCGAAGCACATGACACCTAATATTGCGAGATGACAAGAAACCTTTTTTTAGATTTCTCGTCAGAACTATAGCCCTATACAACATAGCCTACATGATATGTAGACGATAGCCAATCCAGGCGTGTCTGCTGGAGTCTGGTCACATGCATGGACGAACTGATCTTTCATGTCATGCAGGGATCGTCCAGGCACCAACGTCTGTACAACACTTCTCTAGTACTATCGCTCGTCTCTCTCTTCTATTAACTCACCCAACTTGCGGGGCCAGGGAGTGTGCCTATGGTCGGTTCTCGATTGTGGTCCCACATGTGTGTGCAAACGCAATATGACGCGCGTTCCATTTGGAGAGCGGCGTGCCAGACCGACCGACCGTCTGGGGGGCCACACGAATGCGACGGGCGTGTTGTATACTCCATACATGTGTACCGCCGTTTTATTGAGGCTTTGCTCCATGGCGCAATCCATGGATACAATAATAGTATACTGTACTATTTAAAAGTCGAGGGCGGGGCTTTTCCCGCGCGGTAGGCGGGGCAGTTCCACCTAGTCGGTTCGACAGAGACGCGAGAAGATGAGGGAGTAGGCTGCTGCAAACGTAGGGCTGTGTGATTTGATAGCGAGTTACTGCTGGACAGGTGGGGCCCCGTGATTTGACTTGCCATTTTATCATTTTAACTGCGGCGCTACGACCGGCGTGAGTCTCCCGATTCCTGACCACCTCCATGGTATACAGGTGCCTCTCCCAATGCTCCACCATGTAGAGGCTGGCTCTTGCATGAGAGCCCACTCCTACACTTTTTCCTTGCCTCTTTCCTCCACATATGCAAAAATGCCATGTAAGCGGGCTTATAGCCCACTATTGTACTTGCTTGTACAGGTGCTAAGCCTGCCACATAGGCATAAAGTCTGATGTGGCAAGTTAATTACTCCCTCTGTCTAGGTGTGCAAGTCATCTTACGAAAACCACACTTAGGCGCGGTGCATTAACTGCTACTCCCTCTTTTCCGGTTTATAAGGCTCAAATCTGAAATCTCATCAATCAAGGCATTTTGTGAGTGGAGGAATGTATCTCGTACTTTACAAAACTACCCCATTTAAACTCATGCATTAAATTGGATTAATTGCAGTGCATGCATGCTTGGCCACTAGATACGTAGAAACATTACATGCATTGGTGTGTTCCTTTTTAATTCTTACACGCAAAGATTTAATGCATCTCGGAAACTAAAAATGAGATGGAGATGAGCCCTATAAATTGGAAAAAACAAAAAAGTTGAGATAAGCCCTATAAACCGGAAAGGAGGGAGTACATTGTTTCTTGTTTCTTGACATATCAACCAATAAGAGATGTGGGGTGTGCATGCTTTTAATGACTTGAGACTACCATTTCATTGGAAGAGGTCACTCCTTGGCAAATGCAGTAAATACTACGAAGAAAGAGAAAGAGAGAAGTAAAAAAAACTCTTATAGCCAACCTTAGGCTAGCCATAGTGGGAGTAACTTAGCTAGTAACATAACACATCCCAAGACAAATGTGCTTATGTGTAAAGAGTTAATGACGAGAGACGTGTTTGTGGTAACATAATATGTTACTATAACATAACGCACCCACTGCAAAATGTGTCTACAACCTAATAAATGAAGGCTTGCATGACACTAAACTTAAGTTACTTCCCACTATGAAGGTAGTAACATAGAATAGTAACATATGCATGTTACCACTCTAAGTTACTTCCCACTATGACTAGCCTTATAGCTAACCTTGTTGTATGAGTGACTAAGTGATGACTATGTATGACATGCCAACATCAGATAGCCTAACGCACCGTGTTAAATCTCCAAGGGCGCGACCGTGCGAGCGAGGCGACGGTCGTGGTAGGCGCGACCATGATACGGGCTGCTGGCAGCCCTTGGATCTGAGATCGAACGGTCGCATGCTAAGTTGCTGAAAATTTGCAGAATAACCCTCCAGGATAGGATATTCACCCATAGGTCTAGAATCACGCCATGCAACCGTTTGATCTCAGATCCAAGGGCTCTCGGAAGCCCGTATCATGGGAGAATGGAAAGCTTCGTATCACCTGTAATTTTCCCGACGCTTGACATGACATCGAAAGCCATTTAATTGGGCGTCGGGTAGACATGACATCTAATTGAGCCCCCATAGTACTGTGCATGAATCCATTTATCCACCAAGCAAGCCACTACCCTGCCGTTCGCACGCCCCACTCAACATTTTTACAAAAACCGCTGGCAGTTCACTCCTACTCATCCCCAGACGTCCTTTAACATTACGACAGTTCGCTCCTAGTCGTCCCATCCTTTCACATTACGGCAGTTCCACTAATCCTAACCCTCCTCCCAAATCCATGGCGTCCCAAATCTCCATGATCAGCGGTGAGTACAAGGTTAGAACCATCACCGGCGATGGGTTCGACGTCATCTACACCCGTTCTTCCGCGACGGTGAAAGGATGCCTTGCTCGCTTCAGACTCATGTTCGAAAACTCAAAGGATGAGTGGGTCGCTGGGCTAGATGTTGAGTACACCACAGTCCTGGAAAGCGAGAAGAATCTAAAGGAGGCACAGAAGAAGAAGCCCGCCATGATCCAGGTTTGCGTGCATGACTTATGCTTGGTCTACCACATATGCCATGCCGACGTTGAGTGCGAGGAATTTAAGAACTTCCTCAAGGGCGGCCGAGTCAAATTCGTTACTGTAGACTTTAGGAACGACAAGGATGTCCTGGATCGGATAGGCCTTGTTGTAGGCAACCCCTTCGACCTCCAAAAGAAAGGGCTGGTGCCCTCCCGTGATCAGCCTTCAATGCTGACCCTGGCAGGAGCCATGGTTCATCCTTCATACGGTACACTGAAGAAACCTCCATTCAAGTTTCATCATGCCTGGGAGTGGAATGTACTAGATATAAACCACATCTACTACGCTGCAATGGATGGCTACCTTTGTTTCAATATCTACAAGGTTTGGATGAGCAAGAGGCAAGTGTGCGGTTCAAGCAAAGAAGTATCGCCCAAGAGGAAGTGGGACAAAAGTCGAGCACGTGGATGAGGAGTCCGAGTAAGGTGGCAGTGTCGTTGCTCATGGTGGTTCTAATGCAGTGTCTACCGGATTAGTTGCTTAGTTTAATTTCAGGTATGCTTAGTTTTATTTGAGGGGTGTGTTGTGCTGAGCCCCCAGTAGAACTATGTTATGTTCCTTCTCGTTACTTTAACTCTTCAGTACGTACATACTAGTATTTCTTACAGTTCATCTTTTAGTTGGTATAGTACTACCACTCGTTTATTCACATTATATACGTACAATATATATGGCCAACATCATATAGCCAGCAGTTTAGTTGTCAAAGAATTTCAGGGTGCTTAGTTTTATTTGAGGGGTGTGTTGTGCTGGACACCATTATTCTGACTCAAATCTCTTTGGCCATGTTATAATGACATAAATACCAATGGACCAACATGCCAGCTCTCCCTCTATCTCACTACAGTAAAATAAAGTGTGGGGCCTACTTGATCCCAACATCGTTCTTATTTTCCTGTAAAATTATTCGTTTGGTTAGTCCTGACAAGTGGGGCCACACTTATCATTGTGAGAATCGGCTTATTTTTGTCATATAACATGGTCAACGGGTTTGACATGAAAATAACAATGTCTAATGGCATTTTTGAGCAAACATCTAACTTAACGATGTCATTTTTGAGATATCTAATTGCATTTTTGAGCAGGCATCTCACGGATCGATGGCATTTTTGAGTAGTTGTAACTTATAATGGCAAAACTGAGTAGTGATACACAACTAGTGGCATAAATAATAAGAACCCAAGAATTAAATAGGTATGCTAATTTCTTTAATATAATTTAGCACCCCATTTAAGCACGTACTAGCTTTTTTAGTAGTACTATATGCATAATTTGGCGACGAGCGCTCTCTATATGTACCACCTTTTTTCTTTAATTTCATCTCGTTAGTTTTGCTCCATGGCGCAATCCATCGATACTACTACTGTACAAAAGTATACATTTTTTAAAAGGCTAGAGGGCGGGGCAGTCTAGCTTGGTCAGTTTCAAGAGAGGCAAGGGCCTTTGTGATTTGACGACTCATTACTGCTGGAAGGCGGGGCCTTGTGATTTGACTGCTCGTACAAATGTGCCGACGACCTGAGGAGGAGCAAAGAACCGTGCGGTGTACTCAAGTTTTCCACTAGAGTAGTACGACGGAGGAGCACGAAACACGGAAGCCCAGTGCCATATGGCGATAAAAATGATCTAATTTGCTAGTCATCTCATTGTTAGCATTGTTCTATTCATGCCTCGCAGAGAACATGACACGTGCGGCAAAACACCCGAAGCAAAAGAAGAAACACGGGGGCAAAAGAAGAAGGAAGATTATTACCCCCAAAAAAGAAGGAAGACGCACACACAAGTCTGGGGCACTGCTCTCTACTACATGAAGGGTTGTTGGCCGCGAAGTCGTAACTGCTTCTTCATTGCCTCCACGACCTCCATCTCCTCTCGCGTCTCCTCCGCCATCTTCTTCATTCTGTCCATGACGCGGGATTTCAAGACGCGAGCCTTCATCATGTATTCCACGGCCGCATTATGTACCTTGACAGTAGTCGGGTGCTCGATGCGGAGCTTCGCCAACTCCTCCTTCTGTTCCATGACGAGGGCCTGCAGCATCTTCATCGAGGAACTACTATTCTCATGCAGCTTCTTCCAGCCGGCGTTCTCCTCCTTCAGCAGGTCAAGCTCGTGGCAGAGCTTTGCCTTGTCCTCCTGAAGTTGTAGGATTTCGCCGGTCGCCTTCTTCTCCGAGGCAATGCTCTTCTTCAGCAGCATCACCAAGCCGGCGGTCAACTCCCCCTGCTCATTGAGCTCAGCGAGCATGTCATCGAGGCTCTCCTTCAGCAGCTCCACCAAGCCGTGGATGAACTCCTTCTACTTATTGAGGTGCTTATTGAGATGATGGGGCATGCCGTCGAGGGATAACGACTCCAGCGCCGCCAGCTCGGCATGTTCGCCTCCACAGCTAGGGCGCTCCTGGGAGCCATCGCCTGCCCGTGAGAGATCTTTCGAGGTCTCTGCGTGGCGGCGAGCCCCTTTTTTCCCCGCAGCCTTGGTTGCCGCTCCCTTGTTACGAGTAGTTCTCGACCTAGAGCCATGCACACCGGCCATGGCATGGACGGACGAAGAAGAAGGACTTATGAGGAGGAAGGTAGAGTAATTTTCGGTTAGGTAGTTCCCCATTTTATAACCTAAGTACTAGCACTAGTACTAAAACCTGCATAGTGGGAACATGTTCAGGTTTGGTACATACTAGTAGGTGTGAGCAGGCTTGCACTTAATTGTAGCACTAGTACTTTGGAATGTGATGGGAACAAGGCAAAGATTAATTGATGGTTTTGGTTTCGAGGCCCGAAACGGCTCCCGATGAGTTTAGTGGAACATAAATTTCAAGTACTCCCTGCATCTCAGTTTACAAGGCTTGCACGTGTATCTAGGTCGTCAATGTAACTTATATAAAATAAATTGTTTAACATCAAAAATATATCATTAAAAAATAGAATATTTGAAGTTTGTAATGATATATTTTTCGTAATGTATGCCTCTTATTAAGTTGGTCAAATTAATGACCTAGGTACACGTGCAAGACTTGTAAACTGAGATAGAGGGAGTACTACACTGATCAAATGCGGTCGCACAAGTCAGTGATGTAACTGGTCATACATGTTAGACCAAGCCGATGCGTGTCCCTTCGGTGAGACGCGGGTCCGACCGACAGTCTGTTGGTGCCACCGATCGTAAAGTATTACGCGATGGAGACTTCTGGTTGTGGCTTCGGTTGATTTTCACGACCAAGCATTCTAAAACTAGTGATAAATCAATTACCATCTTTTTCCAAACGACCAAGTATTTTCACAGGAATACACTAAATATAGATGGAGTGATTGTCAAGGTTGCAAACCGACATGGCGTTGCAAGTTCACCGCAGCAGCAACCGACTAGGTCACTGCATCGCTGGCGGGGAAGGAGGGCAGCTCACCTCGCCTACGATGCATGCCCAGCGGCGCCGCCGCAACTGGTCCCGGGATTTGGCTTCTCCTACTGCCCATTTGAACAATTGCACCGGCTGCTCATGCCATTGCGCGGGCATTCACGTTCTTTCCTCCGCAGTCGACTCTGTGAATATGATCTCTGCCATTAGCCCTAGCTCGAAATCAACACGACGCTGCTAGATGCTGACATCCCTCAGCATCTCTCCCCTGAGATCGACTTGTGCCTCCGCCATGTGCTGCGCCAGGCGCAGCTCCTTGGAACTTCTCTCCAATCGATGCGACGCTTCCTCGATCCGATTTGCCCTTGCTGCCCACCACCTAAAATGCAGCCCTGGCATGTCCTCCGGCGCCACCGATCTGCGATTCTAGAGCAATGGATCCCCTCTAAAACACATGTGGGTTTCACTCAAATGCGGCAGTGCTGCGGGCCGCAGCGAGAGGGCAGCCCGCGGGATCCTGGGATCTAAGGGATTATCCATGGCAGGATCCTCCATGGCGGGATCCGGTGGGAGAGGCGGGGAGGCGAGCCTTGGCGCTGGGAGAGTCCTACGAGGCTAAGATAAATATAGTACTACTCCACTCCGTCCATATTTAAATACAAAGGCCACCAACAGTAGCCCTGGCAAAAATTGATCATGCTGCTTGCGTCCTGGTTTATTGGCCCCCCTTTTTTGTGCCACTTTTTATGACATGCATAAATATTATGTTACTTACAAATATGGTCAAAAATTGGCACAAAATACGAAGGAGACCAATGGAAGTACTAGCAACCCATGATTTAACTACTCGCATGCGCGCAGTGGAGTAGTAATGTCTTTCTTCCGCCCTCACGTCCACTCAATTTGCATGTGCTGTATTAATTGACCATCAATGAAGTGAAGGACTTTACACGCGTCAAATTATCATATGGGGTGGATCTTCGTACAAAAATGCGTCCCCCCATGTACCCGCGTGTGCGTGCGAGGGAATGAGTGCGTGCGTGGCGTGCGTGCACATATTCGCTTCGTGCATGTACCACCAGTGTGGCTCAGAGAGGACGAGTACATTCTTCTGGAACAAGCAGCACGTCACTGTGATCGATCCACACAAGAGGTCGCGACAACGCCTCCACATGTGCCACGTGGCTTCATGAACTGTAAGAGAGACACTGTGTAGCATGCCATTGGAAGTCTAATTTACGTGTTTTGCACATAATCGAAGTACTAGTAAGGTACACGTGCATAGCACGCAGCAGATTTGGCAACCAAATTATGAATAAATACCACACTACAACATGTAAGCTCTGAGTCATATATGCATGATGTAGACATTCGTTTCCTGCTCAAGCTGCTCATGCTTGGGCAGCAGTTCGTTAAGGTCAAAGTCATTTCTATTCATGAATGAGACCATGACCCCTGCCTTGGAGGTTTCCTCCTCCAAACGCGAAGGAGTTTCAAGCCCCCTGTGCCCTGATACGTCTCCAACGTATCTATAATTTTTGATTGTTCCATGCTATATTATATTCTGTTTTGGACATTATTGGGCTTTATTATACACTTTTATATTATTTTTGGGACTAACCTATTAACCGGAGGCCCAGCCCATAATTGCTGTTTTTTTGCCTATTTTAGAGTTTCGCAGAAAAGAATATCAAACGGAGTCCAAACGGAATGAAACCTTCGGGAACGTGATTTTCGGAACGAACGTGATCCAGAGGACTTGGACCCTACGTCAAGACATCAACCAGGAGGGCACGAGGTAGGGGGACGCGCCTACCCCCCTGGGCGCGCCCTCCACCCTCGTGGGCCCCCTACTGCTCCACCGACGTACTCCTTCCTCCTATATATACCTACGTACCCCCAAACTACCAGATACGGAGCCAAAAACCTAATTCCACCGCCGCAACCTTCTGTACCCGTGAGATCCCATCTTGGGGCCTGTTCCGGAGCTCCGCCGGAGGGGGCATCGATCACGGAGGGCTTCTACATCAACACCATAGCCTCTCCGATGATGTGTGAGTAGTTTACCTCAGACCTTCGGGTCCATAGTTATTAGCTAGATGGCTTCTTCTCTCTTTTTGGATCTCAATACAATGTTGTCCCCCTCTCTCGTGGAGATCTATTCGATGTAATCTTCTTTTGCGGTGTGTTTGTTGAGACCGATGAATTGTGGGGTTATGATCAAGTTTATCTATGAACAATATTTGAATCTTCTCTGAATTCTTTTATGTATGATTGGTTATCTCTGCAAGTCTCTTTGAATTATCAGTTTGGTTTGGCCTACTAGATTGATCTTTCTTGCAATGGGAGAAGTGCTTAGCTTTGGGTTCAATCTTGCGGTGTCCTTTCCCAGTGACAGTAGGGGTAGCAAGGCACGTATTTTATTGTTGCCATCAAGGATAACAAGATGGGGTTTATATCATATTGCATGAGTTTATCCCTCTACATCATGTCATCTTGCTTAAAGCGTTACTCTGTTCTTATGAACTTAATACTCTAGATGCATGCTGGATAGCGGTCGATGTGTGGAGTAACAGTAGTAGATGCAGGCAGGAGTCGGTCTACTTGTCTCGGACGTGATGCCTATATACATGATCATACCTAGATATTCTCATAACTATGCTCAATTCTGTCAATTGCTCAACAGTAATTTGTTCACCCACCGTAATACTTATGCTCTTGAGAGAAGCCACTAGTGAAACCTATGGCCCCGGGGTCTATTTTCCATCATATTAATCTTCCAACACTTAGTTATTTTTTTTGCCTTTTATTTTACTTTGCATCTTTATCATAAAAATACCAAAAATATTATCTTATCATATCTATCAGATCTCACTCTCGTAAGTGACCGTGTAGGGATTGACAACCCCTTATCGCGTTGGTTGCGAGGATTTATTTGTTTGTGTAGGTGCGAGGGACTCGTGCGTGGCCTCCTACTGGATTGATACGTTGGTTCTCAAAAACTGAGGGAAATACTTACGCTACTTTGCTGCATCACCCTTTCCTCTTCAAGGGAAAACCAACGCAGTGCTCAAGAGGTAGCAAGAAGGATTTCTGGCGCCGTTGCCGGGGAGTCTACGCAAAAGTCAACATACCAAGTACCCATCACAAACCCTTATCTCCCGCATTACATTATTTGCCATTTGCCTCTCGTTTTCCTCTCCCCCACTTCACCCTTGCCGTTTTATTCACCCTCTCTTTTCAGTTCGCCTTTTTCGCTCACTTCTTGTTAGCTCGTGTGTTGGATTGCTTGTTTGTCACGATGGCTCAAGATAATACTAAATTGTGTGACTTCACCAATACCAACAACAATGATTTTCTTAGCACTCATATTGCTCCTCTTACCGATACTGAATCTTGTGAAATCAATGCTGCTTTGTTGAGTCTTGTCATGAAAGATCAATTCGCCGGCCTTCCTAGTGAAGATGCCGCTACCCATCTAAATAGCTTGGTTGATTTGTGTGATATGCAAAAGAAGAAAGATGTGGACAATGATATTGTTAAATTGAAGCTATTTCCTTTTTCGCTTAGAGATCGTGCTAAAGCTTGGTTTTCATCTTTGCCTAAAAATAGTATTGATTCTTGTAATAAGTGCAAAGATGCTTTTCTCTCTAAATATTTTCCTCCCGCTAAGATCATCTCTCTTAGAAACGATATTATGAATTTTAAGCAACTTGATCATGAACATGTTGCACAAGCTTGGGAGAGGATGAAATTAATGATACGTAATTGCCCTGCGCATGGTTTGAATTTGTGGACGATTATACAAAAAAATTATGCCGGATTGAATTTTGCTTCTAGAAATATTTTTGATTCGGCCGCGGGAGGCACTTTTATGGAAATCACTTTAGGAGAAGCTACTAAACTCCTAGATAATATTATGGTTAATTATTCTCAATGGCACACTGAAAGATCTACTAATAAAAAAGTGCATGCGATAGAAGACATTAATGTTTTGAGTGGAAACATGGATGAACTTATGAAATTATTTGCTACTAAGAGTGTTTCTTCTGATCCTAATGATATGCCTTTGTCTACTTTGATTGAGAATAATAATGAACCTATGGATGTGAATTTTGTTGGTAGGAATAATTTTGGTAACAACGCGTATAGAGGAAACTTTAATCCTAGGCCTTATCCTAGCAATTCCTCTAATAATTATGGTAATTCCTACAACAATTCTTATGGAAACTTTAATAATATGCCTTCTGAATTTGAGACTAGTGTTAAGGAATTTATGAATTTGCAAAAGAATTTCAATGCTTTGCTTGAAGAAAAACTGCTTAAAGTTGATGAATTGGCTAGGAACGTTGATAGAATTTCTCTTGATGTTGATTCTTTAAAACTTAGATCTATTCCTCCTAAGCATGATATCAATGAGTCTCTCAAAGCCATGAGAATTTCCATTGATGAGTGCAAAGAAAGAACTGCTAGGATGCGTGCTAAGAAAGATTGCTTTGTGAAAGCGTGTTCTTCAAATTTCTATGAAAATAAAGATGAAGATCTAAAAGTTATTGATGTGTCCCCTATTAAATCTTTGTTTTGCAATATGAATCTTGATAATGATGGGACTGAATATGATCCACCTTTACCTAGAAGGCGTTCTAGAAATTCGGAGTTTTTAGATCTTGATGCTAAAATTGATAAAAGTGGGATTGAAGAGATCAAAATATTAGATATTAATGAACCCACTATTTTGGATTTCAAGGAATTTAATTATGATAATTGCTATTTGATAGATTGTATTTCCTTGTTGCAATCCGTGCTAAAGTCTCCTCATGCTTATAGTCAAAATAAAGCCTTTACCAAACATATCGTTGACGCTTTGATGCAATCTTATGAAGAAAAACTTGAGTTGGAAGTTTCTATCCCTAGAAAACTTTATGATGAATGGGAACCTACTATTAAAATTAAATTTAAAAATCATGAATGCTATGCCTTGTGTGATTTGGGTGCTAGTGTTTCCACGATTCCAAAAACTTTATGTGATTTATTAGGTTTCCGTGAATTTGATGATTGCTCTTTAAACTTGCACCTTGCGGATTCCACTATTAAGAAACCTATGGGAAGAATTAATGATGTTCTTATTTTTGCAAATAGGAACTATGTGCCCGTAGACTTTATTGTTCTTGACATAGATTGCAATCCTTCATGTCCTATTATTCTTGGTAGACCTTTCCTTAGAACGATTGGTGCAATTATTGATATGAAGGAAGGGAATATTAGATTCCAATTTCCATTAAAGAAAGGCATGGAACACTTCCCTAGAAAGAAAATAAAATTACCTTATGAATCTATTATGAGAGCCACTTATGGATTGCCTACCAAAGATGGCAATACCTAGATCTATCCTTGCTTTTATGCCTAGCTAGGGGCGTTAAACGATAGCGCTTGTTGGGAGGCAACCCAATTTTAGTTTTAGTTTTTTTGCTTTTTTCTTCTTTTTAGGAATAAATATTTGATCTAGCCTCTGTTTAGATGTGTTTTTATGTTTTAATTAGTGTTTGTGCCAAGTTTAACCTATAGGATCTTCTTGGATGATAGTTATTTGATCTTGCTGTAAATTCCAGAAACTTTCTGTTCACGAAAATAATTTTTAAAAATCACCAGAACGTGATAAAATATTGATTCCAATTGCTGCTGATCAATAAACAAATTTTCTAGGTCGTCCTATTTTGTCTGAATTTTTGGAGTTCCAGAAGTTTGCGTTAGTTACATATTACTACAGACTGTTCTGTTTTTGACAGATTCTGTTTTTCATGTGTTGTTTGCTTATTTTGATGAATCTATGGCTAGTAAAATAGTTTATAAACCATAGAGAAGTTAGAATACAGTAGGTTTAACACCAATATAAATAAAGAATGAGTTCATTACAGTACCTTGAAGTGGTCTTTTGTTTTCTTTCGCTAACGGAGCTTACAAGATTTTTTGCTGAGTTTTGTGTTGTGAAGTTTTCAAGTTTTGGGTGAAAGATTTGATGGATTATTGAACAAGGAGTGGAAAGAGACTAAGCTTGGGGATGCCCATGGCACCCAATATAATCTAAGGACACCTAAAAGCCAAAGCTTGGGGACGCCCCGGAAGGCATCCCCTCTATCGTCTACTTCCATCGGTAACTTTACTTGGAGCTATATTTTTATTCACCACATGATATGTGTTTTGCATGGAGCGTCTTGTATTATTTGAGTCTTTATTTTTTAGTTACCACAATCATCCTTGCTGTACACACCTTTTGAGAGAGTCACACTTGATTCGGAATTTATTAGAATACTCTATGTGCTTCACTTATATTTTTTGAGCTATATAGTTTTTGCTCTAGTGCTTCACTTATATCTTTTAGAGCACGGTGGTGGATTTGTTTTATAGAAACTATTGATCTCTCATGCTTCACTTATATTATTTTGAGAGTCTTGAAATAGCATGGCAATTTGCTTTAATTAATATCATGAGAAATTTGATGCTTGATAATTGTTTTGAGATATAAAGGTAGTAATATCATAGTTGTGTTAGTTGAGTAATTGTGGAATTGAAAAATACATGTGTTGGAGTTTTTGATTCCCGTAGCATGCACGTATGGTGAACTGTTATGTAACGAAATCGGAGCATGAAGTATTTGTTGATTGCCTTCCTTTGTGTGGCGGTCGGGATCGCGCGATGGTTAACTCCTACCCACCCTTCCCCTAGGAGCATGCATAGTTGTACTTTGCTTCGAGGGCTAATAAATTTTTGCAATAAGTATATGAGTTCTTTATGACTAATGTGAGTCCATGGATTATACGCACACTTACCTTTCCGCAATTTTCTAGCCTCTTCGGTACCGTGCATTGCCCTTTCTCACCTTGAGAGTTGGTGCAAACTTCGCCGATGCATCCAAACCCCGTGATATGATATGCTCTATCACACATAAACCTCCTTATATCTTCCTCAAAGCAGCCACCATACCTACCTACCATGGCATTTCCATAGCCATTCCGAGATACATTGCCATGCAACTTTCCACCGTTTCATTTATCATGACATACTCCATTATTGTCATATTGCTTTGCATGATCATGTAGTTGACATTGTATTTGTGGCAAAGCCACCGTTCATAATTCTTTCATACATGTCGCTCTTGATTCATTGCATATCCCGGTACACCGCCGGAGGCATTCATATAGAGTCATATTTTGTTCTAAGTATTGAGTTGTAATTCATGAGTTGTAAGTAAATAAAAGTGTGATGATCATCATTATTAGAGCATTGTCCCAAGTGAGGAAAGGATGATGGAGACTATGATTCCCCCACAAGTCGGGATGAGACTCCGGACTAAATAAAAAAAATAGGCGATAAAAAAGAGAAAAGGCCCAAATAAAAAAATGATGAGAGAAAAAGAGAGAAGGGACAATGTTACTATCCTTTTACCACACTTGTGCTTCAAAGTAGCACCGCGATCTTCATAATAGAGAGTCTCTCATTTTGTCAGATTCATATACTAGTGGGAAATTTCATTATAGAACTTGGCTTGTATATTCCAATGACGGGCTTCCTCAAATGCTCGAGGTCTTCGCGAGCAAGCAAGTTGGATTCACACCCACTTAGTTTCTTTTTGAGATTTCATACACTTATAGCTCTAGTGCATCCGTTGCATGGCAATCCCTACTCCTCGCATTAACATCAATTGATGGGCATCTCCATAGCCCGTTGATTAGCCTCGTTGATGTGAGACTTTCTCCTTTTTTGTCATCCCACATAACCCCTACCATTATACCTTATTCCACCATAGTGCTATATCCATGGCTTGCGCTCATGTATTGCGTAAGAGTTGAAAAGGCTGAAGCACGTTAAAAGTATGAACCAATTGCTTGGCCAAAACCGGGGTCGTACATGATATGAATATTTTGTGTGGGGAAGATGGAGCATAGCCAGACTATATGATTTTGTTGGGATAACTTGCTTTGGCTATGTTATTTTGATAAGACATAATTGCTTAGTTAGTATGCTTGAAGTATTATTGTTTTTATGTCAACATTAAACTTTTATCGAATCATATCAAATATGAACATTCATGCCACAATAAGAAGAATTATATTGAAATTATGCCAAGTAGCATTCCACATCAATTTTTTTATCATTTACCTACTCGAGGACGAGCAGGAATTAAGCTTGGGGATGCTTGATACGTCTCCAACGTATCTATAATTTTTGATTGTTCCATGCTATATTATATTCTGTTTTGGACATTATTGGGCTTTATTATACACTTTTATATTATCTTTGGGACTAACCTATTAACCAGAGGCCCAACCCAGAATTGCTGTTTTTTGCCTATTTCAGAGTTTCGCAGAAAAAGAATATCAAATGGAGTCCAAACGGAATGAAACCTTCGGGAACGTGATTTTCAGAACGAATGTGATCCAGAGGACTTGGACCCTATGTCAAGACATCAACCAGGAGGGCACGAGGTAGGGGGGCACGCCCTCCACCCTCGTGGGCCCCCTGTTGCTCCACCGACATACTCCTTCCTCCTATATATACCTACGTACCCCCAAACTACCAGATACGGAGCCAAAAACCTAATTCCACCGCGGCAACCTTATGTACCCGTGAGATCCCATCTTGGGGCCTGTTCCGGAGCTCCGCCGGAGGGGGCATCGATCACGGAGGTCTTCTACATCAACACCATAGCCTCTCCGATGATGTGTGAGTAGTTTACCTCAGACCTTCGGGTCCATAGTTATTAGCTAGATGGCTTCTTCTCTCTTTTTGGATCTCAATACAATGTTCTCCCCCTCTCTCGTGGAGATCTATTCGATGTAATCTTCTTTTGCGGTGTGTTTGTTGAGACCGATGAATTGTGGGTTTATGATCAAGTTTATCTATGAATAATATTTGAATCTTCTCTGAATTCTTTTATGTATGATTGGTTATCTTTGCAAGTCTCTTCGAATTATCAGTTTTGTTTGGCCTACTAGATTGATCTTTCTTGCAATGGGAGAAGTGCTTAGCCTTGGGTTCAATCTTGCGGTGTCCTTTCCCAGTGACAGTAGGGGCAGCAAGGCACGTATTGTATTGTTGCCATCGAGGATAACAAGATGGGGTTTATATCATATTGCATGAGTTTATCCCTCTACATCATGTCATCTTGCTTAAAGCGTTACTCTGTTCTTATGAACTTAATACTCTAGATGCATGCTGGATAGCGGTCGATGTGTGGAGTAATAGTAGTAGATGCAGGCAGGAGTCGGTATACTTGTCTCGGACGTGATGCCTATATACATGATCATACCTAGATATTCTCATAACCATGCTCAATTCTGTTAGTTGCTCAACAGTAATTTGTTCACCCACCGTAATACTTATGCTCTTGAGAGAAGCCACTAGTGAAACCTATGGCCCCCGGGTCTATTTTCCATCATATTAATCTTCCAACACTTTTTTATTTTTATTGCCTTTTATTTTACTTTGCATCTTTATCATAAAAATACCAAAAATATTATCTTATCATATCTATCAGATCTCACTCTCGTAAGTGACCGTGTAGGGATTGACAACCCCTTATCGCGTTGGTTGCGAGGATTTATTTGTTTGTGTAGGTGCGAGGGACTCGTGCGTGGCCTCCTACTGGATTGATACCTTGGTTCTCAAAAACTGAGGGAAATACTTACGCTACTTTGCTGCATCACCCTTTCCTCTTCATGCCCCCCAACTCAAGCTGAAGAAACTTATTCCATGGTCACTGCTAAGCGCTTTTGGTCCCAAATCTTCGGTGTTGCTTTTTCCAATAAACGTTGGTTACATTTCTTTATCCTATTTGTACCCGTCACCGGTTTATGGATGAGTGCTATTGGCATAGTTGGCTTGGCTCTGAACTTACGTGCCTATGACTTTGTTTCCCAGGAAATCCGTGCAGCGGAAGATCCTGAATTTGAGACTTTCTACACCAAAAATATTCTTTTAAACAAAGTTTTTATAAAAAAAACTTGGGCCTCTTTGATTCGTAGGATTTCCAAAACGCGGGAATAGGAAAAACATGGGATTAGAGTGGAATGTCGTCTTGAATCCTACAGGATTGTACGAGTGTTTGATTGTGCATAGAAAAAACGCAGGATTCTTTTAAAGAGGTTTGAGTGGATGGGATGTTTCCTATGAAATCTAGTGCAAATGAATCCTATGAAAAAATTCCTATGGTTTACAATCCTACGAATCAAACAACCAAGATAGCAAAAATTCCTAAGGATTAGAATCCTCCAAAATTCCTTTGAGAATCCTTTGAATCAAAGAAGCCCTTAATCTATTTTATGATTCATGGAATTGTGCATTGTAAAGCATAAAGTAAAAACAAATAATGGCAATTCAACTAGAAAAAAAGTTTGGGCAGTTATGATACGGAAGATTCTAGAACAAAGGAGAAGCACTTGTGTTTTGAGGTTTGTGCATTATGCTTAAGTTCAACCATGGAGTCTGCTAGATTGTACATGTGGCAAAATCCGGTGGGGGGCTAGTAGATGGTGCGAGGGGCCAAATGGAGGGAGACTATGAAGGAGTGCACAAGTGCGAGATCAATATTTAAAGAGAGGGGGCGAGAACGTGCGTTGTTGCGCGCAGTGGCGGAGCCATGAAAAATAAATGAGCTAGGGGGCCAACCATTGCTAATCCTTTACGAGGAGGGCCAATTCATCAACGTAAACCATTTTACCAGCAATTGTCTAATGATCACATTCATATTAGCCTCGATATATAGTGATGTTAGGGGGGCCCCTTGCTGCCCCTGTCTTTGCCACTGTGCGCGCGTCTCAGAGATGAAGCGGAAGGCATGGATGATGAGAGGGGGACGTTGGATATATAATTAATGTGTGTGTATTAGCTATGTAATCCTATATAGAGAGGTATAGATTGATCGATGTGGACGTGGGAAAGAGGGTGAGACCTCACTAGATATATAGATTGATCGGTCTGTGTGGGAAACTATGAAAGACCTAGCTGTATATACACACACATAGAGGAACATCGATCGTTGCGCATGCACATGAGAGATAAAGAATGCCGAATATGATGGAGAGGGGGAGGTGTGTGTGTGTGCATGCATGGGAGACCGACCTGAAGAAAAAGATTGCATGTGTGCGATGGATAATGCCGACTGGTACTGTATGTGCATGCATGCACGAGAGAAAGTTAGTGGTACAATTATAAAAGAGAAGACGACTGTGTGGGTGTAAAAGACTAGGTGAGGTCATAATCAATGTAAAGTTGAATTCAAATATTTGAATAAGAGATCATGATGTTTTAAACCCATGCATGCATGAATATAACTGAGATATGCGCAGTGTGGTTTGGAAATGAGCATGTTGTATTGTATACACATTAAACAAGGTCAGACTGATTTGAATTTGAGATATCGATGGCAGACATCGTTTGGCCACATTGCATCCGTGCATGGACACACTATTCTAATTGGAGATGATGGGTGGCTTTCGCATCACATATCTATATCTATACCCCTATATATATATTATATTATATATTTTTTATATAGTGTGCGAATAACTTTAACTTTGAAAGATGGTCGTTGGATGAGGCCAATCCAATGGTGCAGAGATGCCAAATTTGAGCACTACTAGCCATTGGATATCATCTAGATTCCACCAAATTTTGCCACATGTACAATCTAGAAGACGCCATGGTTGAACTTAAGCATAATGCACAAACCTCAAAACACAAGCACTTCTTCTTTGTTCTAGAATCTTCCGTATCAGAATTGCCCAAATGTTTTTCTACATGATTTTCCATTATTTGTTTTTACTTTATGCCCTATAACACACAATTCCATGAATCTTAAAATAGATTAGCTTTCTTATAAAAACTAGATGATTTTGAATGAAATGAACTATAAGAATTAAATGAACATCTACATCATGCATATATGACTCAAAGCTTACATGCTATAATGTGGTATTTATTCATAATTTGGTTGCCGAATCTCATGCGTGCAATGCACGTGTACCTTACTAGTCTAAATGGTGTGTGTGTGTGTGTTGTGCTTGTTAAACACATTGTACATAGTATATCATACATGGTTTATATTCCGAACATCTAGCTAGAGCATACATGTACTATGATTTGAATTCAACATAAAATGGATACATATATTTGAATTTGAGATCGTATGTACATGTAGTTCGTATTTATATAGGAATTTACTTCTCCTATATTCATGTCATGTGTTGTGAAGATAATATTTAGATGGTTGTATAACTAACCCGAGTACAATCCCATTCAAACAGGGAAAATGTACTCAAATTTAGTCCATATGCTAGACAACACACATTGTTTTTTTATTGTTGAGGGAAGTGCAAATTGTTTTGCTACTGTACACGTTATGTTTGTTGTCCCGATTTTTTTAGTTTTTTTGTTGTATTTGAATGCATTTCTAGTAATATAGTAAAATGGGACATGGCTCTCTCCAGTGATGAGGTGCGAATTGTCTTTTTTTTGGTACACGTTACGCTTGTTCTCCCGAAATTTCAAGCCACGCCTTATTATGCCGAAATTTCAAGCTAGCATCTCTGTCTATCGTGCTGCGGAACTCCCGCCTCTTCAACCCACGCCTTGTTACCCTGAAATATTTAAGATATATTTTTGTCTCGTTGTGCTCCGACAATTCCCTCCATCTCAACCCGCGCCTTGCTATTCCAAAATTACAACACGCGCGAAAACTCCCACCTCTTGTGAAATCCCGACACGCGAAATGCCCATGATACCCCTGAACCGAAAGAACCGCCTAGCTCAAATCGGTGGGGGTACTTTCGTAACTTACCCCACATTTCGGACAAGCGCGTCCCTAAGCCATGGTTCCCCACTCCCATCCCATTCGCCCACCTATTCGTACACCGAGGCCGCGAAAACCCACGAAGCCCCACACCCTCCTCCGCCAGCCACCTAGCCGGAGCCTCTTCCCCAACGACGTCGTCCACAGCAACACCTCGACGTCCCTCATCCACCGTACTGGATGAGGATTTGTCGTCGATCTCGTCATCCTGCTGGTTCAGCCACCCCGTCCTCCACCTCCAAGGAGCTGCCCCGATGTTCCCCTCGTCTTTCGCGCCACCTCCATTCCCACACCACCGTCTTCACCTGCACCACCGGAAGAGCATCATCATCACCGTTTCCTCGGATGAAGCTGAGACCTAATCGGTGCCACCAAAGAGGTTGTATAGTAATCGCTGCATTTTCTTCTTGATTCAATCTCACGATGCTGTCGGTGCTCGGCCCCGAGCCGACACGGCGCGGCTCCATCCACGGTGGCGTCGCCGGCCACTTCCTCCACGGCATCACTCCCTCAGCGGCGACGTCCACATCAGTAGGAGCTGTTGCTGCTCTTGCTCTCGGTCCCCTGCTTGGTCTGCTCTTGCTCGCGCTGCTGCTCTCGCTCTTGATCTTGCTTGCGATGCTGCTCCGATTTAGCTACACTTCAGTCGACTGAATTGACTTTTGGGTCAGTCAATTTTCACGGGGTGGGGGGGGGGGGCTCGCCGGAGTTAAGGAAGAACCAGCCGCAGCGGGGAGGGGGGCTCACCGGAGAGGTACCCCACTATCTATCTTAGGGTTCAGGGTGGGGCGGTGCTCGCCGGCGATGGTGGGCGGTGGCGTGGGGTTCGCCAGAGAAAAAGCTCGGCATGGGGGGGGGCTAGGGGGATGGCCGGGGCGGCGGCGGACCGGCGGTGGGGAGTGGTTTCGGGGCGGGCGGGGCGGCAAACCGCCGGCCGCGGGCGGCGGGGGTGGCTCTTTGACCGGTGGTGGCTGCCGGCTCAGGGGGTGGAGGTTGAAGATGAACTGCAGGCCCTTGATTTCGTATCCAACGGCTGGAAAATTGACTGACCAGAGATGAAAATTCAGTCGGCTGACGTGTAGCCTCACCTGATGCTGCTACACGACTAGCTGCCTCGGCTCTCGCACTGCTGCTGCTACTGCTTCTAGTGCTTTTCTGCTACTAGTGCATTCAGGTTCGACAGTAAAATTTAGTTTCAACAGCAAAATTCAGTCTCGACAGTTAAGTTCAGTTTTGACAGTTAAATTCAGTTTTGATAGTTAAGTTCAGAGATGAGTGGCTGATGTATTTTACGTCACCTATTGGAGATGCTATTAGAATTCCACTCAGGTTAACGTTGTCTCTCTTGTCCTGCTTCGGCCTCGACGTCGTACAACTCACCGGAGCTGCTCCAATGACGAAACCCTCCATCACAGCGGAGCAGTACCACGGGCTCCATCTCCAGACGCCTAAGATCTTCTTCCCCTCCTTCGACAGCCAAGTCAGCCGAAGCATCCTCACTGACCAACCCAATCACGCTGAGATCGACATGGCTTCGCCAAAGAGGTTGTACACTTGTTGCATCTCTTTTTTACTCTACATGTTATATATATTGTCCACTGAGCACACGTAGTAACATGAAATACGATTATTTTATCCTACTATATGACAAGCAGTGAGGTACGAGGCAACTTAGCTATCTATGATGGACTCTCTTGAACGCCATCATTATTTATCTCTGGGAGTTTGAGCTGTGCATTTGTCGATGGGCCTGAGAGTTGAGCTAGTAGGGCAGTGGCCTGGGTCCAAAGTAATAGAAGTAGCACAAAACATTTTTTGAGTGTAGGCTTTTCCTTGCTCAAGCCTGCCTACTAGAATCGCCAGTGCTTGAAAGGAAAAGTGAAGGAAAAACATAGGAATTGGAAAGTTTCCTATGGTACTACTATTAATGAATTTGGTTCAAAGGAATGGATCAAAGGAAAACTGTAGGATTTGTTCCTTTAGTGTCTCCTTGAAAGAAAAACCGTAGGAATTTTAATTTCCACTTGTCCTCCTTTTCAAATTCCTATTCATGAAGCACAAGACTAAGAGATAGTAGCATAATAGCATTATAACCGTACATTTTCTTATGGTTTGACTTAATCTCACCATGCTTCTTTGCATCCTGTGATCTTCCAATTCTTGTGAATCAAACACCCAGATTGGCAGAAATCCTGTGTTTTTAAATTCTCTGTTTTGCACGTGCATTCCTATCCTATTCCTGTCTATTTCCTATCCTTGCATTGTTAGAGTCCTCAAATTCAAACAAGCCCTTACACAATTACTTCTGTTACAGATATGTGTCAAAGAAAACCTTGTGTGGTTTGTCCTGCTCCTACTGCGCTCTGTTCCATCCCAGCTCAGCTGCTCCAATGACGGAAGGGTTCACCACAGCAGGGATCCGCTCTCCAGACTGTCTTTCGCCGCCTCGGATCTTCTTCCCCGCCGCCGGCAGCCACGACAACTGCATTACCATCATCAACTGAGCAGGTGACCTTGAGGGCTACACGGGTCCGCAAGAGAGGTCACACTCTTTCGTGTCTGCTTACGTTATGCATCGCTTAATATGATGACATGCTACTTTATCGTCGTGTTCACCTATTAGACTCCGAGTCAGGTCCAAACTAATGCTGAAACTTGAGTTTTTAAATGGTTGCGGGGTACATATTGGGGCAGCAATCAATACTATCTGTCTACTATCTGGTTAATCTCGGGTGTCTACTATGTGTTTCATGTTGGGTGCAAACAAACATTAAAGGAGCAATTATCTATACTTTTTAACTAAAGCTATTATCTGCCTGCTATAATTGGTTTTGGGTCTATCCATAGTTTGCTACCATCACTCTGGATTTGTGCATGCACTCCTTACATAATCTCACTATGTTTTATTCCTATGCATGTCAGTTATTGTACACAATGGAACTGAACATGTAGAGCAAAAGAGACGAGCCTTGCGTGGCAATAAAATTTCATGCAGACGGCGCTCCATGGTGGGCGCAAAGGCAGCCCCCCTCCACCCATTTCGGATCGAATCAAGAGGAAGATAACTGTTCTGAGGGGGATTCAGAAGGAGAAGACCACTCCTATTTACCCCCTGAGGTCTTTGCTCTAACTTGGCATGCTGATGTTGGTAATATCATGCATATGGTGCCTTGCATTGCTTACTGTATACATCAAATATGTCATCTGCTTAGTTTAGACATGCTTTGTGTCAATGCCATCTATTTAGTTTCTTTATCGTATATGTGAATCATGCAATGCCATCTTGTTTAGCCAGGAATCATATATGTGAATTTTGCAATGCCACCCTGCTTAGCCAGTCATCTTATATGTGAATTATATCATGCCATCATTTTTTATTACGTGTTAAATTTGTCAACAATTTTAGTACATTCAATTACTCTTCCTGTGCATCAGCCATTCGGCATGGTCATGGAAAAATCTGAAGTGGAAACAAGGTCTTTAGAGCAGACAATGCTATCTGACAAAGTGCATGTCTTGCTGGTTACGGATAGCTCCTCAAAGGAGGATTCAGAGACAGATGACCAGTCCTATTTCCCCCCCGAGGTGCATGCTCTAACTTGGTAGGGTTATGTTGCTCATATCGTGCGTATGGTACTTGCATTGCTATGTCATTTCCTTAGTTTAGAAATGCTTTGTGTGAATGCCACCTGTTTAGTGTCTAATTACCATATATGTGAATTATGCGATGCGTCTTGTTGCAAGACATTATATATGTGAATTATGCAATGCTATCTTGTTGCAAGGCATTATATATGTGAATTATGCAATGCCATGCTGTTTAGCCAAGCATCATATATGTGAATTATATCATGCCATCCTTTTTTTCTTTTTCTCGTTGCATTTGTCGATAATGTTTGTATATTCAACTACTCTTCCTGTGCATCAGCCATTTGAATTGGTGATGGAGAAATCTGGAGTGAAAACAAGGTCTTCAGAGCAGACAATGCTACCTGCTGAAGCAGATATCTTGCTAGTTACAGATAGCTCTTCAGAGGAGGATTCAGAGGCAGATGACCAGTCCTATTATCCCCCTGAGGTGTATGCTCAAACTTGGCAGGGTTATATTACTCATATCATGCATATGTTGTATTGCAATGCATAGTTTTTACATCATATACACAATACTGAATGCCATCTCCTTAGTTGACACATCATATATACGATTACCCTCTGCTCACTTTCTTAGTATATAAATCATGTATTTGAATTATATCATGCCAAGATGTTTACATAGACAGCATGTATCTGAATTATGGCATGCCAACCCATTTTCTAAAGACATCATATAGTTATATCATCTCATCCTATTTACATAGTCATCATATTTTGAATTATGTCATTCTATCCGTGAATTATATCATCCCATCATGTTTCCATCGACGACATGTTTGTGATTTATGGCATGCCAACCACTTTAATAGACACATCGTATAGTTATATCATGTCATCCTGTTTACATAGTCATCATATTTTGAAGTATGTCATTCTATCCTGTTTAGTTAGCCATCATATATGTGAAATTGTGTCATGCTATCATGTTTAATTAGCCATCATATATGTGAAATTATGTCCTGCTATTCTGTTTGGTTAGACAACATAAATGTGAATTATTTCATGCCCTGTTTTCTTCCCTACTATCCATTGCACCTGTCTATCTTACAATGTATGTATATTCAATTACTTTTCTTGTTTATCATCCATTTCAATTGGAGGGGGTGACGGCAGTATCTGTGGGAGTAAAAACACGGTCTTCAGAAAAGATCGTGCTACCTGTCAATGCAGATAGAACCACGGTTGTACTTGCCCAAGAACCAGCCCCACCACACATAACCCAGACTCACGCAGATTGTACCCCTACCCAGTTGGACAGAGAACAAGCTACACCCCTTCTAACCCCAACCACAGCAGATAGTAACCCAGTTCCAGTTGACACAACACCGTCTCCACCACAGAGCACCCGAACACGAGCAGTTAGTAAGGCAACTGTAGTGCCCAAAGCACGAGGACCACCACTCCGAACCCCAAGTCAATGCTTAAAGCAGAAGAAGAATTGTTCTCAGGTCAGGTTCCGTAGCTATGGTTCATACTACTTTGCTCTTGCATCACTGTATTTACTCATACCAACTAATTTCAAATTTGAAGGATGCAATTGAAACTCCAATGGCGCAACAAGTATGTTTTAAACCTATTTCTTTAACGTGTTTGCTGTTGTAACTTGCTCTATGTTGATTTCAGTTTCAATTGAATAAACAGTTATGTTCTCATGCCATGCACATTACAAGTGTTGTTATTGCTATGTAGTTTCCCACACTTATATTCTGTCTATGCTGCTTTGTCTTAAATAGATAGGATTCGAACTGTATCTATCTTGATTTGGCAACATAAACTAGAATGATATAGACCATACAGTGACCATACTACATAGATATATGTTTGTTTCATGCTGTTATCCTGTCCACCTAACTACTGAACTGGTTTACCAAAATGACTTTCATATACTACATTGTAAACCTGTGATGTGTTTGTTTGTTTCTCTTTTAGAACGCGGATAAAATATTGGAGAAGAGTACCCCGTTATGCAATGGTAAAGGAAGTAATGCAGATAAGGTACAAGATAGTGAGACATCCCTATTGGTCTCCAAGAAAGCTGAAAAAACTATATTGAAGACATTGAGACAACCCCAAAGTCCTGTCTTGATGTAGTGTTCGAGTTACTAGCTACTACTGCTGGCACTAGCTCTTCGAACTCGCCGCCTGAATCAGTTCGGCTTCTTGAGTCTCAACTTCAAGTTCAAAGACATCGATCAGATGTTATGCGACAGGAAGCCGAAGGACTGAGGAAGTCCCTGCAGAATTCAGATGCATACTTTCTGGTGCAACAGCAAGTGCTGGAGGATTTAAGCGCCAAACAAGAGAAAGTTAATAAGCTTGCTAATCATCTTGCCAGCATTATGGGTACCCACGATATTGTTTCTTGAGCTCTTCTGAAGTGGTTTCAGTTCTGGACTTGTTTTGTTGCGGCGTTTATTTGCACTGGTCGCCAACTTTGACAACTAGTGTATATGATATGCAGCTTTGTTCCCTATATTTGCACTGGTGGCGAACTTTGATGCCCAGTGGATGTAATATGTGTAATAGCCGTGATAGCCTAGCGTAAGTTGCTTGCTTATTTATTTCCTTGTTGTCTTGTTATTTGTTTGCTTGTAGTCTGTGCAGTTCTTTTTCTGTGGTTTGCTAGTGGCCGCAATAACCTATTTTTTAAAACTAGGCCACAATAACCACGGGCTACATATTTACTTTAGTTACCATGGGCCTCCTACGGGCCATAGAAACAATGGGCCTTCTAAGGGCCCTAGAAAAAATGGGCCTTCTATGGGCCGTAGCATCAATGGGCCTTCTACGTGCCGTATGATCGATAGGCCAAACATGGGCCAATAACAGGCCGCATTATCGGCCGTAAACGGGCTAGATTTGGAATCGTCCATTCATGGGCCGACAATAACGGGCCGTCGTTAATCAGCCGTATTTGATGACGCTATGAAAATGGCCCAACGGGTTAACGGGCCACAAACGGTCTGATTGTAACCGCGGGCTGAATTTGGCCCACAAGCAGAAAAGGCCAATAACGGCCCGTAAGTAACCGAATGCTGGAAATGAGCCCAAGAATAAATGGGCCCTGAGAAGGATGAAAGATAACACGGGTTGGAAACGGCCCAATGGAATAATGGGCCGTTAATGGGTATAAAGGGGTACACTGTTCATTGCGGGCCAGATTCACCACGGGCCATTAATGGGCCAAGAGTTACAAATGGCCACGTATGGGCCAAAAGACATCATGGGCCATACATGGGCCGGAAGTTACAACGGGCTGGAATCATATTGGACGGCCCAGATGAAGCTACTGGGCTTAATTCTGATAGGCCGTAACGGGCCGTGAGTTAGCGGGCCTTAAATGGGCTATATACGAATAGGCCTTTAACAGGCTTTCCGTGGGCCGGCCCGTTACCTTTTGACCAAGTCAAATGGGCCGGCCTTTTCACGGGAATGGGCCTCTGTTGGGCGGTGCCACGTGTCGACGTATTATAGGCGCCTCCTGTCCAATGAATGGATGACATCTGTCCCAACGGTGAGCCAACACGTGTTTCGTCCGGCCAATGAGAATTTTACACATGGAAAATCCTAATTGGTCCGGGCTGTTAGCGGGTTATCGGATCCAAAACCGGACCCAATAGCTTAACGGCGACCCGTTACGGTGGATGCCACGTGTAAGTCACCCTTGATGAAAGCACTTCCATGACGCGCGATTTATCGTCATGGAAGTGGACACTTCCGTGATGATAATTTTGGTAATGTCATGGAACACTTCTACGATAGCACAGGTATGACTATCTTGTTTTTGTCATAAAATCGTCATGGATGTACATGCATGACAGAAAACGTGACCTACTTTGACAAACACGTATCATCACGGAAGTGTCTTTTTTTTGTAGTGCCATGATGAACCTACGAACTATGAGGAAGCGATGATGAGCCTAGATTCCGCGAAATGGCCTTAGGCCGTGAAATCTGAGATAGGATCCATGTATGAGAACAAAGTGTGGACTTTGGTTGACTTTCCTGATGATGGGCAAGCCATAGAGAATAAATGGATCTTCAAGAAGAAGATTGACGCTGACGGTAATGTTACTGTCTACAAAGCTCGACTTGTTGTGAAAGGTTTTCGACAAGTTCAAGGAGTTGACTACGATGAGACCTTCTCACCCGTAGCGATGCTTAAGTCTGTCCGAATCATGTTAGCAATTGCCGCATTTTATGATTATGAAATTTGGCAAATGGATGTCAAAACTGCATTCCTTAATGGATATCTTAAAGAAGAGTTGTATATGATGCAACCATAAGGTTTTTTCGATCCTAAAGATGCTAACAAAGTGTGCAAGCTCTGGCGATCCATTTATGGACTAGTGCAAGCCTCTCGGAGTTGGAATATATGCTTTGATAGTGTGATCAAAGCATATGGTTTTATACAGACTTTTGGAGAAGCCTATATTTACAAGAAAGTGAGTGGGAGCTCTGTAGCATTTCTAATATTATATGTAGATGACATATTGTTGATTGGAAATAATACATAATTTCTGGATAGCATAAAAGGATACTTGAATAAGAATTTTTCAATGAAAGACCTCGATGAAGCTGCTTATATATTGGGCATCAAGATCTATGGAGATAGATCAAGATGCTTAATTGGACTTTCACAAAGCACATACCTTGATAAAGTTTTGAAGAAGTTCAAAATGGATTAATCAAAGAAAGGGTTCTTACCTGTATTACAAGGTGTGAAATTTAGTTAGACTCAATGCCCGACCACTGCAAAAGATAGAGAGAAAATGAAAGTCATTCCCTATGCCTAAGCCATAGGTTCTATCATGTATGCAATGTTGTGTACCAGACCTGATGTGTGCCTTGCTATAAGTTTAGCAGGGAGGTACCAAAGTAATCCAGGAGTGGATCACTGGACAGCGGTCAAATACCTGAAAAGGACTAAGGATATGTTTCTCATTTATGGAGGTGACGGAGAGCTTGTCATAAATGGTTACGTCGATGCAAGCTTTGACACTGATACGGATGACTCTAAGTCACAAACTGGATACATATTTATATTGAATGGTGGAGCTGTCAGTTGGTGCAGTTCCAAGCAGAGCGTTGTGGCGGGATCTACGTGTGAAGTGGAGTACATAGCTGCTTCGGAAGCAGCAAATGAAGGAGTCTGGATGAAGGAGTTCATATCCGATCTAGGTGTAATACCTAGTGCATCGGGTCCAGTGAAAATCTCTTGTGACAATACTGGAGCAATTGCCTTGGCGAAGGAATCCAGATTTCACAAGAGAACCAAACACATCAAGAGACGCTTCAATTCCATCCGCGATCAAGTCAAGGAGGGAGACATAGGGATTTGCAAAGTACATATGGATCTGAATGTTGCAGACCCGTTGACTAAGCCTCTTCCACGAGCAAAACATGATCAGCACCAAGACTCCTTGGGTGTTAGAATCATTACTATGTAATCTAGATTATTGACTCTAGTGCAAGTGGGAGACTGAAGGAAATATGCCCTAGAGGCAATAATAAAGTTGTTATTTATATTTCCTTATATCATGATAAATGTTTATTATTCACGCTAGAATTGTATTAAGCGGAAACTTAGTACATGTGTGAATACATAGAAAAACAGAGTGTCCCTAGTATGCCTCTACTTGACTAGCTCGTTAATCAAAGATGGTTAAGTTTCCTGACCATAGACATGTGTTGTCATTTGATGAACGGGATCACATCATTAGAGAATTATGTGATGGACAAGACCCATCCGTTAGCTTAGCATTATGATCATTTAGTTTTATTGCTATTGCTTTCTTCATGACTTATACATATTCCTCTGGCTATGAGATTATGCAACTCCCGAATACCGGAGGAACACTTTGTGTGCTATCAAATGTCACAACGTAACTGGATGATTATAAAGATGCTCTACAGGTGTCTCCGAAGGTGTTTGTTGAGTTGGCATAGATCAAGATTAGGATTTGTCACTCCGTGTATCGGAGAGGTATCTCTAGGCCCTCTCGGTAATGCACATCACTATAAGCCTTGCAAGCGATGTGACTAATGAGTTAGTTATGGGATGATGCATTACGAAACGAGTAAAGAGACTTGCCAGTAACGAGATTGAATTAGGTATGATGATACCGACGATCGAATCTCGGGCAAGTAACATACCGATGACAAAGGGAATGACGTATGATGTTATGTGGTTTGACCGATAAAGATCTTCGTAGAATATGTAGGACCCAATATGAGCATCTAGGTTCCGCTATTGGTTATTGACCGGAGATGTGTCTCAGTCATGTCTACATAGTTCTCGAACCCGTAGGGTCCGCACGCTTAACGTTCGATGACGATTTGTATTATGAGTTATGTGTTTTGGTGACCGAAGTTTGTTCGGAGTCCCGGATGAGATCACGTACATGACGAGGAGTCTCGAAATTGTCGAGATGTGAAGATTGATATATTGGAAGGTTATATATGGACACCGGAATGGTTCCGAAGAAGGTCGGGGATTTTTCGGAGTACCGGAAGGCTTCGGAACCCCCCGGGAAAGTTAATGGGCCTATTGGGCCTTAGTGGAGGAGAGGAGGCAGGCCACAGGAGGAGGCGCGTGCCCCCCTTGCCCCAATCTGAATTGGACAAGGGGAGGGGGCACGGCCCCCCTCTTTCCTTCTCCCTCTCTCTCCCTTCCCATTTCCTCCTCTCCGTTGGAAGGAAAGGGAGGGGGGCGACTTCTTGGATATCTATCACTTTGAGACCAATTTTCGTGTGCTGCTTTTGATAAGCTCAAACAAATATAAGTGAAGATCATGAGCATAATATTTCTTTTTCTCAAATTAATTCAAGTGAAGCAAGATAGAATTTCTTCAAAAATACTAAAGCACACCGTCCTCAAAAAGATATAAGTGAAGCACTAGAGCAAATGACAAGCTACTTCAAAAAGATATAAGTGAAGATCAAGCGAGTAGTTAAGTAAATAGGTAGCTATGTGAGGACTCTCTCTTAATTAGAACTTTCAGATCTAAGTATTTTATTAAAACAGCATGCAAAACAAAATAAAATGACATTCTAAGAATAGCACACATCATGTGAAGAAGCAAAAACTTAGGATCAACCGATACTAACCGATAATTGTTGGTGAAGAAAGGTGGGATGCCTACCATGGCATCCCCAAGATTAGATGCTTGAGACTTCTTGAAATATTATCTTGGGATGCCTTGAGCATCTCCAAGCTTAAGCTTTTGTGTCTCCTTAATACCTTTTATTCCACGGTTTCCCTAAATCTTAAAAACTTCATCCACACAAAACTCAACAAGAACTCGTGAGAAAATTTAGTATAAACCAATCCAAAAACTTTATCATTCTCTATTGTAGCAAATCAAAAAAATTATTATTCAACATTGCATACTAAATGCCTCTGCATATTTAATACCCCTATCCTCAAATAGAATCATTAAACAAGCAAACATATGCAAACAATGCAAACATAACAGCAATCCGCCAAAACAGTACAGTCTGTAAAGAATGCAAGAGTATCAATACTTATTAAACTCCAAAGATTATGAAAATCTACCGCACTGTAGAAAATTTATCAGAGCTTATTTTGCAAAAAGTTTCAACATTTTATCACATTCTGACTTTTCTAGGGAATTTTTGCAACAACGGTAAACTTTCTTTTTTCAAACTGCAACATGTAGACTTCTAAAATAAGCATAGTAAAGGCTATCAATGCCACTTTTATTGAAATAAAAGACGCAACATTATTCTAAATAACAGTAAGCAAATCCTAACAAAATAAATTGACGCTCCAAGCAAAACACATATCATGTGACGAATGAAAACATAGCTCCAAGTGAGGTTACCGATAATCTTGAAGACAAAAGAGGGGTGCCTTCCGGGGCATCCCCAAGCTTAGTTGCTTGGATCTTCCTTGAATATTACCTTGGGGTGCCTTGGGCATCGCCAAGCTTAGGGTATTGTCACTCCTTATTCTCCTCATATCGACATCTCACCCAAAACTTGAAAACTTCAATAACACAAAACTTAACGGAACTTTGTGAGATAGATTAGTATGATAAAGAGCAAACCATTTCACTTTGGTACTGTCAAAGACAAGATCATAATTGTTCTCACACAATGCCTACTGTAGCATATCATTTCCACAATTTATATTGAGCAATATAAGCCATAGAAACTAGAAAACAAGCAAACTATGCATTGAAAACAGAATCCGTCAAAAACAGAACAGTCTATAATGATCTGTACTCAAACCATACTTCTTCTACTCCACAAATTATAAAAAAATTAGGACCACGTGAGAAATTTGTATATTAAACTTCTGCAAAAAGAATCAACTCAAAATGACTCTTCTGTTAAAAATAAGAATTATTTTTGTGAGTGCAAAAGTTTCTGTTTTTCAGCAAGTTCAAATCACCTATCACCCAACATGATCCCAAAGGCTTTACTTGGCACTTTATTGAAACAAAAGCAATAAAACATGATTACTACAGTAGCTTAATCATGTGAACACACAAAAACAGTAGGTAAAAGTGTTGGGTTGTCTCCCAACAAGCGCTTTTCTATAATGCCTTTTAGCTAGGCATGATGAGTTCAATGATGCTCACATAAAAGATAAGAATTGAAACATAAAGAGAGCATCATGAAGCATATGACTAGCACATTTAAGTCTAACCTACTTCCTATGCATAGGGATTTTGTGAGCAAACAACTTATGGGAACAAGAATCAACTAGCATACGAAGGCAAAACAAGCATAACTTCAAAATATTCAACACATAGAGAGGAAACTTGATATTATTGCAATTCCTACAAGCATAAGTTCCTCCCTCATCATAATTTTCAGTAGAATCATGAATGAATTCAACAATATAACCATCGCATAAAGCATTCTTTTCATGATACATAAGCATAATTTTTTTGTTACTCTCCACATAAGCAAATTTATTCTCGTCAATAGTAGTGGGAGCAAAATCAACAAAATAACTATCATGTGATTGAAAATTAAAATCATGATGACAAGTTTCATGATTATCATTATTATTTATAGCATACATGTCATCACCATAATCATCATAGATAGCAACTTTGTTATCATAGTCAATTGAAGCCTCATCCAAAATGGTGGATTTATCACTAAATAAAGTCTTGACCTCTCCAAATCCACTTTCACCATTATAATCATCATAAATAGGAGGCATCCAATCATTATAACAAATTTGCACATCAAATCTTGGGGGACTAAAAATATCATCTTCATCAAACATAGCATCCCCAAGCTTATGGCTTTGCATATCATTAGCATCATGGATATTCAAAGAATTCATACTAACAACATTGCAATCATGCTCGTCATTTATACCAAACATTCTATTGAATTCTTCTTCTATCAATTGAGCACAATTTTCCTTTCCATCATTTTCGCGAAAGATATTATAAAGATGATCAATAATATGATGCAACCTTAATTCCATTTTTTATGTAGTTTTCTTTTATAAACCAAACTAGTGATAAAACAAGAAACTGAAAGACTCGATTGCAAGATCTAAAGATATACCTTCACTGGTGCGCGTCGGTCCTAAACAAATGATTTTTAACCCCTTTCCGCGACGACATTTGGAACCGTCGCCAAGTGAGTGTGGGCGATAGGGGGTCCTTCCCACACGACCCAGAAACCGTCGGGGATATGCCCTCCTGGCACACACGCTCGGCAAAATGAGGTCCTGTGCGACTGTCGAGCGCTCAAATACGGAAATACGTATAGTAGAGCTAAAAAATACAATTATACAGGCGAAATTGTTTCCGGTCGCAAGTACATCCCACACAGTCAGCCCCCGCTAAATGTTTCCGTTCGTATGTACATCCCACACAGTCGCTCCAAGGAAAATGTATCCGTTCACAGGTACATCACACACAATTTTTCCCGTTAAATCGTTTGCGTTATCGAATGTATCACACACGGTCTGTAGAAGAAACTGTGTGGCAAAGGCTGTCCATCACACACAGTTTTATGTGGTAAACATTTGCACAAGGTGGCCTAACGCAAACAGTTTTCAAGAGAAAGTCGTGTGTGATTGTTCATTGATCCAACACGGTTTATTCCTAGAAACTGTGTGCGTTGCCTGAGGTCACCACCCACGGTATATTTTCAATAACCATTTGCAATAGGAAAGCCCAATTAGTAGGATAATTCGCCATTAGCAGGTTAATTGCCCTATTATTAATAAGCCATTTATTAATCTAATTGACATTCATATTAAGCACACAATATATTTCATTTCCATATTAAGGAAGCATAATATCATAATTGAAATACATCATAGTACAACATGATATAGCTTCAGCACTCAGCTACCCATTACACAACTGCACTAGCACCAAGTTCCACAGGCAACATGTAGAACCTTTCGAAATTAACATCATAAACGGTATATAGACAGACGCATCTCATCTGGAGAACTGCTGAAGCGGAAGGCGAATATTGAGCCTTCATTCATGTTGAAGGTCTTTGAACCTTTAGGCTAGTGCATGTGGATGATTGACCGTCCGTCCTTCGTCCTCTTCAGGAACACTTCAATATTGAACCGTGGGTGTTGTATGAAAACCTTCCTCGCCTCCTGACCATAGAGGTGGTTTGAGAGGTAATCATCAGTGAACTGCTTTGGAAAGGCCTGAAAACAAGGATGTGCATAAATATCTTCTCTATATTGGAAATGGGGCAAAGGAATAAAAAAAGGCAAGGTATAATAGTTAGTACCATCTTGTAGTGAACTAATGTCTTCTTCATTGTGTAGACAAAGATCTTGTTGTTTTTTGTCGCTAGTTTCTTTATCCTAACAATCTTTCTGAGTTTCTTGATTTGATTGATATTCATGGACAACTCATTTCGCCATATGCAAAAAGGGTCGAACAGTGGGTCAAAACCTCTGACACTAGGACCTACATGTGCAAGACCAAATTGTTAAAAACCAAAATATTAGAATGGTTCCTGCAATTGCACAATAATGTGCTATTAGAGAACGGACCATGCACGTGCTAACCTCGATTGTAAACCTCAGTGCTTCCCACTGTTTCCCTGCAACACATATAAGGTAGTTAGTCATCAGGTTAAGTAAGGGTTCACATTCTATCAGTAAAATATGTTGATGAAAAATAAGCACATTGCAGATTCATCAGATTAATTCAAGTCTCATGGAAAACCCATTTATCGAAACCAAGCATGATTAAGAACTAGGGAGTATAGCACTTGTATATGTTTCTCATGTATTAAGGGCAGCCAAATTTGATTTATTCCTCACATGCACAACAATTCAAAATTCTACGCACGAAAATTGGACATCGCATTGCAGAATTGAACCTGGCAGTTAACTAAACACCACAACAAATGAACCAAACATTAACTGAGCACCACATTGCACAATATAACATACTCCTAATAGAAGATCAGACAGTTAACCAAACAGTTAACTACAGCCAATTGTAGCAATTGCATTTGTTTCTCATATATTTACTACAGCCAAATTCAATTTATTCCTCACATGGTATACAATAAAAATGCACCCGCAACTATTGAATATTGCATTGCAGAATTGAACCAAACAGTTAACTAAACACCACAACACAGATGAACCAAACGTTAACTGAGCACCACATTGCACAATGTATAACCAAACCAAGCATGCTTGACAACTTGGAAATATAGCAATTGTATTCGTTTCTCATGTATTTTCTAAAGATAAATTCGATTTATTTCTCACATGGAAGATAATACAAAATTGCAGCCTGAAGAATTGAACATCACATTTGCAGAGAACCAAACAATTAACTGAAGACGACAACTAGTTAACAAAATAGTTAATAAGTGAGCACCACACTGCACAACATATAGAACATATACACTAGAGTAACAGATTGCATGGTAAAATTAGACAGCACAATTCACTAGAATTTTTGAAGGAAAGGCAGGAGCAGCACACGCAACGGGTAAACCGAGCATGCTCAAGCGGCGTAGCTAGCAAATGGCAAGGTGCTCCTCCAAGATCTGGGGGTCGGCACGAATTGCAGCCATCCCGACCTCATTCGTGCGTGCGGCCGCGATTTGCTTCTCCGCTGCCAAATGCTCCTTGAGATCCTGGCTATACTGCGTGCACCATGGCTTAGGGTGGCGCTTATTTGGTGGAGGGGTCGGTGATTTGTATGGAAGGTGTCGCGCTCGCGCCGGCAGTCGGGGCATGTGGGATGTGGAAGGAGGAGGAGGATGGGGGTCCGGTGTGGATTACCTGCCTGGATAGACGAGGCCGAGCAGCGTGAAGGAGGGTCGCCGATGAGGAGGCGGCGCTGCAAGCAAGGAGTGAAGGTTTCAACTTGGAAAGGAAGGCGGAAAGAGGGGAAATGTGGCTTTTGGTAAGGGGGAGGTAGATATTTCCGCGGAAGCCGAAAATTTGGAATCGCTACAGCCAAAAAACTGGCGTGCAAAGTGTCATCAGACACGATCCCTTATTCAGAACTGTGTACGATATGTGGACATCACAAACGATTCAGATAGCTTAACCCATGTGTGATGAGTTTGATCGTCAAAAGTTTTGGTTCAAATTTCCATGGTTACAGTGGTCATCCACGTCATTGCATAATTTGGGTACACAAAGGAGACTACAGCACACCCACACTTCTTAATCGAGCAAGTTCAGCAATTAAACAGAGCTAGATGACCTAAACATTACTCTAACAAACTAAAGACCAGTGCTCTTAATTAAACAAAACAAAGAGTACTACTACGGCTGGTGCTCGTCGATATCCGCCGCCGCCTCCATGTCCAGCTCGCGCCCGACGGTCTCCTGGGGAAGGGGCTCCATGGCATCAATCACACCATACTCGGCAAGCATCTCGCCATCCGTGTCCGCCATCTCTTTGGAAAAGGCCACAACGAGCTGGGCATGGGTGGATGCGATCTGGGCTTGGAAGGGATCCGTCGTCGCAAGGTATGCGGCGGAGGAACGAACGGCTGCTCGAACGGCGATTGCCAGCTCTTCGGCCGTGGGTTGCCGACCGTTGTCGGAGAAGTTTTGTTTCATTTGTGCAGTGACCGCCAGGAGCTGGGCGTGGGTGGCCTCGACATGGTTGTCGGCGGCCTCCATCAGGGCTAAGGCCACCGCTGCAGAACGGACAACTGCTGTGCCGCTCTCACCAGTTGCTATCCCCGAGGCAGATGTTGTTGCCGCCACCTGAGAAGCAACATCAGCCGTTTGGGCTGCCTTTGCCGCCCGGTCGCAGATTGCGGCCGCGCTCATGCACCTTGTTAGCGCGCGCATGGCGGCTGTGGCCGCGCTCTCGCCGGAGTGGGCCATCGAGGTTGCCCTCACGACGCGGGTCCACGTGCCCATCTTTCACCGGCGATGATTGAACAGTGAAATGATATTTGGGGAGCGAGCTAGTGTGCTTGAGACGCCGGCTGTGGACTATAGCCGACACACCTTCTCATGTAAGCCATAGGCATACTATACACCGACGATGCTCCAGGATATTTTGTGCTGCATCTCACACGGTTCGTGATAATAAACTATGTGCGATCTACTTGATTTTTTATCTTGATTTGAATTACATAATGGGGTCACAGCGGCAATGGACGGTGTTCGAATTCCTAACCTTTTATCTGGAGTGAACATGCAACTATATGTGTGTCGTAAAAGAATTGGAATTATTCAGGGTTCGTTTAAACATTATATACATTAAATTGGTTTTCTAGCCATTTCAAGTGCACAATTCAAAATTAAACTACATGCACATGCTTCGGTGCACCAACATGGGTTCTAAAATCATATATGTGTCCATGGGTTTATGCTTATCTCCCATGCAAGAAATGGGGATGAAATTCGAACAGCACGACACCGTGGCTCTCCGGCAAACGTCGACGTACTTGCTTTTGTAATTCTAGTAAATCCAAAATTCGTTCAAAATTCATGAAACTTGGCATGCTATCATGGAGCGGCATCAACATGCCGTGGTAAAACTTCTGTCCCATTTGGGGCAGGTTTGGGTATAAGCTTCTCATAAACCAGAGCTTCTCACAACAAGTGTGATGGTTTCGGTAGGGAACGTTTCACCTTTCTGGACAAAACGATAGCCGTTGCCTCTTCTCAATTTCAAATTTTTTCCTAGTGTCAACATAGAACAACAGGAGTGTTGTGTCAATTTTCAGAATTTTTCGGGGTTCACTTGGACATTTTTATACATTAACTGAGTTTTCTCTGCATTCATGTGCATACTTCAAATTTGAACTAGAGGCACATGCTCTAATGCATATAAATTAGTTGAAACCTCAAATATGTGTCCTTGGTTGCCTGCTTAGGTCCCATGCAAGAAATGGGAATGAATGTCAAACACACTGCCACCATCACTCGGCCGCAAACATTGAGATACCTGGTTTTTAAATTCTAGTAAATCCAAAACTTGTCTGAAATTCATGAAACTTGGAATGCTATCATGGAGCGGCATCAACATGTCATGGTAAATTTTTTGTCCCATTTGGGGCAGGTTTGGGTATTTGCTTCTCACAACAAGCATGATGGTTTCGGTAGGGAACGTCCCACCTTTGGGGACGAAATGATATCCATTGCCTCTTATTGCTTCCAAAAATTTTCTTGTGTCAACATAGAACAACAGGGGTGTTGTGTCAAGTTTTGTGATTTTTCAGGGTTCGTTTGGACATTTTTATGCATTAACTGAGTTTTCAATGCATTTATGTGCATAATTCAAATTTGAACTACATGCACATGCTCCAGTGCATATAAATTGGTTGAAAAATCAAAACTGTGTCCTTGGGTGCATGCTTAGGTCCCATGCAAGAAATGGGAATGAATTTCAAACACCAGGGCACTATTGATTGCTGGCAAAACATTGAGATGCCTGGTTTTTAAATTCTAGTAAATCCAAAACTCGTCTGAAATTCATGAAACTTGGCATGCTATCATGGAGCGGCATCAACATGCCGTGGTAAATGTCCCATTTGGGGCAGGGTTGGGTATATGCTTCTCACAAACAAGAGCTTCTCACAACAAGCATGATAGATTCGGTAGGGCACATCCCACCTTTGGGGACGAAACGATATCCATTGCCTCTTATTGCTTTCAAATTTTTTCTCGTGTCAACATAGAACGACATGAGTGTTGTGTCAATTTTTGTGATTTTTCAGGGTTCGTTTGGACATTTTTATGCATTAACTGAGTTTTCAATGCATTTATGTGCATGATTTAAATTTGAACTACATGCACATGCTCCAGTGCATATCAATTGGTTGAAAAATCAAATCTGTGTCCTTGGGTGCATGCTAGGTCCCATGCAAGAAATGGGGATGAATTTCAAAACCAGGGCACCGTTGATTGCCGCCAAAACATTGAGATACTTTATTTTTAAGTTCTAGTAAATCCAAAACTCGTCTGAAATTCATGAAACTTGGCATTCTATCATGGAGCGGCATCAACATGCCGTGGTAATTTTTTGTCCCATTTGGGGCAGGTTTGGGTATATGCTTCTCACAACAAGCATGATGGTTTCGGTAGGGAACGTCCCACCTTTGGGGATGAAACGATATCCATTGCCTCTTATTGCTTCCAAATTTTTTCTCGTGTCAACATAGAACAACTGGAGTGTTGTGTCAATTTTTGTGATTTTTCAGGGTTCGTTTGGACTTTTTTATGCATTAACCGAGCTTTTAATGCATTTATGTGCATAATTCAAATTTGAACTATATGCACACGCTCCATTGCATATAAATTGGTTGAAAAATCAAGTATGTGTCCTCGGGTACATGCTTAGGTCCCATGCAAGAAATGGGAATGAATTTGAAACACCAGGGCACCGTTGATTGCCGGCAAAACATTGAGATGCCTAGTTTTTAAATTCTAGTAAATTCAAAACTCGCCTGAAATTCATGAAACTTGGCATGCTATCATGGAGCGGCATCAACATGCCGTGGTAAATTTTTTGTCCCATTTGGGGCAGGTTTGGGTATATGCTTCTCACAAACCAGAGCTTCTCACAACAAGCATGATGGTTTCGGTAGGGAACGTGCCACCTTTGGGGACGAAACGATATCCATTGCCTCTTAATGCTGTCAAATTTTTTCTCGTGTCAACATAGAACAACAGGACTGTTGTGTCAATTTTTTTGATTTTTCGGGGTTTGTTTGGACATTGTTATGCATTAACTGAGTATTCAATGCATTTATGTGCATAATTCAAATTTGAACTACATGCACATGCTCCAGTGCAAATAAATTGGTTGAAAAATCAAATTTGTGTCCTTGGGTGCATGCTTAGGTCCCATGCAAGAAATGGGAATGAATTTCAAACACCAGGGCACCGTTGATTGCCGGCAAAACGTTGAGTACTTTATTTTTAAATTATGGTAAATCCAAAACTCGTCTGAAATTCATGAGACTTGGGATTCTATCATGGAATGGCACCCGACATGTTGTGGTATTTTTCGTGTCCATTTTGAGAGAAGGCGCACTCGAATAATGACAGCCAACAAAGGCATTTTGAAAAAATAGCTGCCACTTTAATATCTCAAACGTTTGTACAATTCAAACTATGTGCGTTCTGTTAACCGTTCACGTGACGCTACGTGTCTTGGTTTTAATGGCTGTAGGAGGTGCCGTGCGGACAACTACTTGACCTTGACGGAACGGGAGGCGTGCGAGCGCCGTCCGATGCACAAGCTGACCGAGAGGCGTGCAAGCTGTCCTCAAGTGCACAGGCTCACCGGGAAGCGTGCGAGCTGTACGCTGCGCAGGCTCACTGGGAAGCGAGCCCTTTGACTTCCATGGCCGCCCGCCTTTCTTGCATCCTCTGCACTAATGGCGCCCAAGCCGCAGTTTAATTCGGTTTTTAAATATAAAACACTCATCGCAAACGTTTTAGTTACAACACCCGTATGAAGGAAGAGAACAATAAGGACAAGAACGCCTGGCACAATGTGTGGCATGAGAGACTGGATGAACAACATGTCAAGTACGCGGCCATGGACGCGTACACAAGCTACGAGATGTACAGGCGGATCGTTGACAACAGGAACTGTCTTCTTCCTGACCCAGACGAGGGATCGAGCCACATAGCAGTGGCGAGAGCGTCACAAGAAGTAGATGACTAGACGATCGTTTCTCCTACTTTAGAATGCATGCAATTGTTTATTGAGGTGTGTGCGAATGATCTGTATGGTCACTTATGTAATTGGATGTTTATTTCAGTTATATATACATGTTATTCTACTATAGACAGAGCGAGTCACACGACTTATTAGCAGCAATCGTCTGTGTTATTATTGGTCTTCGCACACATTTCTGATTACGGACCTGTTTCCCGCATATCACACACATCTTGTTCAGTTGAATCGTTTCCATTGTGTTGCCTAATCACACACAGTTCATCCTAGTGAACCGTATGTTGTATATCGCACACGCCTTCATCTGGCTGCCCGTTTCTTTTATTCCTCCTCATCCCAAATAGTTAATTTAGCTGAACCGTATGCCCTACATCGCACACAAAACTAAAATCTGAACCGTGTTTGATGCATGCATCATCGCAAACGTTTTGCACCCTTTTTGATGGTTTTTTTACACCACCATTTGCGATGATGGCATCGCACACAGTTTCGTCGAAGGGTCTCTGATCGTAGTGTCGCGTTTGGGCCATCCTACAGTAGTGCTTCAAGCACTCACCTCCCCAGCAACGGCGCCATAAAAGAGCTTCGTTGACGGGGTGTGAGTGACACTTACCTAACCTCCCCGGCAACGGCGCCAGAAAAGAGCTTGATGTCTACTACGCAACTTTATTCTTGTAGACTCGTGTTGGGCCTCCAAGCGCAGAGTTTTGTAGGACAGTAGCAATTTTCCCTCAAGTGGATGACCTAAGGTTTATCAATCCGTGGGAGGCGTAGGATGAAGATGGTCTCTCTCAAACAACCCTGCAACCAAATACAAGAAATCTCTTGTGTCCCCAACACACCCAATACAATGGTAAATTGTATAGGTGCACTAGTTCAGCGAAAAGATGGTGATAAAAGTGTATATTGATGGTAGAAATATATTTTTATAATCTGAATAAATAAAAACAGCAAGGTAGTAAATAGTAAACGGGCACAAAAACGGTATTGCAATGCTTGAAAATGAGGCCTAGGGTCTGTACTTTCGCTAGTGCAATCTCTCAACAGTGCTAATATAATTGGATCATATAACCACCCCTCAAAGTGATGAAGAATCACTCCAAAGTTCCAATCTAGCGGAGAACATAAGAATAAATTGTTTGTAGCGTACGAAACCACCTCAAAGCTATTCTTTCCATTCAATCTATCCTATAGTTCGTACTAAAATAACACCAAAGCAAATTCATATTCACAATACTCAATCCAACATAAAGAACTTCAAAGAGTGCCCCAAGATTTCTACCGGAGAAACAAAGACAAGAACATGCATCAACCCCTATGCATAGATTACCCCAATGTCACCTCAGGAAGCCGCAAGTTGAGTGCCAAAACATATATCAAGTGAATCAATACGATATCCCGTTTTCACCACGAGTATTCAATTGCAAGACATATATCAAGTGTTCCCAAATCCATAAAAGTATTCAATCCGATAACAACGAAATCTCAAAGGGAAAAACTCAATTCATCACAACAATATAGAGAGGGGAAAACACCATATGATCCGACTATATTAACAAAGCCCGCGATACATCAAGATCATGACATCTCAAGAACATGAGAGAGAGAGAGATTAAATGCATAGCTACTGGTACAAACCCTCAACCCCAAGGGTGGACTACTCCCTCCTCGCCGTGGTGGCCGCCGGGATGATGAAGATGGCCACCGGTGATGATCTCCCCCTCCAGCAGGGTGCCGGAACGGGGTCTAGATTGGTTTTCGGTGGCTACAGAGCCTTGCGGCGGCATAACTTCTGATCTAGGTTTACCCCCGATGGTTTCTCTATTTATAGGAATTGTTGGCCTTGGTTTCACGCTAAGATGGGCCTCGAGGTGAGCACAACCCACCGGGGCAAGCCAGGCCCACCAGGCGCGCCCTGGTAGATTGTGCCCTCCTCGTGGCTCTTCTGGCCCTCCCACGAAGCTTCGGGGGTCTCTTTTGTTCCAAAAAAATCGTCAAAATGTTTCAGCTCATTTGGAGAACTTTCATTTCTGCACAAAAAACAACACCACGGTAGTTCTGCTGAAAACAACGTCAGTCTGGGTTAGTTCCATGCAAATCATACCAAAACCATATAAAATTGTTGTAAACATGGCATGAATACTTCATAAATTATAGATACGTTGGAGACGTATCAGCGTGCTACGCACTCTCAATGATTGTGTATGTACCCTTCTCTTTCATGCTAACGTGCCTCCTCGATTTTGGCCTGACGCACTCGCCACCCCATCTCTTCTACTTAACATACGTCGATGTCATGTTCGCTGGAACTATGCACCCCACCAGCTCCTCTTGGGCACTCCACCCTCGTATGACAAGCTTTGTGTCTTTGGGTGTCTTTGTTACCCTAGCATCACCTCCACCACCCCTCACAAGCTCCCACCATGCTCCCTCGCTTGCATATTCCTCGACTATCCTCCCAACACCAAAGGTTACCAGTGCTACGATCCCATCTCCCACCGCGTGTTCACCTCGCGACATGTTTATTTTGACAAGAGAGTTTTTCCCTTCCACCAGGTACCATCGGCCGCGGCATCTTTGCCGCCCCCTCCTAACGCGCTCCAGACCTGGCATGCTAGCCGGACGAGGGCCACTACTAGGGGCGCGGCCGCCTTGCCGCCTCTCCCATGGGTGTGGCCACCTCGCCGGCCCTCTCGCCAGCCTCCTCGGGCGCGAACACCTCGCCGGCCTCCTCAGGTGTGGCTGCCTCGTCGCCCACGGGTTTTGGATCCATGTCGGGCTCAACACCACCTTCACTCGCCGCTCCCCTAGTGGTGCCCAACCACATAATGACTCGTGCTCACGCCGGTGTACTCCGTCCCAGCACGCGCTATCCGCTTGACGAGTACGCATGCACCACGTGGACCTTGTCACCGTCGCCTGTTCCCTCTTCAGCTCGCGCTGCTCTTCGCGACCCTCATTGGCTCGCCACGATGCAAGAGGAGTTTGACCATTGCAGCATAACAACACGTAGTCACTTGTGCCATGCCCCCCTCACGCCAATGTCTTACCAGTGAATGGGTGTTCCGTCACAAGACCCGCACCGACGGTTCTCTTGACCACTACAAAGCGCGATGGTTGGTCCGTGGTTTTCGGCAGCGCGCTGGAGTTGACTTCACCGACACCTTCACTCCGTTTGTTACACCGGGCACGACGCGCACTGTCCTGCAACTTGCGGTGTCTCGTGCATGGCCTGTGCATTAATTGGACGTCTCCAACGCATTTCTTCACAGCCACCTCGCCGAGCAGGTGTTCTGCCAGCAGCCCACTGGATTTGTTTTGACGCCACTCATCCGGATCACGTGTACCTACTTTCTCGATCCCTCTACGGGCTCAAGCAGGCACCCCGCGCGTGGTACCAGCGCATCGCCGCCTTCCTCCAGCGGCTGGGCTTTCGCTCCACCTGCTCCCATGCGTTGTTGTTCGTCTACCATCAGGGCGCTGCTACTGCCTACCTTTTGCTCTACGTTGACAACATCATCCTGACGACATCCTCCACTAAGGTTCTTCATCAGCTCACTGCTCGTCTCCGTGATGAGTTTGCCCTCAAGGATCTGGGGCCTCTGCACTACTTCCTCGGTATCGAGGTTGCACGGCACGCTGACGGGTTCTTTCTTCATCAGCAACGGTATGCTCATGACCTTCTCGAGTGCGCAGGCATGCTTAGATGCAAGCCTGCCCCCACGCCTGTCGACATGAAGGCCAAGCTCTCTGCACTTGATGGCTCGCCTGCGCTAGATGCGGCATTCCACCGCTCCATCGTCGGTGCGTTATAGTACTTGACGCTTACTCGCCCGGATCTCCAGTATGCCATGCAGCAGGTGTGCCTTCACATGCATGCTCCACGTGACTCCCATTGGACCCTGGTGAAGCGGATCCTTCACTACATTCACGGCACCATGGTTCTTGGGCTCACACTGACGGCGTCCTCCTCCATCGACCTTGTGGCCTATTCGGATGCTGACTGGCTGGCTGTCTGGATACTGGACGCTCTACATCAGGCTACTGCGTCTATCTCTGGTCATCGTTGATCTCGTGGTTATCTAAACGACAACCCACGGTTTCCCGCTCAAGCGTTGAGGCGGAATACTGGTAAGTGGCTAACGCTGTAGCTGAGTGCTCTTGACTTTGCCAACTCCTTCAGGAGTTGCTTTGCAATGTCCATAAGGCCATGGTCGTGTACTGCGACAATGTCTCTGCCGTCTACCTATCCGCTAACCCTGTTCATCATCGAAGGACGAAGCACATTGTGCTCGACATACACTTTGTTCGTGAGCAGGTTGCACTTGGACGAATCCGCGTTTTGCATGTTCCCACCGTTCAATAGTTCGCCGATGTTATGACTAAGGGGCTTCCGACATCCACCTTCGAGGAGTTTCGGTCAAGTTTCTGCATCGCCTGCAAAGTTTTGACTAGGGGGGGGGGGTGTTGAATGTGTATGTACATATAGGTTAGGGTCATGTATTGTCACGCCTTCTTAATCCTACGTACAGTGTATAGTTTGGGACACAAGTCGAGGTTGTGCACCCTTGTACCTATATATGTGCACTTGCACGTGATCAATGAATTGAGTCGCATGCAATCTAATCTTTACTAACAACACGTCTGGCTGGACAGAGCAGCCTCTCAAGCGTCGCTCGTTGGCCGCGCTGCCAGAAGCCACGGTCATGCATGAAGACGCCAAGTCCAAGCCGCACCCGTACGGGAGCGCGTGTAGCCATGTCCCCGTCGCCGCGCTCAACCACCGCATGTCGAAGAGTCAGAGCGCCCTGTATTCCGTGGGTTGGGCATGCGTCGGAGGACGTCGTCATGCGGCGCTGCGGTTGGAAGCCATCCTCACCCTAGTTGTTCATGACTTGATTTTGCCAATGGCTGCTTCTCGTTCCCCCCGTGTTGATCCATCTATGTTCTTCTCTTCTACTAGAGCGTCTCCAGCCGTTCGGCCCCCCAGGACGCCGAAAAAGCGCCGTCTGGGGCCGAACCGGCGTTTAATTTCGGCGTGGGGGCGATTGTGTTCCCAGTCGCCGCCCCAGGTCGCCCCCAAATTGGCGCCAACACCGCACAAACACAACACAAACTCGGCGATTTCATTCAAAAATGTACAAACACGGCACAACTCGGCGAGTTCATTCAAATTTGTACAAAAAATAGAAAACAACTACGCCTAGCCCTACTACGCCGCTGCCGCCGCCCGCCTTCTACATGTTGAGGAGCCTGTAGAACAGGGTGTCACCATCGCCGCCGCCGCCCTGCGTCCCGCCGGAGCCACCGTCGTCCCTGCTGCACCACTGAGCAGGGTCGCCGACACGCGGGGGGTTGGACGGCCCGGGCGCGTCCTCCTCGTCGTTGCTAGCAAGGACGACAACGCTGCCCTCGTCGCGTCCGCGGTGCCGAGCTTTGATCTCCTCGTAGGGCCGGCGCTAACGCACCACCTGCTCGCGGACGTAATCTGCCTTCGCCCATTTGAGGGCGGTCTCATCGCGGCGGCCATCTCCGCGTGCTCCTTCTTGATGCGGAGCAACCCCGGCTCGGTCTTCGGCCGGACAAGGCGGGGGGAACGAGGGGAGGGGTGGCCGCCCTCGTTGATGACGAGGGTGCACTGCGGGTGCGGCGCCCAAGCGGCATCTCCTGCGGCTCCAGCTTGATGGGGCGGAGCGCCGGCGACCTAGAGGTAAGTGAATCGAAACCCGACGACGAGGAGGTCGCCGCCTCCATTCGCCGCAGCGTCCAGGAACTCCCGCGGCGGGGCGAGAAGGACGTGAGCGCCAGGTACTCGAGGCCCGGCGTGTTGCCAGTCTCGATGTGTTCGAGGACAGCTTCGAGGGTGCGGCCGGGCACCCCCCAGCATTCGTGCCGCCCGTCGGTGTTGAGGCGGTCGCGGGGGTTGGCGCCGTTTGCGGAGGCGACCTGGTCGGCGTGGCGGCGGTAGAAGTACATCGTCCATGGCGTGTGGTTGTCGGCGGCGTACCTCGGCTCGTTCCGCTGCGCCTCCAACAGCGATGAACGGACATGCGCGATCTCGGCACGCCTTTCAACCCCGATGGGCACTGGGGGCGCTGGGACACCACCGACGCTCAGCTTCCATGAGCCCGGCACCCGCATGTTCGGGGGCGCCGGGTAGTCGGCCTCGTAGAGGAGGCGCGCCTCGTCCTCGCCCAGATGGCGTCGGCCGAAGTCGTTCGCCGCCGCGGCATCGCCTGGGTAACGCTCGACCATTGCTCATCGGCGGGGGAAGAGGGGGAGAGAGTGCCTTCTGTGTTGAGATGAGGTGAGAGAGGTGGCGAGTTGTGGCGACTGTGGCGTTCACCGGCGGGGAGGTCGGCTTTTATAGCCGAAGCGGGGCGGTGAGAAGCTGCCCGTCGGCTGCCGCGTGGCGGGAGCGGGCGGGACGCGCGTCGCGGCGCTTTCACTGCGCCGCCCGTGAGGCATCAATCGAAGGCTGACCGGCACGGCAGCCTTGGCATTGATTCCTGCGGGAACCGAGGCGATGAGGACGACGAAGTGGCGTGTCGCTGACTCGGCTGGCCCATTCTCGTTCGCGCCCAAATCAGTTCCCCAGGCGCCCCCTGCACACCGGGTTCGGCCTGGGTCCGCCGGCGCCAATTTCGGGCCTAACCGGCGAAAATTGGGCTCCTGGGGGCGCGACTGGGCCGAATTTTCGGCACCAGCGCTGAAAAATGGCCTTGGGGGACTGTTGGGGGCGCAGCTGGAGATGCTCTTACCTGCGAAGAAATCACTAGAAGAGGATGTCAAGAGACTCGTCGTGGTGGGGCTGCAGCCGCCTCAGGCTGGTGCAGGAGGTCGCGGCCGCAGGACCACGTGCCGGTTGGAGACATGCGTCGCCCGGCCGCTCTGCAGGGTGAGGCCTGCTCGCGCCACGCGCCGGAGGGCGTGGCCTGCCGCCGATGAGCCCTGCCGTGAAATCGCTCCGCAAGATAGCGTGTTGATAACGTGTTAAAGTTTTATAAAAAAGAATGATGGAACAACACTTGATTTCATTGATGATTGTGGTATACTTCCTTCTCTCCGGTTTAATAGGCTTGTACTCTCTCCGTCCGAAAATACTTGTCATCGTCCCTTTTTATCCATTTTGATGACAAGTATTTAGATACATCCCTTTTTATCCATTTTGATGACATGTATTTTCGGACGGAGAGAGTATCAAAAATTTCAGATTTTCAATATACTACGCTTATCTTAAGTCCAATTGAGTTAAAATGCTTTTGAATCTCACGCCATATTTAATTCATAGAGATAAGAGAGTGGGATTAGTGGTCGTGCATGCATCTTATTTTGCAATGCTCCATGCAAGTCCAATGAGAGCAAGTACAATAGTGGGCTTATAGCCTGCTTACATGGCAATTTTGCCTATGTGGAGAAGAGAGACATGAAAAAGTGAGGAAAGTGGACTCTCATGAAAGAGTCTAGCTATATGCGTGCTCCTAAGTAGATACAATAAATGTGAAGAAAGAGATAAAGAGAAGGTGGAGAGAAGTAGTACTCTTATAATCAACCTTATAACTAACCTTGTTGTATGAGTGGCTACAAGCGATGACTATATATGACATGGCAATATTATATAGCCAGCAATTGTCTATATTATTAACCATGCTCTGAGAGAGTGCTACACTTATTGCTTCGGGAATCAAATATGTTAAAAATATTTTAGGGTCTGTCTAGGGCACATCTAGATGTACCTTAGTTATTGCACATGGACGCTAGTGCAAGAGCCACCTACCTCAAGAAGATGCATGAAGAAACACGTTCCACAATCGAGCGCCAAGTACAACGACTCGCCTCCAAGCTCAACATCCACAAGTCTCCGATGGTGTTCCAACTTGGTGATCAAGTATGGATACATCTTTGCAAGGACCGCTTCCCCAAGGAACACAAGTCCAAGCTACTCCCGAGAGCCGATGGACCATTCAAGGTGCTCGCACGCTACAACGACAATGCCTACAAGGTCGACATACCACGTGACAAGTACAACGTAAGCGACATCTTCAACGTCAAAGGCTTGGCCAAGTACCATGGTGATGAAGAGCACGATCCGTGGACGGATCTCTCCCAGGGGGGGAGATGATGCGGAGCATCCCTCGACTACCCACACCGACACTCCATCACCACCACAAGCACCGAGAGGACCAATGACAAGAGCACGTGCACGCAACATCGCTAACGAGGTCAATTCTTTCCTCTCCGAGTTTCGTTCGGTTTCCCATGAGAATGAGATTCTACCTCAAAGAGATATGCTATGCATTCTTAGGTACCAAGAAGATGATCGTGAGAAGGAGAGGACGGAAACCCAAGCATCCGGGAAGGAGGAGGAGTGGATGCAGATCCAAGCATGCACGGAGGAGAAGAGCGAAGAAGGAAGCGGGAGGGCAAAACCTCCTGGACACCCCGGGTGCCCGGCCCCTGCAACTCCGGGTGCCCAGCCACCTCCACCTGGGTGCAACCCCTACTTGGTCTGGGTGCCCGGGCCCCTGCCCTGCCACCAGCCGCACCCCCGGGTGCCCGGCCCCTCCCAGCCGGCCGCCTGGAGCAACGCTGGGTGCCCGGGCTTGGGACCCCCGGGTGCCCGGCCACCTCCCAGCCGCCCCCTGTACGGGCAGGGTGCTTGGCCCCTTCGCCCCGGGTGCCCAGCCGAACCTGGGCGCAGGTCTCTGACCGGTCCGGGTGTCCGGCCCCCTTTGCCCCGGGTGCCCGGACCACTCCGCGAAGGCATGTGTGCCTCTTTGGGTCTTTGCCCTTGTATCCCCTCCCCTCTCTTATTCCGTCCGTAGACTATAAGTACCCATCTACTAGCTTGTTTGAGGGGTTAGCAAAGTATTTAGAACACAAAGAGAGAGCTTTGCTCATCTTCCTCCTCTAGGAGATCTAGACCTCCTCTTGGAGAAGCTCCTCTTGGAGATCAAGCCCTTGGATGCAACACCTCACCTAGTGGGAAGAACTTTTACCCTAGTGCTATTTTCCTTGAATTGTTCATGTAATCTTGTGGATCTCATGTATGCTACTCTAGTGGATGTGATATTTGGGTTTGTTTGAGTGATTTGTGCCTTGCATTCTTGAGTGTTCTTCCTCTTTTTCCCCTCCAAGTGTGAAAAGATCCCCTCTAGGGTTTCACCCTACAACAATAGGTTTAGGCTAGTTATAATTGCCCCTCTCAGATTTAATTCAATTTGAACTAATCCTCTGTTTATGCATCCCTATGTGTAACCCAACAAGGCCTTAGAGCATCTCTAACAGACTCCTTCTATTGCGAACCTGTAAAGTGAGTTTACAGTTCGCGGAATGCCTCGGATACGGTCGAAAACATCCGTGACAGAACAGAAACTGAAAGTGAACCTATAAATTCTGAAATCAGAACTTCGTGCAAAAAATCAAATGACTTCAGTAGAACTAGTAGCGTTCATAGTTCATGATCATCATACATAGCCTATGTGCACAAAATAAACCGGCTTCAGTAGAACTAGCTGCGATGACGGACATCGTCAGTCATCGTCATCGAAGACGCGGTCGATGCAGATGTCATCCTGTGCCTTGGCTTCGCGGCGCCATGCCTCGAAGTTGTCGTCGAACTCCTACGCCTTCTCAAGCCCCTGCTCAAGGAGGACTGCACCGAGGTCGACGACGCTGCTCTACCTCCTCCTCCTCCCACGCACTACGCGCAATGATGGCGGACTCGAAGACGTCCGCCTCCGTTGAGGGAGGAAATCCTTCGGCCCGATGACGCCATCGCCACACTGCTCCGGCTCCGCCTCTAGCTCCCTCTTCACCGCGCGGAGGGGCGGGAGCTCCTCCTGCTCCCCTTTCACCGGCGTGAGGGGTGCATGGGAGCTCAACCCCCTGGCAGAGCTGCCCGCGCCGGAGGTCAACCGTGCATGTATGCGGTCGTACTCCTCCGTCTCACTGCGGAGGAGTGACGTGGCAGCTCTAAGCCGCGGTTCGTGTACTTCCGGGAGGCTTGCTTCCTCATGGCGTCAGCTTTGGCGCACCGCTGCCGCTTGGGGTCGTCGCTACCACCGGTGCGGCGGCCCAAGCTCCACATCCCGCGCCACATGGTGCAGTGCGGAGGTGGATTGGAGTCACCGGCAACGAGAAATCGAAAGGGGAGAGGGGGGACTGCGGCGGCGCGGGGATAGGGTTTAGCCTCGTATACTCGTCGCGAACCCGCAGTTATACTGCACGAGGGGGTTTTTCCGGGCCACTGTAAAATCATTTACGGGCCGGGCAACTATATGGGCTCTAGTCTGGCCCAAAAAATGGGCCAAACGCGTATAGCCGCCGGATTTTTACAGTTTGCGCATTTTTATGGAGTCTATTAGAGATGCTCTCACACATCTCTTTCTATCCGGATGACATGGTTGTTTTCCTCAACCCCGTCAAGTCGGAGCTTCGAGCCGTTCAAAGGTATTCTGGAGAATTCGGGAGGTCCCTATCTGCTGCGAGCAGCTTGATGAGATGGATATTGCCAGCCCCCTCGATGCCCTTATCTCGTCCTTCCCTTCCAAGTTCCTTGCTTTGCCACTGTCCCTGTGTAGGCCACGGAAGATTGACTTTTGGCCTCTCCTGGACAAGCTTCGCGCCAGGCTAGCCTTCTGGAAGCTTATGCTATTTTATAGGACACCGATAACTGCCACACGTGTGGTGTATCAGGTGGTTGTGCCGCACGCCTCGTGTGGCATGGAGATGAACCCGCCCGCACGACCGCGTCCGGGCGCGCGCAGCCACAGCCCGCACGTCCGGTGTGTGGCAAAACCGCCCACACGTCCGGGCCAAACGACCGCGCTGCCTGCACGACCCAGCACGCCAGCCGTCCCGAGCTCTTTCCGATCCCCAGTCCACCCTGCCGCCATTGTCTCGCACCTCTCGATCCTCTACCTCCGTCGCCTTCCTTCTCTGGTTGCCATGGCAACCAGTGCAGATCCCTAGCGCCTTTCCCACAGCTAACCACCCACCCCACCCCCCTACACCCCTCCCACCCCCTACCCCCTCCCACCCTTCCCTGCCCTCCCAAGACGACGAGCTAAAACAGGTGGATCCCCGATATCCTTCTGTTTCTCGACCTTCTTTTGTACAAAAATCTGAATTTGCAAAATTTGCCCACGAAGATGGCGACTGGATCCACGCTATCAGGGCAAACACCCCACGAATTTGTGTGTCTTTGCATTTGCCACCAACATACGCCAGATCTGCCATATACTATGCTAGACTTGTGCCAAGCTTCTGGGTTCTTCGCAATACCCGGCCAGGGCAATGTAGCTATCCCAATAAGATATGAAAGGCTTGATGCGAGTAGTTGGTAGCGTAGTAATCACTATAAAATAGGGAGAGAAAGGAGGAATTTGGCATGGGGAGGGAGGAAAAATAATTGCCACTTGTATCTAACGTCAGTTGCCATCTATCGTTGTCCGTAGTTGCCACCATGTTATATTATTACTTGCCATCCTATTTTATTTTCTGTTGCCATCACTTCAAAATGATAGATGGCATCCAGAATTCAGAAAAGAAAAATGGAGGTGCATGTCCTACTTGCCATGAGGTGTTGGTTGCCTACGCAAGAAATGTTATGAGATTGCCGTGTTATCTTCTACGTGCAAACAGCAAGAACGCTTTTTGCGGATTGTTGATGCATTCTTGTTCATGCAGTGACTAAAAGCACAGTGGCAGAAAAGAAAAAGCAAAAGAATGAATCACGAAGATGGCACTGATCCTTGGCTTTCTCAAAGGCTGGAAACGCCACCTTGGGATGCAGCAGAGTACAATCAACTCATTTCTTCAGGGCCATTGCTGCCACCACTAGAGCACTACACGGGCATCGGTACGATGCATGATAAACAAAGAAGAAACACTTTCCATGTTCGTGACGATGAAGATGTCATTCTACTTATGTCCTACAATCTACTTTTTAGCAGATTCTTATGACCAAACCACAATCAGGGGGGCAACATGGCAAGTTTCGTCACAGGGCGCTAACGCTGACAAATGTACGGGCAACCAACTTCAGCTAGCTAATGTGGCAAATCAAGGTAACGCATACGAAAAAGGAACTTATTGTTGTGGACATGAAATTAAACTTGCAAGGATGGCAAAAGACTCACGAGTTATATCGGAAAAAATGTAGGACCTTCATGTAGCACGTGGCATCAGGCAGCAACCATGTACCTGCCATCAACGTCATACACAGGTGAGCGCATGAAAGTGAAGTTGTGGAAAGTGAGTTAGGAGAAAGGAACATATATGACAGCTGCAGTTGCCATGCCTGGACAGCTTCGGTTGCCATGGCTGGACAAACTGCAGTTGCCATGCCTGGACAACTGCAGTTGCCATGTATAATCAAATGTGACTGCAATGTCTAAACAACCATGGATGACAAGTGTGAACAAATCTGTGTGGCATGGTTGGACCACTACATGTGCCATGTTGAACAAACTACAGTTGCCATGCAATGACCAACTGCTACCATGATCGCAGGTTGTTACGGTGGAACCACATCGGCAAACATCTCATGGCAAGCTTCACAGTTGCAGGAAAGCGCTATTGCAGATAGAGCACATCAAATTGGAATGCAGACCACACAAGATCGGCACATGCGGCACAACAAGGTAAAAAAAGTGAAAACAGAAAATAGTACTGCATTTGCTTTTGTGGGGAATAGCATGTGAAGAAGTAGATTTGTAATGGTGGTGGTGGAAAAAACAAAAAAATTGCTACCAAGTGGTCATGTGCAAAAGAGACGTATATTGTCTTCGGGATTTGCCAATTGCTATAAGAGTGTGTGCAACATTCATGATTCTTCACATTTGCGTATTGAGCTCAAGCCTAGAATACAAAGTTTTGATGCTAGAGTATACTAGTTGCTATGTGTTGGCAACAGTAGTTGCCATGTATGCTGGATTGTATCTGCCATTGCTATGTGCTGCAAGTTCTGATGCTGAAAGAAGCTGGTTGCCATGTGTGGGCAACAGTAGTTGCCATGTGTGTTGGACTATTTCTGCCATTGCTATATGCTACAAGTTCTCAAGCTAAAAGATGCTGGTTGCCATGTGTTGGCAACGGTAGTTGCCATGTGGTTGGACTGTAGCTGCCATTACTGGAGAATTACAGTTGCCATGCATGGCCATATGCAGATTCACGGTTTGCTGTGTGAAATGATGTCATGCAAAATCACATGCAGTTGCTGTACTCCGTTACGATACACATGACATTCAAGCAAAATCTTACGCTCGTACCTGATTTTTTTAATGCAGGACCTTCAACTACAATTAACAGCGGCGCGGGGACATCTACTGCGGGGAGCTCTGAGCGCATGGAAGACGCGTTCCACCAGCGAGCCAACACTCATGCCACAAACAATGCCGATTCAGTGTCGGAAATGGCAATCGTGCCAGCAATACCGACAAGCACACATGTGCACACCAGCACAAGCAACACTCAAGCAGGTGAAACAGCCGCCGATACTGAAGTGAATGATGAAACCGATGACGAAGCACAAGGGGATGAAGATGGTGGGCAATCAGAAATCATGGTACCCCAGCCACCGTATCTTGGGCAGAGATTTGATTCATTTGCAGATGCAAAGGAATTCTACCAGACATATGCAAAGTTCCATGGGTTTGCGGTCAACACCGAATACCATAGGAAAATTAAAAAAACTAATGAGTACAGCAGAGGTGAGATGAGGTGCTACAAGGCACGAAGAAACAAGAAGGGCAAAGGTGATGCGCCTGTCGTTCCGGAACGAAAGAGAGGTATCATTGTCAAGACGGAATGCCCTGTCCGGTGTAAGCTGAACGTAGATGGAGCACAGTGGGTGGTCACTGAATATTTTGACGAGCACAACCACGAGCTAATAAAGAAGTTTGACCTGGTAAAATTTCTGACCGCCCACAGAGGATTCACCCCCCTCGAGAAGAAATTCATAAAGCTGCTACATGATTGTAACGTCGGTCCATCAAGAATGGTGCAGATACTCTCCCTCATCCACAGCAAAAACGGGTCTCTGAGTAGCATGCCCTACCTACCAGTAGACGTCACAAACCTAAAGGCAAAGTACCGTAGAGAAAGCAAGTTCGCTGACATAGAAGCCACGATAGCCTACTTCAATGAGAAAGCGAAAGAAGATCAAGATTTCTTCTACAGGATAAGATTGGACGATGAGGACCGTGTCAGGAACATGTATTGGGTGGATGGTGCTGCAAGAAGAGCCTACAAACATTTCCGAGGCTGCATTTCTTTCGACGCGACATATCTCACTAATATGTACAAGATGCCACGCGCTCCATTCATAGGAATAAATAACCACAATCAGTCATTGCAGTTCGGATGCGGGCTCGTTCAGAATGAAGACACGGATGGGTACGTTTGGCTGTTCAAGACCTTCTTGGAGTGCATGGGTGGACTTGCTCCGATGAACATAATAACAGACCAGGATTTTAGGATGCGTGCAAGCATAGAGGAGGTCTTTCCGTTGGCAGTGCACAGGCACTGCAGGTGGCACATTATAAAGAAGGCTGAGGAGGCACTAGGACCGTTCTTTGCTAACCATCCAGACCTGCACAAGGCATTCGAGCTGTGCGTGGACCACAGCTTGACGGTGGAGGAGTTTGAAAGGAGCTGGATGGCTATGATTGAAACATATCAAGTCCAAGACCACGAGACGCTTGCTAGCTTGTGGGAGAAGCGAATGTACTGGGTGCCGGCCTAGTTCATGCAGTGCTTCTTCCCGTTTCTGCAGGCTACACAGCGCAGTGAGGGGTTCAATGCTGTTTTGAAGCAGTACGTGAGCCCTGGCAACTCATTACTACAGTTTGCCAAGCAGTACACCGCTTTGCAACAAAAAATACTGGGATCCGAGCTATAGCAAGAAGCAAACACCGCGCTCAAGCAGCCAAAATTGCTAACTTATTTACCAATGGAGAGGCAGATGAGCAAGATATACACCAACATGATTTTTAACAAGTAAGTCAGTTGTGTTACAATCTTATTTGCACAAATCATGAAGGTACCAGGTGCCATGTAGAATGCAATGCAGTTGAAATGCTTATTTGAAAATGATGATTGTGTTGAAAATTAGCCATTAGGTACAGAGTAAACATGATATGTAGTTGTCGTGCTTAATGAACTACAGTTTGCCATGCTTAATGAACTGCAGTTTGCCACGTTCACTCAACTGCAGTTACCATGTTTGCATAACTGCAGTTGCCATGTTTGATGAACTACAGTTGCCATGTTTAATGAACTGCAGTTGCCATATTTAATGAAATGTAAATTCCAATGGCCATGATGGTATGGAATGCAAATGCCAAATTGAAGTTGTTATGTAGTTGCCATGTTTAAAGGAAATGCAGTTGCCATGTTTCATGAACTGCAGTTGCCATGTTTACTCAACTGCAGTTGCCATGTTTAATGAACTGTAGTTGCCATGTTTGAACGAATTGTAATTCCATTGGCCACAACAAACAAAAGGTGCTACAAAAAACTTCACACAAGAGTTTAACAAAAACCACACAAAACTTGCAGATTCCAGGAAGAAATAAAGCGTGCCAGCATGTACACGGCTTTCCAGGTGGACGAACATACGTTCAAGGTGTGTTCTATCATGGGCATGTCGGATTCAGAACCTGAAGACCCAGACAAGGGAAGGAACTACTTTGTGAAGGCATCGATAAGCGAAGGCGAATACTACTGCCAATGCTGCAAATTCGAATGGGACGGGATTGTGTGCTGTCACATTCTAAAAGTAATGGACTTGAACGCGGTGACACGAATGCCCCGCCATTTCATTAGGCGGCGATGGACTTGGGACGCTGACGACGCATTGGCGCCACAAACATCAAACGCAGTTTTGGCCGTGCATGACGAGAGACCAGAGTCAACCATGGAAGCCGTGAGGCACGTTGTGTTGACAAAGAACTATGCTGAACTAATTGATGAAGCGTGCAAGAGTGATGAGACAGCAAGGGTCGCAGAAAAACACAAGAAGGCCCTCAAAAGAGAGCTTGATGAGATCAAGAAGAGGAAAGCTGAGGAAGCCTTACACAGGTTCCCCCGCACATCAAGTGTGCCTTCGTCCACAGGGCCATCATCTGAAAACTCGGAGGTAGGATCTGGAACAGCAAGCACACAAACACAGGTTAGGAACCCGCCCCGTTCCATCACAAAAGGGCGTCCAAAAGAGATACGATACAAATTGGGATTGGAGATTCAAGCAAAACATAAGAAACCAAAGAAAGGGACGGGCAATCCGTAAACAACATTGGAGCACTTTGACTTGGTCCATGGTGACATTTTTTTGTAATCTAGATGTTCTAAATTTTGTAAAAACTGGAGAATGACTCTTCAGGTGCATCAGAAACATTTTCGTTGGGAAAGAACGGCGAAGTCCATCCGAACCCTCCAATGAAGAAATAAGAGGGCAGAAGAGTACGCTAGCTAGCGGAGCCTGAAAACGCTTGCTTGCGCCCCACCCCTACGGAAACTATTGCCTATGCTTGCTGCTCGCTCAGTGTCAGTAGAAGGGATGCATTGTATTATTTGGTCTACGTACCGGAACTGATAACATTCGAGGAGATCGAAAATCTCTGAATTTCTGCGAAACGAATTTACATATTTATTGCCAGAAGCGAGGAATACCGCTCGGAAGCCCGATTGAACCTGTCCTCATTCACTGCTATATTTTGGAATTCCTCTTCCAACTCGTCCCGGAATGGGCGTTATGGCAAAGAACAAGAAGAAAAAGACCGGCTTTGCTTCTTTCGTGATTCACGTAGATTGGAATTCACTTTCTTTAGGGCACCTTCGGCGAGGACTCAACTCAACAGAGAATGATTTGACAAACATTGATCCATGCTTGGCCTTAGCCTGAGCTCAACTCTGATGCCAGCTACACCGCGCTTTCTTTCCGACCGACCTGACGTTCCGAGGTACTACTTCGCTATCGGTCACCCAGGAGTATTTAGCCCCAAAATCATGCTAAGAATAGCTAGGATTTCCAGAAGAAGATGCCATTCGTTTGATGAGAAATAAAAAGGAATATCGAATTGTATCCGAGGAACAGGGGGATAGGAACCGAACTGTCTCACGACGTTCTAAACCCAACTCACGTACCACTTTCATCGGCGAAGGCGGAAACAGTTCCGGTTTTATTAACCTGATTCCTATTCATTTACCGGTAAAGGAAGGAAACAACTCCTAGCTCAATTTAGGATCAAATGTAGGAACCTCTTTTTTTTACGCGACAGGAAAAAGTGACTACGAATTCCCCGTAAAAATGCCATGAAGGAATAGCTGCAGTTGCCACGTGTATGGCACTGAATTTGCCATGTTACTTGAACTGAATCTGCCATGCAATTTCTACTGAATTTGCCATACCATTTCTACTGAATCTGCCATGCCATTTCTACTGAATTTGCCATGTTATTTTTTACTGAATTTGCCATCTTATTTTTTACTGAATCTGCCATGTTAGTTGTACTGAACATGCCATGTTAGTTGTACTGAATCTTCACCGCGTAGATTTCCATGTTCAGTCAGCGCATTTTAGTCACACATATTGTATTCTGGTGCAAACTATGGGAAACAAGCTGAAACGGTCTCGTGCAGCAACCGCACAGGTTATTGTTGCGTGATCAAACTACCATGCTAGCCGGTACAGTTAGCAGTGCAAAAAACCCCCAAAAAGCCAAACAAGAAAGAACGATAACTTTCACTAACCATGAGTGATCAACTACATTTGCCATGTTTTCAGACATCAAGGACGCATTCAAAACACCATGCTGGTACTACCAACCCACAAGCACATAATAATACTGAAAACACATAAACGTATCTGCTGTCAAACCTAAGTAGGTTCACATCCACACATATATTACAAACTATTCAAATGTCACTCACACGCCACCACTGTATACTAGGCTACGGGGAGATGCAGTCATAGCATATTACAAGGACATAGTTTTGAAAAAACAAGGTAATACCTTACATTCCTCGGCAACAGAATGTAAGGTAGGCGTTCGGTCAGGAGCATCACGTGATCACTTGTACTTCTTGGCGGCTTTCTTCACAGATTTCTCTATGAACTCACGTGCGTTGGACCGCGTGTTGAAATCTTCATTCATCAACCAGTTCCATGTGTAAATTTTGCGGAGCTCGACGACCATTGCAGTTGTGACGACAGGAACCCGTCGACCTTCCCACTTTGCAAGGTATTCCAATGTGTGGAAGCCGCAGTCGTGCCTAAACAAGAAAAGATTCAGGTTAACTCACAAGAACATATAGAAAAAAATCATAAACTTCAATTCAGAGGTGACAAAAAGAGAGGGTGAGCATTGTTTGGAGGACACATGAAGAAAAGATGGGAAAATACCGGTTTCCTTGCTTCGTAGTCGCCACGTACTCAATTGGAAAATGTCTGATCTGGACCTTTGAGTTTTCATAGTGACGGTTCCATGTCTCTTTGAGGTTGTTGATGAAGTATTCAGCATGCATAGTAACGTCTGCATCAGCTTCTGAACGCATTGAATCAAGCACCTCAAAACGTTGGTTCTTCAGGTCAAGGCAGATCGCGTAGTGGTGACCACACTTGTCATGTGGGTCGTGTGGTGCAAGCTCCTGGAACATGGGGAACAAGACCTGCAAACAAAAATGAAGGAAAGAAAAGAAGCAGAGCTCACATTAAGAACAGAAATGATGTAGTTGGGAAAATGACATGTAGAGATATCACCGGTTACACTAACAAGGCACATGAGTGACTACGAAAGCATCAAGGGTCCAAGAAAAGTGGACCAACGTATAATGTTTAGTTGTAGTGGGTAATTAAAAGAAGTTGCCGTCCATGTATGAACAAAGTTGCCATGTATTTAGTTTGAAGTTTGCACATAGGTTGTATTAGGAAAGCAAATCAGAAGTCATTTTACATGGCAGCTGTTGCCACATGAAACAGCTGTCACAAAACAGGGTGTAGCCCACATCTGAAGCATAGCTACTGGCAAAAAAATAACATGGGAGGAAAAAAATGTGCAAAAAAGGAAGGAGTACTCACACATTTCTTCATTGTGAGCTTGAAATCACCATGCGCAGCAAAATGCTTCCTTAGGATTTTGTGGTGGAAGTCACCATCCCATATTTTGCACGTCATAATGTACTGCATGATTGTTTTGTCGGGATACATATCCATATGCCCGTTGATGAAGTCAATCCCACATGCAACTACATTCTTCGACATTTTACCGAGTGGCCTCACAGACTCGGCAAGATCACCCAGGTCGACGTACGTCGCATCACATTGTATGATCTTGGTTCTGTCTAAACATGAGCTGTATGAAAATGATATAACATGAAAGAATCATGTCTACTAAGTGAGAAAAAGAAATAAAACGTAAACGGAGCATATCTAGAAATATCAAAAGGATGAATAGTAAAAAGAGCAAAGCAAATGAGAGGTTTATGTGGGTGTGGTCATTACGCTTTCAGCTCCTTCATGTGATTGTTGTTGGACCTCGCATTTCCAAAGCGCTTGACAATATCGTACGGCTGGTTTTGATCCTTTGTGGCCTTGACTTCCGGCTCATAATCATCCGCGGGTGGCGCGTGAACTACCCTACGCTGCCTCACAGAACCAGGGTGCACTTCTAATGGTATCCTCAAATACGGACTCAGCAGGCACGTTGGAACTTGATTGGCCCTGACCTCATGAGGACCTCCTCTGCAATGCTGACTCCTCAATCCTGCGGTAAGCTTCATCAAGTGACGGCATAATCTCCTCAGGGGTAGCTGCACGGATCAAAAAAGTGGGTTAGGAATCCTTGGAAAACAAAACGAATCTAGTTTGAAATGAAGGTTGCAGAAATATGAGATGTAGGCACAGAAGGTAGGGAGTTGCCATGTGCAGGCAACTCCAGTTGCCATGTGCAATGCATTGTAGTTGCCATGTGACAACAACTACAGTTGCCATGATCTATCAACTGCAGTTGCCATGTGCTTGCAGAATGGAAAAATGGAGTATGGCAACAGAAAAATGTAGGTGACAGCGTGCAAGCAAATCCAGTTGCCATGTCCATCAGATAACATTTGCCATCACAAGTGAGAACCCAAAAAAATGCTTGGAAAAAAAGTCAGACTAAAAAGATGTATACACGAATATGATAAACGCATAAAGAAATCTACCTTGCACAACCGGCTCTGCGAACTTCACAGCCTTCTTGCCCTCGACCATTGGTTGCGCCATCATTGGGGCCATGCCTGCCGGGAAAGCAAAGGCAACTGGTGAAGGATCTTGCAACACTGGTTCATCTTGACTGCGATCAATGCCAAGGCTACAGCTCGGTGGGGGTGAAGGCCATTGGGTGCCTCTCCTGCCTACTGGCCGGACCGCGAACAGCTTGCTGGGCAGAATCCAAGGGTGAAAGTTCAACAAACATTTCTGCATCGGCTGCTGCAGAGTCATCAGGCTTATTCGTAGGACGGGGCGTGCTGTCAGTGGTATCAGTCGCAGCTTTCTTGACAATCTTCTTGTTTGGGCTATAGGGGACACCGATGTTGACTGGGAGCTTAGAAGTGTGCAGATTTAAGTTGGGGTTATCCACTGCGGGTAAAGACGCAGTCTGCTCCGCACGTTCACCTCCGTCAGTCGTGCCCGGCTTGCCACCTAGGTCGGTTGTACTCCGGTCTTCCGTTCTCTCCATAACATTGCTTCTGGCAGGTGGTGGGAATAGTGTGGACGCAGGCACATAACCAGAGTCATCTCTGCTGCTCCTAGCTACAGCAGGCGCGTTGGGTGTGTCTGCAGATTGCTTGCGGGGGCTACGACGCCTAGGTGGAAGACCAGCTCGCGCAACGGTCACCTTGGCAACCTCTGGAGCACCAGAAGCTGGAGCTGTTGTGCCAAGAGTCTCACCTATGGATGGCATATCATTATGAACTATCGCCTCAGCCCTTTCTTTCATGGACGAAGAAGTGCCACCACCCACGCGCTTGGAATCCGTGTCAGATGAGCGGGAATCTTCCTTGGTTAGGTTGATCTCGGGGGCGTCCACTTCAACACTTGCTGATCGGGTCGCATGGCTCATAGTAGCATCCTTCATTGCTAGCAGAGTGGGCAATATTTCAGCAGTCTTGGCAGATACCGACTCATCACTCCCAGATGTACGGATGCCTGCTGTCGTAGCCTGCACATCTGCAACCGGCGGAGATGTTCGGCCGCTTGCATCAGAGCTAGTGGGAACAGTGGACGGTGCAGCAGCAGGTTTGTGCACTGGCGCCTCATGAACGTTTGAGTTGCCACCTGTCGACAGCTTTGAGTGTATGCATTCGAGTGGGTCCCTGGGGTTCTGCTTCGTCACGCGTGTGGTAGTCTTCTTCACCCTGAAAAACACACACGAACATTGTTAGATGAACAGATGATAGTTTCCATGTAGGTAGAATAAGAGTTGCCATGTGGACCAGTTAGCAATTGCCATGCGTAACAAGCAGCAGTTTGCCATGGTAGACATCTTAAAAAATGTAAGAAATGTGTGATGTGCCAGGAATGCCATTTCAAAACTAGGTGTGGATGAGTGCACAAACAGATGGAAAAGCTGGTAGTTGCCATGTAGGTGGAATAAGAGTTGCCATTTTTCCTGGTTAGCAGTTGCCATGCAAAAACAGGCAGGGGTTGCCATGTAGTAAGAAGAAATAGAGCATGGGAGAAACAGCAGTTGCGATGTGGGACTGATGGCAGTAGCCCATGTGGCAAGCTGAACAGCTGCATTGAAAGGCAAAAATATAGCAATATGGCAATGAAGAAAGAACATGGATAACCTACTTCTTGACTGTCTTCCTCAAATCTGGCAACACGACAGGATCACCGGTGTTGGACGTCGACGTACGAGGAGATGACCTAGTGGAATGCATGTCACCAGCAATAGAGGCACCCTTGTTCAATCGAGCAGAAACACGGGTTGGCGTTGGTGCTTGTTTCTTCGTAACTGCTCATCCACCAGCTGTCGCCTCGCTGCACATATAAGAAAGAGGCAAAAAAAGGTGCCAAGTGTCAGACACGAAAATCATTGCCACGCTTAGCAAAAACAAATGGAAAAAGGGGGTCAGTCTGTTCGAAAGGATAGACAAAACAAAACACTAAAAAAGAAGTCGAACCTCCTCCTAGCAGCTAAGGGATCGGTCCTAGGTCTCTTGACAGGAGAGCCCTGCCCAACCTCCTCTGGATCCCTCCCCCTCTTTGAGGGCGACACCCCTTGCCTCTCGCAGCTGTCTGTTCTTTGACTTTCTCCGGTGAGGGGACATCTGGTACACCCTTGCCCTTCTTACCACCTGCACGAACATCGACATGTTCATCATCATCGGTGTCATGTTGCACGTTCTCCATGTCATCGTCGTCGTCCTTGTCCAGAGCTGCATCTCCATCTAGTTCATCTTGTGTGTCGGGAAGCTCCTGCGAGCTATTGTAGTTGTACCGACCACGGCAACCAGTTGGCTGATGTGTCCGTTCTGCAACAAATGGAGTGAACTGCCTCGCAACCGCGTCGCTGTCAGAGCCATTAAGGGACGTCCAACCCTCAACCAACTTCCCGAGCAAGCTGGTCATTCCGGATGCAAACTGCCCAATTAGATGCTCAACAGGTGCCCTCGCCTGTGCACGAAACAAGAAGCAGCAGTAACCAACCGTATTAAAGTCACGTGCACAAGATCAAATAAACCAAACACAACCATAGATATATATATCCTTGATTACCTCAACAGGACAAGACGGAGCTGAGTGCACGTCCATCCACTTTCCAAAGTTTTGAGGCCCACCAAACACGCTGTAGTCTATAGCATGCTTGGCCATCAGCTGGAAAAAACCAAAAAAAACAGCTAGCATGTAAAGAGAGAAAACAATGAACACTAACTAACAGTTCATGTATTACAAAAATAAAAATAAAAAAGAGGAGGAGGATAGAAGTTTCAAAATGGATGGCAGAGTTGCCATGTGGCGTCAGACATGGATACCATGCGCAGACAGCCATGGCTAACAAGGTAGTCATCTCTTGTTAGCCACAGACGGTTGCCGTATGGGGATTTTTTTCATATGTTATGCAGCGTCAAAATTAAAAGAATGTCGTGCAAAGAAAGAAGCCAGAACTAACCTGCAGTTTCCCGTATTTCGTATCAGTTATCTTGTCCGCGGCAAGCACAGCCTTGACAGCATCGTAAGTCCACGCAGAAACAACAAACTTGTGTGGAGGCGGCGGCCTCCTATCCCAGTAAAGTCCATAGTGGACAGATCAAGACGATCGACGTACATGAGCTGATGTACAACAATTTAAAAAGAAAAAATATCAGTTGCCATCATGGCATTTTGCAAAAAAGAAGCTAACGTATGTTCCTTCAATCATCAAGTTGGAGGGCATGAAGAAGGAAAGAGTTGCCATGTATTTCTGTTAGTTGCCATCTATATGTGTTAGTTGCCATCTAGTTATGTTGGCAGTTGCCATCTATTATGTTGGCAGTTGCCATCTAGTTATGTTGGCAGTTGCCATCTAGTTATGTTGGCAGTTGCCATTCTAGTTATGTTGGCAGTTGCCATCTTGTTATGATGGTGTTGCCACAATGTCACCATCATGGTTGCCATGCATGCTCAAGGAGCTAGGAGTGTTTGCAAAAGAGTAGTACAAAAATACCATTAAATGGAGTCGACAACCCTTCTGGTACATCTTGTTTGAGAATGCATCATGCAGGAAGTCCGCAATGAACTTACACCAATTCATGTTCTTCACTTCTTTCAGTTTTGCCTGCACGACACAAATTTCAGGACAAGAAGTTGCTGCATCAGAAGTCAAAATGGGAAAACATCAAAAAACTGGCAGTGACTAGCTTACAGATGACATAGGAGTCAAAAGATTGAAGGAAAAAATGAAGGAGTAGAGATAGAGCATTCACCAGGATGGGGAAGCATTTGTTGCTTGGGCGAAGAGATGTGGTCGGCGCAAAAACAGCTGAGATTAGGTACATGAGTAGCTTCATCTTAAAAACTTCGCCATGGGTTTTCATGCCCTCCAGCGAATTTGCCAGCACGGTCGTGTTCGGCATGGATGTCATCCCAGGAAACAAACGGGCAAACAACGTTTCCTCAATCGTATTATTGACATCATACGGGACTTTGATTTCTCCACGGGGCACATCCAACGTGCAGAACACGGATTCCTCGTCTAACGACAGTCTTCCACGTCCCGGAATCACAAATTCCCTGGAGGCGGGCTCGTAAATCTCACCAAGCCAGTCGCATATAGGGTTCACTAGATTCTTGCACTGAACATCCATCAGAGCCTGCATCCCCAACTCAGTAGCAGCTCCCTTCTGGTCGTCGGTGAATCCCTCGGTCAATATAGTCAGGCGTTCCTGTGAAGCCCTATTGCGATTATGTTTCTTCTTCTGCAAAACAGAGAAATGATCATTTGTTGCCATGTTTCACTATCATGAAGGTTTAGACCCTATCAGACGATTGCAAACTCAACATGACATTCAAAACATATGGGGGAAGGGGGCTGGGGGGTGGACAGTTACCTCATCGTCGTCTGTTGTCTGTCTAGTTGCGCGATTCTGCCGCGGTAACTCCATGAAATCATCATCATCGTCTTGATTATCGCCGTGAGCCATTCTACTGAGGTAAGAACAAAGCAAAATGTCAGGGTGAAAATGAAAGTATGAAGTAAGCAGTTGCCACCTAACAGAATGTACTTGCCACATGGGCTCAATTGAAAGTGGCAAAAAGTTTAGGCAATATCGTATGAACACCCACACCCCCTATGATTGTCCAACAATAAATGTGGCAACAAAACACATTGGCTTCATTTGAAAAATGTACAGGTCATAAGGCACTTGAAACAAAATGCTGAAGTTGCCATGTTAGCACAAGATAGTACGAAAGAAAGGCACAAATCTTCGGCTGCACAAACATATAATGTGGCAACTCACACTCTGTCCTCATACAAAAAATGAGTTGTCATATATTCAAAGGCAAATGTACTAGGTTGAAATTTCCATATGTTAAAATGCAAGACAATTCAAAAATTGTTGAAAACATCTACTGAACAACCTGTAATGTGGCAACTCACACACTGACCTCATATTAAAAAATGAGTTGCCATGTAGTACGGCCAAATATGTTTCAGATATCACAAGTTTGCATGGCAAAACACAAAATTGAGTATATGGTACAGTGAATTTGCCACATTATCCTGCCTACATCATGGCAATAGCCATAGTGTGTTAACAGAAATACTTGCCACATGGAAATCATACTTGTGGCAACTGGCACATTTGATCAGGAAATTAGTTGTCATCCAGTGCACATAGTTGTCATATATTCAAAGGCAAATGTACTAGGTTGAAAATGCCATGGTAAAATACAAGACAATTCAAAAAGTGTTGAAAACATTTACTGAACAACCTGTAATGTGGCAACTCACACACTGACCTCATATTAAAAATGAGTTGCCATGTAATACGGTCAAATATGTTCAGATATCACAAGTCAGCATGGCAAAACACAAAATTGAGTCTATTGTACAGTGAATTTGCCACATTATCCTGCCTATATCATGGCAACAGCCTTAGTGTGTTAAACAGAAATACTTGCCGCATGGAAATCATATTGTGTGGCAACTTACACATTTGATCGGGAAATTAGTTGCCATCCAATGCACATAGTTGCTGAAACTGCCATGACTACCTATTTACTACACTTTATCATGCCTACTGCATGGCAACAGCCATAGTGTGTACACAAAAAAGTTGCCACATGGAAAACAAATTTGTGGCAACTGACACAGTTGATCAGGGAATTAGTTGCCATCCAGTGCAGATAGTTACTGAAACTATCATGTCTACCTTCATACTGCACTTTGAAATACAACTACCTAGATCTAGGGTTCATTGGCAACTATCATAACCTGAAATTCATCAACAAAGAACTTCCTACACTGATCGCAAATAGCATTTTGAGACAAATACATAACTAATGGATAGAAAAACACCGGCTCAATCCCAAGGCAGAACCAGGATGTGGCTGCGGGCAGGCCGAGCCACACCGGCATGACAGCCGCGGCGGCGGCGGCCAAACTGTGCAATGCCACCGAAAACGACCAGCACAGGACTACGCCGCCGGCAGGAATGCCGGAGCATCGCGAATCCGCCTGAATCTCGATGAATCTCGAGCGGAACATTGACCACAGAGGAGAGGGGAGAAATGCAAGGAAGGAACGTGACCGTGGGAAGGAGCATTACCTTCACTCTGTAGGCACTCCGGCGAATACGCTCCGGTCCGGCGAGTCCCACCGACGGGCGCGAATGCCGTCGACTCTTCCGCCTCCGCCGTCGCCTTCTCCTCTCGCCTTCTCTTCCAATCGAATGAACTGCGGGGTGGGTTGGGTGAGTAATGAAGTGGAGAGTAAATGGAACCGTGAGGGGAGGAGGGGCGAAGTGCGCGACGTGGTTGACGGCAACCGCAGTTCGGGCGTGGCGTGCGGGCGCAGAGCAGTTCCACCACATGCCTCCGAGTGGCAACCGTTGACCGCGGAGGGGGCAACCGGCGTGTGGGCGAACACCCTCACACACCACACACGCGACTTGTCCTATGTGGCACACAAAATCAGCCAAAACGTGCCAAGATTCATGCAGAAACTGTTGAACGGCGATTGAGGCGTGTGGTTGAGTTGGCTAATGCCCACACGTGTGGGCGTTATCTTTTTCGATTTTATATGGTGGGAAGATTGATCTTGTTTAACTCCGTTATCTATTCCTTTGCCGCCTACTGGCTGTCCACAATTGAGCTGCCTCGTTGGTTGCGCTAGGAGATTGGCCGCATTCAGCGCCACCTGGCTCTGCCGTGGGGCTGAAGGTTGCCACAGTGGGAACTGTAAGGTGGCATGGACCAAAATTTGCCGTCCTAAGCAGCTTGGCGGCCTTGGGGTGATCGACCTCACACTCTTCAGCACTGCCCTTCGCCTCAAATGGCTCTCGCATGAGCGGCTGTCGCCTTCCAAGCCTTGGTACGGCCTCCCGGTCCCGCACAACCTCAACGAGACAGCGACCGTGCGGTTTTTGTTGCGGCGGTCGGCGACGGGCTTCATGCGCGATTTTGGTTCGACGGTTGGATTGATGGCAATGCTCCCTTCCTTCTTGCACCGGCCATATTCCTGGCCTCCTCTCGCGAGCATTGCTCTGTCTCCGATGCATTGAACGGCAGCAGATGGATCATGGATCTATGTGGAAGGGTCAGCGCCGACACCCTACCTGAGTTTGTCACGCTCTGGACAGCTATCCAACGCGTGCGGCTCACATCGGGTGTTGTTGACTCCTTCTTGTGGCGTCTTTCTACTAGCGGAGAATTTTCTGTCACTTCAGCATACCGCCTCATGTTCCTTGGCTCCACTGAACTTCGTCACCTTGGCGTAGTTTGGAAGGCCTGGGCACCGGCAAACTGTCGCTTCTTCGGCTGGTTTTTTGTGCTTGTGCAGAACAGACTACTCACGACAGACAGGCTGCTTGCTAGGCAATGGCCACCGAACTCATATTTCTGCCCTCTCTACCGGTGCAATCTTGAAATGGCTGAGAAAGCGGAAGAGTAGAGAGCGCTCTCCCCCCGCCCCCTCCTACGCCGGCTGCCACTCCGGCACTGGCGTCCACCCTCCCCGCCGGCGGCCACTCCGGCCCCGGCGTCCCCCTTCCCTGCTCCCCTCCCTTTTCTCTCCATGGCTTCCGGATCCAGTAGCCCCCCCTCTGTCTCGTCAGCGCTTCAGCGGGAGCGGCCGGTCGTATCGGGGCTGGGGATCTCGGGCTCCCCTGGCTCGGCGCTTTCGTCCTCGGCGGGCGGTGGTCCGGTGGATGGCCCTGGTCTGGCGCAAGCCGAGGGCTGGCGCCGGCCGGGGCACTCCCGCAAGGCGATGTGGCCGCGTCGTCGGGCTCTGCAGCATCAGCGGGAGGTGGGCTGCAGCCCGGTCCGGGCGGCGTCCCCGTCCTCCTCGGAGCGGAGGCTGATTCCGCCGGAGCTGTATGGCCTCTGTTTCAGATGCTTCGAAGATGGCCATCGGCGTCAGGACTGCACCAACGTGCCCCCTGCTGCGGCCTCCCTGGCCATGTCTCCTCCCAGTGCAGGGAGCCTCGAAGAGCGGTGATCGCGCAGGTTGCTCGCAGGTCGGAGGCACCTCGGCAGGCACCGGCTTTGAGGCGGAGGTTGTCGGAGCCTAGGCGGAGCGCGCCGGTGGCGCCGCTCTCGCCAGTTGCGCCCAACCTCCCTTCCACGCCGCTGGGGGCGGTTATGCATGCGGGGCCGTCTGAGATCTGTGTGCTTCAGCGGTCGGAGGGCATGAACGGTCTTGAGCGGAGGCTGCATTTGGCTGTGGGGATGTACGTTGGAGGAGCTCGGCCGCCGGTCTCCTGCGAAGAGGCGGCGGTGGCGATTTCGGCACAGCTTGGGGTGCCAAGATTTCGCTTTTCCGTTCATAAGTTCCATGCGGAGGACTTTCTGGTGGTGTTTGCTGCACACGAGTTCAGGAACAAAGCACTGGCGGGTGGCGGCACCGTTCATTGAGCATCTTGGCATCAAGCTTTTCATCAAGCCATGGCTCAGGCAGGCGGGGGCGGCATCTAGGGTGATGCGGGTTCAGGTGGACATCATGATCGAGGGGATCCCGTCTCATGCTTGGGCCAGGGACACGGCGGCAGAGTTGCTCGGGAGTGCGTGCTTGATCGACAGTTTGGCGCCGCAGACAACCAGCAGGGAGGACTTGTCGTTGTACAAGCTGAGAGCTTGGTGCGTCGATCCGGACGACGTGCCGGCGTTCAGGAAGCTCTGGGTGCCGAAGCCGCCGGAGGTGAGCGTGGACCCCGCGGCGCGGCGTGCTTCATTCCGCCAGCTGCTGGAGTACCCAGCGTTCATCCACATCGGAAGGGTGAGGGACTTCTCGCCACCGGAGCTTTGGAGGCGGGCATCTGGGTCGGATAGCAGGAGTGGTCAGAGCGGGCTGCCGGACAGCTCGGGCGGCTCGTTCCAGGGAGGAGAGTGGGTTGTGCAGCCTTGGACTCGCGGAGTGTGTGATGATCGGGGTGCTGGCCGACGATCGCATTTTCCGGCCAACGACGGTGGTGGCGGCGCGCAACGCAGGTCCTACCGGGCGGCGCTGGAAGGCAGGGTGGGGCCATCTGCATGGAGGCTTCCGCACATGGGATCGGGCGCTTTGGCCGTCACACCTGCCCCGGTGGTGGCCCACGACGACCGGACTGTTCGGGAGCAGGAGCGTTCAAACGGGCTTATCCTAACGCAAAGTGAGATGCGCACAGCGCTGGGGACAGCTGGCAATCGGACCGTGCCCTCCAAGGGGCCAATCCTGGAGAACAGCGAGCTGCCCACAGAGGTGGAGACAGCTGCCAAGTCGGTACGGGCGGATCAGTGCATCCCAGAGATGGAGAGGACGTTCGCTCTGATGCATATGGTGGACCAGGAGACCGGCGCTGATCCCGACAGGATGCGCGGTTGGAGCGGGCCCAGACTGAGCCGGTGCTGGTTCCGTCGATGGCGACCAGGGACAGGGCCACAGATGAGGACAAGGAGGCTGGAAGCGCTCAGAGGACAGCTAGGGAGGGGCCACCACCGCTAGACAAGGAGGCAGGATCCGGTGCGGCTTGCAGGATCGGAAAAAGATGGGGATTCGTCTGGTGTGAGGCTGGCATCGGCGCAGGAGATCCTGACGGAGGCATCAGAGGCTGTTCCTACCCCTTGCGACCCCACCCCGCAGTTGCTGGGCTGGGTCCCAGTCCTGAGTTGATTGGCGCAGCGGGATCCGTGTCGCTGGGCGAGGCTGACCGCGCATCGGAGCTAGCGCCTGGGGGTTCAGTTTCTATTGGATGCTGCGGTGGTTGATGGGACTACGTCGGGTGCCCATGCAGGTGGGGATCCAATCCTGCATGGCAATGAGATCGTCGTGCATGGGCACACCCAGGATGAGCATGCGGTGGAGGAGAGCCTATCTGCAAAGGAATTGGCAGCGCTTGGGAATATCAAATCTTTCTGCTCGGGACTCCTGAAGAAACTGGCGCCACCACTTCTAAAGGAGATTGAAGGCATATGGGGGGTACAAACGGGCCAAGACTCATTCACACCTAGGCGCACCACGAGATCAGTGTGCACATCAGGGAGCAGGAAGACCAAAGCGACGGCCGCGGAGACAGTGCTACTCAAAACTCTGGGGATCACTAGCGATGATCTGGCGGTCTCGGATGACGCGCTAGGTCAGCTACGAATGATGTTTGACTCCTCGGTGCAGGAACATCAGCTTACGGCAATCGCGGCCATATTCGGGAAGATCATACCCACCAATTTGGCATGTGAGCTGGAGCAGACGATGATGCTGTCAGTCTAGACAGTAGTGGACGTGACTCGGGGTGCACTAGGTTCTCCATGTCGCACGCCGCTTTGGAAGTTGTGTGCTAGAGCGTTAGGGGGCTGAACAGCCCTGCTAAGAAAAAGGCGCTTAGGGAGTTCGTGGACACGGTGCGTGTCGCGATCATATGTATCCTGGAGTCCAAGATCGATAGGGTGGACCAGTTCACTGTCCTACAATGCATGGGCCCATCCTATGAGGGTTTCACTTATCTCCCGGCTTCTGTGATGAGGGGTGGAATTATAGTGGGTTGGGATTCATCTAAGGTGTAATTATCGAACGTGGCCCTAGACTCTAACTTCCTAACAGCATTTGTGTCTCCTCTAGAAGGGCCCACGTGGTGGCTTTCGGTGGTTTACGGGCCTCAGGAGGATCTCGATAAGATTCAATTCCTGGATGATCTTTCGGAGAGGAGGAGGCTCTACCCCGGGCTGTGGCTGGTTATCGGAGACTTCAACTTGATACTCCACGCTGCAGATAAAAATAACAACCGGCTTGATCGTAGGATGATGGGCAAATTTAAGCGGTTTGTGGATGATAATGGCCTCAAGGAGCTATTCTTGCACGGGAGGACATACACGTGGAGCAATGAGCAGGAGGTTCCTACGCTGACGAAAATTGATAGGGCGTTTGTGTCCGTGGACTGGGAGCTGGACCATCCAGACTGCTTGCTGCAAGCCCTATCCACTTAGGGCTCGGATCACTGCCCGCTGTACCTGTCGCTCGAGGAACACCTTCAGCCAAGGAAGAGATTCAGGTTCGAGCTTTTCTGGACCAAGCTCGATGGCTTTTTGGATGCGGTCGCTGAAGCATGGGTTAGTGAGGAGGAGATCACAGACCCTTTCCTGCGCCTTGATGTGCTTCTACGGAACACGGCGAAGTACATCACGGCTAGGGGCCAACGGAGGGTGGGCAAAATTAAGCTTCAAATTGCATGTGCAAATCTGGTCATCTTGAGATTTGATTGTGCCCAGGAGACTAGGCTGCTCTTGGAGAGGGAAATATGGCTACGGGCTACGCTCAAGCAACTGGTTCTCGGGCTGGCCTCGCTTCAAAGAACCATAGCTAGGCAGAGATCCCACATAAGATGGCTGCAAGAAGGAGATGCCAACACCAAATTGTTCCACCTGATAGCTAATGGAAGGAAGGCCAAGAACTTCATACCCGCAATTACCTGAAACGGGCAGACGATCATTGACCAAAAGGGCAAAGAGGAGGTTTGATGCCTTCAAGGAGATCATGGGGAAGGACTCGGCACATGAGCACACTGTTGATCTCGAGTTTCTGAACATTCTATCGTTGGATCTCTCTGAGCAAGACTTGGTGTTCCAGGAGGAGGAAGTATGGGATGTGATCAAGGAGATGCCATCGGACAGGGCGTCGGGGCCGGATGGATTTATCGGAGTCTTTTTCCAAAAAACTTGGAGCATGGTCAAACGAGATATATTGGCAGCCCTGCCCAAATTGTTCCTGGATAATGAGCATGTACTGTAAAGGACTTCCGGCCAATCTGCTTGGTGCATAGTATACCTAAGATTGCATCCAGACTATGCAAGCGAATGCCAGAGCTTGTCAACACAAACCAGTCGGCATTCATTAAAGGGCGCAGCATCCATGACAATTTTCCCCTGGTCAGGCAATTGGCACGGCGACTTCATAAGAGGAAAGCTAAAGGAGTGCTGCTTAAATTAGATATTTCGAAGGCATTCGATTCTCTATCTTGGCCTTTCCTCTTCAAAGTTCTGCGAGCGAAGGGCTTCTCCAAGCGGTGGCTATCTTCGGTCTCTACGCTTCTATCAACGGCCAGCTCCCGAGTGCTGGTCAATGGATGTGCAGGGGAGAAATTCAGGCACGCTTGCGGCCTGAGGCACGGGGAATCCCTGTCGCCTTTGTTGTGCTTCATCGCGATGGATGTGCTTACAGCTATCATTATCAAGGCACACGACTCCCAGATCTTGAGCAAGATGAACGGATGCAGCACCACGCAACGATTGTCCCCATATGCTGATGATGTGGTCCTATTCATTAAACAAAATGTCGGTGTACAAAACTAGGGGCACTCCTTTGTACCCCTTTACTTGTGCACGGGCAGTCGGAGCCAGGCGCCACGGCCACACTTAGCAGGGCAAGGGAGGGAAGCCGGAGAGAAGCCGAAGCCCAAGACAAACAAGGCAACGCCAAGACCAGAAACACCAAAGAGCAAGAGGGTGAAGTGGACCCCCCCGGCAAGGCCCTTGCCGGGGCAACTTGCCCAACACCAACAGAGCGAGCCACCCTTGAGCCCACGGGTTCCGACCCAACCAACTACGTTGGAACCAAGGCTCGGGAGGCACCACTGTGGTGGCATGCAGATCTTTGTCAAGATCATAAACATGTGAGATCAGATGAGGACCAGAAGACGGCGACCCTCGGCGGGATCCCAGCCGAGGGAATCCACAAGACCCCCGGCAAGCGCCTTGCCGGGGATGACTGTGACGCCACGGCAAGTCCCTTGTCGGGACCCCCGGCAAGACCCTTGCCGAGGACATCAGCGGGGCCACTGCCAGACCCGCACCAGCCAAGACTCCACCGCCGTCCCCAAGCAGCTGCTAGCTCAACCAGCTGGGCAGGCACCTGTGTGGCGACGGGCGGCCTCTACGCCAACTCAGCAAACGCCTGCGTGGTGGCATGCATATCTTCGTGAAGGCTCCACCACCGCGCCACCTCAGCTGCCTGCCTGCCTACATGGCGCCGCATGCATCGCTGGCCTGGGCGCGTGTCGAAGCAAGGCGAGGCGGCAACGGACGGGACGGGCCTCGTTCCCGTCCCCGATAAAGCTAAGGGACACCTAAGCGATGCATTAAATGCGTCTTGTCCTATAATACGGGCGATAAGCTCGCAGCACTTTAGACCTATCCACCTCCTGTGTGCCACTGTGGCAGCCCCTTTTCGACTATAAAAGGAGGCCCATGGCATACTGGAGGGGGATTCGGCTCTTTTGGGCAGGTTACACCCCGTAGCTAGCTCAAGAACACAATAACACTCAATACATCCACCAAAGCAGGACTAGGGTATTACACATCCTCGCGGCCCGAACCTGGGTAAACGATCCGCGTGCTTTCGGTTAGACCTGCTCTTCTCACGACCCCGCGCCCCGCCAACCGTAGTAGGGATTCCAGTGATCCCATAGGTGTCGTTTCCCCAACATCTTTGGCGCGCCAGGTAGGGGGCGCAGTTGTGAGAATCTGATCTAGCAGTCAGCCTAGCAGTTCTTCATCGCCATGGCTCCCAAGAAGAAGACGATCACGGCGATCGGCTCGTCGGGAGCCGAACGACCCGTGCTAGTGCGGACGAGCAGCGGGCCGGTCGCAGACAGAACCCGAGCCGCGGCCCGCGAGCACCAGCATCGCTCTGGCAGCTAGAGCCTGGCGAGCGGCGTCGTTCGTGCGCCAGACGACGGGCCGCGCATCGCCAAATCCAAAGACGGAGCTGGGCCCCCCGCAGGCGGCGTGGGGCCCTCCAGGAGTATCGTTGTGCCACCCACGGGCGGCGCAGCAACCTCCAAGACGCCTACGCCGGCACCCACCACACGCTCTTCCCAGGGTGCGCGCGACGAGCAGCGCCACCACGCTGGAGACCCCGGACGCCGCCGTGGGAAGAGTCCTGTGCATCGTCTGCGGGACGAAGGAGTCCAGCATGCCCGCCGGAGTGCTGGTGAAAATGGCACGCAACCGCTGGGCCTTGATAGAGCTCCTTCTAACGTGGTTAGAAGTCGAAGCGCGCCACGGTCCACGCAGCTGTCGCCACCACCCACGCCAGCAGAAGCTTTGGCGCGCACGCAGCTGCTCCTTGACTTCCCTCCTGCTGCGGAGAAGCTCGACGAGTGGAGAGCCACCATCCGGAGCCTCGTCGCCGTCGCCAATAAAGATGATCCACGACCGGCGGGGCCCTCGGGCCGGCACTCCATCGAACCACCGCATGCCAGCGGTGGAGGGGCCGGGGGTGCTACGGCCACGGTGCACTCTCCTCCTCCACGCCAGCCACCGCGGGTGTCGGTCCGTCATGATGACGCTTGTGATAATATTTCCATAGCGTCGTCCGACCCACGGACCCACCGCGATCAACGCCAAGTTCTTCGAGAACGAGCCCACGAAGATGCTCGAACCACTATCGAGCGCCGGCGCGATACACGCCACCAGTCGGATAAGCGGGCGGGACCCGCTATGGACCACCCAGCACCGGGAGGCTCTGGCGGCCTACCTTACGAGGTGGGTTGCCCAGCCTTTACCCGTGAGCTACGGCAGTTCCAGTGGCCGTCCCACCGCACGTTCAAGCCCGACGTCGGCGAGAAGTACAACGGCAAGACCCATCCGTCAGAGTTCCTCAGTATCTACACCAACGCGATGCAAGCTGCCGGAGCTCGCGACAACAAGGTGCTCGCCAATTACTTCCCGTTGGCACTGAAGCCCAACATCATGTCTTGGTTGATGCACTTGTCGGTGGATTCCATTTCTTTTTGGTCGGATCTGTGCCATGAGTTCGTTGGTGCCTTCACTGGAGGCCACCAAGCTCATGGCCAGGCCAGTGACTTGCATATCATTCCCCAGAAGGAAGGGGAAACCCTACGCAAGTACATCCAGAGGTTCAGCCGGGTGCAGTACAACATCCCCAAAGTTCATCCTGCCGCCGTGATTAGCGCGTTCCATCAGAACGTGCGCAACCGCAAGATGCACGAAGAGCTGGCGATGAACAAGGTTAAGGATGTGGCCAAACTTTATGTTCCGGCCGATAGGTGCGCCCGGTCTGAAGAGGGAAGGAAGTACCCCAGCGAGGACGCCGGCGCGGAAACCGACTCTACTGATGAAGACACCGCCACCCCGACAAAGAAGGGCCGGCGTCGCAACAGGAAACGCAAGGGCAAGACCGTGCTTGCCGTCGAGGGATCCGACAGCATCGGCACTGCCAAGAAGGCTAAGGCAGACGACCCCGACAAGGAAATTGTCGGGTGCGCTGCTTGCCAGGCCTTGGTGGCTGCCGACAAGCCAGGGGCTCCGACAAGCAGTATTGCAAGATCCACCGCACCAAGGGCCACGACCTCCAGAACTGTCGGCAAGTCGAGCTGCTTGCTGAGAAGCAAAAAGCTGAGTATGAGATGCAGGACAAGGAGAAAGGCCAGGATGGTGCCGAGGGATTAGGCAAGAAGCGTGGCGGCCAAGGAGGTCGCCGCGACAACGACAACCAACAAGAGAGGCCCGCTCGGGGCCGCGACAAGAAGCAAGAAGACGATGATCATGACGAGGACGACGAGTCCGGCGAGCAAGAGTTTCAGAAGGCTACATAGGCCATGTGCGTCGACGGTGGCACCTCGCTGCATACTTCTCACCGCCAACTCAAACAGTGGGCGCGTGAGATTACAGCAGCGGAGGCCTCGTTCGACGCTCAGAAGCCACTGAAGTGGTCCACCACGCCCCTCATCTTTGACGTCGAGGATCACCCTGACCGCACAACCGTGGTCGGGTGTTTGCTGTTGTTGGTCTCACCAACGATACGCAACCTCAAGGTGAATAAGATGTTGGTTAATGGGCGGGGCCGGTCTGAACTTGATCTCACCCGTTGTGATCAAAAGGCTGCAAATTCCTGATGGAGACCTTGAGGAAACAGGCACGTTTCAAGGAGTCAAACCGGGAAGGAGCCAGCCGAAGGGGAAGGTCACATTGCCTGTGATGTTTGGAGGCGAGTTGAACTACAGCATGGAGAGGATTGTCTTTGATGTAGCCGAGATCCCCCCGCCCATCACTAGCCAAGTTCATGGCAGTGTTGCACTACGCCTACAACACGCTGAAGATGCCTGGGCCGATGAACATCATCACCGTCCCCTCCGACAAGAAGGACGCGCTGATCTGCGCCGACCTACTCTATCGGGAAGAAGTTGCAGCAGCTACCGCCAAGGCACTTGCTCCTGCCGCTGGAGCCCCGGGAGGGAAGAAGAAGACCGACAAGACCTCTCGCACCCACTCCGGCAAGCGCACCTCTTCGGAGTGTTGTGCTACCATCGAGGACGTGCCAGAGAGGTCCACCGGCAAGAGCAAGAAATCCAGAGCTGCGCCACCAGAGACCAAGAAGGTGTCCGTCAGGGAGGATGGCACGGGAGGGGCTTTCACCATAAGCTCCACCCTCGACAGCAAATAGGAAAGCACGCTCGTCACTTTCCTGCGGGCGAATGTCGATGTGTTTGCATGGCAAGCATCTGACATCCCCGATGTTCCCAGGGGAGTGATTGAGCACCATCTTGCTGTCTGTCCCCATGCGCGACCCGTCAAGCAGAAGGTCAGGAAGCAAGCTTTGGAACGGCAGGAATCCATCACAGAGGAGATCAGGAAGTTGGAAGGAGCAGGCTTGGTGAGGGGAGTGCTCCATCCGACGTGTTTGGCCAATCCGGTGGTGGTGCACAAGGCAAACGGGAAGTGGAGGCTGTGTATTGACTACACATATATCAATAAGGCTTGTCCTAAGGACCCCTTCCCGTTGCCGCACATCGACCAGATTGTTGACTCCACGGCCGGGTGTGATCTGTTATCATTCCTTGACGCCTACTCGGGCTACCACCAGATCTTCATGACAAGAGAAGACGAAGAGAAGACAACATTCATCACCCCATGTGGTACGTATTGCTTTTTACTGATGCCTTTCGGGTTGAAGAGTGCTGGCTCAACGTTTGCAAGGGCAGTCCAAATTGGTTTTGAACCCCAGCTACATAGAAATATGGAAGCCTATATGGATGACATAGTGGTCAAAACCAAGGACAGGGCAACCCTTGTACAAGACTTAGAAGAGACGTTTGCCAACCTGCGCAAGATCAACCTCAAGCTGAACCCTGAGAAGTGTGTCTTCGGCGTTCCGTCCGGCAAACTTCTTGGGTTCTTTGTGTCGCAGCGTGGGATTGAGGCAAACCCAGATAAGATCAAGGCTATCGAGCAAATTGAGGCGCCCAAGCGGATCAAGGATGTGCGTCGGCTCACTGGCTGCGTTGCCGCCATGAGCCGATTCATCTCCAAGTCTGCTGAACGCGCCCTTCCCTTTTTCAAGATCTTGAAGAAGGCGGGTCCAATGGAGTGGACCCCAGAGGTCGAGGCGGCATTGCAAGACTTGAAGAGATACCTTTCCTCTACACCGATACTAGTTGTGCCTAAACCACAAGAGCCGTTGCTGCTGTATCTAGCGGCGACGAATCAAGTGGTCAGTGCCGCACTAGTGGCGCAGAGGGAGGTTGACGAAGAGGCAGTGGCAACGGCAGGACCAGCAGACGGCAAGTCAGAGACTCCCCCGGCAGGGCCTGGTGCCAGCAAGGCAAGGCTCCCGGCAGAGTCTGACGCCATCAGGACAGAGCCCGCGCAGTCAAGTGGAGTGGTGCAGAAAAAGAAGATGATACAACACCGGGTTTACTTTGTCAGCTCCCTCTTGCAGGGGGCTAGGTCAAGATATTCCGGTGTGCAGAAATTGCTCTTCAGCCTCCTTATGGCCTCGAGGAAGCTGCGTCATTACTTGCAAGCCCACGAGATCACTATCGTCACTCGCCTCCCGTTGCAACGGATACTGCACAACCCAGACGCAACCGGAAGGATTGTGGAGTGGGCCTTGGAGTTATCAAGCTTTGGGTTGAAGTTTGAAAGTACTTCGACAATCCAGAGTAGAGTCCTAGCGGAGTTCATTGCAGAATGGACCTCAACGCCTGATGAAGAGATCCAGGAGACCACTCTCCCCGGCAAGGAAACAGCTCGCGACTGGATTATGTACTTTGACGGAGCTTTCTCATTGCAAGGCGCCGGTGCTGGTGTGCTGCTCGTCGCACCCACCGGAGAGCACCTCAAGTATGTAATCCAGATGCACTTTCCCAGGGAGATGTCCACCAACAACACTATTGAGTACGAGGGGTTGCTTGCCGGTCTCAGGATCGCGGCAGACCTTGGAGTTAAAAAGCTCATCGTCAGGGGTGATTCGCAGCTTGTCGTCAGGCAAGTCAACAAAGATTATCAGAGCCCGTTGATGGAGGCCTACGTAGATGAGGTGAGGAAGCTGGAGGAGCGCTTTGACGGTATACAAGCGGAGCACGTTCCCCAAGCGGAGAACGACATCGCCGATTACCTGTCAAAGCACGCTGCATTCAAGTTACCTGTGGAACCAGGTACCTTTTTGCTTCGGTTAACTCAACCATCCGTCGAACCATCAACGGAGCAGAACAAGCAGAGGAAATCAGGCCCTGGCAAGTACTTTCCCGCCGAGCCCCCAGGGGCCGCCGGCAAGGGTGTTGCCATGGACTCTGAGCCTGCCGAGGAGCGACCGACTCCGGCAGGCCGTCAAGCCCTGGCCGTAGAGACAGCCGCTCCCATGGCAGAAGAAACGCCTTTGGTCCTTGCCGTCGAGCCCCAGGCTCCGGCATGGGCATAGCATACCATCCAATTCCTCCAAACGGGGGAACTTCCTGAGGAGCAGGAAGAAGCGGAGAAAGTAGCCCGTCGGTCTACTATGTATCAGTTCATCGATGACGTCCTGTACAGGAGGAGACTGAACGGTGTGAAATTGAAGTGTATTCCCCGGGAAGAAGGACTGGAGCTGTTGGCGGAGATACACGGAGGCATATGTGGCTCCCACATAGGGTCGAAGGCCCTTGCCGGCAAGGCGTTCCGGCAGGGTTTCTACTGGCCCACTGCCCTCCAAGATGCAACGGCACTAGTAACCAAGTGTGAAGCGTGTCAGTTCCATTCAAAGAAGCTTCATCAACCAGCTCAAGCCCTTGAAACAATCCCTCTCTCCTAGCCATTCTCGGTCTGGGGGCTCGACATACTGGGCCCCTTCCCCCGTGCTGTCGGGGGCTTTGAGTACTTGTACGTTGCAATCGACAAGTTCACAAAGTGGCCGGAGGTGGAAGCAGTGAGGAAGGTGACAACGCAGTCAGCCGTCAAGTTCTTCAAGGGACTAGTCTGTCGTTTTGGTGTGCCAAAAAGAGTCATCACCGACAACGGCACGCAGTTCACGAGCCACACCTTCATGCAATACATCCAAGACCTCGGCAGCAGGGTTTGTTTCGCTTCCGTGGCACACCCACGGAGCAACGGCCAGGCAGAGAGGGCAAATGCTGAAGTGTTGCGTGGCCTGAGGACGAAGACTTTTGACAGGCTGCACAAGAGCGGAAGGCGCTGGATTGATGAGTTGCTGGAGGTTCTTTGGTCGATCAGGACGACGCCAAATCGAGCCACCGGCCAGACACCCTTTGCCCTGATATACGGGGCAGAAGCAGTTCTCCCCACGGAACTCATATACGGGTCACCTCAAGTGCTCGCTTATGACGAGCTTGAGCAAGAGCAATTGCAGCAAGATGACGCAACGCTCCTTGAGGAAGGTCGTCTTCGGGCGGCTATGAGAGCAGCACGCTACCAGCAAGCCTTGCGCCGCTACCATAGCCGCAAGGTTCATGCCCAAAGCTTTGAGGAAGGCGACCTTGTTCTTCGGCGCGTTCAGTCGGCCAAGAATTCCAACAAGTTGATGCCGAAGTGGGAGGGCCCTTATCGGGTAATACGAATCACCAGGCCCGGCACAGTCCGCCTGGAGACCGAAGATGCCGTCCCAGTGAGCAACTCCTGGAACATTGAGCATCTTCGCAAGTTTTACCCATAAGGCGCGGCTTGCCGGGCCTCCCGGCAAGCCAAAGCTTTGCCGACAAGGCATGTAACCCTCTGTACAAAGCCAGGCGCAGACCCTGGGCATAAATAAACGAAGCGCTGGCGCCCTAAGTTATAGCATGCATGCTAGGTTGAGTCTCTCCCTCGGTTAGGGTTGGTAGTGCTTAGCGGCGACTAACCCCTAGCCTAGAGGTCGAGTATGCGTCTTTCTATCCTCTTTGGTTCGTAGGGCACGTGGGCACTTCTGCTGAGCCGCTTGGGAAAAAGAGAACGGACCGGCGCTCCGGCCCCGGCAGGCTAAGACTGCCGGGGGCTGAAGACACAAGGATCCAACCACGGCAGGACAAGGTTGCCGAGGGCTGCGGATTCAGATAAGCCTTTCATCCCCTGTTATGCCTTTCCATATAGAACTGGGACATGTGAAACCGCATTTACATTCTTAAACCACCATGCTCCCCTTTTCCTGTACCCAAGAGCTATCCCACTGGGTCGGAACTTGGTCGTAGTCGTGGTGGCAAGAAGGTAAACGAGGAGCCTAGCTCTACTTCGCCCTGCCTCCGCCGAGAGTGCGAGAATGGTCGCCCGAAGTGGGGGGACGGCAAGGCCTGTTGCCGGGCAACAATGTTTATCTTAGAAATAACAAGGACTCGTTCCTTGGCATGGGCCCCGCTCACGCACAAAGAACCCGACAAGCACCCTTTTTCATTAAAAACGTCCCATACAGGTACAGTTCATACGGAATAAAAAACATGAGCAAGGGGATTACAAGCTTTAAATCTAACAAGTGCCCGCAGGCTTACAAACTAAAAAGAGATAAGGTGCCCGTAATCCCTTTCTTGTCCCTCTCCACAGAAGGTGGAACAAGGCAGCAGGAGGCCAAAAGGGGCGCCTAGGTGAGGTGCGAGGAGCAGAAGGCACCAAGAGAACATCTTGGTGCTGGGAAAGGAGCTGGAAGATGAGGCAGCGGGTCGGCAATACGCGATGAAGGCGTCGGTGCCCGCGTACTCCAACTTGACGGCCGCCACCCGCCTTCTTCGCCTTCTTCGGCCCTCCTACGCCAGCCGCCCAAGGAGACGGCAGGGAGCGCCCCGATGGAGAGCTTGGCGAGGAAGGCCCTCGGCAGGGCGCGAGGCCGAGGGAGGGGCGGTGCGGTCAATCGAAGTCGGGGTCGGCATCCTGCCGCCCGACTCCCTGGTCATCGCTGTCACTGTCCTCCTCGTCACTCCCGCTTGAGGAGGAATCCTCATCGTCGGTGGAGCTCTCCAGGCAGCACTTCAGGTGAGTTCCAAGATCTCCGAAGACCTTGACGGAGAGCAGGCCGCCCTCCATTAACTTGAAAGTAGAGGACGAGCCCCACCGTCAGGCTATGGATGCGAGCAGATGTCTTCCATCCGCGACGGAGATACATAACATGAGGAACGGTGAAGTCGACGTCGACCCGCATGCCGCCGGTCCCGCAGCCCCTCATGTGCAATCTGAGGGTCTGGGGCAGATCGAGCTCCATCTCCTGAGCAAAGGGGATGGGGAGACGGAGACAACGACGCGGTGGCCGGTGCAGCCTGATGAAGAACTCGCGGAGCTGGTCCCCGACGTGACCCTCCGTCACGGGAGGCACCGCTGGCGGAGGCACGACCATCACGCCGCCTCGTCCCCCTCTCCCCCGACCGCCGTGGCGACCTCGGCCACGCCCCCTCCCCCTTCCTCTCGTGGCCGGCTCAACCGCCGCGGGCTCGTGGGAAGGAGGGACGCACTGACGAGCAGCAACCCTCGCCGCCACCGTCGAAGGCCCAGCACCTCCTCTCGCCATGGTAGGTGGAAGAAAGGAGCGGAGGTGGAGGAGGATGGATACTGAAGGAATGTGGGACAACGCCCCCTCCCCCCTCCTTATAAAGGGGCGGGGTCAAGGCTCGGGCGCCCTACTCAGCCAATCCAGTCGTCGAAGGCGCAGGGAATCAGGACCGACCCGCTGCCCCAATCAGCGACGGCCCGGTTTCCCGCCTCCACCGCCTGCCACTTGCATGGAGGACGCGTGGCGAGCGAGCAGGATCGAAAGGACGGGTGAGGCGACTGTTCCCCGCCCCGTGATCATGGGGCATGGGCACCTTGAAGACTGCGACCCGAGTCCATCCAGTAAATGAGCCGCGCCTCCACGCCTCCCTCTTTTTATGGGGAAGGCGCGAGCCGCCTCTTTACCATGATGTGACGCATGCATGTGGAAACTGCATCGCGCATGACCCCCACGTCACGCACGCCCCTCCACCTCACGCGTACAACGCGGGTCGTGGGGAAGCGCAGCAGACGGAATAGTTACTGCGGTAAAAATCCGCCCACCTGCCCGCGCACCGTTCTGGGCCTGGCCCAACAACGTGTCGCAGTTATGTGTGGCCCAGGCCCGGGGGCTCCTGTCGGTGTACAGAAGTAGGGGCACTCCTTTGTACCCCTTTACTTGTGCACGGGGAGTCGGAGCCACGCGCCACGGCCACACTTAGCAGGGCAAGGGAGGGAAGCCGGAGAGAAGCCGAAGCCCAAGACAAACAAGGCAACGCCAAGACCAGAAACACCAAAGAGGAAGAGGGCGAAGTTGACCCCCCCGGCAAAGCCCTTGCCGGGGCAGCCACTGCAGCCCCGGCAAGAGCCTTGCCGGGGCAGCCACTGCAGCCCCGGCAAGAGCCTTGCCGGGGCAACTTGCCCAACACCAACAGAGCGAGCCACCCTTGAGCCCACGGGTTCCGACCCAACCAACTACGTTGGAACCAAGGCTCGGGAGGCACCACTGTGGTGGCATGCAGATCTTTGTCAAGATCATAAACATGTGAGATCAGATGAGGACCAGAAGACGGCGACCCTCGGTGGGATCCCAGCCGAGGAAATCCACAAGACCCCCGACAAGCGCCTTGCCGGGGACGACTGCGACGCCACGGCAAGACCCTTGCCGGCCCCCCCGGCAAGACCCTTGCCGAGGACATCAGCGGGGCCACTGCCAGACCCGCACTAGCCAAGACTCCACCGCCGTCCCTAAGCAGCTGCTAGCTCAACCAGCTGGGCAGGCACCTGCGTGGCGACGGACGGCCTCTACGCCAATTCAGCAAGCGCCTGCGTGGTGGCATGCAGATCTTCGTGAAGGCTCCACCACCGCGCCACCTCAGCTGCCTGCCTGCCTACATGGCGCCGGATGCATCGCTGGCCTGGGCGCGTGTCGAAGCAAGGCGAGGCGGCAACAAACGGGACGGGCCTCGTTCCCGTCCCCGATAAAGCTAAGGGACACCTAAGCGATGCATTAAATGCGTCTTGTCCTGTAATACGGGCGATAAGCTCGCATCACTATAGACCTTTCCACCTCCTGTTGCCACTGTGGCAGCCCCTTTTCGACTATAAAAGGAGTCTCATGGCATATTGGAGGGGGATTCGACTCTTTTGGGCAGGTTACACCCCGTAGCTAGCTCAAGAACACAAGAACACTCAATACATCCACCAAAGCAGGACTAGGGTATTACGCATCCTCGCGGCCCGAACCTGGGTAAATGATCCGCGTGCTTTCGGTTAGACCTGCTCTTCTCACGACCCCGCGCCCCGCCAACCGTAGTAGGGATTCCAGTGATCCCATAGGTGTTGTTTCCCCGACACCAAACCACGCGGATCTGTCCTTGGTGCAAGAGACACTAAAGATTTTTGGAGAGGCATACAGTATCAAGGTGAACTTTGTTAAATCATCTGCCATACTCATTCGAGGGGAAGAGGGTGATGAGGAGCTGGTCCGGAGCATGGTGCCTTGGCAGATTGAAAACTTTCCTTGCAAATACTTAGGCCTGCAGCTCAGCATTAAGCAGCTCAAGAGATCTGATTGGCAACCGATGATAGACTCAGCTCTGAGAATCTTGCCGGGGTGGCAGAGGGGTATGGTGACCCAGCCCGGAAGGCAGATCCTAGTAAACCAGGTCATGAGGGCAAGGCCTACACATCACATGATTGTTGCACAGGCACCGAAATGGGCGTTGGAGAAGGTTGACAAAGGTTTCCGAGCTTTCTTTTGGGCAGGTTCAGATCATATTCATGGAGGGAAGTGCGCTGTATCTTGGCAAAGGGTATTGATACGTCCATTTTGCATCATGTTTTCTTACTGTTATTTATAATGTTTTATCCAAAATAATGCTTTTTGGAGTAATTCTAATGCCTTTTCTCTCATAATTTTCAAGGTACACACCAAGAGGGAGAATTCTGGCAGGTGTAAATCTGGACCTGAAAAAGCTACGCCAGGCCACATATTCCGCACAAGTCCAAATGAGCTGAAACTTCATGGAGATTTTTTATGGATTATTTAAGAAATATTGGAGCTAATAACTACCAGAAGGGGGCCACCAGGTGGGCACAACCCACCTGGGCGCGCCAGGCCCCCCTGGCGCGCACTGGTGGGTTCTGGCCTCCTCGGCCCACCTCCGTTGCCCATCTTCTGGTATATAAGTCATTTTGACCTAGAAAAAATAATAAGAAGACTTTCGGGGCAGAGCGCCGCTGTCTCGAGGCGGAACTTGGGCAGGAGCACTTTCGCCCTCCGGCGGACCGATTCAGCCGGGGGAACTTCCCTCCCGGAGGGGGAAATCATCGTCATCATCATCACCAACAACTCTCCCATCGTGGGGAGGGCAATCTCCATCAACATCTTCACCAGCACCATATCATCTCAAACCCTAGTTCATCTCTTGTATTCCATCTTGTTACCGGAACTATAGATTGGTGCTAGGGGGTGACTAGTAGTGTTGATTACATCTTGTAGTTGATTACTATATGGTTTATTTAGTGGAAGATTATATGTCCAGATCCATTATGCTATTTAATACTCCTATGATCATGAGCATGTTTATTATTTGTGAGTAGTTACTTTTGTTCTTGAGGTCACGGGAGAAATCATGTTGCAAGTAATCATGTGAACTTGATATGTGTTCGATATTTTGATAGTATGTATGTTGTGATTCCCTTAGTGGTGTCATGTGAACGTCGACTACATGACACTTCACCATATTTGGGCCTAAGGGAATGCATTGTGGAGTAGTAAATAGATGGTGGGTTGCGAGAGTGACAGAAGCTTAAACCCCAGTTTATGCACTATTCCGTAATGGACCGATTGGAACCAAAAGTTTAATGCTATGGTTAGAATTTATTCTTACTACTTTTCTCCTAGTTGCGGATGCTTGCGGGAGGGTTAATCATAAGTAGGAGGTTTGTTCAAGTAAGAACAGCACCTAAGCACCGGTCCACCCACATATCAAATTATCAAAGTAGCGAACACAAATCAAACCAACATGATGAAAGTGACTAGATGAAATTCCTGTGTACCCTCAAGAATGTTTTGCTTATCATAAGAGATCGTTTTGGCCTGTCCTTTGCCTCAAAAGGATTGGGCTACCTTGCTGCATACTTATTGTTACTATCGTTACTTGCTCGTTACAAATTATCTTGCTATCAAACTACTTGCTACTTACAATTTCAGCACTTGCAGACATTACCTTACTGAAAACTACTTGTCATTTCCTTCTGCTCCTTGTTGGGTTCGACACTCTTACTTATCGAAAAGAGATAAAATCGATCCCCTATACTTGTGGGTCATCAAGGCTATTTTCTGGCGCCGTTGCCGGGGAGTGAAGCGCCTTTTGGTAAGTGGAATTTGGTAAGGAAACATTTATATAGTGTGCTAAAATTTATTGTCACTTGCTACTATGGAAAACAATCCTTTGAGGGGTTTGTTCGGGGTATCTTCACCTCGTCCGGAACCACAATTAATTGCCCCTCAATCTACTGCACCTACTGAAAATATTGAATATGAAATTCCTTCGGGTATGATAGAACAACTGCTAGCTAATCCTTATGCAGGCCATGGAACAGAACATCCTGATATGCACTTGATATATGTGGAACAAATTTGTGGATTGTTTAAGCTTGCAGGTTTACCCGGAGATGAAGTTATGAAAAAGGTTTTCCCTTTATCTTTGAAGGGAAAAGCATCGGCATGGTATAGGCTATGCGATGATATTGGATTATGGAATTGGAATCATTTAAAATTGGAGTTCCACCAAAAAATTTATCCTATGCATCTAGTTCATCGTGATCGTAATTATATATATAATTTTGGGCCTCGTGAAGGAGAAAGTATCGCTCTAGCTTGGGGGAGGCTTAAGTCAATGTGTCAATGTTATATTCATGCCCCAATCATGAGCTCTCAAGAGAAATTATTATTCAGAACTTTTATGCTCGGCTTTCTCGTAATGATCGAACCATGCTGGATACTTCTTGTGCTGGTTCTTTTATGAAGAAAACTATTGAATTCTGGTGGGATCTTTTGGAAAGAATTAAACGCAACTCTGAAGATTGGGAACTCGATGAAGGTAAAGAGTCAGGTATAAAGCTTAAGTATGATTGTGTTAAATCTTTTATGGATATCGATGCTTTTCAAAAGTTTAGCACTAAATATGGACTTGACTCTGAGATAGTAGCCTCCTTTTGTGAATCATTTGCTACTCATGTTGAACTCCCTAAAGAGAAGTGGTTTAAATATCACCCACCTATTAAAGATGAAATTAAAAACCCAGTACCCGTTAAAGAAGAAACTATACTCTATAATGTTTATCCAGTTGTTCCTACTGCTTATATTGAGAAACCCCCTTTTCCTATTAGGATAACGGAACATGCTAAAGTTTCAACTGTGGTTAACAAAAGCTATGTTAGAACACCTAAACCAGATGAACAAATTAGAGTGGAACCTGATGTTGCTATGGTTAAAGATTTCTTAGAAGAAGATATAGATGGGAATGTTATTTACTTCTGTGCAGAAGCTGCTAGAATTGCTAAACCCGATAAAAGGGATAAACATAGACCAGTTGTTGGCATGCCTGTCATTTCAGTTAAAATAGGAGAACACTGTTATTATGGTTTATGTGACATGGGTGCTAGTGTGAGTGCTATTCCTTACACTTTATATCAAGAAATTAAGAAAGACATAGCACCTGCAGAGATAGAAGACATAGATGTTACTATTAAACTTGCTAATAGAGACACCATATCACCTTGTGGGATTATTAGAGATGTTGAAGTCTTGTGTGGGAAAATAAAATACCCTACTAATTTTCTTGTTCTTGGTTCCCCACAAGATGACTTCTGTCCCATTATTTTTGGTAGACCTTTCTTGAACACAGTTAATGCTAAGATAGATTGTAAGAAACAAACTGTCGGTGTTAGTTTTGGTGATGAGTCTCATGAGTTTAATTTTTCCAAGTTTAGTAGAAATCATCATGAAAGAGAATTTCCTAGCAAGGATGAATTAATTGGTCTTGATTCTATTGATGTGCCACCTACTGATCATTTAGAACAATACTTGCTAGAGTTTAATTTTTCCAAGTTTAGTAGAAATCATCATGAAAGAGAATTTCCTAGCAAGGATGAATTAATTGGTCTTGATTCTATTGATGTGCCACCTACTGATCATTTAGAACAATACTTGCTAGACCATGAAAATGATTTTCATTTGCATGAAAGGAATGAAATAGATAAGATGTTCTTTGAACAACGTCCTCTACTTAAACACAATTTCTCTATTGAAACTCTAGGAGGTCCTCCTCCACCTAAAGGTGATCCTGTGTTTGAATTAAAACAATTGCCACACACTTTGAAATATGCTTATCTTGATGAAAAGAAAATATATCATGTTATTATCAGTGCTAACCTTTCAGAACATGAAGAAGAAAGATTATTGAAAGTTCTAAGGAAGCACCGAGCTGCTATTGGATATACTCTTGATGATTTAAAAGGCATTAGTCCCACTCTATGTCAGCACAAAATTAATATGGAACCTGATGCTAAACCAGTTGTTGATCACCAACGTCGGTTAAATCTGAAGATGAAAGAGGTGGTAAGAACGGAAATATTAAAACTTCTGGAAGCAGGTATAATCTATCCTATAGCTGATAGTAGATGGGTAAGTCATGTTCATTGTGTCCCTAAGAAAGGAGGTCTAACTATTGTTCCTAATGATAAGAATGAACTTATTCCACAAAGAATTGTTACAGGCTATAGAATGGTAATTGATTTCAGAAAATTAAACAAAGCTACTAGAAAAGATCATTACCCTTTGCCTTTTATTGATCAAATGCTTGAAAGATTATATAAGCACACACACTTTTGCTTCCTTGATGGATATTCTGGCTTTTCACAAATACTTGTTTCTCAACCTGATCAAGAAAAGACCACTTTTACTTGTCCTTTTGGAACCTATGCTTATAGACGTATGCCTTTTGGTTTATGTAATGCACCTACTACCTTTCAAAGATGCATGATGGCTATATTCTCTGACTTTGGTGAAAAGATTGTTGAGGTTTTCATGGATGACTTTTCTGTTTATGGTAAGTCTTTTGATGATTGTTTAAGCAATCTTGATCGAGTTTTGTAGAGATGTCAACAAACAAATCTTGTCTTGAATTGGGAGAAGTGCCACTTTATGGTTAATGAAGGCATTGTCTTGGGTCATAAAATTTCTGAAAGAAGTATCGAAGTGGACCAAGCTAAGGTTGATGCAATTGAGAAAATGCCATGTCCTAAGGACATCAAAGGTATCCGTAGTTTCCTAGGTCATGCTGGTTTCTATAGGAGATTTATCAAAGACTTTTCTAAAATTTCTAGGCCTCTTACTAATCTTTTGTAACAGGATATTCCTTTTGTTTTTTACGATGATTGTCTTGAAGCCTTTGAAACACTCAAGAAAGCTTTAATATCTGGACCTATTGTTCAACCACCTGATTGGAACTTGCCTTTTGAAATTATGTGTGATGCTAGTGATTATGCTGTTGGTGTTGTTCTAGGACAAAGAGTTGATAAGAAATTGAATGTTATTCATTATGTTAGTAAAATTCTAGACAGTGCTCAAAGAAATTATTCTACAACTGAAAAAGAATTCTTAGCAGTGGTGTTTGCTTGTGATAAGTTTAGACCTTATATTGTTGCTAAATATTTGCCACCTAGCTTTACTTACCAACAAAACAAAAAATTCTTCTATGATTTAAGACATTACTTTTGGGATGACCAACACCTTTATAAAGAAGGAGTAGATGGTATTATTAGACGCTGTGTACCAGAGCATGAATAGGGACAAATCCTACGGAAATGTCACTCCAAACTGTATGGAGGGCATCATGCTGGAGATAAAACTGCTCATAAGGTATTGCAATCTGGATTTTATTGGCCTACTCTTTTCAAGGATGCTCGTAAATATGTCTCATCTTGTGATGAATGCCAAAGAATAGGTAATATTGGTAAGCGTCAAGAAATGCCTAATTATTCACTTGTTGTTGAACCATTTGATGTTTGGGGATTTGATTACATGGGACCTTTTCCTTCCTCTAATGGGTATGCACATATTTTTGTTGCTGCTGATTATGTTACTAAATGGATAGAAGCTATTCCAACTAGTAGTGTTGATCACAACACCTCTATTAAAATGCTAAGGAAGTTATTTTCCCAAGGTTTGGAGTCCCTAGATATTTAATGACTGATGGTGGTTCACACTTTATTCATGGTGCTTTTCGTAAGATGCTTGCTAAGTATGATGTTAACTATAGAATTGCATCACTTTATCATCCTCAGTCTAGTGGTCAAGTTGAGCTTAGCAATAGAGAAATAAAATTAATTTTGCAAAAGACTGTTAATAGGTCCAGGAAAATTGGTCTAAGAAATTAGATGATGCACTTTGGGCTTATAGAACAGCATATAAAATCATATGGGTATGTCTCCTTATAAAATGGTTTATGGAAAAGCTTGCCATTTGCCTCTTGAGTTAGAACATAAAGCATACTGGGCAGTTAAAGAACTCAACTGGTTACAAACTTGCTGGTGAAAAGAGGTTATTTGATATTAGCTCATTAGATGAATGGAGAATCCAAGCTTATGAAAATGCAAAGTTATTCAAAGAAAAAGTTAAAAGATGGCATGACAAAAGAACCCAAAAGCAAAGTCGGAGAATATGTTCTTTTGTACAACTCTCGTTTTAGATTTTTTGCAGGGAAGCTCCTCTCGAAATGGGAAGGCCCATATGTCATCGAGGAGGTTTACCGGTCCGGTGCCATCAAAATAAATAATTCCGAAGGTATTAACCCGAAGGTTGTCAATGGGCAACGAATAAAGCATTATATCTCAGGTACGCCTATTAATGTTGAAAGCAATATTATCCAAACTTTGACACCAGAAGAGCACATAAAAGAGTCCTTCCGGAACACTCCAGAATCGTCAAAATAAGGAGGTACGTGATACGGTAAGTAAACGGACTCTGAAAAATCTGCAAAAATATTTTTTATCAGTTTTGGAATATTTTAAAATTTTGGAAATAAAGAAACTTCCAGGATGCATCCCCTGGTGGGCACAAGACACCAGGGGCGCGCCCAGGTGGGTTGTGCCCACCTGGGACACCTCCCGTACTCCGTTTTTCTTCCATGTACTTGTCCCCCAAGATAAAAAAATCTATATACTTCCCGAACCTATTAACCACCGTATCGCAAAGAAATCCTCTATTCTCTTTTTCCCTTGTTGTTTTCTGTCAGATCCCATCTACCATGGCTGCTTCAAGCTCTTCCAAGGACAAGTTCTTCAAGAACGTCATCAACCGATATCTGCGGGAGGTGGTGCAGCACCCTCAGGTCATTGAGATGCATGAGGGGCTGCTTCACCTTCGCGATGTGCCCTGTCCCAATGGGACGGGAACCGTGGAGGCTAGGCTTGAAGCTGTGGAGCAAGATGTCTTTCGGTGCAAGGGGATGGTGGAGCGTGGACTCCATGCCAATCACCTCATGATCACGGACCTCTCCCGTGATCTCAAGGTGGATGGCAAGCCCATGAAGGACATCGTCTTCACCTTCAACGAGCAAATCAACTACCTCCAAAGCCAGATCTATGACCTCCAGAACCAAGTCTTTGAATATGAGGCAAGGTTTAAAGGTATGAGTTTGGCTGCTAGTTGCAAGACCCGTGAGACTCACTCTTCCTCTTACGATGGTGGACCACTGCCATGGAAATCTGAGGACAAGGCCTCTTCTTCATCACCACCACCATCTTCTTCACCACCAAAAGAGAACTGATTATCGGGTATGGGCACTCCCCTTGGCTTCCGCCAAGCTTGGGGGAGGTGCCCCGGTATCGTATCATCCCACTATCTTTTTGCCTTTACTTATCTTAGTTCGATTTTTTTTGCTTTAGATGAAATAAAGTTTAGTTCGATCCTTTCTTCTGTGAGAGTTTGCTTAGTGATCAATCATTGTAATCGTGTGCAAGTTATATAATAAAGTTAGTTTGAGTTTTTACTTTCTTACTTTCATGTTGCAAATAAAGAGAAGAAATAAGAAAATAAAAAGTGAAAGGAAGTAAATAAAATAAAGGAAATGAATCAATAAGATCATATACTAATCCTATGGTAGGTGATAGCACCACATAAGGAAAAGTATAAGTAGGAAATTTTATTAGAGATTGACAAACATGGCATTAGTCAATGATGCAACTCATGAAAGAATTAATAAGGGAAGGGAAGATTCACATATAAATATACCATCCTAGAAATCTTTTGTGATTGTGAGCCCTCATCAAAATATTATATGCCAAAATTGTTGAGTTGGACAAGGAAGACAACATAATGGTTTATGTTTGTTTATATTCACACAGAAGTCATATTGTCATAGATCCTTTAACAAGTGGTGCTTGCCCTATCTTTGCTAGCCAAAAATTCCGCACTAAGTAGAGATACTACTTGTGCATCCAAAAACCCTTAAACCCAAATCTTTTTCAAGTGTCCACCATACCTACCTAGGGATTGAGCAAGATCCCTCAAGTAAGTTTGCAAAAAGGCAATAAAAATTGCTTCTAAATGTGTGAGATTGTTTAGTGTAAGAGAAAATTGAGCGTTGCACGAACTTGGATGACAAAGAATAAAAGCGACAGACTGCATAATAAAGGTTGTCATCTTTAGGGGCAATGTAACGTGACGTTCTTTTGCACTAAGGGATTGAGCATACAAACAAATAAGCGCATGACAACCTCTGCTTCCCTCTGTGAAGGGCCTATCCTTTACTTTTATGTATTTACTTTTATGCAAAGAGTCAAAGTTTTCCTTCTATTCCTTTTTATTTTTCTCCTTTGGCAAGCATCATGTGGTGAGGAAAGATCTAGCCACATATGTCCAGTTGAATATAGATAGCTTGAGTTATTATTGTTGACATCACCCTTGAGGTGAGTATGTTGGGAGGCGAAACTATAAGCCCCTATCTTTCTATGTGTCCGGTTGAAACGTTTTGCTCATGTGTACTCCGTGAGTGTTAGCAATCATAGAAGACTATATGATGGTTGAGTATGTGGACTTGCCTAAGGGCTCTGACACGTGACCCTTCCTGAAAAGATGATGAATTGTAGTTGCAAAGTTGACTGAGAACATAGTTTGTTGGTTTCTAATAGAGTTTTTGCTTTATACTTCAATTGTGTGATGAACTATTACTTATTCATGGGAGGTGTATGATAGAATTTCTATGATAAAAGTATTATGTTTAATTTTGTTGTTGTTTTAATAATCAACATGATGCTTCTATGTCCGTATTTTTTTTATCGAGACCTCTCTCTCAAAGCATGTGGGCATGTTTTTCGATTTTGGTTTTCGCTTGAGGACAAGCGAGGTCTAAGCTTGGGGGAGTTGATACGCCCATTTTGCATCATGTTTTCTTACTGTTATTTATAATGTTTTTATCCATAATAATGCTTTCTAATGCCTTTTCTCTCATAACTTGCAAGGTACACACCAAGAGGGAGAATTCCGGCAGCTGGAAATCTGGACCTGAAAAAGCTACGCCAGGCCACCTATTCTGCACAACTCCAAATGAGCTGAAACTTCACGGAGATATTTTATGGATTATTTAAGAAATATCGGAGCCAATAACTACCAGAGGGGGGCCACCAGGTGGGCACAACCCACCTGGGCGCGCCAGGCCCCCTGGCGCGCCCTGGTGGGTTGTGGCCTCCTCGGCCCACCTCCGGTGCCCATCTTCTGGTATAGAAGTCATTTTGACCTAGAAAAAATAAGAACAAGACTTTCGGGGCGGAGCGCCGCCGTCTCGAGGAAGAACTTGGACAGGAGCACTTTTGCCCTCCGGTGGAGCGATTCTGCCGGGGGAACTTCCCTCCCGGAGGGGGAAATCAGTGTCATCATCATCACCAACAACTCTCCCATCTTGGGGAGGGCAATGTCCATCAACATCTTCACCAGCACCATGTCATCTCAAACCCTAGTTCATCTCTTGTATTCAATCTTGTTATCGGAACTATAGATTGGTGCTAGGGGGGTGACTAGCAGTGTTGATTACATCTTGTAGTTGATTACTATATGGTTTATTTGGTGGAAGATTATATGTTCAGATCCATGATGCTATTTAATACTCCTCAGATCATGAGCATGTTTATTATTTGTGAGTAGTTACTTCTGTTCTTGAGGTCACGGGAGAAATCATGTTGCAAGTAATCATGTGAACTTGATATGTGTTCGATATTTTTATAGTATGTATGTTGTGATTCCCTTAGTGGTGTCATGTGAACATCGACTACATGACACTTCACCATATTTGGGCCTAAGGGAATGCATTGTGGATTAGTAAATAGATGGTGGGTGGCAAGAGTGACAGAAGCTTAAACCCCAGTTTATGCACTATTCCATAAGGGACCGATTGGACCCAAAAGTTTAATGCTATGGTTATGAAGGAAATATGCCCTAGAGTCAATAATAATGTTGTTATTTATATTTACTTATATCATGATAAATGTTTATTATTCATGCTAGAATTGTATTAACCGAAAACTTAGTACATGTGTGAATACATAGACAAACAGAGTGTCACTAGTATGCCTCTACTTGACTAGCTCGTGAATCAAAGATGGTTAAGTTTCCTAGCCGTAGACATGAGTTGTCATTTGATGAATGAGATCACATCATTAGAGAATGATGTGATTAACATGACCCATCCGTTAGCTTAGCACTATGATCGTTTAGTTTGTTGCTATTGCTTTCTTCATGACTTATACATGTTCCTATGACTATGAGATTATGCAACTCCCGAATACCGGAGGAACACTTAGTGTGCTATCAAACGTCACAACGTAAGTGGGTGATTATAAAGATGCTCTACAGGTGTCTCCGATGTTGTTTGTTGAGTTGGCATAGATCGAGATTGGGATTTGTCACTCTGATTGTCGGAGAGGTATCTCTGGGCCCTCTCAGTAATGCACGTCACTATATGCCTTGCAAGCAATGTATCTAATGAGTTAGTTACAGGATGATGCATTACGGAATGAGTAAAGAGACTTGCTGGTAACGAGATTGAACTAGGTATAGTGATATCGACGATCGAATCTCGGGCAAGTAACATACCGATGACAAAGGGAACAACGTATGTTGTTATGCGGTTTGACCAATAAAGATCTTTGTAGAATATGTGGGAGCCAATATGAACATCCAGGTTCCACTATTGGTTATTGACTGGAGATGAGTCTCGGTCATGTCTACATAGTTCTCGAACCCGTAGGGTCCGCATGCTTAACGTTCAATGATGATCGGTATTATGAGTTTATGTGTTTTGATGTACCAAAGGTAGTTCGGAGTCCCGGATGAGATCATGGACATGACGAGGAGTCTCGAAATGGTAGAGACATGAAGATTGATATACTGGAAGGTTATATTCGGAGACAGGAATAGTTCTGAGGTGTATCGGGTATTTTTTGGAGTACCGGGGGGTTACCGGAACCCCCCGGGGGGTTATTGGGCCTCATGGGCCTATTGGTGGAAGATAGGAGGCAGGAAAAGGTAGGGCGCGCGCCCCCCTAGCCCAAACCGAATTGGACTAGGGGGGCCGGCCCCCCTTTCCTTTTCTCCTCCCTCTCCTTCCCCCTTCTCCTTGTTGGAATAGGAAAGGGAGGGCCGAATCCTACTTGGAGTAGGATTGCCCCCCTTGGAGAGCCTCCTCCCCTTGGCCGGCCTCCTCCTCCCTCCCCCATTTATATATGTGGGAGGGGGCACCCCAAAGGCACAGCAAAGTTTCTCTTAGCCGTGTGCGGTGCCCCCTCCATAGAAACACATCTCGGTCATATCGTCGTAGTGCTTAGGCGAAGCCCTGCGCCGGTAACTTCATCATCACCGTCACCACGCCGTTGTGCTGAGGAAACTCTCCCTCGGCCTCAGCTGGATCAAGAGTTCAAGGGACATCACCGAGCTGTACGTGTGTAGATCACGGAGGTGCCGTACGTACGGTACTTGATCGGTTGGATCGCGAAGACGTTCGAATACATCAACCGCGTTACTAAACGCTTCCGCTTTCGGTCTACAAGGGTACGTGGACACACTCTCCCTGCTCATTGCTATGCTTCCCCTAGATAGATCTTGCGTGATCGTAGGAATTTTTTTGAAATACTACGTTCCCCAACAGTGGCATCCGAGCCAGGTCTATGCGTAGATGTTATATTTATGAGTAGAACACAAAGAGTTGTGGGCGATAATAGTCATACTGCTTACCAGCATGTCATACTTTGATTCGGCGGTATTGTTGGATGAAGCGGCCCAGACCGACATTACATGTCCGCGTTCATGAGACTGGTTCTACCGCTGTGCTTCGCACACAGGTGGCTAGTGGGTGTCTGTTTCTCCAACTTTAGTTGAATCGAGTGTGACTACGCCCGGTCCTTGTTGAAGGTTAAAACAACACACTTGATGAAAAATCGTTGTGGTTTTGATGCATAGGTAAGAACAATTCTTGCTAAGCCCGTAGCAGCCATGTAAAATTTGCAACAACAAAGTAGAGGATGTCTAACTTGTTTTTGCAGGGCTTGTTGTGATGTGATATGGTCAAGACATGATGATATATAAATTGTTGTATGAGATGATCATGTTTTGTAAAAGTTATCAGCCACTGGCAGGAGCCTTATGGTTGTCGCTTTATTGTATGAAATGCAATCGCCATGTAATTGCTTTACTTTATCACTAAGCGGTAGCGATAGTCATAGAAGCAATAGTTGGCGAGACGACAACAATGCTTCGATGGAGATCAAGGTGTCAAGCCGGTGACGATGGTGATCATGACGGTGCTTTGGAGATGGAGATCAAAGGCACAAGATGATGATGGCCATATCATATCACTTATATTGATTGCATGTGATGTTTATCCTTTATGCATCTTATTTTGCTTAGTACGGCGGTAGCATTATAAGATGATCTCTCACTAAATTTCAAGGTATAAGTGTTCTCCCTAAGTATGCACCGTTGCGACAGTTCGTCGTGCCGAGACACCACGTGATGATCGGGTGTGATAAGCTCTATGTTCACATACAACGGGTGCAAGCCAGTTTTGCACACGCGTAATACTCGAGTTAAACTTGACGAGCCTAGCATATGCAGATATGGCCTCGGAACACTGAGACCGAAAGGTCGAGCATGAATCATATAGTAGATATGATCAACATAATGATGTTCACCATTGAAAGCTACTCCATCTCACGTCCATGCACCCTGCGAACAAAAGAGGACGGAAAGGAATAGAGAGACGCATACTCGACCTCCATGCTAGGGGTTAGTCGCCGCAAAGCACTATCAACCCTAACAGAGAGGGACTCGCCCTAGCATGCATGCTAAGACTTAGGGCGCCAGCGCTTCATTTATTTATGCTCAGGGTCTGCGCCTGTCTTTGTACAAAGGGTTAGATGCCTTGCCGGCAAGGCTTGTACAAAAAGTGGTCTGCCGGGGAGCCCGGCAACCGCGCCTTATGGGTAAAACTTGCGAAGATGTTCGATGTTCTAGGATTTGCTCACTGGAATACCATCTTCGGTCTCCAGGCGGACTGCGCCAGGCCTGGTGACTCATATTACTCGATAAGGGCCTTCCCACTTCGGCGTCAACTTGTTGGAATTCCTGGCCGATTGAATGTGCCGAAGAACAAGGTCGCCTTCCTCAAAGCTTCGGGCATGAACCTTGCAGCTATGGTAGCGGCGCAAGGCTTGCTCGTAGCGTGCTGCTCGCACAGCTGCCCGAAGACGATCTTCCTCAAGGAGCATTGCGTCATCTTGCCACAATTGCTCTTGCTCAAGCTCGTCATAAGCGAGCACTCGGGGTGACCCGTACGTGAGTTCTGTGGGGAGAACTGCTTCTGCCCCATAAACGAGGGAGAAGGGTCTCTGGCTGGTGGCTCAATTTAGTGTCATTCTGATTGACCAAAGAACTGCTGGCAATTCATCAATCCAGCGTCTTCCGCACCTGTGTAGCCTGTCAAAAGTCTTTGTCCGGAGGCCTCGCAGTACTTCCGCGTTTGCCCTCTCTGCCTGGCCGTTGCTCCGTGGATGTGCAACAGAAGCAAAACAGACCTTGCTGCCGAGGTCTTGAATGTATTGCATGAAGGTGCGGCTTGTGAACTGCGTGCTGTTGTCGGTGATGACTCTGTTTGGTACACCAAAACGGCAGACTAGCCCTTTGAAGAATTTGACGGCTGATTGTGCTGTCACCTTTCTCACTGCTTCCACCTCCGGCCACTTTGTGAACTTGTTGATTGCAACGCACAAGTATTCAAAGCTCCCAACAGCACAGGGAAAGGGGCCTAGTATGTCGAGCCCCCAGACCGAGAATGGCCAGGAAAGAGGGATTGTTTGGAGAGCTTGAGCTGGTTGATGAAGCTTCTTTGAATGGAACTGACATGCTTCACACTTTGTTACTAGTGCCATTGCATCCTGGAGGGCAGTGGGCTAGAAGAAACCTTGCCGGAATGCCTTGCCGGCAAGGGCTCTCGACCCTATGTGGGAGCCACATATGCCTCCATGTATCTCTGCCAACAGCTCCAGTACGTTCTCCCAGGGAATGCACTTCAATTTCACGTCGTTTGATCTTTTTCTATACAGAACATCGTCGATGAACAAATACATGACAGACCGACGGGCTACTCTCTCCGCTTCTTCCTGCTCCTCAGGGAGCTCCCCCGTTTGGAGAAATCGGACGGTATGTTGCGCCCATGCCAGAGCCTGAGGCTCGACGACAAGGACTAAAGGCATCTCTTCTGCCATGGGAGCGGCTGTCTCCACGGCCAGAGCTTGAAGCCCTGCCGGAGTCTGTCGCCCCATGACAGGCTCAGTGTCCTCGGCAACATCTTTGCCGGCGGCTCCTGGGAGCTCAGCGGGAAAGTACTTGCTGGGGCCTGATTTCCTCCGCTTGTTCTGCTCTGTCGATGGTTCAACGGATGGTTGAGTTAATCGAAGCACAAAGGTACCTGGTTCCACATGCAGTTTGAGGGCGGCACATTTTTACAAGTAGTCGGCGATGCCGTTCTCCGCTCGGGGAACATGCTCCGCTTGTATACCGTCAAAACGCTCCTCCAACTTCCTCACTTCATCTACGTATGCCTCCATCAACGGGCTCTGGTAATCCTTGTTGACTTGCTTGACGACAAGCTGTGAATCACCCCTGACGATGAGCCTCTTGATTCCGAGGTCTGCCGCGATCCTGAGACCGGCAAGCAATCCCTCGTACTCTGCAGTGTTATTTGTTGATCTCTCCTGGGGAAACTGCATCTGGACTACATACTTGAGGTGCTCTCCGGTGGGTGCGACAAGTAGCACACCGGCACCGGCGCCTTGCAGCGAGCAGGACCCATCAAAGTACATAATCCAGTTGCGACTTGTTTCCTTGCTGGGGAGGGTAGTCTCTTGAACTTCTTCGTCGGGTGTTGCGGTCCATTTTGCAATGAATTCTGCCAAGACTCTGCTTTGGATCGTTGAAGTACTCTCAAACTTAAGACCAAAACTGGATAGCTCCAACGCCCATTCCACAATCCTCCCGGTGGCATCTGGGTTATGCAAGATCCGTTGCAATGGGAGGCGGGTGACGATGGTGATCTCGTGTGCTTGGAAGTAATGACGCAGCTTCCTCGAGGCCATAAGGAGGCCGAAGAGCAATTTCTGTACACCGGAGTACCTTGATCTAGCCCCCTGCAGGAGAGAGCTGACAAAGTAAACCGGGTGCTGCATCATCTTCTTCTTCTGCTCCACTTCATTTGCTTGCACCGCTTCTGTCCCAGTGGCGTGAGATTCAGTCGGGCGCCCTGCCTCGCCATCTGTCAGCTCTGCCGTTGCTACCACTTCCGCATCGACCTCCCTCTGCGCCACTAGCGCAGCACTAACCACTTGATTTGTTGCCGCTAGATATAGCAGCAACGGCTCTTGTGGTTTAGGTGCAACCAGTATCGGCATAGTGGAGAGGTATTTCTTCAAATCTTGCAGTGCTGCTTCGGCCTCTGGGGTCCACTCCATTGGTCCCGCCTTCTTCAAGATTTTGCAAAAGGGAAGGGCGCGCTCAGCAGATTTGGAGATAAACCTGCTTAAGGCAGCAACACAGCCAGCAAGCCGACACACATCCTTGACTCGCCTTGGCGCCACAATCTGCTCAATCGCCTTGATCTTGTCGGGGTTCGCCTCGATCCCGTGCTGTGACACAAAGAACCTGAGAAGCTTGCCGGATGGAACACCAAAGACGCACTTCTCAGGGTTCAGCTTAAGGTTGATCTTGCGCAAATTGGCAAATGTTTCTTCTAAGTCTTGTATGAGTGTCGCCTTGTCCTTGGTTTTGACCACTATGTCATCCATATAGGCTTCCATATTTCTATGTAGCTGAGGTTCAAAACCAACTTGGACTGCTCTTGCGAACGTTGAACCAGCGCTCTTCAACCCAAAAGGCATTCGTATAAAACAATACGTACCACATGAGGTGATAAACGCGGTCTTCTCTTCATCTTCTCTTGTCATGAAAATCTGGTGGTATCCTGAGTAAGCGTCAAGGAATGACAGCAAATCACACCCGTTCGTGGAGTCCACAATCTGGTCGATGTCCAGCAAAGGGAAAGGATCCTTTGGACAAGCCTTATTGATGTCTGTGTAATCAATACACAGCCTCCACTTCCCATTTGCCTTGTGCACCACCACCGGATTGGCCAACCACGTCGGGTGGAGCACTCCTCTGACCAAGCATGCTGCTTCCAACTTCCTGATCTCCTCTGTGATGAACTCTTGTCATTCCAAAGCTTGCTTCCTGACCTTCTGCTTAATGGGTCGCGCATGAGGGCAGACAGCAAGATGGTGCTCAATCGCCTCCCTGGAAACACCGGGGATGTCGGATGCTTGCCATGCAAACACATTGAGATTCGCGCGCGGGAAGGTGATGAGTGCGCCTTCCTATTTGCTGTCGAGGGTGGAGCTTATGGTGAAAGCCCCTCCCGTGCCATCCTCCTTAACAGACACCTTCTTGGTCTTTGGCGGTGCAGCTCTGGATTTCTTGCTCTTGCCGGTGCAGCTCTCTGGTACGTCCTCGACGGGAGCACAGCACTTCGAAGAGGTGCGCTTGCCGGAGTGGGTGCGAGAGGTCTTGCCGGTCTTCTTCCCTCCCGGGGCTTCAGCGGCAGGAGCAAGTGCCTTAGCGGCAGTTGCTTCAACTGCCTCCCGGTAGAGTTGGTCGGTGCAGATCAGTGCATCTTTCTTGTCGGAGGGGACGGTGATGATGGTCATCGGCCCAAGCATCTTCAGCGTGTTGTAAGCGTAATGTGACGCCGCCATGAATTTGGCTAGTGCTGGGCGGCCGAGAATCCCGTTGTAGGGCAAGGGGATCTTGGAAACATAAAAAACAATCCTCTCTGTCCTATAGTTCAGCTCGCCTCCAAATGTAACGGGCAGTGTGACCTTACCCTTTGGTTGACTTCTTCCCGGATTGACCCCTTTGACGGTGTCCTGGACTAGGGGGTACTCATCACGTCGTCTCCCGATCAGTTGGATTGGGCCGAGGACCCCAATGGCCGTATACTCCTGGGCCAGTTCGGACAACTGCCGCATACAAGGAAGATTCCACAAGACTTGGTGATCAAGACAAGGACTCCTCCCCACCGACGTATTCGTCTAGGACTCTTGTTATCCTAGGCCTCTGGTGCATTATATAAACCGAGGCCAGGCTAGTCGATAGATTATATACAACAATCATAATCATAGGCTAGCTTCTAGGGTTTAGCCTCTACGATCTCGTGGTAGATCAACTCTTGTAATACTCATATCATCAAGATCAATCAAGCATGAAGTAGGGTATTACCTCCATCGAGAGGGCCCGAACCTGGGTAAACATTGTGTCCCCCGCCTCCTGTTACCATCTGCCTTAGACGCACAGTTTGGGACCCCCTACCCGAGATCCGCCGGTTTTGACACCAACATTGGTGCTTTCATTGAGAGTTCCGCCGTGTGATCGGCAAAAGGATCAATGGCTCGACTGCAGATCAACTGCGACGTCGGCTTCTTCATCACCGGCTTGGCTGGTCACCTTGGCTGGACCGAGGACTGCGCCTTACCTCCGATCGTCATGTTCGGATGAGGGCCTTCATCAACATCAACTCTGATCTCTATCAAGATCATGGAGAAATCATCCAGGGAGCCCGGGGGCTCAACGTCAACATTGCCCTCGGGCGACCGTGCTATTTTTCTGGACAGCGAACTTGTATCCGCCGCCACCACCTCCTCAAGTGTCGTTTTAACGATTGCTTTGGTGGAATTGTGCGGAATTGAGTCTACAACAACCCTAGAAAATTTCGTCAAGTTCCGATGGAGGAATCTATGGCAATCCGCGATATACCAGAGCCGTGTCAAATCTGGACGGGAATCTGGACGAGTTTAGGGCGTGGTGTCCAGCTTCTAGCTCGGACGTCCTTTCAGAGATCCAAACATTGATCGGCTGCGGAATTCCTATATCTACCACCCCTCAAAATTTCAGCTTGATCCGACCGTCCAAACTTCGGGAACCTTCCGATTAGTGCATCACTTTTCGGATCTGTTTTCTGCGCGAAAACGAATCCGACCCGAGTTCGTGTTTTTTATGAACGGGATTTCGGACATCCTTTTTGTAGGAAGTTTTGTATGGGGTATTGTGTTTTGTTCCCGAACACATCCCACTAACTTTAAAATCTTTTGAACATGATCCTCACCATCATGCCGGTGTCAAACCAGTCCGGCAATATTGCTCCACGGCTGCCGACCTGCGCTAGACACGTAGTCACTTTGTTGATCCGAGCTCAACTTCTTCGGATCATCATCTCGTCAAGCCGAACAGGAGTTCGACATCGCGAAGGATAAATCATCACCAACATCGCCGCCCCATGGATTACACGGAGCGGGCACGCCAGCATCGCCGCACGTTCACTTCATCAAGCCGGCATTGACCACGTCACGAGTCACGACCTGCATCGGCAGGGCCGCACTGTTGCTTTTTCAAGCCGATGTCCATCACGCTGACCTACTTCGACTCATCGGCTGACATCGAGGCTTCAACACCTCGGCTGGACCGGGGGCTTCGCCATCTCTTCATCAACCTACTCCGGAGACTTCGGCGTCACCAGTCAACCGGCTTCGTCACGTTAGCTGGACCGGGGGCTTTGCCTCGGCGAGCCAACCTTTACCAGCATCGCCATGCCGTCGCTTCACCGCCCATCAGGCAATGAGAATGCGGATCGAGTCCCAATTTTGGGAGTCACTTTTCTTTGGATTGCTACAACAAATAAACCAGGTGCTATTAATCCTAGTATTTTTTGCTTGTTTGGGTTTATTTTTCCCAAGGAATTATTACTCTGGTTTGTCCATCATCTGTACATAGGTCTATCAAATGATGGCCGCATTAACGACGGTCGCGTGGTGGTTCGGTCAGTTTCCGTACATAGTCCGGCGAACGCCGCATCTGGAACTTGGACCGACCTGTGAATTCAGGCTTTGCCACACCTTTACCGTATCACGCCGACGCCCTACATCGACATTGACTTCGGCGCCAGGCCATATTTCTTTTATTACTCACTTTGCATAAATTATTTATTATGCAACATTTTTTTATCATTATTATTATTATCTCCGGTTTGCACTATTTTTTGTGCACAGGTAAATGATTCGGGTCGGGCAGTGTTGTCACCTCGGCGTACTGACATACCACGTCACCTCGGCTGGACGGGGGGCTTCGTCAACACCTCATTAACCCACGCCGGGGATTTCGGCGGCCTGCATTGGTCGCGCTATGTCACCACTTCGGAGTGCCGAGCTCTTCGCTCCGCCACCTCGGGACCGGCTTGGGGGATGGAATCTTGTCCCGCATCAAGCTCGGACCGCGTCATCAACGCCGAACACATTAACCAGCTAAGTCGCTTTCATGCTCAAAGTTTTACAATTTTTAACTTGTGTTCGGTTCGACCAAGCATTATACTTTTTGAAAAAAAGTTGTTTGTGAAAAAATTCCTTGTCATAAGTTTGTTTGTGACACACAAATTCAAATACCCAGTTCACTTGGGGGCTTCCTTCATGAAGCCTTTCCTCTTGAATATGATTATACTTGTACGGCTTCGTTCCTTGTTCGTGTATTACGCCACAATATGCACCATATTGACTTAAGCGATTTGCAAGCTAGGTTGCCTCGCTCCTGTGTTTACCCCTACGTTCCCGATTGTTCGGCTAGGGAGTAAAGGGAGCACCTCTGCAATTGTCACGATCGGGTAATCCGAGCCGGACCTCGGACTGGGTGAAGCCGAAAGCTAGCACTCTTATTGTTTTCAATTATGGTCGGCACATAACGGAACTCATGAGTACAAAAAATCTATTGCACAGGTCTCATAGTAACAATGAGCACCGAAGAAAGGTATCGGCGGGGGTACTATTTTCTTCGAAGATGCTTCTTACACTTTGTGAGTAATATAGCATAAGTTGCCTGAGCACGCTTTGTCTGTTACAGCCTTATGGCCTGATTGCCTGGTTATCGGAAACACCATCGATATTCTCGATAGGTGGACTACATAACACTTTTCGGTCCTTGACCGAAGAGGGATAAACCGACGGTCGGTTAAGACGCGTTTAAAGTTCGGGTGAACAAAGATATGATATTAGTACTTCGGTACATACAATCATTATGCATAAAATTCTTTTACCCTAGTCACTTGGGGGCTCTTAAATTTATATGAGCCGTTTTATAATAAGTGTTCTTCTTCTTAGTCGTTGCAAAGTTTTTTATTATTATTTATCACTCCTTTTTTGACACGAGTGTGTGGTGACTAGCCGGGGAGCCTAATTTATCTCTCAAAGCCGCTAGAGTTTAGTTTGCTAAACTGGCCTAAGGAGAAGTACTCCGCCTTCGGGATGGGAGGTTGAAGCCGTAGGCTGACCCTCTTGGGTCTTGAGATAAGATGTGTCATGATAAAGCACGACAAAAGCACCTTTTTTTCTAAGACCAATTTTCGATTTGGCACCGAACACTTGATCTAGTTCGGGCGTCCAGTTTTTACTGAAGTTTTCGGTTTTCCAAGCCTATGGGACTTTTAAACTATTTGTGTGTTTCCAGCATTAGTCTCGTAGTGCGGCGCCGGACACCTTTAGGGATTCGGCAAAAACATTCTCGGACATTGCGGTATATGCATTGGTTTCGAATTGCGTCTTTGGTCAATAGTTAGGTTGCCCGGCTCCTGTGCTTGCCTCCTACGTTCCGCTTTGTTCGGCTAGGTGCGCAACGGGAGAACCACTGCGATTGTGCTTCCAGCTAGCATGGTTAAGCGCCTCAGTGGAGAAAGCCGAAAACTGGCTGTCACAATAAGCGTAAACTGGTCAGCAATCCGATGACTGTGTTAAATGACGGGCCGTTCATAATATTGGCCGAAGTGTTTACTGCTTGACCTCGACTGTCGCCGAACACTAACCGGAGGCTAGTAGCTGGCCTTCCAACTTTAAGCTACTATGACTAAGTGAAAGTTATAAAGCCCGCATATCTGATTGCCTCGTTTCTGCTAACACAACCGCCTCCGGGCACCGAGATGTCGGCTAAGGGTTGTTTTGTTGGTGCGGAAACACCCTGTGTAGTATCTACCAAGGGGTAGAAGCCGACGATGAGCCACTTTCCACTGATAAACGACCGCAATGGAGTCAAAATAATGATGTAAAGTACTTGGATACATAGAATCATTACACATAATCTGTGATTTTACTCTGGATATCGATCCTTAATTCGGCCACCCGTGCCCACATTAAGGCTCGGGGGCTACTGGGCTTTGTGCTCATTATTTATAAATATTAAAGGGGCACATCGATCCCCTGATCTGGTGTTGCCAGCCGACTAGTGTCTCGGGGGCAACTGCATTGCCTATTCAATGCAAAAAATCCAAAGGGCTCAGTGTTCGGCTTGATCGAACTACGGGAAAGCACGTCTTCGGACAACAATAAGTACCATCTGGACCTATCTGGCATCAAGCTAATATATCATGGCGACTTCTCACGACCCTCCCTCAGGGGCCCGTCCGCTGATCTTTATTATATATTACACTGCGTTTCTATTCCTACGTATGCTGTCGAGCTAGGAGTTGATCCTCAGGCCGATTTCGCAAATCGACCTGAGTCTCAGGGGCTACTAGGATCAGCAGTTTTATGTTTTCCTTTAGGTGCATCTCGGGTTTTAGACCGACACACACCTTGAGGGCTACTGGATATACATATACTGGCTATATATCTCGGCAGAGAATAAATTGCACCAATCAAAAATATTTGCAAAAAATCAGCCCGCGGTCGGGATGGTGCACCACCTTGGAAGCAGTCCGGCATAAAGCTCGGGCGCCAGTGGCTGGCTCCATAGAGGGCATTTTCGGCATTAGGCACAGCTAAACTCCTTCAACTTTTTAGAACCAAGGTGGTCTATGACACCTCAGATACAGTCTGGCGTTGGAGCTTGGATGTAGTCCGGCGTTGGGGCTCGGATACAGCCCGGCGTTGGTGCTCGGCTGCAAAATATACCTCGAATACAGTCCGGCGTTGGGCTTGGACACAAGAGGACACTGTCGCCCGGGAACAACTTCAAACCCGAGGTGTGGCATAAAAATAACAAGGCATTGATAAAAGCCGGAAACTTAAAGGGGCTCCTCGGATACCCGACGTGTAAACTCGTCGAATGCATTTCGGCGATCCTCAAGATCGAAGATGAGAAGATTTGTTGAACCAGTTTTCAAGACCGACAACCGAAGATGAAGAACAATTCGGAAGAATCGAGGAGCGTCCCCAACTTGAAGACCGGTTCAGGGGGCTACTGACGGTGTCCTGGACTAGGGGGTACTCATCACGTTGTCTCCCGATCAGTTGGATTGGGCCGAGGACCCCCATGGCCGTATACTCCTGGGCTAGTTCGGACAGCTGCCGCATACAAGGAAGATTCCACAAGACTTGGTGATCAAGACAGGGACTCCTCCCCACCGGCGTATTCGGCTAGGACTCTTGTTATCCTAGGCCTTTGGTGCATTATATAAAACGAGGCCAAGCTAGTCGATAGATCATATACAATAATCATAATCATAGGCTAGCTTCTAGGGTTTAGCCTCTACAATCTCGTGGTAGATCAACTCTTGCAATACTCATATCATCAAGATCAATCAAGCAGGAAGTAGGGTATTACCTCCATCGAGAGGGCCTGAACCTGGGTAAACATTGTGTCCCCCGCCTCCTGTTACCATCCGCCTTAGACGCATAGTTCGGGACCCCCTACCCGAGATCCGCCGGTTTTGACACCGACACCCTTGAAACGTGCCCGTCTCTTCGAGGTCTCCATCAGGAATCTGCAACCTTTGGATCGCAACAGGCAAGATCAAGTTCACACCGGCCCCGCCGTCAACCAGCATTTTTGTCACCTTGAGGTTGCGTATTGTTGGTGAGACCTAGAACGGCAAACACCCGACCGCAGTTGTGCGATCAGGGTGGTCCTCGGTGTCAAAAATGATAGGCGTCCCGGACCACTTCAGTGGCTTTTGAGCATTGAACGATGGTTCCGCTGCTATGATCTCACGCGCCCACTGCTTGAGCTGGCGGTGAGAGGTGTGCAGCGAGGCGCCACCGTCGATGCACATGGCCTCTGTGGCTTTCTAGAACTCATTCTCGCCGGACTCGTCGTCCTCACCATGATCGTCGTCTTCCTGCTTCTTGTCGCGGCCCCGAGCGGGCCTTTCTTGTTGATTATCTTTGCCGCGGCGACCAACTTGGCCGCCACGCTTCTTCCCGGATCCGTCAGCACCATTCGGGCCCTTCTCCTTGTCCCGCCTTTCATATTCGGCTTTCTGCTTCTCTGCGAGCTGCTCGAATTGTCGGTAGTTCTGGAGGTCGTGGCCCTTGGTGCGATGGATCTTGCAGTACTGCTTGTCGGAGCCTCCTGGCTTGTCGGTAGCCGCCAAAGCCCGACAGGTGGTGCACCCGGCAACTCCCTTGCCGGGGTCGTCTGCCTTGGTCTTCTTGGCAGCACCGGCGTCGTCGGATCCCTCGACAGCAAGCATGTCCTTGCCCTTGCGCTTCCTGTTGTGGCGTCGGCCCTTGTTTGCCAGGGTGACGGCGTCTTCATCTGAGGAGTTGGCTTCCGCACAGGCGTCTTCGCCGGGGTACTTCCTTCCCTCTTCAGCCCGAGCACATCTATCGACTAGAACATAGTGTTCCACCACATCCTTGACCTTGTTCATCGCCAGCTCTTCACGCATCTTGCAATTACGCACATTCTGATGGAATGCGCTGATGATAGCGGCGGGATGAACATCCGGGATGTTGTATTGCACTCGGCTGAACCTCTGTATGTACTTGCGCAGGTTCCCGCCTTCTTTCTGGGGGATGATATGCAAGTCGCTTGCCTGGCCATGAGCTTGGTGGCCTCCCGTAAAGGCGCCAACAAACTCATGGCACAAATCCGACCAAGAAGAAATAGAATCCACTGGCAAGTGCATCAACCATGACATGATGTTGGGTTTAAGTGCCAACGGGAAGTAATTGGCAAGCACCTTGTCGTCGCGAGCTCCGGCAGCTTGCATCACGATGGTGTAGATGCTAAGGAACTCTGACGGGTGAGTCTTGCCATTGTACTTCTCGCCGACGTCAGGCTTAAACGTGCAGTGAGTGGGCCACTGGAACTGCCGCAGCTCACGGGTAAAGGCTGGGCAACCCACCTCGTAAGGTAGGCCACCAGAGCCCCCTGGTGCTGGGTGGTCCATAGTGGGCCCACCCGCCTATCTGACTGATGGCACGCGTCAGGCCGTCGCTCTGATGGTGGTTCGAGCGTCTTCCTGTGCTCGCTCCCGAAGAACTTGGTGCTGATCGCAGTGGGTCCGTGGGTCGGACGACGCTATGGAAATGTTATCACAAGCGTCGTCCCGACGGGCCGGCACCCGCGGTAACTGGCGTGGAGGAGGAGAGTGCACCGTGGCTGCAGCACATCCGGTCCTTCCATCACTGGCATGCGGTGGCTCGACAGAGCGTCGGCCTGAGGGCCCAGCTAGCCGCGGCTCATCTTTGTTGGCGATGCCGACGAGGCTTCGGATGGTGGCTCTCCACTCGTCGAGCTTCTCCGCAGCAGGAGGGAAGTCGAGGAGCAACTGCGCGCGCGCCAAAGCTTCCGCTGGCGTGGGTGGCAGCGAAAGCTGCGTGGACCGTGACGCGCTCCGACTTCTAACCACGTTAGAAGGAGCTCTATCACGGCCTTGCAGCTGCGCGCCATTTTTGCCAGTGCCTCGGCATGCATGCTGGTCTTCGACGTCCCATGAATGATGCATAGGACTCTTCCCGCGGCGGCGCCGGGGTCAGTAGCGTGGTGGCGCTCTTCGTCACACACAACCTGAGAAGAGCGTGTTGCGGGCGCCGGCGTAGGCGTCTTGGAAGTCGCCCTGCCGCCGGTAGGTGGCACGATGCCGTCCTTAAAGGGCCCCGCGCTGCCTGCAGGAGGCACGGCTCCGTCTTTGGATTTGTTGGTGTGCGGCTCGTTGTTACGCCCACGAACGACGCCGCTCGCTAGGCTTTGGCCGCCAGAGCGATGTGGGTGTTCGCGGGCCGCGCCTCGGCCTCCATCCGCGACTGCCCCGTCGCTCACCCGCAGTGGTATAGGCCGTTCGGCTCCAGATGAACCGATCGCCGTGATCGTCTTCTTCTTGGGGGCCATGGTGATGAAGAATTGCTATACTAACTGCTAGGCCGGATTCTCACAACTGCGCGCCCCCTACCTGGCGCGCCAAAGATGTCGGGGGAAACGACACCTATGGGATCACAAAGATCCCTTCTACGATTGGCGGGCGAGAGATTGTGCAAAGAGCGGGTCTAGTAGCTAGCACAGCGAGATTTTACCCAGGTTCGGGCCGCGAAGATGCGTAATACCCTAGTCCTGCTTTGGTGTATATTTGAGTGTTCTTGAGCTCTGGAACTAGCTACGGTGCGTGTCTAGTCCAAAAGATCTGAATCCTTCCTCAGTACGCCTCGGGCCTCCTTTTATAGTCAAAGGGGTCGCCATAGTGGCACACAGGAGGTGGAAAGGTATGTACAGAGTACAAGCTTATCGCCTGTCATTACACGACAAAACACATTAAATGCGCTACTTAATTAGGTGTCCACTTGCTTTATCGGGGGCGGTAACGAGGCCCGTCCCGTCTGTCGCCGCTCCGCCTTGCTCCCACACGCGTCCAGGACAACGAGGCATGCAGCGCCATGTAGGCTGGCAGGCTGCTGGGCTGGCGTGGTGGTAGGGTCTTCACGAAGATCTACATGCCACCACGCGGGTGCTTGACTAGTTGGATTAGGAGCCACGTACTGCCACGTGGGTACTTGCTTTAGTTGGTGGGTCGGCCGCTGAGCTGGGGCGGTGACGGGGCGGCAAGGCCTTGCCGCAGTCTTGTGGATATTCCCGGCAAGAGTCTTGCCGGGGCCTTGTAAGCGCCCTCGGCAAGAGCCTTGCCGGGGCCTTGCGGGTGTCTTCGGCAAGGAGCCTTGCCGGGGCCTCGTGGGCATCCTCGGCAAGGAGCCTCACGGTTGTCTTGCCTTCTGGTTCTCATCTGGGCTTTGTAGGCCTTTTGTCTACACAAAGATCTGCATGCCACCACGCAGGTGCTTCCCGAGCCTTGGTTCCAACATTGTCGATGGTGTCGGAACTCTCAGGCTCAAGGGTGACTGCTATGCTAGCGTTGGGTGAGCTGCCCCAGCAAGACTCTTGTCGGGGTTGCGTAGGCCGCCCCGGCAAGGGTCTTGCCGGGGGAAAGCCCATCTTGGTTTTTTGACCTTCTTGCACCTCTGTCTTGGCGCTGCTCTGGTAGTCTTCTATTTCTACTTCCCTCCTCTGCCCTGCTATGTGTGGCCGTAGGTGCGGCTCTGACTGCCCGCGCACAAGTAATGGGGTATAAATGAGAGCCCCTACTTTTGTACACCGATAGTTGGATCGCGAAGACGTTCGACTACATCAACCGTGTTACTAAACGCTTCCGCTTTCGGTCTACGAGGGTACGTGGACACACTCTCCCCGCTCGTTGCTATGCTTCTCCTAGATAGATCTTGCGTGATCGTAGGAATTTTTTTGAAATACTACGTTCCTCAACAGGTTAGAATTTATTCTTAATACTTTTCTCGTAGTCTTGCAGGAGGGTTAATCATAAGTAGGAGGTTTGTTCAAGTAAGAACAGCACCTAAGCACCGGTCCACCCACATATCAAATTATCAAAGTAGTGAACACAAATCAAACCAACATGATCAAAGTGACTAGATGAAATTCCCGTGTACCCTCAAGAACGTTTTGCTTATCATAAGAGACCGTTTTGGCCTGTCCTTTGCCTCAAAAGGATTGGGCTACCTTGCTGCATACTTATTGTTACTATCGTTACTTGCTCGTTACAAATTCTCTTGCTATCAAACTACTCGCTACTTACAATTTCAGCACTTGCAGACATTACCTTACTGAAAACTACTTGTCATTTCCTTCTGCTCCTCGTTGGGTTGGACACTCTTACTTATCGAAAAGAGCTACAATTGATCCCCTATACTTGTGGGTCATCAGGTATGCATGCAAAAACAACTCGGTGGGCTGGGAGTAATAGACCTGCAAAAGCAGGGGATCGCACTAAGGATGAGGTGGGAATGGCTTAAACGAACAGAGGATTCTAGGCCTTGGCAGGGGCTCAGCGAACTGGTGGACAAGCAAGTAACATCGACGTTCTACAACCTCGTCAAATGGAAGATTGGAGATGGTTCGAAGGCACTTTTTTGGAAAGATAGATGGATTGAGGGATCGACAGTACAGGACCTAGCACCCGCCCTGGTGGCCACGGTCAAGACACGAGTTACCAACCGTAGAACTGTCAAGGAGGGGCTACATCTACATGCTTGGATGGAGGATATTGTGGGAGTGTTGGACATGGATGGTTGTCCGAATTCGTCAGGCTGTGTGAGGCAGTCATGCAAGTTGAGCTGCAGCTAGGAGAGGAGGACATACCAATTTGGGAGTGGAACTCCACAGGCAAGTACACGACATCGACTGCATATATAATGGTATGTGAAGGTGGGATCAGGTTCCAGCATGCCGCACCAATCTGGAAGTGTGGAGCACCTCTCTCATGCAAGATATTCATGTGGCTGGCGGCCCGGTACAGATTATGGATATCTGACAGGAGAACCCGGCATGGTTTACAGGATTCAACGTCTCCTTGTTACCTATGCGAGCAGGAGGAGGACACAGTGGACCACATCTTGATCCAATGTGTGTTCGCTAGGCAAGTTTGGTTCCAATGCCTTACAAGGGTTGGGCTACCGCTGGAGTTGATGCCAACAAGACAAGCAACAATGGAAGAATGGTGGATGACATCTCGGAAGCTGGTGCCAAACACCCACCGGAAGGATTTTGACTCATTCGTGGTGCTTATTTGTTGGTGTTTGTGGAAGCAAAGGAACGGTAGAGTATTCGGTAAGAATGACAATTGTAATGTGCATGGCACAGTCCAGCTCATATTTAGGGAGCGCCATTTGTGGGCAATGGCGAAAATGAGTGGAGTGCTACAATTTTGTGAGTAGTTCCAAGCATGTTTAGGGAGGGCTCGAGTGTAGGTGCGCCCTAGGTGATGCCTTCCATCTGTAATCTCTTGTAAATATTTTTTTCTCCCTTCTATAAAGCTAAGGTATGACTTTGGCGTACTCTCGAAAAAATAAGCCGCCCATGGTCCCGCCGGCTTTGGTTGCTCTTGGCGGATAGGTTCCAAACTACTGCATTTCCCAGGCCAACTGGACTCCTAAGTCGTCTCTCGATGAGTGGCTTGATGGCCACCATATGTTGTGAGAGTAGGCCTTGTTTTTTTTAAATTGAAATTGAGAGTAGGCCTTGCTTGGTTTCTTTTCCTTCTTTCTTTCTTTTTTGGACGTGACTAGCCAGCGCCGGTGCGCTCGTACGCTGCCTGGAGCGCACCCTCCATGCACGCAGCAAACAGCCATGGCCCGCTCCACACAATGCATGCTAGCAGTCACAACCAGCGCCCTACGCATCCATCCATCAGGGATCAGGCAACGGCTAGCCAGCACCCTCCTCATGCGCGCACATAACTATCCCACATGCATTTATTAGGGATCAAAAACTTTAAAAACTTGTAACTTTTGATTAGAATGTCAAAATTCAAATCCGTTTTTACCGTTGGGTTTCTTGCGACAAGTTCTTCAAAACTAGATCCCATATGAGTAGGTTTCGACAAACTTTTTTTGAGCAACTTTATGTGCTACAGAGGCAACCTTAGTGTTATAGAAAAGCAACTCCTTTTCCCCTAGTATGAGTACCTATCAACGGAGGATCCTTATAAGTTGGTTACCATTGCTACCAATTGACTAGCTTCACCTCTAAATCGCCTACCATAAGGACAACTCCAACGTGGATCACCAAACAGCCCCAAATGTCGGAATCGGCCTCTTTAGACACTTTTAACCATCCAATGAGTCCAATGACTATCAGGCATGTAAAAAAGAGCTGCTGCCCCATATGAGTTCCTTGAAGTAAAAAATAGCATGCATCCCTTGTGCAAAAGTAAAAAAAACATGCAACGACTTTGCTATGGTTTCAGACAACTCTTGTAAAATTTGAAGCAACTAGTGTCATGCATTAAAAGAGGGGTTGCTGCCCCATAAGCTCCTTGCAGTAATATCAGGCAACCCTTGTGCAAAAAAAGAACCACAAAAACAACAAGTAGAGACAACATATATAGGTGGCACTAATGCATATATACGTGCATTATATATACAAGTAAAAAAACACGTTCGCATGATAGCACGGTGTACTAGCCATGTGTTCCTTTTCCCAACATTGAGCATACTGCTTTTAAGCAACTATCATGTGTGATATAAGAAACTTTGTCCACGTAAAAAATGTAAGAAGCTTGTTCAATGCAAATACAATCAAACTTTTTCCACACAAAATTAGGAACTGATTTTGTTCTACAAAAAAATATGCAGAAAATTTGAAGAAAATGCTTATGTCCTACTAATTAAAAAGAAGCAACTTTCTCCAGTTTCACTAGTGCCTGTGATCCCGGTGATTTGAGTTAGCAGGCAACCATGTGGAGTTTTCTGAACAACTTCATGTTTTCTTTGGGTTACTACACACAGCCATAGTCGTGTGCCTCATATCTCCAGCTATGACACCTCATATCTCCAACTATGACACCTGAGAAAAAAGGGATGAAGAACATACACAAGTTCTTTTTGGGAGGGCTTCATAGGAAATCTTAATCATGTAAGAACAGTATATCCTGTTGACCAACTCCACCCCTCCCCTCTACGATCATTCTCACACCAAAGGGATCCCACCCCGAGGAGAAGTAATTCTTGGTGCATGTCTGTGACACAAACCTAATTGAAAGGTATCTAAAACCTTTAAATATTTGCCAAAATATGGTCTTGGGTGATGTTTCTGATCATGAGGATTGGGCAACTGGATACATGATTTTAGGCAAATGTACGGTTGATTGTGGGCAACTATGTATTGTGCATAAAAAAGGGATCCAAATATGTATGGCAACTCTGGTATATTTTTGTGTATTTTTGTTGCTTTTATTGTGTGGTAATTCTTTCCAAATCACACTATGTTTTATTTTATGGTGCTTTGTGATTTCTGGCCTACAGCTGCTCTATTCTGGTTCAAAGTTGTTGTATTCTATTTACATAGTTGCTCTATCCCTGCTCGCCCCCCTTTTGTGTTCCTCTATCGTACACAAAAGAAAGTAACACACAACCTTTAATTTTCAAATTTGAATGTTGGTTGAATTGATCGTACCACGAGCAGCTACTGATTTTTTTATCCTAGCACAAACAAAAGATGAATATCTGGTTCTTAAGCACAACCTAGCCTGGTTTCTTGGTTCTAGCTATATTTCCTTAACCTTAGAGTGCGCTAATATCCATGTGTATGCCTACTTTCTGATCCTAAAAATATCATGGTTCAGTTTACTCCTATTCTGGATAACTTTGGGGATACACAAGCATGAAATGATAGGCAAAACATAGAAGTTGTAAATTAGAAATAAAATAAAAATAAGCAACTATATTCTCTAACATAGGCAACTGCAGTGTGATTCATGGGCAACTACAAAAAAATAAAAAAATTGTGTTCCAGGCATTTTTTTATGCAACTGTTGATATGAATTGAGCAGCTCCATATATATTCCGATCCAACTTAATCTACTAATACTTTATTTTTTTAGAATAGGAGTAACTCCCTCTATCGTGTGATGCAACTAATACATTAATTTTTAGAATTACTTCCTATCCACCTGTCTTCGCCCATTTCGGTTGCCTTTCTTCTTCATCTTCAACGTTTCATCAAAAAAAATCTGAAAAAACCACGGGTACCTCTTGTTGATCCACCATTTCGCCATGTGAAGTATCAGGTTGAGCGTTTTGCTTGTAACTCAATATAAAAAAACATAAAAATGCAAAAAATGTTCTAGCAAAAAAAAAAGCAACTGCCCTAGCAAAAACAAACAATTGTCCTAGCAAAACCAAGCAACTCCCCTAGCATCTACTTTAGGCAGAGGAAAAATGTATCAGCAACTTGAATAGCCTTTTATGGACAAATATTCGATCTACTCCCCCCTCTCATCCATCTTCTCGTATGTTGTAGCAAAAGATCAAAGCAACTCAATTACAAATAAACACAAAAAGTGGGAAACTGTTCTAGCAGAAACAAGCAGATGTCCCTAGCACTACTACTTAGATTGTCTATTTTAGGCAAAAAAAACATATGAGCAAGTTGAATAACCTTTGTGGACAACTATCTTACCCCCCTCTGCCACGTAACTTCTCATCTGTTCTAGGAAAATCCAAACAACTCAACTACAAAAGGACAGAAAATGCAAAACTATTCTAGCAAAAAAAAACAAGCAACTTCCCTAGCAAAAACAAGCAACTGTCCTTGCAAAACCAAGCAACTCCCCTAGCATCTACTTTAGGCACAGGAAAAATGTATGAGTAACATGAATAGCCTTTTATGGACAAATATTCGATCTACCCCCCCCCCCTCTCATCCACCTTCTCGTATGTTCTGGCAGAAGATCAAAGCAACTCAATTACAAAGAAACGCAAAAAGTGGGAAACTATTCTAGCAGAAACTGTTGAGGCCCTTGATCTTGCCGGGCATTTCTTTTGGTTGAGTGCACCATGCTTTACCTAATATGACTACCTATCAGCATGGAGTTCTTCTAAGTTGGTTACCATGACTACCAAATTGACAAGCTTCATTTCTAAGTTGCCTACCATAAGGCAAACTTCAACTGTATCATCAACTAGTCCCAAAAATGAGGACACATTTAGCTGTCCAACGACAACTACCTAATATTTCTGGATAGGTCCATACGTCCGAAATGCCCCAAACATAACAACGAGGGGGCGTTCTCCGGGAACTTCGGCGTTTGTATTAAGATGCATGTATGGGTTGTGGATCATGCTTTTTCAAAAGAGGAAGACCACATGAGGCAACTTTATTGGTGATTTCAGGCAGCTCATATCAAAATTTAAAGCAACTACCATCAAGCATGTAAAAAAGGCATGCTACCCCATATGAGTTCCTTGCAGTAAAAAATATTCCCTCCGCCCCATAATATAAAAATGCTCTTATATTATGGGATGGAGGGAGTATCATGCATCCCCTGTGCAAAAGTAAAAACATGCGACAACTTTGCCTGTGATTTCAGACAACTCATGCTAAAATTTGAAGCAAGTACTGCCATGCATTAAAATAATGTCACAGAAAACACTTTAAAAAAATGTTGTGTGCACCTCCACTCAACAAACAAATAGACAGAAAAAACGGTGCACTTCTGATCCACTCCTAGGCAACTCCTTCTGACATATTGTGCAACCCCTTGGCACTGCTCTCCACATTCATCCTCCCCACATGCTTCCCCCTCTCGCCTTGTCGGCCTCCACCTTCGTCTCCCCGTACCTCTACACACACGCCATATCTCACACCTCGCCGCATCGACCTACACCCCCACCCCACACACAAATCCGTCCACCATGTTTTAATTTTGAGCAACTCTTATGCCACCATGTGTAGACATTCCAACAAACAACACCCACATGAGAGATGAGACTACAACCTTTTATCCAGGGCCAATGGAACCGGTATCAACATGGCATTGTGCTTATTCCATCAATAAATACTAAAAGTTCCTCTCCAATTTTAATCAGACTTGGTATGTGTTGACTATTGCCGTGTACAACCTATCTATGAATCTAGTCTATCACTCATCTCACAAAAGGGTTTCCCCATGATAGATTTTGAGCAACTCTTATGCCGCAGTGCATCAACTACTAATCCAAGGGGTTGCAGCTTAAAAATGCATCCAACACAACATGCAACCAATTCATAAACACAATCATATGTGTTCGGTGCTAGACTCTTAACACGTGGGTTGTGTGGCCTTGTACAAATCACCTGATGTTTTATGCCAAAGGTTAACATCAAGTGAGTGTGTTCTTGTACAAATTAGTCCTGACGCTCTCATAACAACATCAAATTCGCCCAAAATAAAGCATCATTGTGAAAAGGCAACATCAAGCAGCATGCATCACACGCATATCCTACCATCGCAAGGGCTCAATCTGAATAACAAGCATCAAATGAGAACTAGAGGATGGCACTACCGTGAGGTGATCTGACGTTCGCTGCCCGGTCGAACGGCTCCATGTCAGACCCGGTCTCACCAATTTGGCGTGTCAGCGACCTTGTCAGGTAGCGCGTGCGCTCAGCCCGACCAAATCGTGCAGCTGCACGATTAAGCGTTTAGGTTCTTTTATTTCCTCTTGGTTCTCCTGAACCTCTGTACAGTACGGCTGTCAGCCGCTCCTTCTTAATGCAACACGCATAATATGCTGTGAAGATTCAAAAAAATATGCCCGTACATACCGGTGATGGGCACATTTATATTCGTATAATGACAAGTCCTAATGACGGTTCATTAATTAACATGTGGTAATTAACAAACCAACATGTGCCTATACAGCTACACTAATGCTAACACAATGCTCTATGTTTCAGCCCTATTCATGCATTTGGACCATATATTATGCTTGAATTTGAACTTAGATTTCAAAATTGTGGGTTTAAATGATGTTTATATGTGCAGTTGAAACATGTTGGTTGGAATTGATGTGATGAGAAATGGAATTTATCATGGTGTTTATAACGTGCCTAGAGAGAAATAGAAAACCTTGTATTATACCCCCTTTGTACCAAAATACTTGTAGTTGGGGGAACTTATATTTCGGTGCGGGTCATTTTACAGTGCATCCGGACGATATGGACCGTCCGTCGGAGCGAATTCGATGGTCCAGATCCGATGCAACACGCCGATGTCACGTGTATTATATCAGACCCTGAGGGGCATTTTTGGGAGAAAAATATTTTGAACTGATCTGATTTTCCCTCCAAAATATTTCGAGGGTATTCTCAGTACGAATTTCAGGGCTATTTTCAGTTCAATTTTTATCCCGCACGCTAGGGTTTATTCCTCGCCGCCGCTAGGGTTTTAATCCTCGCCGGCAGGATCTAGCCACGCGTCGCGGCCCCCCTCCCTCCACCCCAATTCCCTCGCGATCTCGGAGTGCCTTTTCAACGAAGAACACGAGAGGAGGCGCACTTCCCTCCCTGCGGCGGCCGCCGGCGAAGATTCGATGCCATCCCACCTCCCAGTCCTCCATGCGGGTGCCTATAGCCACAAGGTTATAGGCAACCTCTATCCCACACCCCAATTGGTTGTTTGCGTCCTCTACACCTCTCCGCCATGGCCGCAGCTTTGATCTGGCCATGCATCTCGTCCGAAGGCAAGGTGGTTGGGTATGGATCATGTTCTGCGGGACTAAATGAAGCCGGCCGCCGGCTTGGACGGCCAGCCACATTCGTCCAGCCCCGACTGCAAGATCTACGAACGTTCGATCATTGCATTCATACACTTATACATTCATTCAACATGTATTCTTTCAATTTGGCTGATAGGTGAGGTTTGGAGATCAATAGAGATGATAAGCTATTAATTTTAGAATGTACTATAAACAATTCATAGTTTATGTTGCTCAATATTTATGATACTTGCTTCTTCTTGTGCAATTGCTGGACTGGGATCAATAGACTTGGCATGTGCTTTATAAGAAAAATTAGATTCACATGGGATATCCACCGTTTGAAGATTGGTGCTAATTCTTATTATGATGGTTTATCCTTGTTGAAGGGAGAGTAATGATCCGCGCAAAAAGCAGAGAGAAAGGAATGACCATTCGATTCTTCCATATGTTGCATTTCATTCTTCCGTGTTTAGTTATGTCCAACATTTGTTACATGCACACACTTGACAAGGTTAGTACAAGTGGTAATCTTTCCTCTGTTTTGCAGGGCTATGACAGAACATGCTATGTGATTCCCTGAGGCAGGATGGATGTACCATGGCCACCCTACTGTGCTCCTGAAGGTGATCCCTTCAATTCAGCGCACGTCCTACCATGCCACACCATGGTCGTTGCAGCACTTGCAGAGGCCCCCTATGGTACGTGCTTTACTCTGGTTATCCTGATGCTCTCTTTTTTTGGCTTTGCGGCCTGCCTACGAGACATTGACTGTGCTGTTTTCTGGGATTGCGTGTTGATTCATGCAGTATTTTTTCTTCTGTTGTGAGGCTATGCTCATGCTCGTACCTTTTTCTCTCGTATGAAAATATACATGTCATAATCCATTATTCTTCTAGGGTTGCCCATGCACTGTAATTGGTCTGAACCTTGCCCAGGCACTGTTACTGTCACATGGTTGTAAAAAGCAAATATAGATTTCTACGAGATCTCGTAGAGACCAATTTTATTTCACGCAAAGTATTGTAACCAATATTATTGAAGTGTCACAACTTGACTCACCCGCAATGGACTAAGAACACGTCTAGGAAACCTTCTTCGGGACTAAAACCCAACCACACCCTACTCTATCGCTTTATGGCCAAGTGTACACTCCACATGTAAGAATGAACCACAATGCTGGACTAACTGCTTGCATCCTCATCGTCTTCAACCGCAGCTGCATCCGATAGCCTAGCATGGTACTGCTTGAACCTATTCCTGTATTTCATTTTGTTGTAGGGTGAATCGACAAGCACAACAGGTAGGTCTCTTCTGAATTTGTCGATGTAGGCCTGCATGCGAGGATATGTTAGTATCGTTCCATACGTTTCAGAAAATGACAGAATTTTAGGTGTTACTCTACATACTTCATCATATTGCAACCTCAGTTTTACTCCCGTAAATAATTCGATGTTCTTCAGCATGTACAGTGCACAACAAGAACTGCAACATTTTATGTTGTTAGATCAGCATTTCAGATATTAACAATCTAAAACAAAAACAAAAGCTAATATTGTTGACTGACGTCTCATCGGATTTTGGCACATTAATATTCCGTATTGGCCATTGCATCACGTTAATGTCTTCCCATGCATTGCTTTCAATCCCATTGACTCACATCGCTGCTCTCAGATGTGCTTCCATCCCACGTACCTGCAAGCCCAATGGGATGAGAAGTTGCCTACGACTAATACTTACATACGATGTTAAATCCTTTCTTATAATTAAATATGTTGAAATTCTCACCACGTTATTTACTTCTCTGGGTACCATACAGTGGAAAAGTGAATTAAGAACCTGAATCTCCTTCCTTCTGGGGTTTACGACCACAAGGAACCAGTGGATGTTTAAACTGTTCGTAGGTAGGAAAACCTGGAGTGCACAGATAATTAGATCAACGTGTATAGTAATAAAAAATCTGTTCTACGTTAGGTTAACATACCATATCATGTTTCAGGTAGGTGGTGCCTTGTGTTGTTCCAGGAATGCCTGCCAAAGCATCCTCGTAGTACTCCTCTATCCTACCATCTCTTTCGAGCTTAGCGACGCCGGCCACCCTCTCAATGTAAACCAGTTGGCCGTCCCTTGTGTCAATTGGTTCATCATGACACATGAGCTGGATCGCAGCATCAACCACCTACAACAATAATCAAGTTAATTGTATTGTACAAAAATGAAACTTCATAAACTAATTTGTGAAATACTATCTTACTTCGTCACCCAACCATACGCCATCTTCAGATTCATGTTTATGGGTGAGGCATTGCAAATGCTTTGATAGCACGACAATGTCATCAACTAAGACCATTTGTTTATCACGATTTGTAGTGTTGATCAGTGATGCCACAAAATCCTGTCGAACCACGTCTAGCTAGTCCCTCTGGGTTTCAGGAACTTCTGACCTCTTTTTTAAGTTGCTAGAGCTGATTTTCCTCTTTTTATTGTTCGTGTCCTCGGAATCATTTGTACACTCTGATGGAGTCTTGTTTTTCCTTTTTTTTTTCTTCTCAGTATCGTACGAAGCATACTCATCATTCTTAAATAATTGCAATACCACCCTTTTCTTTTTGCCCCCATGATTTGGTGGCGTCGATTCAACCACACTTACTTGTTGCTGCTTTCGAAAGGATTCATCATGGCTGTCCTCATTTGTGAAGGCACGGGGCTATTCAGGATCTCGCGATCCCGTAGCCTTCACAGAGTGCTGCTTACTCCATCTGTTGAAGGGATTCTGTCATATGAAATAAACTGCGTGTTAGCCTTTAGCAGATTCTTGCTCAGTTATAAGTAAAATCTGCATCACCTGGAAATCTTCAAGGCTTGTGGTGGCTTTGGAATGCATTTGCTTATAAAAACTAGGAGCTCCCTGGATATCATCCACCTCTTTCAAAAGCTTATGAACACCATTAAGATCTTGTTTGATTTTTACAGCAGCTCTTTCGAATGCTTCATCCTGTACGTGGAACATCACATGTAATTTCTGAAACGACAATGATTGTTTCATAATTAAGTTAACATGCATGCGTACGTCAAAATCTTCATCAAGGTTCTTAATGGGGGGATCCATGTCATCATTTTTTATTCCTTGCTTACAATTGTGCTTAGCAGCGGCCTCCATGACATCCTTTTGTTTCCCCTGGTCAGAAGCCTACTCAGCATTCTCAACGGAGGCCTCCATTGGGTGTGAAGGTGCCCCGAGGTCAGATAGATGTATGTCCTCCACTCCATGAAATATTCCATCATGTTTTTCTTTAAAAAATACATGTTAGTCTGGTGTGTTTTCATAGTAAACTAATTTAAAAAAAACTTGTACACGTAAATTTCCAATTATATATACTAATCTCATAATTCTAGGCTTACGTTCAATTCTTTGATGAGGTCCTCCGTGAGCTTGCCATTTGTACGCGTACGCTTAAGGCACTCATCCATTTTCTTTTCAAGAGTGCAGATCCTATCGACTTGTTCTGCATTGGCCTCCCGCACGAGGGAGGCAACTTCTTGCAAATCAGTCAATACACGTCCGACGAGTACCTTAATCTGAGACTTTGAAACAGTTAGAATCATATAACTTCATACTAGTTGGAATGTTACAATATATATTTGTGCCTGATGTAACTCATTTACCTGAGTGCCACTCTTCGGTTTGGCCAGCATACCATCTCGTGCTGGAATGAAAGGCCTCATCAGGTCCTCAACATACTGCAGTTTAGTGTCATTAGTATGATTTAGAATATATATATGTTACATAATCTAGGCAATGTGCTGACATTTTACCTCTCCAACTCCCAGATAATTATTCTGGATTATATTGTCAACCTTTTTTGCCTTCTCCTCGCTCCAGTTCTAGATCAGCGGCCTTAACCTTGATTCATACGAGATGCTAGAGTCCAATTGGCGCACTCTGAAGTTCTCGTAGTACCATGTCTGCATGACAACAAAAGCAGTTTACAAACATTCTCATACATTATGTAATGTATGTTAGGTAACTGATAATTGTACTACTACGAATTACCTACAACAGTGGTAGATTCCCCTCCAGAATTGCCTCACCATTTACAAAATTCTTCACGCTATCCATAAGATAGTCAAGCGTTAGCTGTCCAAGATTTGTGCCCTTTATCGTCTCAACATTTCTAACAATCCCAATATATTTGTTATACGCATACTCCTATTTTGTTTGGCACACATATTTGCCTATGGTGTACAAGGCAAATGGCCTGACAAAATTTGGTGTGCTGTCGCCTTTCATCTTGGCTAGCAATCCTTTGAAAGTTATTTTGGTGTCATTACGGTCTTTCAGTTTCTTCCACAACTCCATATTATCATCAAGATTTGAAGGGACGTGCTTCTTCCCATGGCAGGGCATGCCTGTTATATGCGCTACATCTTCTAGTGTGATCCTGCATGGTCTCCCATTGATGATAAAGGCATCCTTCTCTGCATCATATGAATTAGTGATGGCCAGGCACAGTACACGTCTAATTTTGATGCTAGGTGTCTTGAGAAGTCCACCCAGTCCTATCAACTGGATGTACATCCTTTGCTGCGTGTTTAATCCGTTTATGAACTCCTCATATGGCGGAAAAGAAGCATCCTGGGTTCAATGGATGTGCAAGTGTGATTAGATTCAGCATGGTATACAATTTAAACACTCATACAGACGAATAAAGCTTATATATACCAACATAAAAATTGTGCTCTACGCTACTGCATGAGGTACAAGCATGCTGAGTTCCATGAATGTGCAAATACTATCATTAGATTCAACTTGGTTACGTTTGAATGGTCATATAAGGTAATATCCATTGCAAGGCACTTATCTGAAATAAAATAGAGATTGGAAAATAAAAAACTATCCAACCGTGGTCTTCTCAACTCTAGGCCCTAATCATGGTCAGTAGTATGGAATTAAAACATGGGCCATCGATGCCTTCCATAACTCGTGCGGAAGGAAAAAAGAAGGCAAGCGCCCGCTGCACTAATTGGCATCAACAAGACCAGACGCTAAGATTTAGCCTGGAATTAATCAATGAACTGCCAATCTGGTAGGAAACAAATCCTAGCGTCCTCCCCTAACGCCCCCCAACTTAATTTGTTTAAAAATGTGCTGAGTTACATGAATATGCAAACAACGAGTGGGGTTGCAGCAAGAGATCATTGGAGGAAGATTGTGGCACGAAAAATAGCAGCGGCTGCAGTAGGAGATCGTGGGGAGTTACCAGAGGGTTCATGTTTGGCTCCGTCGTTCGGTCTTGCTGGATTCCTGGGTTGCTCCGTCCTTCGGTCTTGCTGGATTCCTGGGTTGCTCCGTCCTTCGGTCTTGCTGGTTTGGGCGGCGCAGAAGGACGAACTATGATCTACGAGGTTTCAAAGGATCCCTATTTATAGGGATCGTAACAACCCGGGCATATATCTACGTATAGATTTCTTCGGTTGGAGGAAATCAAGGGAGGGGGCCCACCTGGTTGAATATTAGGGGGCGTGGAGAGTTTAGCAAAGGTAAGTTATGGTTTAAAAAAAAGGTAAGTTGCGTAACAACACGTAGGTCTCCTGAGAATCATGATCATCAAAAAGATATAGTTCCCGTTTCTTTGAAAATCAGCCAAAAGAACTGGACCGCTTTTATTATTGGTTATAAGTAGTTCACTGGACCTCTTTTAGGATGAAAACTGGTTCTAAAGTCAACTAGGATTGAGTCTTCACACGTGAAGTATTTTACTCTCTTGTGAAGCTATTTTATTACCCATCCGATCTTGCATGCTCATGCTCATACCTTTTTTCCTCGTATATGTGAGACCAAATTTTGTTAATAATACTGAATCATGTCTGGTGCTGCTCCAGATGGCACGACACCATGGTTTTCACTTCGGTGAGATTTCAATGAAATAACTGAACTTCATTCATTTCAGCACTCACTGCAATATTTGCCTTTCAGCCAAAATATTTCAGCCTCACTGAATTTTGGCCAAAATATTTCAGCACTCGCTAAATTTTTTCTGAAACTTCTGACTAGCGATGTTAAAAAATTCTGAAACTTCTAACTAGCGATGTAATTGTTCTAAATCTTGTCCAGACTCCGACGAAACTTAAATATAAATTTAGGAATTCAGTTAACCTTCCTAAGCTTCAAAAGTTCTGGTTGTAAAAAGCAAATATATGTTTCAGCATCTCCCATGCAGACCAAATTTATTTCAAGAATAGTATTTGGAACCAGTACTGTGAAATATTACAACTTGATTAATCTGCACTAGACTAAGAACATGGCTAGGAAACCTTCTTCGGGACTAAAACCAAACCACACCCTACTCTAACGCTTCATAACCAAGTGTACACTCCAGATCTAAGAATCAACCATTGCTGGACTAACTGCTTGCATCTTCATGATCTTCAATCGTAGCTGCATCCGATAGGCTAGCATTGTACGTCTTCAGCCTTTTCATGCACTTCAATTTGTTGTAGGGCAAATTAAGAAGGACAACAGGCAGCTCTCTTCTATAATTGTCAATGTATGCCTGCATGGGAGGATATGTTAGTATCGTTCCATATGTTTACAAAATTGACAGAATTTTAGGTGTTACTCTACGTACTTGGTCATAACGCAGCATAAGATCTTCTCCCGTAAAGAATTCGATGTTCTTCAGCATGTAGAGTGCACAAGAAGAACTACAACAATTAATTCTGTTAGCAACATTTCACGTATTAACAATGAAAAACATAATTAGAAGCTAATATTGTTGACTGACTTGTCATCTTGTCTTGGCACAGGAACATGCTTTACTGTCCATTGGGTCACGTTAATGTCTTGCCATGCATGGCTTTTTGGTCCATTGATTCGCAGCGATGCTCTCAGATGTGCTTCCACCCCACGTATCTGCCAAAGTCCATGGTATGAGAAGTTGTTCACGGTTCATGGTTAGGTATGATGCTAAATCCTGTGTTATATTGAAAGACGTTTAAAATCTCACCACGTGAACCACTTGTGTGCGTACTACGTAGGTGAAAAGTGAATCAAGAATCTGAATCTTCCTCCTTCTGGGGTTTACGACCACAAGGAACTAATGGGTGTTCGCCATTTCGTAGGTAGAAAAACCTGGACATCAAAGATGATTACATCAACATGCATAATAATTAGAAAAATAAATGTGTTTATGTCATGGTTAGATGGTACCAGATCATGTCTGAGGTAGTTGTCTCCTTTTGTTGTTCCATGACTGCCCGCCGAAGCGGCCTCATGGCAGTTCTCTACCTTACCATCTCTTTCGAGCATAGCAACGTCAGCCACCCTCTCAATGTAAACCAGTTGCCCGTCCCTTATGTCCTTAGGATGATCGTGACGCATGATCTGAATCACAGCGTCAACCAACTAAAACAAAAATCAAGTTAATTGTACTGTGCAAAAGAAAATTGATAAAATAATTTGGCAAATATCTTACTTTGTCACCCAACCATTTGTCATCTTCGCCTCCATCTGTCATGGTCAGGCATTGCAAATGCTTCTGTAGCAGAACAATGTCATCAATTACCACCAATTGTTTATCAAGATCTGAGGTGTTGACAATTTTGGCCACGTAAATCTGTCGAAACTTGTCAAGGTCGGTCTCCAGCCTCGAAGCACCTGTGTCTGTATCTTTTAAATTGCTTGCACGGTTTTTCCTCTTTTTATTCTTTGTGTCCTTGGAATCATTGGTAGACTCTGATGGAGTCCTGTTTTTTCTTTCTCTTCTTATCACTATCGTACAGAACATAATCTTCATTGCACAATAATGAAGATGCCACTCTTTTTCGGATGCTCGCACGAGTTGGTAGCATGGAATCAACCACACTATCTTGTCGCTGCTTTGCTAAAGAATCATCATAGTTGTCCTCATCAACTGGGAAGACATGGGGCTCTTCCGGCTCCCTTATTCCCTTAGCCTTGGCAGACCGGTGATTGCTTTTGGTACTTGCCTCTCCCCCACCTCAATACTGACATCTTCATCATCTTGATCTCTTCTTTCTTTAGCCTTTCGCACATTCTCATTGTGCCTCAAATTCAGAGGATCCTGTGATTCGAAATAAAGCACTTGCTAGCTTGCAATCTGCGCGAAATAAAAAAAACCAGTTAACTGTAAAATGTGCATCACCAGGAAAGCTTCAAGGCTTGTGGTGGCTTTGGAATGCTTTCGCGAATCCAAACTCTGAGCACCCTGCAAAGCATCCAGCTCTTTATAAAGCTATGAAACATTCTTGAGACTCTCCTTGCAAGCTGCAGCAACAGCTCTGTCTTCTTCATCCTGAACGTGGAAGATCATATGTTAGCTACGAATCTGCGTTAACTTAAAACAAAATCAGTTAGATGTGAAATGTGTATCACCATGAAAGCTTCAAGGCTTGTGGTGGGTTTTGAATGCTTTCACGATTGCAAACTAGGAGCAGGCTACAAATCTTTAGCTACGTTCTTCATGGGGGCATCCATGTTATCTTTTTGTATTCCCTTAGCAGAAATGCCTTTGGCAATGACCTCCGTGTCAACTTTTTGTTTTTGCTGGTGAGTAGTATTCTCTCCTGGGACCTCCATTGGGTCCGCAGGTACTCCCAGGTCAGATAGTTGTATGTCCTCTACTCCTGGGCGATCAGCATCAAATATTCCATAGCGGTGGTTCTTTTAAAAAAATGTGTTAGTGTGGAGAGTATTGATAGTAAAATTATTTATAGAAACTCATAATGGTATACTTACATTGAATTCTGTGATGAGGTCGTCCGTGCGTCTGTCGTTCGCAAGTGTACGCCTAAGTCACTCGTCCATTTTTTTTCAAGGGTGCACATCCTATCAAATTGTTGTGCACTGGCCTCCCGCACAATGGAGGCAACTTCTTTCAAATCAGCCAATACACGGCCCATGAGTGCCTTATCTTGCAAATTACAAGCAGTTAGAAGTATATGACTTCGATTGTACTTGCAAAGTTACAATATATATTTCTGCGTGATGTTCATCATTTACCTGACCGTCAGTCTTTGGTTTGACCGGCATCCCAACTGGTGGCGGATTGAAAGGCCGCAGCAGGTCATCGACATACTGCATGTTCGTGTCGTTAGTATCATTCAAAACATATGGTAGATAATCCAGGCACACAGTACTAACACTTTACGTCTCCAACCCCTATATATTTTTTGTTGATTATGTTGTCAACCTTCTGTGCCTTCTCGTCATTCCAGTTTTGGATCAGAGGTCTTAACCTTGATGCATACGAGATGGTAGATTCCAATTGGTGCACCCTCCACTTCTCGTAGTACCACGTCTGCATTACAACAAAAATAGCTTAGAAAATTTTCCATAAAATTAAATGTATGGTATGTTAATAATGATTGTATTACTTGCAGCAGTGGTAGGTTGCCCTCCAGATTTGCTCCACCATTTACAAATTTCCTGACGCTAGCCATAAGATGGTCAAGTGTAAGCTGTCCAAAATTGGTCCTCATTATTGTCTCAACGTTTCTAACAATCCCAAGGTATCTGTTGTCCACATACTGCTGTGTTGTGGGGCATACATATTTGCCTATGGTGTACAAGACAAATGGCCTGACAAAATTCGGTGTGCTGTCGCCTTTCATCTTGGCTAGCAATCCTTTCAAAGTTACTTTTGTGTCATTGGGGTCTTTCAGTTCCTTCCACAACTCCAAAGTATCGTTGTGATTTGAAGAGACATGATTCTTCCCCATGCAGGGCAGGCTTGTTATATGCTCCACATCTTTTAGTGTGATCCTACATGGTCTCCCATTAATTATAACGGCATCCTGCTCTGCACCATATGAATAAGCGATGGCTGGGCACAGTAGACATCTCGTTCTCATGCCAGGAGTCTTGAGAAGTTCACCCAGTCCAATCAACTTGATGTACGTCAGTTGCTGTGCGTTTAATTTTTTATGAACTTCTCGTATTGCAGCAATGAAGCAACCTGAGTTCCCATGGTATTCATTTAAACACGCATAGAACCGACTAGATCTAATCTATGCCAATATCAAAATTGTGCTCTACAGTACTGCATGAAATCATAGAGCTTCTAGGCCATATAATGAACACCAGACATAGAAAAACAAGCTATCTCTGTCGGCAAATTGACTAATAATAGTATAGATTTTTAGTAGAAAGAGCAGACTTTGGTCTATGTACACTACTAAAGTTTTAGGCGTCACGCTTACGAAAATAATTGCATACATGATCAGAAGATCAATAGTTTATAAATAATCTCAAAAAAGGAATGTAGCAGTTCCATTGCAAGAATTCAAGAGCACATACTCCTTAGTTCCCATCAGATTCATAAAGATCAATTAGTAAAGACCATGCAAAATTAAGGGCAATCACCAACAGTTTCAATGACTAGAGACTAAGAACTCATTTAGAAAGCCTGTGCCAAAAAATTAGCAATTTCCAGATTTTAAGGCATATAAACAGAGATGATAACCTTATGTCCAGTAAACATGACCATAGTAGTGACTCGAGCAACCAAAAACACAACTAGGCATCATCAAGCAGCCTAAAAATATTGACAAGGACTGAAACATGTGAGCCTACTGTCCATCTTTCTCTTTAGTTTTCTCCTTTCTTTCTCGTCAGCCTAAAATTTAATATAGTACATACATTTGATGTTTTTACTAAATCATGTACATTGTGACCATTGAAACGCGCATAACTGACAACTTGGACCAGTTACCAAAGATTCACAGTGAACAAATTAACTACATACACTAGTCTTGAATTTCTCGACGTTTAGTGTAAAACAGGCCAATCAACAAAAAGAGAAAAAAACTTACGTACAAAACTACTTTGTATTCTGTCTACTGCGTATTTGATCAGGCATTTAGGAGTACTACGATTATTTTGTTGATTCGGTTGCTGGTTTTAAACAAAGTTAAATTACTAGTGCTTCCTTTCCATATCGTTACACGTAGAACTTTCTTGCATGAAAATTAGCGCAAGTTTCATTACAGAGAGAGGCAATCACGACTTAAAACTAAGAGAGGAAGGCATCCACGATCTCCCTTAAGTTTTGCTAAAGCACATCTAGATGTGCTCTAAGTATTGCACATCTAAGTCATATGTCATTGATTTTATGCTAAGATTCGTGCAAGCCTTTTTTGTCCTTTTTTCTTTTCTTTCTAGACACACCCATCTCCCTTCGGTGAAATAGGGATAGTTCGTTATGGCTGTAACTAAACAAGATCAAAAGGAAGTGCGCCGTAAATAATGGGATTGCATGCAGACTTGGGAAGGAGGGAGTATACAGAATACAAGGATCTCGATCGTTACCGGAGGATTCTCTCGATGGCGACCGACGCCGTTGCCGTTCGCTTTCATCTTTTGCTTCGCCAGCTTCTCCGACGTGCCCTTCTCTTTTTTCGGCTTCCCTGACGTGCCCTTCTCTTTCATCTCAGGATTCGCCGACGCAGGCTTCGAAGATGATGGCTCTGTCGGCTTCACCGACCTGGGAGCTACTTTGGGCAGCGTGGGGTGGTAATTCGGTGTAGTCATGGAAGGCTAGGTATGGGAGGCGTGGGGTGGGAGGCGTGGGGTGGAGTATAAGATCTATGCCGTGAAAAGCTTTGTATTTATAGGGGATTCTCTAACAACCGATCACAAGGAAATATTTGGAATTTGGGATCTCATGAAGAGGTAGTTTTAGATCACGTAATGTTTATTTATAGGGGATTCTCTAACAACCGACCACAAGGAAATATTGGGAATTTGGGATCTCACGAAGAGGTAGTTTTAGATCACGTATTGTTTTTTAGCTAGTTTTTTTATTTTGAGATTTTTTTTAGCAAATTTAGATCGGTAATCTCAACCGTGAAGCGTTTGGGCTTCTTGTGCTTTCTTATACGGGCCTATTATAATGGGATGAGCCCATTTTAAATGTAAACATGAGAAAGGAAGCGAGGACTCCAACAAGCGGGACGAGCCCCGTCCCAATTATTTAGGACGGGCATGCGCGAGGGCGCTTCGTCCTCACTGCCACGACTCTCCAAAAATGGTTCCTCTACCTCTGCGTCCTCTTGATTCCCTCTTCCTCTGCGTCGCCCACTCTCCCAATAATCTGGCTTCTGGAACGGTGAGTTCTCCTTCCTGTCAATTTTGTTAGTAGTTCTTGTTGGAAATATGCCCTAGAGGCAATAATAAATGGTTATTATTATATTTCTTTGTTCATGATAATTGTCCATTGTTCATGCTATAATTGTATTGTCCGGAAATCGTAATACATGTGTGAATACATAGACCACAACGTGTCCCTAGTAAGCCTCTAGTTGACTAGCTCGTTGATAAAGAAATAGTCATGGTTTCCTGACTATGGACATTGGATGTCATTGATAACGGGATCACATCATTAGGAGAATGATGTGATGGACAAGACCCAATCCTAAGCATAGCATAAAAGATCGTGTAGTTTCGTTTGCTAGAGCTTTTCCAATGTCAAGTATCTTTTCCTTAGACCATGAGATCGTGCAACTCCCGGATACCGTATGAGTGATTTGGGTGTGCCAAATGTCACAACGTAACTGGGTGACTATAAAGGTGCACTACGGGTATCTCCGAAAGTATCTGTTGGGTTGGCACGGATCGAGACTGGGATTTGTCACTCCGTATGACGGAGAGGTATCTCTGGGCTCACTCGGTAATGCATCATCATAATGAGCTCAATGTGACTAAGGCATTAGTCACGGGATCATGCATTGCGGTACGAGTAAAGAGACTTGCCGGTAACGAGATTGAACAAGGTATTGGGATACCGACGATCGAATCTCGGGCAAGTAACATACCGATTGACAAAGGAAATTGTATACGGGATTGATTGAATCCTCGACACCGTGGTTCATCCGATGAGATCATCGTGGAACATGTGGGAGCCAACATGGGTATCCAGATCCCGCTGTTGGTTATTGACCGGAGAGGCGTCTCGGTCATGTCTGCATGTCTCCCGAACCCGTAGGGTCTACACACTTAAGGTTCGGTGACGCTAGGGTTGTAGAGATATATGTATGCGGAAACCCGAAAGTTGTTCGGAGTCCTGGATGAGATCCCGGACGTCACGAGAGGTTCCGGAATGGTCCGGAGGTGAAGAATTATATATAGGAAGTCAAGTTTCAGCCACCGGGAAAGTTTCGGGGGTTACCGGTATTGTACCGGGACCACCGGAAGGGTCCCGGGGGTCCACCGGGTGGGGCCACCTATCCCGGAGGGCCCCGTGGGCTGAAAGTGGAAGGGAACCAGCCCTTAGTGGGCTGGGGCGCCCCCCTTGGGCCTCCCCCCATGCGCCTAGGGTTGGGAACCCTGGGGGGGAGCTTCCCCCTTGCCTTGGGGGGCAAGGCACCCCTTTCCACTCCTTGGCCGCCGTCCCCCAACCCTAGATGGGTTTTGGCCGGCCCCCCTCCCAGGGGGCCTATATAAAGGGGGGAGGGAGGGCAGCAACCTACAGCCTTGGGCGCCTCCCTCCTCCCCTGCAACACCTCTCTCTCTCTCGCAGAAGCTCAGCGAAGCTCTGCCGGAGAACCGCTACATCCACCACCACGCCGTCGTGCTGTTGGATCTCCATCAACCTCTCCTTCCTCCTTGCTGGATCAAGAAGGAGGAGACGTCGCTGCACCGTACATGTGTTGAACGCGGAGGTGCCGTCCGTTCGGCACTCGGTCATCGGTGATTTGGATCACGGCGGGTACGACTCCGTCATCCATGTTCATTGGAACGCTTCCGCTCGCGATCTACAAGGGTATGTAGATGCACTCCTTTCCCCTCGTTTCTAGTAGACTCCATAGATGCATCTTGGTGAGCGTAGGAAAATTTTAAATTACGCTACGATTCCCAACAGTGGTATCAGAGCCAGGCCTATGTGTAGTTACTATGCACGAGTAGAACACAAAGCAGTCGTGGGCGTTGAGTTTGCCAATTCTTCTTGCCGCTACTAGTCGTTTCTTGTTTCGGTGGCATTGTAGGATGAAGCGTCCCGGACCGACCTTACACGTACGCTTACGTGAGACAGGTTCCACCGACTGACATGCACTAGTTGCATAAGGTGGCTAGCGGGTGTCTGTCTCTCCTACTTTAGTCGGAATGGATTCGATGAAAAGGGTCCTTATGAAGGGTAAATAGAAATTGGCAAATCACGTTGTGGTCATACGTAGGTAAGAAAACGTTCTTGCTAGAAACCTACAAACCACGTAAAAACTTGCAACAACAATTAGAGGACGTCTAACTTGTTTTTGCAGCAAGTGCAATGTGATGTGATATGGCCAGAAGATGTGATGAATGATATATGTGATGTATGAGATTGTTCATATTCTTGTAATAGGAATCACGACTTGCAGGTCGATGAGTATGACAACCGGCAGGAGCCATAGGAGTTGTCTTTATTATTTTGCATGACCTGCGTGTCATTGAATAACGCCATGTAATTTACTTTACTTTGTTGCTAAACGCGTTAGCCATAGAAGTAGAAGTAATCGTTGGCGTGACGACTTCATGAAGACACAATGATGGAGATCATGATGATGGAGATCATGGTGTCATGCCGGTGACGAAGATGATCATGGTGCCCCGAAGATGGAGATCAAAGGAGCATAATGATATTGGCCATATCATGTCACTAGTTGATTGCATGTGATGTTTATCATGTTTTTGCATCTTATTTGCTTAGAATGACGGTAGTAAGTAAGATGATCCCTTATAATAATTTCAAGAAAGTGTTCACCCTAACTGTGCACCGTTGCGAAGGTTCGTTGTTTCGAAGCACCACGTGATGATCGGGTGTGATAGATTCTAACGTTCGAATACAACGGGTGTTGACGAGCCTAGCATGTACAGACATGGCCTCGAAACACACGCAATACACTTAGGTTGACTTGACGAGCCTAGCATGTACAGACATGGCCTCGGAACACGGAGGACCTGAAGGTCGAGCATGAGTCGTATAGAAGATACGATCAACATGGAGATGTTCACCGATCTTGACTAGTCCGTCTCACGTGATGATCGGACACGGCCTAGTTGAATTCGGATCATGTTTCACTTAGATGGCTAGAGGGATGTCTATCTGAGTGGGAGTTCATTAAAAATTTGATTAGATGAACTTAATTATCATGAACTTAGTCTAAAATCTTTACACTATGTCTTGTAGATCAAATGGCCAACGTTGTCCTCAATTTCAACGCGTTCCTAGAGAAAACCAAGCTGAAAGATGATGGCAGCAACTATACGGACTGGGTCCGAAACCTGAGGATCATCCTCATAGTAGCCAAGAAAGATTATGTCTTAGAAGCACCGCTAGGTGAAGCACCAATCCCTGAGAACCAAGACGTTATGAACGCTTGGCAGCAGCGTGCTGATGATTACTCCCTCGTTTAGTGCGGCATGCTATACAGCTTAGAGCCGGGTCTCCAAAAGTGTTTTGACAAACATGGAGCATATGAGATGTTCGAGGAGCTGAAACTGGTTTTTCAAGCTCATGCCCGGGTCGAGAGATATGATGTCTCCGACAAGTTCTTCAGCTGTAAAATGGAGGAGAACAGTTCTGTTAGTGAGCACATACTCAGAATGTCTGGTTTGCACAACCGCTTGACTCAGCTGGGAGTTAATCTCCCGGATGACGCGGTCATTGACAGAATCCTTCAGTCGCTTCCACCAAGCTACAATAGCTTTGTGATGAACTACAATATGCAGGGGATGGAAAAGACCATTCCCGAGGTATATTCAATGCTGATATCAGCGGAAGGGGAGATCAGAAAAGAACATCAAGTGTTGATGGTGAATAAAACCACTAAGTTCAAGAAGGGCAAGGGTAAGAAGAACTTCAAGAAGGACGGCAAGGGAGTTGGCGCGCCCGGTAAACCAGTTACTGGGAAGAAGTCAAAGAATGGACCCAAGCCCGAGACTGAGTGCTTTTATTGCAAGGGAGGTGGTCACTGGAAGCGGAACTGCCCCAAATACTTAGCGGACAAGAAGAAGGCCGGCAACACCAAAGGTATATGTGATATACATGTAATTGATGTGTACCTTACCAGTACTCATAGTAGCTCCTGGGTATTTGATACCGGTGCGGTTGCTCATATTTGTAACTCAAAACAGGAACTACGGAATAAACGGAGACTGGCGAAGGACGAGGTGACGATGCGCGTCGGGAATGGTTCCAAGGTCGATGTGATCGCCGTTGGCACGCTACCTCTGCATCTACCCACGGGATTAGTTTTAAACCTCAATAATTGTTATTTAGTGCCAGCTTTGAGCATGAACATTGTATCTGGATCTCGTTTAATTCGAGATGGCTACTCATTTAAATCCGAGAATAATGGTTGTTCTATTTATTTGAGAGATATGTTTTATGGTCATGCCCCGCTGGTCAATGGTTTATTTTTGATGAATCTCGAACGTGATGTTACACATGTTCATAGTGTGAATACCAAAAGATGTAAAGTTGATAACGATAGTCCCACATACTTGTGGCACTGCCGCCTTGGTCACATTGGTGTCAAGCGCATGAAGAAGCTCCATGCAGATGGACTTTTGGAGTCTCTTGATTACGAATCATTTGACACGTGCGAACCATGCCTCATGGGTAAGATGACCAAGACTCCGTTCTCCGAAACAATGGAGCAAGCAACCAACTTATTGGAAATCATACATACCGATGTGTGTGGTCCAATGAGTGTTGAGGCTCGCGGAGGATATTGTTATGTTCTCACTCTCACTGATGATTTAAGTAGATATGGGTATGTCTACCTGATGAAACACAAGTCTGAAACCTTTGAAAAGTTCAAGGAATTTCAGAGTGAAGTTGAGAATCAACGTGACAGAAAAATAAAATTCTTACGATCAGATCGTGGTGGAGAATATTTAAGTCACGAATTTGGTACACACTTAAGGAAATGTGGAATACTTTCACAACTCACGCCGCCTGGAACACCTCAGAGAAATGGTGTGTCCGAACGTCGTAATCGCACTCTATTGGATATGGTGCGATCTATGATGTCTCTTACCGATTTACCGCTCTCATTTTGGGGCTATGCTTTAGAGACTGCCGCATTCACTTTAAATAGGGCTCCTTCGAAATCCGTTGAGACGACACCGTATGAATTATGGTTTGGGAAGAAACCTAAGCTGTCGTTTCTAAAAAAGTTTGGGGATGCGATGCTTATCTCAAGAAACTTCAACCTGAAAAGCTCGAACCCAAATCGGAAAAATGCGTCTTCATAGGATACCCTAAGGAAACTATTGGGTATACCTTCTACCTCAGATCCGAAGGCAAGATCTTCGTTGCCAAGAACGGGTCCTTTCTGGAGAAGGAGTTTCTCTCGAAAGAATTGAGTGGGAGGAAAGTGGAACTTGATGAGGTGATAGTCACCCCTTCCGAACCGGAAAGTAGCGCAGCGCGGGAAAATGTTCCTGTGGTGCCTACACCGACTGGGGAGGAAGTTAATGATGATGATCATGAAGCTTCGGATCAAGTTACTACTGAACTTCGTAGGTCCACAAGGACACGTTCCGCACCAGAGTGGTATGGCAACCCTGTCCTGGAAATCATGTTGTTAGACAACGGTGAACCTTCGAACTATGAAGAAGCGATGGCGGGCCCGGATTCCGACAAATGGCTAGAAGCCATGAAATCCGAGATAGGATCCATGTATGAAAACGAAGTATGGACTTTGACTGACTTGCCCGATGATCGGTGAGCCATAGAAAACAAATGGATCTTTAAGAAGAAGACGGACGCGGATGGTAATGTGACCATCTAGAAAGCTCGACTTGTCGCTAAGGGTTATCGACAAGTTCAAGGGGTTGACTACGATGAGACTTTCTCACCCGTAGCAAAGCTGAAGTCCGTCCGAATCATGTTAGCAATTGCCGCATACTATGATTATGAGATATGGCAGATGGACGTCAAAACGGCATTCCTTAACGGCTTCCTTAAGGAAGAGTTGTATATGATGCAGCCGGAAGGTTTTGTCGATCCTAAAAATGCTAACAAAGTATGCAAGCTCCAGCGCTCAATCTATGGGCTGGTGCAAGCATCTCGGAGTTGGAACATTCGCTTTGATGAGATGATCAAAGCGTTTGGGTTTACACAGACTTATGGAGAAGCCTGTGTTTACAAGAAAGTGAGTGGGAGCTCTGTAGCATTTCTCATATTATATGTGGATGACATACTATTGATGGGAAATGATATAGAATTCTTGGAAAGTATAAAGGCCTATTTGAATAAGTGTTTTTCAATGAAGGACCTTGGAGAAGCTGCTTATATATTAGGCATCAAGATCTATAGAGATAGATCAAGACGCCTCATTGGTCTTTCACAGAGTACATACCTTGACAAGATATTGAAGAAGTTCAATATGGATCAGTCCAAGAAGGGGTTCTTGCCTGTATTGCAAGGTGTGCAATTGAGCACGGCTCAATGCCCGACCACGGCAGAAGATAGAGAAAAGATGAGTGTCATCCCCTATGCCTCGGCCATAGGGTCTATTATGTATGCCATGCTGTGTACCAGACCTGATGTAAACCTTGCCGTAAGTTTGGTAGGAAGGTACCAAAGTAATCCCGGCATGGAACACTGGACAGCGGTCAAGAATATCCTAAAGTACCTGAAAAGGACTAAGGATATGTTTCTCGTTTATGGAGGTGACGAAGAGCTCGTCATAAAGGGTTACGTCGACGCTAGCTTCAACACAGATCTGGATGACTCGAAGTCACAGACCGGATACGTGTATATTTTGAATGGAGGAGCAGTAAGCTGGTGCAGTTGCAAGCAAAGCGTCGTGGCGGGATCTACATGTGAAGCGGAGTACATGGCAGCCTCGAAGGCAGCACAGGAAGCAGTCTGGATGAAGGAGTTCATTACCGACCTAGGGGTGATTCCCGATGCGTCGGGCCCGATGACTCTCTTCTGTGACAACACTGGAGCTATTGCCCTTGTGAAGGAGCCCAGGTTTCACAGGAAGACCAGGCATATCAAGCGTCGCTTCAACTCCATTCGTGAAAGTGTTCAAAATGGAGACATAGATATTTGTAAAGTACATACGGACCTGAATGTAGCAGATCCGTTGACTAAACCTCTCCCTAGGGCAAAACATGATCAACACCAGGACGCAATGGGTGTTCGATTCATCACAATGTAACTAGATTATTGACTCTAGTGCAAGTGGGAGACTGTTGGAAATATGCCCTAGAGGCAATAATAAATGGTTATTATTATATTTCTTTGTTCATGATAATTGTCTATTGTTCATGCTACAATTGTATTGTCTGGAAATCGTAATACATGTGTGAATACATAGACCACAACGTGTCCCTAGTAAGCCTCTAGTTGACTAGCTCGTTGATCAACAGATAGTCATGGTTTCCTGATTATGGACATTGGATGTCATTGATAACGGGATCACATCATTAGGAGAATGATGTGATGGACAAGACCCAATCCTAAGCATAGCATAAAAGATCGTGTAGTTTCGTTTGCTAGAGCTTTTCCAATGTCAAGTATCTTTTCCTTAGACCATGAGATCGTGCAACTCCCGGATACCGTAGGAGTGCTTTGGGTGTGCCAAATGTCACAACATAACTGGGCGACTATAAAGGTGCACTACGGGTATCTCCGAAAGTATCTGTTGGGTTGGCACGGATCGAGACTGGGATTTGTCACTCCGTATGACGGAGAGGTATCTCTGGGCCCACTCGGTAATGCATCATCATAATTAGCTCAATGTGACTAAGGCGTTAGTCACGGGATCATGCATTGCGGTACGAGTAAAGAGACTTGCCGGTAACGAGATTGAACAAGGTATTGGGATACCGACGATCGAATCTCGGGCAAGTAACATACCGATTGACAAAGGGAATTGTATACGGGATTGATTGAATCCTCGACACCGTGGTTCATCTGATGAGATCATCGTGGAACATGTGGGAGCCAACATGGGTATCCAGATCCCGCTGTTAGTTATTGACCGGAGAGGCGTCTCGGTCATGTCTGCATGTCTCCCGAACCCGTAGGGTCTACACACTTAAGGTTCGGTGACGCTAGGGTTGTAGAGATATATGTATGCGGAAACCTGAAAGTTGTTCGGAGTCCCGGATGAGATCCCGGACCTCACGAGAGGTTCCGGAATGGTCCGGAGGTGAAGAATTATATATAGGAAGTCAAGTTTCGGCCACCGGGAAAGTTTCGGGGGTTACCGGTATTGTACCGGGACCACCGGAAGGGTCCCGGGGGTCCACCGGGTGGGGCCACCTATCCCGGAGGGCCCCGTGGGCTGAAAGTGGAAGGGAACCAGCCCTTAGTGGGCTGGGGCGCCCCCCTTGGGCCTCCACCCATGCGCCTAGGGTCGGGAACCCTGGGGGGGAGCTTCCCCCTTGCCTTGGGGGGCAAGGCACCCCTTTCCACTCCTTGGCCGCCGCCCCCCAACCCTAGATGGGTTTTGGCCGGACCCCCTCCCAAGGGGGCCTATATAAAGGGGGGGAGGGAGGGCAGCAACCTACAGCCTTGGGCGCCTCCCTCCTCCCCTGCAACACCTCTCTCTCTCTCGCAGAAGCTCAGCGAAGCTCTGCCGGAGAACCGCTACATCCACCACCACGCCGTCGTGCTGTTGGATCTCCATCAACCTCTCCTTCCCCCTTGCTGGATCAAGAAGGAGGAGATGTCGCTGCACCGTACGTGTGTTGAACGCGGAGGTGCCGTCCGTTCGGCACTCGGTCATCGGTGATTTGGATCACGACGAGTACGACTCCGTCATCCACGTTCATTGGAACGCTTCCGCTCGCGATCTACAAGGGTATGTAGATGCACTCCTTTCCCTTCGTTGCTAGTAGACTCCATAGATGGATCTTGGTGAGCGTAGGAAAATTTTAAATTACGCTACGATTCCCAACAGTTCTCGAGTAGCAGCACATACGATGGCCTTCTTCTTGTCAATTTTTGTTCTCATGCTTCTTTATTTTGTGCACACAGATTCATCTTCCTGCAACATGTAGTCAGTTGCCTTATGAGAATCTTGCACACAGATTCATCTGCATGCAACATCTAGTCCATTGTCTTGTCAATTTGTTGTTTTTCTCCTGCTTCTTTAGTGTTTACACACAGTTTCATCTACATGGGCGATGAACAATTCATAGATACATGTTTATTCTTGATTGTTGATGCAGTTGTTTAGATAAATATTTCAAGAGCGTAAATTTTGATTGTTAATTCGCGTATACTCCCTTTGCAAGGAAATATAACAACTTTTGGTTCACTACTTTAGTGATTTCTTTACAGAGGGAGTACTTGTTTAGTTTAAATTGTTCATGCACTTGTTTACATAAACTTTCAATAGCGCCAGAATTAATATACTATCTGCCGTCATGTTCATCTCGGCTTATTGTTATCATGTTATTGTCATGCTTCATGTCTTATACTGGTTTCATCAATTACAGTCCTTCGGCATGGCGTTCGAGAAAGATTATGCTGCTAGGGCAGATGGGAATACCGAAATTTTTGTGAAGTACACGAACAAGGCTAGCTGTGTTGAGTACTGCATTGGCAGATTCAAATGCTGGCTGCAGAACGACGACCAGAAGATAGTTGCACTGGATGTGGAGTTCACCTGGCCTCGTGGTCCGACACAGATGGTTGTCGTCGTTCAGTTATGCGTTGGCATCTACGTCCTCATGTACCACATAAGCGTTGCTGATGAGCACTGCGGCCTGCCTGCCGCCTTCCTGCTCGACGAGGAGTACACCTTTGTTGCGGTGGACATCAACAATGACGAGAAAAAACTCAAGCGTGTTGGTCTGGTGGTACAAAACTTTGTGGATATCCAGAATATGTGGAGAGTGCCTGATCCAGTGACGATTAAGCCAAAGTATGGCTTGGCTGACTACGCTGGTTCCATCATCCACCACAGCTACAACAAGATGAAGGATGCTATCACAGAAGATGACCACCATATATGGGCAGAAGTGCCCTTGCCGTTGAAGAACATCTATTATGCTTCCATGGATGCGTATGCCACCTACGATGTATAGGCACTTGGTGAACTTCCAGAAGGGGTTCGAGAGTCAGCGCCAGCATCTCGCCAAACCATCTAGGCGGTCAAAGAAGTCCAGAAGCAAGAATGAATCAACCTAAAATGTTTCTTCTATTTATCTAGCTGATAGTCTGTAAACTTTATTATACTTCTAGTAAGTCGTAAGTTCAAATTTCCTGCAAGTTGAATCATCCTTTATTCTAGATGTCTTGCCTAATTTGATCCACGTTCACGAGATATTATACTTAAGATGTTTATTTTGTTTCGGTTTCGCTAGCTATGATACAGAATGCGATAGCCATTTTTACCAAAAGATTATTTCAGATTTATAATGAATACTATTCTCAACTGGGTTTGAATAGAGAAATTTTATTTTTTAATTGCATAGAGAAAGTTCATTTTTTTAATCAAAAGAAGGGTCGCCCCCTCTGATTTTCCATTAACAGAAACCACATGGTCTTTCAAGCCCCTGATACAAACTACAGCTAGAAACTAAAGTAATCAACTGGCAGCACAAATCATACATGGTAGCAAGCCCAGCCAGACTTAACATGAAGGTCCAAAAAATAAAATTATGGCAGAGGACAAAAAATATAGCTGGGAGATGCGCAGGCGACAGCGCAGTACCCTGTGACTCCACACTTGCGATGAACTGTACAATGCACCTGCTACATGCTCTAGCCTGTGCATATACACCATCAGCACCTCTTTGGTCCCAACATCAGCACCTCTTTGTTTACCACCTTCATCTGCAATATAGACCATCCCATGATCCACAAGCAAATTAGCTAAACAAGAATCATAAGATCACTATACCATTTATTTTGTAATCTCACATTATTCCTGCATTACCAAAGAGTCAAGAACACAACTGATGCCCTTCCCGCATCTCCTACGCAAACACTCATAGGTAGTTCTACCATCTTAACTCCATGATTTAAAATATTAATAAAACCCCCTTAACGATTCCATTTGCATTACCATCGTTCATGATTATAGCCAGGGAAACATCAGCCAATAAAGCAACCACCTGTGTAAGCCCTATTTTGAGTCCTGAATAGGGCCCAATCCTAGCATTTACTCTAACTTCAACATGTCCTCCTCTCATAGTCATCATCACCCAAGATATAATGAAGACGTAACCCCATAGATGCATAACTGCTATCAACATAGTTTTCGCAGTATACCTAGTGTAAAGGACACTCTTGCGTTGTCGTGCTACATTTGTGGCTCCTCGGTTAGCATGTTCATAACCACCTCGATCTGGAGATCTTCACGGGTGGTGGTCTTGAAACCGAAAAGAACGGCTTTATGAACCTTGAGATCTTCACTGTCAACAAAATCACTCCATCCCTTGCTGAAGATGATGCGGCCATCATCACACTTGTGGTACCTGACCGGCATGAAACTGTCCTTGCACAGCCGAATGCCAGCAAGCCCATCTCCCGGTATCTCCCCATCTCCTGGGGTCTTCAGGGTGTCGACAACTTTCACCGGTAATCTCTGTATGCACCATCATAGGAAGAAAAATTATCAAATATGTGAAGGAGCAGTAAACATAAGGATCTTCAGTTATGGGAAACAAAAGGATATGCAAAAACACACATCAGTGTATTCACTAGTTTCAGCTACAATAGCATATCATTAATCTTTCTCTCCATGAAAAAACAAATAAAATTGCATACAAAATAGAAAATACTAGTACAACAAAAACATACCATCGTCTTTCCTGCTATGTTCGACTTGGTGAAGCGGTGGACAAAAAATGCACCTATATAACCTTTCTTCATCGCCAAAAGGTCATGTAGGTTACGCTCCTCTTGCTTAGTCAGATTAATTCCATTCGTTATGACAGCTAATTCTAGAGGATCTTTACGCTCTTCGTTTTGATCGCATGTCCTTGGCAGGTTGCAGCAGTACACCATAGGAATGTCTTCAGTCAAATCGAAGGAGACAAGGTCGCCTTCTCGCAGATCGAAGTCTTCAACAAACCTGTACCGGTTTTCACCACAGATGATCGCCCTTGAATTCCCTTTGTTCACGCCAAAATCATACATGCGGCTCCCTCTTGCTTGAAAAACCAATGAACTGTCTGGGATGGCGCTGAACTGGTGCCATGCGTAGCATGGCATGATCTGTAGATGTAGAATTTAATTGCTATTTATTTCCTACATTTTCTTAATCTTCAAAGTAGAGGGGAACAAACACAATACAAGTAAAAATTGACATGATTATTTATACCACAGCTGAAGTGTCCCCATCTAGCCTGATGGTAAATGTCAACCCATCAGCATCGGGCCTGTTGCAGTCCTGTCGACAGGTTATGCACACCACCTGTGTAAACAAAATAAAATGAAGAAAAGCAAAGGATGAGAATTTAAGAAAAGGGCTTATGCATGTAAACAGACTAGGCAATAATCATACAGTATAACCAATGAAGGTACTGCATCAGTAATCAACAATCATACACTTGAACTGAGCGGGTGGCTCTCCCTCCACTCCTCATAACCCCGCAACGCAGCGCGTGCCCGCCGCACCACAGCTTGTTCAGACATGTCCTTCTCTTGATCCTCGACCAGCAGTATGGGCTCACCCCGAGCATCGACGCGCGGCATTGGCCCCTCCTCCTATGCAGCACAACTGAGGTAGTGTCTGAGACTGAGCAGTAATCTCTGAGAAAAGTCCTATCAAAACATAAATCCTACTACTGCTGTTACTTGGGCCACCCCGAATGTACACACGCACGCCTTCAACATACAACCCATCTACATACATCCGCATCCAACAATATGTTCCTTGAAAAACAAAAGAAAATATGTTCTGGACGGATGAAGGATCGTCAGGGTAACCAACTCAATTAGCCACTTGTCTGTCATATTGGAGAAAATGAACTTACTCACTTTTTTCCTGGTACTACATAAGCACACAAAATAAAGATTAAAATAATTCCTAAAAACTCTGATATATTGTATGCCCTCACATTTATAATCTTTATAATATGAACTAATTTGGGCAACAGAATTAAGAGGTTATTGTTATTTCCCTACAAAGATACAAATATTTGGATCAAAATTTCATATTCTGCATAAAAACACTGCAGTAAATATTATTCTGAGAAATGTTTAGTTGACTTGCAATCTAGGACTACAAGTTAATGGCTGCCTTACTAAACCCAACCTAATTTCGGCCTAAAAAGGAATTTAATCCACTAGCCCAGCTTATAAGTTTTGAGCCCACCCTCTGGTTTCTTCCTGGATTCGCCACTTCACAAGGCCAATATTTTTTTAAGTTTTTAAAGGGTTGTTTGCTGAAATTTTCTGCTATTGTGTTACGCATCTGCACTTGTTCATTGTTATGAAAACCCTGGAATACCGAAACCCTAAAAAAAATACCCAGCAAGCCACCGATGTAGAAAACTTCCTTCAATCTCTGCATTGCCTTCCATCTAACCTCCGATTTAAAAATCCTAGCTATCTAATCTCTGACTTTGAAAACCATATCCAACTCCCGAAACGTTAAAACAACAAGGAACAAAGAAGCCTAAGATTACAAGTTAGGGTTTCTCACTTCACCTAGTCGCCGGTAGTCGCTAGGTGCTTGCTGGCGGCCTCCCAATCTCACTCCGCGCTCTTCTGCTCCAACCATCAAGAGTGGCCAGGCGAGTAGGTGGCGGGGTCGTGGCGGGGTGGTTTGTGGGGAGTGTGGGGGTGAGGGGGGCGGGGGTGTGTGGGCGATGGGGGTGATGACACGGACCCTATCCGTGTCAAGCACAGAAAATAACGGCCCGTGGGTCCAGTTCGTAAGGAAATAACCAAACAGGCCCACAGGCTGCTTACCAGTCACAAAGTAAAACCCTATGTTACTAATAAAAAAACACAAAGCAAAATCCTTTTGTCTAAAAAACAAAAACAAAGGAAAATCGTAAAAAAGAGGGAAATCCTTTTTGGGTGAGTTCAACATGAACGTGATGGTGAGAGGCTCAAGGAGGAGTTTTGTGCGTTTACAACACCGTTGTTTTAGAGAGAGAAAATGCACCTTACAATGTGAAATTATAAAATCGTTATTAATAAGTGCTGAAAGTTACTTACTTATAAAAAATGTTTCTTTCCAAAAAAACAAACTTCAATAATGGGGGTAGGTAACTGCATCGTCTTTCTCGCCCCACCCCCCACCCCCTCGCATATTTGGGCCATTTACCGTATTTCTATGGTTGTAACCTCGAAAGTTCAAGATCTTACGCGGCCACCATTAAATCATAGCAGGGAATGGGATGAGTGCCCCATGTTAAGCTCTTTGGTCCATATATGTGCCATATGCTACCAACTGGAGGCGTGGCCTCGACGCCGTTCTCTACGGCTATAATGTCTGTCTGCTGTCGTTACAATCAATGCAAATTGGTGAGGGGCTAAAAATTCATCAGACCTGGTGTGGTGTCATCGTACAACCCCTAAAGGGTGTGGTAAAACATCAAGAGCGGCATGCATTGGCCCTCACATAGGCTGTGCGCAAACGGGACCATATCGCATGTCTGATCAAGCCATCGAGAGAGAATGCGTCCGGCCTGTGAAAGGAGTGCGGGGCATGTTCCTTCATTTGCCTCAAATCTTGATGCCACGTGATGTTAGACCTAGTAACCAAGGCCTGTCTCGTGCATCGCACTCAACTGGACCCACAACATGCATGCACACATGTCCACGTCTGAGTCTAAACGGCGGAGATGCATGGTTCGGGGACTGGCGTAAGTGGTGTGAGTCTAGTTTGGATCTAGCTACCAAGAGGTAACGCATGAGTCTAAACGTCTACCAAGCGGATGCATGTCCACGTATGAGTCTAAACGTCTACGTGATGCTCCACACGTGGGTCTAGACGGCGGGTCTACATGTGGTTTGGATATAGCTACCAAGAGGTAACGCGTCCGGTTTGTGCCTAGGTGGTGCTTCACGGGGCCTGGCGTGGTCTCGTCGTATGACCCATGAAGGGTGTGGTCAAACACCGAGAGTGGCACGCATAAGCCCTAACGCGGGCTAAGTGGAAACGATGCCATATCGCATGATGGATCTAGCCAATGGAGGGAACGTCTTCGGCATGCAGACGGAGTGCGGGGCCCGTTCCTTCATTTTCCTCAAAATTCGTTGCCGCTTCATGTGGGCCCTATCCAAAAAGGCCCGTCCAGTGCATCACACACAGCTGTATTCACACCATGCATGCACACTTGGCCACCTAGACACCCACCGTAAACCTTTAGCCAAGTTGACCCACACCATCCATCCACCCTTGACCCCACCTCTGTTCGTTGGATCTCCGACGAGTCCCTTCCCTCGGTATGCCAAGCATGTTAAAACGACACACGGCTACACGTCTTGCACACCGAGATTGGCGCATCATGCACTAGTGCCAACAAACATGTCCAGCTGAGCATCTTTGCCCATTGTCTGGATCGAGGCGGCTAGCGGTGCATGTTGTCGGCCTGGTTGCCTAGCGGTGCATGCTATGGGTAGACATGAATCAGATCACATCGGACCGAGATTCCCCTCCCTTGTACCGACGCCATAGCAGCACACGTGCATGGTAGAAGAATCTGCGCGATTGATGTGGGAGCTTGGATGAGACGCCATGGCATAGGTGCATGCTGAAATTCAAGATTTAGGAATTGATAACAAAATGGAAACGACAATTCAATTGTTTGTGCAGGTGTACAACATGTTTTAAGGAAAATGTGGAATATGACACGTTCACATGCATTTTGGCAACAAGTGCACTTTTCGAGGGAAAAAACATGTAGTCCCCGTGCCTCCCACGATTTTTGTTCCATAGTAAATGCACACGTGCAATGCACGTTAATATTTAGGCAATATAGTAATTGCATGCGGATAATAGGTATGCTATTATTTGTGTGTTAATCTTGTGATTAGTGCAATATTTGGTATGATATTAACTGTGCATTAAACACGTTTAACGCTCGCCATTGGAGCAGTCTAGGTCGTTGGATTGACTTAGTTTGATGGTTGAGATCAGTTGGATCTGCATATTTAGCTACAAATATATTGGTATAGACGTATTTTGCCACAAATATTGGAGGAAAAAATAAAAATGTATTTTCCCCTAAAAAACGACTTGGGAAGAAAATCTCAAGTAACCATATTTAGCTACTCCGTGGAGGTTGCCCCCCGTGGGCAGATTAGATCGACCTGTCCTTGATTTTAGGGTGAGTTCAACGTGAACGTGATGGTGAGAGGCTGAAGAAGGAGTTTTGTGTGTTTACAACAACCTTTGTTTTTTTTGACATGGAACACCTTGCATTCCAATTACTGGGGACCGACCAACTCGGCGGTCACGGCACAATTTACATCCAGAGGGAAATCCTCATGCTAGACTTGCTGGTACCCAGGAGCACCTTTGTTTTAGAACTGTATAATAATAAATGAAAGTGAATATGTGAAAATCAAAAGAGAAAAAGGATATGCATACAAGATGGGCCAGCCCAACCATCTACAGGGACGCGTGGTCCAGCACGCGGGTGAGGTTCATCTGGGACAGCCCAACGCTGAGACACACCGGGCGCAACTGACGGGTGGTGGGAGTTTAGTCCCACCTCGCCAAGCGAGACGCGCACGCACCTACTTATATACGCGGCTAAGAGACCATTTGCATGAGCCTCTCTCACTGAAACAGCATGTTCCCTATCAAGTTCCGTGTATGCCCTATTGGGGCCTACTAGCAGGAGAAATCAATATCCCACGGGCCTGCATCCTGGCCCATATGGTTGGGTTTCTAGTCGTATGCAGGCCATGGTGTCTGAAATCTCCTGTTAGAGGTGGGCTTCTTCTTTTGTATATTGTCACATGTTTATGATTGGACCATCTCCAAATCACCCATTTTTTTACATTGTCACATACATGTAATAAACATGATTATCAAAGAAAAATCAACAATAATGAAGTTTACACTGTCCCCTTAAGGTAAAGTCAGAGGTATGTACCTGAGTTTCACTGAGCCACTATAAATTATATAAAATACTAAAAAAATGGAAAACTTTCATATTCTATCTATTTTAATGAAAGAGATCACGTGTACAAAATTTCAGGTGATTTGGATGTGGTTGAAAAAACCACCTTGTTAGAAAAACTCGCTTAAGTGAGACCAAACAGTCCGTCTGTAATGAAGTGATTTTTTTGACCATCTCCAAAATAACCCCAAATTTGTTGTACACGGTGCCATAAATGTAACAAACAGGATATCCAAAAATAAAACTCAAATTTTTTTAGTTTACACTGTCCCCTTATGTAAAATTTCGTGGTAAGGCAAGTGATCTAGCTCATGACCATAGCCATGGCATACATTGTTCAAATGGCCTCAAACCATTCCCCTTTAGCCAAGTTGACCCACACCATCCATCCACCCTTCACCCCACCTCGGTTCGTTAGTTCTCCAACAAGTCCCTCCCTTCGTATGCCAAGCATGTCAAAGCGACACATGGCTACCCGTCTTGCACACCGAGATTGGGCATCATGCACTAGTGCCAGCAAACATGTCCAGCTGAGCATCTTTGCCCATCATGGACACTACTGCATGGTCTAGATCGAGGTGGCTAGCGGTGCATGTTGTCGGCCTGGTTGGCTAAGGGTGCATGATATGGGTCAACATGAATTGTATTGCATCACATCCAGATTCCCCTGTCCGGTATCGGACGCCGGAGGCCCGGAGCAGCACGTGCATGGTACAAGAATCTGCACGGTCGCTGGCGGAGCTTGCATAAGACAAATTTGATTTAACTGCCATGGGGTAGGTGCATGCTGAAATTCAATATTTAGGAATTGTTAACAAAATAAAAATGACATTTCAATTGTTTGTCGTTCCACCGTGCCTCCCACGATTTTTCTTCCATGTATTTCGCCACAATATTGGAGGAAAAAAGAAGAATGTGATTTTGCCTCAAAAAACGACTTGGGGAGAAATGCTCAACTAACCATATTTAGCTACTAGGTGGAGGTTTCCCCCCTTGGAGAGATTCGATCTACCTCTCCTTGATTTTAGGGTGAGTTCAACGTGAATGTGATGGTGCGAGGCTCAATGAGGAGCTTTGTGCGTTTACAACACCTTTGTTTTAGGAAAAATAGGCACCTTATAATGTGAAATTTTAAAATCCTTATTAAAAAAACTTGTTTGCCTTGCCAGATAAAACAAACATAAACTATGGGGATAGTTTATTGTGTGTCCTTTCTCGCACCCGCCCCCCTGCCCCCTCCCTCCCATATTCGGGACATTTACCGCATTTCCAGGGTTGTAACCTCGAAAGTTCAAGATCTACGGTGGCCACATGAAATCATAGCAAGGACTGGGATGAAAGCCCCATGTTAAGCTCTTTGGTCCATATATGCACCATATGGTACCAAAGGGAGGGGTGGCCTCGACGTCGTTTCCTAGGCTATGATGCTCGCCAGCTGCCGTTATAATCCATGCAAATTCGCGAGGGGCCAAAAATTCACGGGACCTGGCGCAAGTGTAATCATACGACCCCTGGAGGGTGTGGTAAAACATCGAGAGCGGCATGCATAGGCCCTCACATAGGTTGTGGGCAACCGGGGCCATATCCCATGCTGGATCAAGCCACAGAGTGGGAATGTGTCCGTCCTGTGAAGGGAGTGCGGGGCCCGTTCCTTCATTTGCCTCAAATATCGATGCCACGTGATGTTAGACCTAGTAACCAAGGGCCGTCCCGTGCATCACACTCAGCTGGAACCACAACATGCATGCACACATGGCCACGTATGAGTCTACACGGCGGGGATGCATGGTTCGGGGGCTGGCACAAGTGTCGCGGGTCATGTGTCTAGGTGCTACTCCACTTGGGTCTAAACAGCGGGGGTGCATGGTTTGGATCTAGCTACCGAGAGGTAACGCGTCCGGTTTGTGCCTAGGCGGTACATCATGGGGCCTGGCGTGGTCTCATCATATGAGCCATGAAGGGTATGGTCAAACACCGAGAGGGGCATGCATAAACGCTCACGCGGGCTAAGTGTAAACAAGGCCATATCGCATGTTGGATCTAGCCAATGGGAGGGAACAAGTCCGGCATGAGGACGGTGTACGGGGCTCGTTCCTTCACTTTCCTCAAAATTTTGTGCCGCTTGATGTGGGCCCTAACCACAAAGGCCTGCCCCGTGCATCACACTCACCTGGACCCACACCGTGCAAGCACACTTGGCCACGTAGACACACACGGATAAACCTTGACAATAGCCAGGGTTTAATAATTATCCATTCATTTTACCTAATTGGTACAACATAGCTAGCGATGAACAAAAAAGCTAGATGCCATGTGAAATTAAATGTGCCAACTGTCCCTTCTAGTATTTTTTTCAGTAGTTCTCCCTTCTAGTATTTAGTACTACTGCACAAAACAAAAAATGTCCCTCCTATTTTGGTGTTCTTTTTTTTGAACACCCTATTTTGGTGTTCGGTTTATGTTGCCATGTTTGTGGACCGACATTGTGCACTTTTTCCTTTGCTTGGTTGGTTGATTGGTTGGTTCGGGCAAATCGCTGGGTGTGCACGATGTCGTATACGTGCATGTTTCTACCTAAATTTCAAAAGTGGCGAATTGTGCGCGGCCTTGACCTCTCTCTCCCAAACTAATTGAATTTTCACTCCCTAAATGTCGCTCCCGCCTCCAGTGTTCGATCGCCTCTGCCTATCCACCCACGTGTTCGTCGTTGCCCACTACTCGCCGCCGCCAAAAAGCCCACATTCTTGCCGGCGAGGGTGATCCTACCTGCCGGAGGAGGGGGCGTGGCTAGTGCGCTCCGTGCGGCGGATGTGGACCCCATGAAGGAACTGGTCGACAAGGACGTCATCGTCGCCGATTCACAGCCGCAGATGGTCCAACACAGCACCAACGACGACGAATCGGTTAGTGTGTGCAGAGATTAACCCTAGAATTTGCCTTCTCGAAGTTAACCCTAGAAATTGCTCTCTTGTTATTCCTCGCTATTCGTCCAGATGATCGTACTGTTTGCTTTTTTTAATCATACGGTTATTAGTCCTAGGGTTTGCAAACTTAGATGAATGGATCATTTGTATTCCATTTTATGCCTGTCTTTCAAATAACCAAAGTTTTAGAGAACCAATTGAAAGAAAAAACAATCCATTTATGCATGCCTTCGATATAATGTACAATTCGATGGCATGAGATTTTTTTCTTCTAATACCAGATTGCAGATTTGGAAGAATGGGAGAACTACCTATAGCTGAGGGAAGCTTTCAGAAAGAAAATCTTCAAGTGGCTCATGGCTGCAAAGATTGTGTACCGGCGTAACGGTCGCTATAAATGCCCGTTCCACAGGAAAGAGAACCAGCATTCCAAAACCACAGCAATTGCAGCTTACAGAAAGAGGTTGCATCTTAAGGCAAAACCTGCTGAGTTGGCCAACAAATTGGGGAGGGTGAAGACCTAAAAGCATAGAGTCATGTTTATTTTTTGTGTTCTATCAACACCAAATGTAAAAAAAAATATGGGCCCACATGAACAAGTATCAATCTTTATCTCCTTCGACGGTCAGTGCCACATTGGCCAACATGAACAAGTGTTGATCTCATTGGACTTACATCCTAGCCTTTCGGGTAGGACGGGAAGGGTCCGTCTCGAAGCATGTTTTCGTCGACATTCTTGAAGTGGACCAACAACCTTGTACCAATATGACTAGCATCCTTGCCAAGTTTTGTAGCTTTTTGACGTTGTAAGGATTTTCTACGGCTTTCGCGTTGATAAATCATATAATACTTAAGTTTTTTTTTCTGCGCCTGTTTTTTTTCTACGCTCGAGGGTGGGCTGCCATGCATGCGTGTCGTTGGTCTGTGTAAAGAAGCCCACCCGTTGGACCGAGCGATGTCCGCCGCCATTGCATGCGCCCGAGCGAGCCTACGTTGCATGCAGTTGCATGCATGCGCCCGCTTTAGCCTACGTTGCATGCGTGCACATACGCGAAGGAGCACGCGCCGCAGAGCCGTCCCCGCTTGACCCAACCGACGGCATATAGGGTAGCACTTAAACTTCGCATTTAGATTCACACTACAGTTTCCCACGCGTGTACACTCCCGATGACGCGGTGGGTGGAAAATTTGTTCACATTTGACCCCATTCCTGCCACGGTGGCTATTTAAGCCACCTATCATGTTCCTCTTCCTATCACACCCTTCATCCATCTCCCATACTCTCCCACCTGCATTTTTCGTCTGCCCTTCTTCTTCTTCACCACAAATAGCCCCAAGAACCAGCCCGCCGCAGCCATGCAGTACACCGGGCCAACCTACCGCTTCCCCCCCCCCCCACCGTGCCGGAGATGCTCTACCCTGCCGGGGTGTACATCGAGAGCACCCTTCGTGTGTGGGCGATGTCAAGGTGGAGGGGCGCAAGGGGGTTCACTGACTTCTTCCTTGGCGCCGGCTATGGGCACCTCCCCCGGGGATCTCCAAGGATGTACCGAGTCGAGGAGGTCATCCACAACGGGGTTGTGGTTGCTATCCTGTCCCACTTCACCAACCCCTTCGACGCGTTCTACCTCCTCGGCCGCGTGTTCTAGTGTGGCTGCGAGTTCATAGCTTTCACCACCCATAACATCTTCACGGACTACGACAACGTCTTCCCCACCGAGGAGCGCATGCACACTCTGCCGTACCTCATCAACAACACCGCTGAGGAGCAGGGAAGGGCGCCCGGAGGAGGAGCCTGGTGGAGAAGCGGCGGCCATCTATCTATCTATCATTTTTAGCTAAAAAATCTAGTATCTATCTATATTTGTCTTGGTTTTTTTTGAGTCCACTATATTTGTCTTTGTGTTATTTAAGTTGTAAGCGTACTATATATGTCATATTGTGGGCTTTGGTTGGCCCGAATTATCTATATTTATTATACAAAGTTTTACAGTGGTTGGGCTTTTTTGGAACCATTTTAATCTATGGCATTTTAGTCATAGGAAAAACATTGTCTGAAAAAAAGTCATAGGAAAAAAACAATCACGTGCCGCCCCTCTCATCTAATGCAGAACCGCCGCCGCCAGGGTCCTGTCCTCTTCCATCACCATTACACAACCGCAGGCATCTCCTCCCTCTCCTGCATTCCAAATCCACGGCAGCCATCTCATCCTTCTCGCCGCCGCAACTTTGCTCGTCTCCTCTTCCACATCCACATCCACCCCCACCCCCTCTCGATGGAGCAGGAGATCGAGCAGATCGTCGGCGGTGACCAGTGCAAGATGGCCAGGTTGACCGAGATCCTTTCTTGGTTTGACAACACACGGCAAATGTGCTGGACGGCGATGGCCACCATGAAGGAAATGTCGAAGAGAGAAAAGAAGAAGCTTTGCCCCCCGTCCTCACAACCGATCAACAAGATCGAAACCCTCCTCTGGGCGATGGAGCAGGCCAATTCGTCAAACCAGTGGGTCAGGCGGAGGTGGTGGGCATTCAGATCCATGGTAGAGCATCCACTACAAAAAGACACATCCGTGACATTTTGGGCCGAACGAAAAAAAATCTGTCGTACTTATGATCCTTCTATGATGATAATTGTGACAAAACCCGGTATCATCATAGATGTGGTGGGGTCCTACTTCTATGACAAAAAATCATGACAGAAAATGGGCTTTTCATCCTAGGCGGGCCGGAGATGCAGCTGCATGACATTCTTTGGGCCGTCCATGACGGAAAAAACCGTGGTAGAAGCGAGGGCGAGGAAAATATCGAGGTGTTCCCGGTTATGGTGGGTGGTCAGGGCCAAGCGATACGCGTTTCCCTCGTACACGCACGCGCGTGGTGCGAGGCATTGGGCTCTAACTGAACCCGAGCGAGGCGTTGGGCTCTAACTGAACCCGAGCGATTGCACTGCAGGCTACACGTTACTGAACCCGAGCGATCGATCGATGGCTGTTAACTGAACCCGATCGAGTGATTCCTTCGCTACTGCTGCTAACTAAAGCCGATCGATGCTGCCTCTGGATGAACAGTGAGCGTTGAAGGGGGGTTTGGATGAACAGTTCCCGGTGGGGGTGGATGAACAGGACCCCGTGGTGTTGCCTCTGGATGAAGAGGACCCCGATCGATCGAGCCGGTTGGGGCTGGATGAACAGGACCCCATGGAGGGCTGGATGAATAGGACCACCCCGTGGAGGGCAGGATGAACAGTAGACGGTGGAGGGCTAGATGAACAGTAGCCCGTGGAGGGGTGGTTGAACAGGAACCCGTGGAGAGGGCTGGTTGAACAGTAGCCGGTGGAGTAGCGCACGGTGGAGGCTGGATGAACAGGAGCCCGTGGATGAACAGTCGCAGGTGGAGGCTGGAGGAGGTCGACGGTGGATGAACAGTAGCCCGTGGAGGCTGGAGGGGGTCGACGGTGGAGATGAACAGTATCCCGTGGAGTCCCGTTTTGCGGTATGCCACACCCCTCCCGATGAACAGGACCCCCGTTTCGATCGTAGCACTCCAACACAAGTCCATTTCCTCCATTTTGTTGTACGCCACACCCCTCCCGATCAACAGGACCCCCGTTTCGACCGTAGGAGGTCCGTTTCCTCCGTTTTGTGGTACGCCAGACCCCTCCCGATGAACAGGATCCCGTTTCGACCGTGACCAGTCGAACACAAGGCCGTTTCCTCCGTTCTGCGGTACGCCAGGCCTCGTTTCCATCGGCTGTTTCGTACAAGCCCTCCCAATGAACACGACAACGCATTCTGTTCCGACCCAGCCGGTTGGCTCCCCATGAACACGACGACGACGCAGTTTCTCCGTTCTGACCCGGCCATGTACACGAGCCCTGGCCGTACGTATGCGCGAGTAGGCGTTCGAGACCCTGCCCGTATGTACGTACGTTGCCGTATTTTCTTTCTTGCACACTGGCTGTTGTACGTACGTGTACATGCAACGTGCGTGCCTCTACTACGACACGTGCGCACCTCTACATCGACTAGTATGTACATACATGTTCGCGACCAGAATGACAATGCTACGTACGCTTCGACCAGGTGGGTCCCGACTGTCAGGCACTTCCTTGCGTGCATAGATGTAGCTGGTGGGTCCCAGCAGTCAGGGGGGCGAATCATTTTTTTGCCCGGACGCACTTCCTTGCGTGCGAAGATGTAGCTGGTGGGTCCCAACAATCAGGGGGAAACGTTTTTTTCACGAAATACGGTGGCCCATTCGGTGGGTCCCCGCTGTCAGGTGGAGGAATAATTATTTTGCGCGTAATAAGGAGGCACTTCCTTGCTGCGGCCGTGGACCAGGCTGTCAGCCTCTCCACGTATAGTCCACGTCCGATGGAAGTCGTTCCTTGACCACGTTGACCATGCCGCACCGAGAGCATCAGGGCGGTGGACGACGGCGAGGCCTAGGAAGGGGACGGCGCGGACCCGGGGAAGACGCGGCAGTGGAAGCCCACGCGGAGAGGAGTACGAGGGTTCGCGGGTTCGGCTGCGGTGTGAGGCTGCCGTCGCCGCAGGGCCAGGCCAGCGGTGGGAATAGTAGGGGGCGGTGAGGCCTCCGCGGCAGCACAGCCGACCACGGGAGGCAGGAGCATGCGGCACGACCGGCGCTGCTTTGGGCGGCTGGAGCAAGAAGACCAGAGGTTGAAGAAGCACTACGGCCGTTGGATGGACATCGTACGGTCACTGGAGCTAGAATCGTTCATATTGACTAAGTTGACAAAGCACTCCGTCCCCGTCAACTTAGTAGGCCCACAAGTCAGCCTCCCACCAAGGTGGGTCCCAACTAGCAGGGGGAGTATTCATTTTTGTGAGTAATAAGGAGGCACTTCCTTGCGTGCGAAGATATAGCTGGTGGGTCCGACCTGTCAACGATGGGAACATTTTTTCGTGAAATACAGAGGCCCTTCCGGTGGGTCCCAGCTGTCAGGTGGAGGAATCATTATTTTGCGCGTAATAAGGAGGCATTTCCTTGCGTGTGGCCGTGGACCCAGCTATTAGCCTCTCCACGCACAGTCTACTTCCGATGGTGTCGTTCGTTGACCACGTTGACCACTCCGCACCGAGCGCATCCAAGGTGGTGGACAACGGCGAGGCCCCAAACAGCAACGAGCCGGAGATGGGAAGACGCGGGAGTAGAGTCACAGACGGAGAGGTGTACGAGTGTTAACTGGTTCTGGTGCGGTGTGGTTCCGCAGTCGGTGGAGAAGAACAGGAGGTGTGGAGGGGTGGAGGGATGGCCTGGCCAACGGTGGAGTAGCGCTTCACAGCGAAGCGTGCTAAGCAGAGCTGCTAGCAGCAGGAGGCGGGAGCAGGTGGTCCCGGTGGCGCTGGAGGAAGAAGAAGAGAGATTGAAGATGGATGTCGGTCGTTGGATGTAAATCCAACGGCTAACGATGTCAGAATCATTTGTTGACTAAGTTGACAACGACTTGCATTGGCTTCGGCCTATTGGCCCACATTTCAGCCTCCAAAAATGTGGCACGTATTCAACCCATTTTTTCATAATTTACAGTCTTTTTTGCGGGGTACAATTTACAGTCGATTTGATCTCTTTTTTTGAATTACAGTCCATTAGCTGGGCTGGGTGAACAAATAATGTAGTGTCCATGCGGCCCATTTATGTTTTTCCTAAAAAATTACAGGTCATTTACACTTTCTCGAAATACACGATTTTGCTGGGCTGATTCTAATTATAATGTTGGGGTGGGCGCAGCAATGTTATCAAAAAATAAACAGGGGCTGAGCATTTTGTTATATATATATATATATATATATATATATATATATATTTATTTAAATAATAAGTGATTTATTATTACATTGGTCCTTAAATCTTACCAAGCTTTTGTACACAATCAACAGGATTTTCGTTGCCAAAAATAATCCAGGATTTATTGTTAAGAAATTATTTTTATAAGTTAACAAGATGTGGGATATTGTTTTCTTACATATGTAAGTATTTTTTAAATATATGATGACAATGACAATAATATATAATAACATATAAAATAATTTAAATATATATAATATAGTTAGAAGGGAAACATAAGTTGGACCAGGCGTTCCTATTCTTATATAGAAAAATAGAACTGACCTCTGCGTTTTCTTCAAAAAAATACATAAATTGGGTTGTCGATGTTTCAGGAAAAATAAAACCTCGGATGGGAGGTCCATAGGCCGGTCGATACATGACGGCCCTCAAGAAAATACAAAACAGGCCTATGGACCTCCCATCCGAGGTCGTGGGCTGCGCATGTTAAAAAAGAAAGCCTAGACGGGGCAGCCCAAAACCCAGCTGATACTTGCTGCCCCAGTGATAATAAATGATACCTGCTAGCTCCCCGGCTTCGTTGTGAATTTATCTCCTATAGTAACTACGTAGAAGCACCTAAAAAATGTAACTATGTTGACAAACCCGTGGGCCCCAACATCAGTATAGCATTAGGAGGAAGTATTTTTTCGATGAGGCACTTGCTTGCGTACGGCCATAGACCTGGTGGGTCCCGACTGTCCGCCTCTCCATGTACAGTCCTCTCCAGATTCCTCTCGTTTGTTCAGCAAGTTCACAACGGCAGACAGCGGCGTCGCGGCGAGCGCAAAAAGGCGCAGGAGGAGATCCGACCACCTGAGGAAGTGCCTTATTAGTAATGAAACAACTGAGCTAGCCCAGTGGCTGAGTGACACTACCCGACAGCTGTTTCGCCCGGGTTCGATTCCACCTGTGCAGAGAAAATATCTCCAATTTTTTTGCCTCTGCCTTTATTGACATGTGGGTCCCAATTGTCATCTACGCACACCACGTCCTACACTTGCCAAAACGTTGTCCCTCATTTTCCCTGTTTTTCGCACACTCGACATTGTGTGGGCATTTTGAAAATAGCATATCTTTTTGACTGTGCATCATATGAAGATGTGCTATGCATGAATGTTGATCAGCATGATGTTAACTGGCTGGTAGTTCCAGTTTCGACCATGAATAAAACTTCCAGCATGATGTTAACACTGTTTGAAAAGGCCGTGTTAATATAAATGCTCTGCCTCTGAAAGTTGCAGTTTCTTATCTGAAACTGAACTTGGAGTTTCTTATCTGAAACTGAAACTTGCAGTTTCTTCTCTGAGAATCACATTGTCTCTACTTTTATACTCCTATGAAACTACATTTTTTAAGTGCTAAAAATAGATCTCTAGAATTCATAAAATACTTCATATGCTCAATACTGCAAATCTGAAATTCAAAAGACATTCATATCTGAAAGTACTCTCAAAATACACAACACAAAACACAATGCACAACCTGCAAATACTAACAACCCTAAGCTCCTCCTGACAATTCACAACCTGCCCGACTATTGGTCTTGGGGGGAAATCCCTCCTATTCCTCGGCGGCAGACAGCCACCCCGTGAGACGATGTGAACGGCGAGGGAGAGGATGGCGGGGAAGCGTCGTCGGGCCAACTGTTTTTCTCCTCTTGCAGTTGGGTTCGGTCAACAAAGACTCCACCGGCTCGCTCTGGCACGACACCCTCACAAACGGAACCCTGTAGATGCTCGATCCTTCAATCTCTGGTGGATGCTCCATCTGGGATTGATACTCCCACCACCGCTCCCTCACGATCGGATTCGGTGAATCTGTCTGCTCCATGGCCCAGAGGATCAGCTCTATGTACTCCCGCGCGACTCCCTCCGGGAGTATCACCGCCTTTTTGCTCTGTTGCAGATATTTGGCCATGGATGTCGCCGTCGCCGCTAGTTGGTCCTTGTTGTCAAACCAATCCTGTATCTCCAACATCCTAGCTAGCTTCACAGGGTCGCCGCCTGCGATCCTCACGTATCGGTTGTACTCCTCCATCGATCTACTTCTCCACAGCACCTTCACTCGTCGGCGGTGGTTTTTGAATGGAAGAGGAGAGGAGCAGCGCTGGTTTTGGTTTAGAACGGGAGAGGAGCGACGCTGGTTTTGGATTGGAACAGGAGAGGAGGGGCAGTGGTTTTGAAATGGAAGAGGAGAGGAGCGGCGCTGGATTTAGATTGGAACATGAGAGGAGCGGCGGTGGTTTAAGAGGAGAAGAGCGGAAGAGCGGCGCTGGTCTTGGAAGTATTTTTTTGTTTTGCGTATTTTGGGTCAAAGTTTGACCACGTACTGTATTTGACAAGCAAAATGTGAATACATGTCACCAAAAATTGTATCGTTTGGTTCGTATCTGAATGTACTTTCAAATTATACTATTTTTGCAACGTATAACATATATTTTATTTGCGAAAATCATGGTCAATTATGACCCAGAATAAAAGGGAGACTAGTTAATGTGGGGTCACTTTCTTAATTGAAGGGTAAATTGATTTTGATTTTGATCCAGTCACAGCGCGGCGGCCCTCTCGTCCAATCCTAAATCGCTGCCGCACGCTCCTCTCCCTCTTCTCCATTGCAAAACCACCTCCTCTCCTCTCCATCATCTCCATTCCAAAACCACCGGCTCGCCTCTCCCTCTTCTCCATTGCAAAACCACCTCCTCTCTCCTCTGACAAGGATCCCCTGACGTAGCCCATCCTGCCATTGAGACACTGACACATGGGTCCCACCAAGCGCGGGGCCCACCTGTCAGCGACCGAAAGGCAGGGGAACCTCTCCTCTCCATCATCTCCATTCCAAAACCACCGTCTCGCCTCTCCCTCTTCTCCATTTCAAAACCACCCCCTCTCCTCTCCATCATCTCCATTCCAAAACCACCGTCTCGCCTCTCCCTCTTCTCTATTGCAAGACCACCGTCTCTCCTCCCAGCTTCCAAAGCTACCACCGGACCACTCAGAAGGACATCTATGGAGGGGATGCAGCAGCGAATCAGGCAGATCACCGGCGGCGACCAGGCAAAGTTAGCCAGGTTGAAGGAGATCCTTACTTGGTTTGACAATGAGTGGGAGATTTCGAGGATGGTGAGGGCCATGTGGCAATGTATGCGAAAGAGCAAGACGACGGCGATGAGGGCGGTGATGTACTCTTTGGCAGCAGTCACGCCGCAGTCCTTCGATTTCATCGAGTATCTCCTCTGGGCGATGGAGCAGATAGATTCGCCTGAGGCGAAAGTCAGGCGGAGGTGGTGGGCGTACAGGTCGAAGGTCGAGCACCCAGAGGATAACGAATCGATTGAGTACGGTGTGCCGTTCGTGAGGGTGAAGAGCCAGCCGGAGCCACAGGAGTATTCGTTCTCCCACCGCAAGAGGAGGCCGGATGGCGCGACGTCGCTTCCCCGCCGTTCTCCATGGTTCCCTCGACGCTCGCCTCGTTTCAGCAGCGTCGGTAGGGTTTAAGGTAAGCTTCGCACTAACCTAATCTTCCATCTGCTCATGCTTACAATCTGTGTGACAACTAATAAAAATCATGCTTACAATCAGTCTTAGAGTACTACGCCAATCACCCTAAAATAGCTCTGGACCTTTGGGTCAAAGTTGTGACACTGTGTACAAATAAAGAAAAATAAATGGTGCTTCTTTCAGAAAAGGGTACACCCCTAGAAAACTGCCAATATAAGCTATTAGTATTTTTTAAGTCTAAGCTACTAGTATTTGGTTAGAGGATTTGCTGCCGAGAAAGATCCGTCCATAGTGAGCACCACACATGCCACTGATGGTGGTGGATGCCAATGCTTAGATGGAGCAGGGTTGGTGTCGGTAATTTTTACTTGGCACCTCGCACTCTGCATATATGCCGGTTCCATCCGTACATTTGTGCAGTTCCACCAAAATGCAGCTGAATAACCCTATTTGCACAGATAATGAAAAGGCGTGATTAGATTATAGTGGCACTAGTTGATGAAACATACACTAATAAACAGAAGAAGATATTACATCATACTGGAAATCGACCCAAGTCTCCCGGATACACCTTCTGCCAGTGATGAACATCAGTGTACAGCGGTAGTACAAGGAGGGGCCTTGAGACATTCAAATCTGTATTTTTGTGCAGATCAACTAAATTAAGCACCCCAGTTTGCAGAAACGCTTAAACATTAAAAATGGGACTAGTTGATGAAACATACATTACCAAAGAGAAGCACTTTCTTTATCTACATTGGAAATGAAATGATAGAGAGGACACTCGCTCTATTTTAACTGTATTATTACTTCATTTTATCAGTGACACTAGGGTCGAGCAGGTGGCAAACGAGGTGTACCGTGCGTTGCAAGGATGAAGGCCGGGGGTGCTTAGACTGGGATGCTGAAGCTGGCTCTTTCAGTCCCTATCTTCCCCCTGATGTTTCTGTGGTAGCATTTGGGTTGTAATCCAAACTTGGTCGAGCTGGTGCTGCGTCCCCCTACCTGCCTAGCTTATGTGGCGAACTTGTGTCCTGCTAGTACTCAGTCCGTTCTAGTAGTAGTTGCATAACTGCCCATTTACACTGAGATGTTGTCGGATAATGGTTTTCTATGGTTGGGTTTCTGTAATGAAATCGGAGGGAACCCCCTGTTTTGATATATTAAAAAAACAGTGGCACTAGCGGTGCCAAAACATTGCCTCAAATTAATAGTGCCACTAGATTAAGGTGCAAAATAATAACATTACTGCTTTATCATGGCAGTGCCAAAACAGTAGCACAAGAGCAGGATCAACATGCAGGATCTTTGGCAAACGGTAAGAACAAAAAGGAACATACCTCGTGATGGGAACCATATCTGCAGTCAACGCCATCGTAGAAGGGATGACACCAGTCACCAACATGGATGATTCAATTCATGGGACCTTTTGGTGCAGTTCACCTAAAATGAAGCAATGCCGCATGAGCTAGCAGCTTCTTCTTCTTCTTTTCTTAAGAAAAGGGCTGCAGCCCCGGTACCATTTCCATCAGAAAATGAAACCCACAGAGCTTCTTCTTCATTAGTTGCAATAAAATTGAGCAACATCAAGGTTGGTCGTGAAGCTCCTAGAGAGTAGGCGGACCAGGACAGTTGCATCTCTAACGAAAAGAAGCAACTAACTTAATGGGAAATTTAGCAGGACATGAAAAATAGTGCCATTGACTCATATTACTGGAGGCATTACATTGAAAACAACATTGGTTTAACGTGTCCTTACTTTTAACAGTGTGACTGCTACATTTTACCAGTGGCATTACCTAAGAGCAGCTCGGGGCAACAAACATCAGAAGAGGATATCTGGGTTGGTCCCATTTTTGTTCGGTATATAGCCACCTTATACTGTGTGAGGCTAGGAAATCTAGTGCTGGACTTACTCTGTTGACTTGTCCCCCAGTTCCCACTTTCTTTCCTTTTTCATCCAATAGATCGGGTTTATATTGAGTTTGTATTGCGCTCCCTTTATTTCCCTATTAGACCTAGAGACCAGTTGGATAGCCAGTCTGCTACTTTTCGCCCCCATTATTTCCTCTTTTGACCAAGCCCTAGATTCAGGTAACAAATCTTCCCCCACCCCCACCCCTTTCTTCCTTGTTTGAACCAAGTACTACTAGATTCAAGTGCATGAACTAGTTTTACCTCTTAACAGTAAAAAATTAGGTGGTTTTCGAACAGCCGATCGATCCTATCTACACGAGGGGGCCTGAGAAATAGTAAAAGATACAAATGCAGGACGTCAGGAGCTCGGGAAGTAGAGAAAGGCCGGTTTCGAAGGAAGTTATACCTGAGGGTCACCGGGATGTCGCTAGGTGGGCGGCGGGAGGCCGGATCTGCCCACACTACGGCAGCGAGGAAGAAGGGGTGGGAGGCCCTCCCTCGCCAGCGATGCTTGGGAGAGAACGGCAAGGCACGCTGATCGGGACGCGCTGGCGGTGGGTACGAGCCGTCGCTGAGGACGACCGCGTGAATGCTGCACCTTCTCACCTTCCCCGGCGGAGAGGATCCGGCTGGATATGTGACCAGCGGTGAGTAGAGAGAGAGTGTGTGGCCACCGTTGTCATGTTTAGATCTGGAGAGGACGAGACAGTGTGAAGAGAGCAACACTAGCAAGCAAGCGCGGAGGCTCCTGCCTATATAGTGGAGTACTAGTTTTCTTTTGTCTACCGGCCGGAGCCGGCTTGACCTCGGCAATGGCTGTCGAGAAGTCTTCATGCATGTGCCCCGGAGGCGCAGTTGTCGTCATTTTGATCTGAAGCACCGGATTATAACATATAACACGAAAAAATGCCACATGACAAGAAATCATAACCTCACTGCCCAAAAGAGACAAGATGAATCTCGACGGACAAACTAGACGAGGATGAAAGCTCAAATTAAAGATAAACTCGTAGAAAAGGGGTCCGTCGATAGATGTCCTAATTAACATAGCTAGCTTGACCTAGATGGCAGCCGAGTAGTCTTCGTGCATGTGCCCCCAATGACTAGCCCAACTCAGTTGTCGCTGTTTAACCCTCGCAGTGATCCGAAGCACATGACACCTAATTTTGTGAGATGACAAGAAACCTTGTTTTAGATTTTTCACTAGAACTACAGCCCTGTACAACACAGCCTGCACGATATGTAGATGATAGCCAATCCAGGCGTGTCTGCTGGAGTCTGGTCACATGCATGGACGAACTGATCTTCCGTGTCTTGCAGGGATCGTCCAGGTACCAACGTATGTACTTCTATTAACTCACCCGACTTGCGGGGCCGAGGAGTGTGCCTATGGTCGGTTCTCAATTGCGGTCCCAGATGTGTGTGCAAACGCAATATGACGCGCGTTCCATTCAGAGAGCGGCGTGCCAGACCGACCGACCGACCGTCTGGGGTGCGATGCGAACGCAACGGGCGTGCTGTATACTCCGTACATGTGTACCGCCGTTTTCTTGAGGCTTTGCTCCATGGCGCAATCCATGGATACAAAATTAGTATACTATACTATTTAAAAGTCGAGGGCGGGGCTTTTCCCGTGCGGTAGGCGGGGCAGTTCCGCCTAGTCGGTTCGACAGAGACGCGAGAAGATGAGGGAGTAGGCTGCTACAAATGTAGAGTTGTGTGATTTGACAGTGAGTTACTGCTGGACAGGTGGGGCCCGATGATTTGACTTGCCATTATCATTTTAACTGCGACGCTACGACCGGCTTGAGTCTCCCGATTCCTGACCACCTCCATACAGGTGCCTCTCCCGATGCTCCACCATGTAGAGGCTGGCTCTTGCTTGAGAGCCCACTCCTCCACTTTTTCCTTGCTTCTTTCCCCCACATATGCAAAAATGCCATGTAAAGCGGGCTTATAGCCCACTATTGTACTTGATCCTACAGGTGCTAAGCCTGCCACATAGGCATAAAGTCTGATGTGGCAAGTTAATTAAGAAGAGAGAGACTAGTTTGGTGACCCCAGGAAGAAACGGTGATAAGCGCGTGTACCTAGATGAAGCAAACTTAGCAACAAAAAACTAAGCACCTATGCATTGGGGACTTGAGTTGCTAAGCCATTTAATGCCCATAGCACCTCATCTAAGCACCATTTCATTGGAAGAGGTCACTCCTTGGCAAATGCAATAAATACTATGAAGAAAGAGATAGAGAGAAGTAAACAAAAAATACTCTCATAGCCAACCTTATAGCTAACCTTGTTGTATGAGTGACAAAGTGATGACTATGTATGACATGCCAACATCAGATAGCCTAACGCACCGTGTTAAATCTCCAAGGGCGCGACCGCGCGAGCGAGGCGACGATCGTGGTAGGCGCAACCATGATACGGGCTGCTGGCAGCCCTTGGATCTGAGATCGAACGGTCGCGTGCTAAGTTGCTGAAAATTTGCAAAATAACCCTCCAGGATAGGATATTCACCCATAGGTCTAGAATCATGCCATGCAACCATTCAATCTCAGATCCAAGGGCTCTCGGAAGCCCATATCATGGGAGAATGGAAAGCTTCGTATCACCTGTAATTTTCCCAACGCTCGACATGACATCGAAAGCCATTTAATTGGGCATCGAGTAGACATGACATCTAGTTGGGCCCCCATAGTACTGTGCATGAATCCATTTATCCACCAGGCAAGCCACTACCCTGCCATTTGCACACCCACCCCCCCCCCCCACTCGACACTTTTACAATCGATAAACCGCTCCTATTCGTCCCGTCCTTTCACATTACGGCAGTTCCACTAATCCTAACCCTCCTCCCAAATCCATGGCGTCCCAAATCTCCATGATCGGTGGTGAGTACAAGGTTAGAACCATCATCGGCGATGAGTTCGACGTCATCTACACCCGTTCTTCCGCAACGGTGAAAGAATGCCTTGCTCGCTTCAAACGCATGTTCAAAAACTCAAATGATGAGTGGGTCGCTGGGCTAGATGTTGAGTACACCACAGTCCTGGGAAGCGAGAAGAAACTAAAGGAGGCAGAGAAGAAGAAGCCCGCCGTGATACACAACTAGTGGCATAAATAATAAGAACCCAAGAATTAAATAGGGCTAATTTCTTTATTTCTTTATCCCTTTGTGTGCGAAACAATATATGCTGCCTCTCGCCAGATTTTCTTTACAGAGGCAACATAGAACTATATGAGTGCCCTGTTAAATTTTGGAATTATTCCGGGTTCATTTGGCCTTTTTTATACTTTAATTGAGTTTCTGGTCATTTAATGTGCATAATTCAAATTTGAACTACAAGCACATGCTCCCGAGCACCAAAGTTGACTGAAAAATCACATGTGTGTCCTCGGGTGAATTTCTAGGTCCCATGCAAGAAATGGGAATGAAATTCAAACATCTGGGTATCGTGGTTCGGCCGAGAACATTGAGAAGCTTGGTTTTAAAATTCTTGTAAATCCAAAACACACCTGAAAATCATGAAACTTGGCATGGTGTCATGTCATGGTACTACCATGCTTGGTAAAAAAATTGCAGAATAGGAACAAGTTTTGGTATAAGTTTCTTGCAAACCGGAGCTTCTCTCAAGAAGGCTGATGGTTCTGAGAGGGAACGTGTCACCTTTGTGTGCATAATTCAAATTTTAAATACAAGCACATGCTGCAGTGCACCAAAGCTGGTTGAAAAATCACATGTGTGTCCTCGGGTAAATTTCTGGGTCCCATGCCAGAAATGGGAATGAAATTCAAACATCTGGGCATCATGGCTCGACTGGAAACATTGAGAAACTTGGTTTTTGATTCCTGTAATTCTGAAACACGCATGAAAATCATGAAACTTGGCTTGGTGCCATGACATGGCACCAAAATGTCGTGGTAATTTTGCTGTCCGATTTGCGAAGGCGCACACATTAACAATCAACAAAGTCATTTTGGAACAAGTGTTGTCACGTTACAATCGGAAACACAAGTATTATTGAAACCGTGGGCGTTCTATTTACCATTTACGTGCCACCACACGTCCCCTTTTTTATTAGCTAGGAGGCGCCATGCAGGGTAGCTATTTGAGTACGGGAGGCGTGCGATCAGACCCCTGCGCGTGCTTATCGGGAGGAGAGCCCTTTGACCTCCATCTGTCGTCCACCTCTCTCCCAAGGTCTCCATTAATGGCGCCCGAGCCTCTGTTTAATGGCGTGGAAATGTCTCACTCGACTGAGATTTAAGAGAGAAAAAAGAAAATCCAAAAAGAAAATATTGCACGGATCTTGATGTAAGATCCGACGGACCTATATAGCATCTACTGCGACTTATAGCAAGACTGATGAATATATATAAGGACAATGAGAGTGGATAATAATTGTCTTACATAATTAGGAAGATAATTAAAAAAGCCACATGCGGCTATGCCCGAAATACACAAGGGCAAAAGAAGAAGGAAGACGCATACAACGATCTGGCTCGCTGAGCTCTACTTTCTTTATGCGCTCCAGGTCGCGGAGACTAGTTCTTGCGGCGGGCAATGATCTCTTTCATCAGTTTCATGTCCTTAATACGTTGCTTGGCAGCATCCATGGATACATCCACCAGCCTGTTGCGCTCGATGTGGAGCATGGCATTCTCGTCCATAAGTTTCTCGATGATGACGCCCGTCCTCTGCAACACGGCAGCGGTCTCCTCCTCCTGCTTCGCCCTTCCGGCGATCTTCGCCCTCAATAGGTCGCGCTCGCCCCGGAGCTTCGCATTGCCCTCCCCCAATTGCCGGATGATGCCGATAGCCTCGTCCTGCATCCTCGCCTAGCCGGAGATCTGATCCATCTGGCTATGGACTACCGCATGCATGCGCCTATAAGAGTCCTCGCCTGCCCACGAGAAATTTTCCCAGGCCGCCGCTGCGCGGCGGGACCTCCCTGCTGCTTCGGCGGCGCGGCGGGACATCTTTGCTGCTTCCGCGGCGTGGCCAGACCAATCTGCTACATCGACGTCGCGGCGGGACCTCCGTGCTGCTTCGGCGGCGCGATGGGACCTCTGTGCTGCTACTGCTGCGCGGCTGGACATGTCGGCTGCTTTCGCGGCGAGGCGGACATCTCGCGTGCTTCCTCTTCCATGCTCACCTCTCCCTGGTGCAAACCTCTCGACCCAGAACTCACGCTGGCTATGGCTTGATTGACTTGATTGTTTTTTGTGGATGAGGAGTTGAGGAGGAATGTGCAGTCATCTTAGCATAGTAGTATTTATAACCGAGTACTACTAATATGCTTCTAAGTGGGAAACCGTTTAGGTTGTGATCGGTGTGAACAGGTTTGCAATTAAATATAGCGTGGTAGTAGTAGTAATTTGGAATGTGACGAGACGCGCTCAAAATTTATTGACGGTTCTAGTTTTGAAGTGCAGCACTATTCCCGGATGGCATAACGGCGGCACGTTTTCTCGGCCGTGGTGTAGCATATGCCATGGTACTAGTTCTTTTCCTACTGCTGTGTACGTGCAAAAACTGGCACCGTTGGATACATATCTTACGCTTGGCGTTCGACAGGAATAGCCTCGTGGCGAGCTATAGACTAGTCTTTTTTTCAGACGCATTACACCTATCTCTCGGGACTTCTCGCACGCACCATCACTGCTCCCTAGGTCGATGCCACCCACATACAGTTGTACTCTGAGAAGAGGTGCACGCACGCACTCGTCCTCTCTCTCTCACACGCATCTGTAGCTACGAATTGTAGTGTTCTCAACCATCCTATTGGCTCTATCATAGGTTTCACGTTGCTCCTTGGCCTTGAGATTGAGATGTTTTAAACGCGGAGGCTAAGATGGAGGCGCGAGGTTTTGGTTAATGTGCGGGCCGCACACGGCACCAACACGACATGAGCTTCGTCTGCCTGGTGCGCATGCAGTCGGGTGAGTTGTCCAAGTATAGACACAACCAGGCCCTCGTTGGTATCCGCGCCTCGACTTTGGCTGGTCATAGTGGAGAGTAACATAGACCAGTTACTAGTCTATGTTACTAGTACCTTCATAGTTGATAGTGTCATATAGTATATGCATAATTTGGTGATGAGCGCTCTCTATATGTACCACCTTTTTTCTTTAATTACATCTTGTTAGTTTTGCTCCATGGTGCAAACCATCGATACTACTATTGTACAAATGTATTCATTTTTTAAAAGGCTAGAGGGCGGGGCAGTCTAGCTTGGTCCTTTTCATGAGAGGCGAGGGCCTTTGTGATTTGACGGCTCATTACTGCTGGAAGGCGGGGCCTTATGATTTGACTGCTCGTATAAATGTGCCGACGACCTGAGGAGGAGCAAAGAACCGTGCGGTGTACTCAAGTTTTCCACTGGAGTACGATGGAGGAGCACGAAACACGGTAGCCCAGTGCCATATCCTCTACTCTCTACTCTTATTATATATTACTAGCAAGAGGCATTGTTCTATTGGCGATAAAGAATGATCTAATTTGCTAGTCATCTCATTTTTAGCATTGTTCTATTCATCCCTCACAGATAAGATGACACGTGCGGCGAAACACCCGAAGCAAAATAAGAAACATAGGAGCAAAAGAAGAAGGAGGATTATCACCCCCAAAAAAGAAGGAAGACGCACACACAAGTCTGGGGCGTTGCTCTCACTACATGAAGGGTTGCTGGCCACGGAGTCATAACTGCTTCTTCATCGCCTCCATGACCTCCATCTCCTTGCGCGTCTCCTCCGCCATCTTCATCATTGTGTCCATGACGCGGGATTTCTCGACGCGAGCCTTCATCATCTGTTCCACGGCCACATTACGAACCTTGATAGCAGCCGGTGCTCGATGCGGAGCTTCGCCAACTTCTCCTTCTGTTCCATGACGAGGGCCTGCAACATCTTCATCGAGGAACTACTATTCTCATGCAGCTTCTTCCAGCCGGCGTTCTCCTCCTTCTGCAGGTCAAGCTCGTGCAGAGCTTCGCCTTGTCCTCCTGAAGTTGCAGGATTTCGCCGGTCGCCTTCTGCTCCGAGGCAATGATCTTCTTCAGCAGCATCACCAAGCCGGCGGTCAACTCCCCCTGCTCATTGAGCTCAGCGGGCATGTCGTCGAGGCTCTCCTTGAACAGCTCCACCAAGCCGTGGATGAACTCCTTCTGCTTATTGAGATGATCGGGCATGCCGTCGAGGGATAACGACTCCAGCGCCGCCAGCTCGGCATGTTCGCCACCGCGTCTAGGGCGCTCCTGGGAGCCATCGCCTTCCCGTGAGAGATCGTTCGAGGTCTCTGCGTGGCGGCGAGCCCTCTCCTTTTTTCCGCAGCCTTGGTTGCCGCTCCCTTGTTACGAGTAGTTCTCGACCTAGAGATCTGCACACCGGCCATGGCAAGGACGGGCGAAGAAGGAGGACTTATGAGGAGGAAGGTAGAGTAATTTTTGGTTAGGTAGTTCCCCTTTTTATAACCTAAGTACTAGCACTAGTACTAAAACCTGCATGGTGGGAACACGTTCAGGTTTGGTACGTACTGGTAGGTGTGAGCAGGCTTGCACTTAATTTTAGCACTAGTACTTTCGAATATGATGGGAACAAGGTAAAGATTAATTGATGGTTTTTGGTTTCGAGGCCCGAAACGGCTCCCAATGAGTTTAGTGGAACATAAATTTCAAGTAGACTACACTGCTCAGATGCGTAAATATTATGTTACTGTCAAAAACAGGCACAAAATACGAAGGAGACCGATGGAAGTACTACTATCAACCCATGATTTAACTACTCGCATGCGCGCAGTGGAGTAGTAATCTCTTTCTTCCGCCCTCACGTCCACTCAATTTGCATGCGCTGTATTAATTGACCATCAATGAAGTGAAGGACTTTACACGCGTCAAATTATCACATGGGGTGGATCTTGGTACAAAATTGCGTCCGCCCGTGTACCCGCGTGTGCGTGCGAGGGAATGAGTGCGTGCGTGGCATGCGTGCACATCTTCGCTTCGTGCATGTACCGCCAGTGCGGCTCAGGGAGGACGTGTACATTCTTCTGGAACCAGCAGCACGTCACTGTGATCAATCCACACAAGGATGTCGCGACAACGCCTCCACATGTGCCACGTGGCTTCATGAACTGTAAGAGAGACACTGTGTAGCGTGCCATTGTGTTTTGCACATACTCGAAGTACTAGTAAGGTACACGTGCATTGCACGCGTCAGATTTTGCAACCAAACTACGAATAAATACCACACTGTAGCATGTAATCTCTTCGTTTAGTTCTTATAGTTCACCTCTTTCAAAATCAATTAGTTTTTATAAAAACCTAGGGCCTCTTTGATTCATAGGATTTCCAAAACGCGGGAATAGGAAGAACATGGGATTAGAGTGGAATGTCGTCTTGAATCCTACAGGATGGTACGAGTGTTTGATTGTGCATAGAAAAAACGCATAATTCTTTCAAAGAGGTTTGAGTGGATGGGATGTTCCCTACGAAATCTAGTGCAAATGAATCATATGGAAAAATTCCTATGGTTTACAATCCTACGAATCAAACAACCAAGATAGGAAAAATTCCCAAGGATTAGAATCCTCCAAAATTCCTTCGAGAATCCTTTGAATCAAAGAAGCCCTTAATATATTTTATGATTCATGGAATTGTGCGTTGTAAAGCATAAAGTAAAAACAAATAATGGCAATTCAACTAGAAAAAAAGTCTGGGCAGTTATGATACGGAAGATTCTAGAACAAAGGAGAACCACTGTTGTTTTGAGATTTGTGCATTATGCTTAAGTTCAACCATGGAGTCTACTAGATTGTACATGTGGCAAAATCCGGTGGGGCCTAGAAGATGGTGCGAGGGGCCGAGTGGAGGGAGACTATGAAGGAGTGCACAACTGCGAGATTAATATTTAGAGAGAGGGGGCGAGAATGTGCGCTGTTGCGCGCACTGGCGGAGCCATGAAAAATGTCCCATGAGCTAGGGGGGCAAGCATTGCTAATCCTTTACGAGGAGGGCCAATTCATCAACTTAAACCATTTTTACCAGCAATTGTCTAATGATCACATTCATATTAGCCTCGATATATAGTGATGTTAGGGGGGCAGGGCCCTTGCTGCCCCCTGTCTTCGCCATTGTGCGCGCGTCTGAGAGATGAAGCGGAAGGCATGGATGATGAGAGGGGGGTGTTGGATATATAATTAATGTGGGTGTATTAGCTATATATGTAATCCTATATAGAGAGGTATAGATTGATCGATGTGGACGTGGGAAAGAGGGTGAGACCTCACTAGATATATAGATTGATCGGTTTATGTGGAAAACTATGAAAGACCTAGCTATATACACACACACATAGAGGAACATCGATCGTTGTGCATGCACGTGAGAGATAAAGAATGCCCGATATGATGGAGAGGGGTGTGTGTGTGTGTGTGTGTGCCTTCATGGGAGACCGACCTGAAGAAAAAGATTGCATGTGTGCGATGGATAATGCTGACTGGTAGTGTGTGTGCATGCATGCACGAGAGAAAGTTAGTGGTACAATTATAAAGAGAAGACCAATGTGTGGGTGTAAAAGACTAGGTGAGGTCATAATCAATGTAAAGTTGAATTGAAATATTTGAATAAGAGATCATGATGTTTGAAACCCATGCATGCATGAATATAACGGAGATCTGCACGATGTGGTTTGGAAACGAGCATGTTGCAATGTATACACATTGAACAAGGTCAGATTGGTTTGAATTTGAGATACCGATGGCAGACATCGTTTGGCCACATTGAATCCGTGCATGGACACACTATTCTAATTGGAGATGATGGGTGGCTTTCGCATCACATATCTATATCTATACCCCTATATATATTATATTTTATATTTTTTATATAGTGTGCGGATAACTTTAACTTTGAAAGATGTTCGTTGGATGAGGCCAATCTGATGGTGCAGAGCTGGCAAATTTGAGCACTACTGGCCGTTGGATATCATCTAGATTCCACCAGATTTTGCCACATGTACAATCTGGAAGACTCTATGGTTGAACTTAAGCATAATGCACAAACCTCAAAACACAAGCACTTCTTCTTTGTTCTAGAATCTTCCGTATCAGAATTGCCCAAATGTTTTTCTACATGATTTGTTTTTACTTTATGCCTTACAACGCACAATTCCATGAATCTTAAAATAGATTAGCTTTCTTATAAAAACTAGATGATTTTGAATGAAATGAACTATAAGAATTAAACGAACATCTACATCATGTATATATGACTCAAAGCTTACATGCTATAATGTGGTATTTATTCATAATTTGGTTGCCAAATCTCATGCGTGCAATGCACGTGTACCTTACTAGTCTAAATGGTGTATGTGTGTGTTGTGCGTGTTAAACACATTGTACGTAGTATATCATACTAGTCTAAACTGTCTTTTTTTGGTACACGTTAAGCTTGTTCTCCCAAAATTTCAAGCCGCGCCTTGTTATGCCAAAATTTCAAGCTAGCGTCTCTCTCTATCATGCTGCAAAACTCCAGCCTCTTCAACCCGCGCCTTGTTAGCTCGAAATATTTAAGATATATCTTTGTCTCGTTGTGCTCCGACAACTCCCTCCATCTCAATCCGCGCCTTGCTATTCCAAAATTACAACGCGCACGAAAACTCCCACACCTGTGAAATCCTGACACGCGAAATGCCCGTGATACCCCTGAACCGAAAGAACCGCCTCAAATCAGTGGGGGTACTTTCGTAACTTACCCCACATTTCGAACAAGCGCGTCCCTAAGCCATGGTTCCCCTCCCATCCCATCCGCCCACCCATTCATACACCAAGGTCGGCAAAACCCGCGAAGCCCCACACCCTCCTCCGTCCGCCACCCAGCCGGAGCCTCTTCCCCGACGACGACGTCCATAGCAACACCTCGACGTCCCTCATCCACCGTACCAGATGAGGATCCGTCGTCGATCTGGTCATCCCGCTGGTTCAGCCACCCCGTCCTCCACCTCCAAGGAGCTGCCCCGACGTTCCCCTCGTCTTTCGCGCCACCTCCATTCCCACACCACCGTCTTCACCTGCACCACCGGAAGAGCATCATCATCACCGTTTCCTTGGATGTAGCTGCGGCCTAATCGGCACCACCAAAGAGGTTGTACATTAATCGCCGCATTTTCTTCTTGATTCGATCTCACGGTGCTGCCGGCGCTCGGTCCCGAGCCGACACGGCGCGGCTCCAGCCACGGCGGCGTCGCCGGCCACTTCCTCCACGGTGTCGCTCCCTCGGCGGCGACGTCCACATCAGTAGGAGCTGCTGCTGCTTTAGCTCTCGCTCGCGCTGCTGCTCTGCTCTTGCTCTCGGTCCCCTACCTGGTCTGCTCTTGCTCTTGCTCTTGCTCACGCTGCTGCTCTTGCTCTTGCTTGCGATGCTGCTCCAATTTAGCTACACTTCAGTCGACTGAATCGACTTTTGGGTCAGTCGATTTTTAGGGGGTGGGGGGCTCGCTGGAGTTAAGGAAGAACCAACCGCAACGGGAAGGGGGGCTCGCCGGAGAGGTACCCCACTATCAATCTTAGGGTTCAGGGTGGGGGCGGTGGTCGCCAGCGGTGGTGGGGCAGTGGCGTGGGGATTGCCGGAGAAAAAGCTTGGCACGGGGGGGCCTACAGGGATGGCCGGGGCGGCGGCGGACCGGCGGTGGGGAGTTTTTTCGGGGCGGGCGGCGCGGCGCACCGCCGGCCGTGGGTGGCGGGGGGCGGCTGTTTGGCCGGTGGTGGCTGGCAGCTCAGGGGGGTGGAGGTTGAAGATGAACTGCAGGCCCTTGATTTTGTATCCAACGGCTGCAAAATCGACTGACCAGGGATGAAAAAGTCAGTCGACTGACTTGTAGCCTCACCTCTAGTGCATTCAGTTTCGACAGTAAAATTCAGTTTCGATAGCAAAATTCAGTTTCGACAGTTAAGTTCAGTTTCGACAGTTAAGTTCAGAGATGAGCGGCTGATGTATACATCTAGCACTTTGTGGTTATGTATTTTACGTCATCTATTGGAGATGCTATTAGAATTCCACTCCGGTTAACATTGTCTCTCTTGTCCTGCTTCGGCCTCGGCGTCGTACAACTCACCGGAGCTGCTCCAACAATGAAACTCTCCATCACAACGGAGCAGTACCTCGGGCTCCATCTCCAGACGCCTAAGATCTTCTTCCCCTCCTCCGACAGCCAAGTCAGCCAGAGCATCCTCACCGGCCAACCCAATCACGCTGAGATCGACATGGCTTCGCCAAAGAGGTTGTACACTTCTTGTGGTTTGACTTAATCTCACCATGTTTCTTTGCATCCTATGATCTTCCAATTCTTGTGAACCAAACACCCAGATTGGCAGAAATCCAGTGTTTTTAAATTCTCTGTTTTGCACATGCATTCCTATCCTATTCCTGTCTATTTCCTATCCCTGCATTGTTAGAATCCTTAAATTCAAACAAGCCCTTACACAATTACTTCTGTTACAGATATGTGTCAAAGAAAACCTTGTGTGGTTTGTCCTGCTCCTGCGGTGCTGTGTTCCACCCCAGCTCAGCTGCTCCAATGACGGAAGGGTTCACCACAGTAGGGATCCGCTCTCCAGACTGTCTTGTGTTGCCTCAGATCTTCTTCCCCGCCGCCGGCAGCCACGACAACTGCATTACCATCATCAACTGAGCAGATGACCTTGAGGACTACACGGGTCCGCAAGAGAGGTCGCACTCTTCCGTGTCTGCTTACGTTATGCATCGCTTAATTTGATGACATGCTACTTTATCGTCGTGTTCACCTATTAGACTCCGACTCAGGTCCAAACTTATGCTGAAACTTGAGTTTTTAAATGGTTGTGGGGTACATATTGGGGCAACAATCAGTACTATCTGTCTACTATCTGGTTAATCTCGGGTGTCTACTATGAGTTTCATGTTGGGTGCAAACAAACATTAAAGGGGCCATTATCTGTATTTTTTAACTAAAGCTATTATCTACCTTCTATCATTTGTTTTGGGTCTATCCACAGTTTGCTACCATCACTCTGGATTTGTGCATGCACTCCTTACATAATCTCACTATGTTTTATTCCTATGCATGTCAGTTATTGTACACAATGGAACTGAACATGTAGAGCAAAAGAGACGAGCCTTGCGTGGCAATAAAACTTCATGCAGACGTCGCTCCATGGTGGGCGCAAAGGCAGCCCCCCCTCTACCCATTTCGGTTCGTAATCAAGAGGAAGATAACTGTTCTGAGGGGGATTCAGAAGCAGAAGACCACTCCTATTTACCCCATGAGGTCTTCGCACTAACTTGGCATGCTGATGTTGGTAATATCATGCATATGGTGCCTTGCATTGCTTACTATATACATTAAAGATGTCATCTGCTTAGTTTAGACATGCTTTGTGTCAATGCCCTCTGTTTAGTTTCTTTGTCGTATATGTGAATCATGCAATGCCATCTTGTTTAGCTAGGCATCATATATGTGAATTTTACAATGCCACCCTGGTTAGCCAGTCATCTTATATGTGAATTATATCATGACATCATTTTTTTATTACGTGTTAAATTTATCAACAATTTTAGTACATTCAATTACTCTTCCTGTGCATCAGCCATTCGGCACGGTCATGGAAAAATCTGGAGTGGAAACAAGGTCTTCAGAGCAGACAATGCTATCTGACAAAGCGCATGTCTTGCTGGTTACAGATAGCTCCTCAGAGGAGGATTCAGAGACAGATGACCAGTCCTATCCCCCCCCCCCCGAGGTGCATGCTCTAACTTGGCAGGGTTATGATGCTCATATCGTGCGTATGGTATCTTGCATTGCTATGTCATTTGCTTAGTTTAGACATGCTTTGTGTGAATGCCACCTGTTTAGTGTATAATTACCATATATGTGAATTATGCAATGCCATCTTGTTGCAAGACATTATATATGTGAATTATGCAATGCTATCTTGTTGCAAGGCCTTATATATGAGAATTATGCAATGCCATGATGTTTAGTCAAGCGTCATATATGAGAATTATATCATGCCGTCCTTTTTTTGTATTTCTCATTGCTTTTGTCGACAATGTTTGTATATTCAACTGCTCTTCCTGTGCATCAGCCATTTGAATTGGTGATGGAGAAATCTGGAGTGCAAACAAGGTCTTCAGAGCAGACAATGCTACCTGGTGAAGCAGATATCTTGCTGGTTACAGATAGCTCTTCAGAGGAGGATTCGGAGGCAGATGACCAGTCCTATTATCCCCCTGAGGTGTATGCTCAAACTTGGCACGGTTATATTACTCATATCATGCATATGTTGTATTGCAATGCTTAGTTTTTACATCATATACACGATATTGAATGCCATCTCCTAAGTTGACACATCATATATGCGATTGCCCTCTGCTCATTTCCTTAGTATATAAATCATATATTTGAATTATATCATGCCATGATGTTTACATAGATAGCATGTATCCAAATTATGACATGCCAACCCATTTTCTAAAGACATAATATAGTTATATCATCTCATCTTGTTCACATAGTCATCATATTTTGGATTATGTCATTCTATCCATGAATTATATCATGCCATCATGTTTCCATCGACGGTATGTTTGTGATTTATGGCATGCCAACCACTTTAATAGACACATCGTATAGTTATATCATGTCATCATGTTTACATAGTCATCATATTTTGAAGTATGTCATTCTATCATGTTTAATTAGCCAACATACATGTGAAATTGTGTCATGCTATCCTGTTTAATTAGCCATCATATATGTGAAATTATGTCCTGCTGTTCTGTTTGGTTAGACAACATAAATGTGAATTATTTCATGCCCTGCTTTCTTCCCTACTATCCATTGCACCTGTCTATCTTACAATGTTTGTACATTCAATTACTTTTCTTGTTTATCATCCATTTCAATTGGAGGGGGTGATTGCAGTATCTGTGGGAGTGAAAACACGGTCTTCAGAAAAGATCGTGCTACCTGTCGATGGAGATAGAACCACGGTTGTACTTGCCCAAGAACCAGCCCCACCACACCTAACCCAGACTCACGCAGATTGTACCCCTACCCAGTTGGACAGAGAACCAGCTACACCCCTTCTAACCCCAACCCCAGCAGATAGTAACCCAGTTCCCATTGACACAGCACCCTCTCCACCACAGAGCACCCAAACACGAGCAGTTAGTAAGGCAACTGCAGTGCCCAAAGCACGAGGACCACCACTCCGAACCCCAAGTCAACACTTAAAGCAGAAGAAGAATTGTTCTCAGGTCAGGTTCTGTAGCTATGGTTCATACTACTTTGCTCTTGCATTGCTACATCTTGAGCACTGCGTTGGTTTTCCCTTGAAGAGGAAAGGGTGATGCAGCAAAGTAGCGTAAGTATTTCCCTCAGTTTTTGAGAACCAAGGTATCAATCCAGTAGGAGGCCACGCACGAGTCCCTCGCACCTACACAAACAAATAAATCCTCGCAACCAACGCGATAAGGGGTTGTCAATCCCTACACGGTCACTTACGAGAGTGAGATCTTATAGATATGATAAGATAATATTTTTGGTATTTTTATGATAAAGATGCAAAGTAAAGAAAGCAAAATAAAAACGGCGCGAGAAATAGCTTGTTGTCGGGAGATTAATATGATGGAAAATAGACCTCGGGGCCATAGGTTTCACTAGTGGCTTCTCTCAAGAGCATAAGTATTTACGGTGGGTGAACAAATTACTGTTGAGCAATTGACAGAATTGAGCATAGTTATGAGAATATCTAGGTATGATCATGTAAATAGGCATCACGTCCGAGACAAGTAGACCGACTCCTGCCTGCATCTACTACTATTACTCCACACACTGACCGCTATCCAGCATGCATCTAGAGTATTAAGTTCATAAGAACAGAGTAACGCTTTAAGCAAGATGACATGATGTAGAGGGATAAACTCATGCAATATGATATAAACCCCATCTTGCTATCCTCGATGGCAACAATACTATACGTGCCTTGCTGCCCCTACTGTCACTGGGAAAGGACACCGCAAGATTGAACCCAAAGCTAAGCACTTCTCCCATTGCAAGAAAGATCAATCTAGTAGGCCAAACCAAACTGATAATTCGAAGAGACTTGCAAAGATAACCAATCATACATAAAAGAATTCAGAGATGATTCAAATATTGTTCATAGATAAACTTGATCAAAAACCCACAATTCATCGGTCTCAACAAACACACCGCAAAAGAAGATTACATCGAATAGATCTCCACAAGAGAGGGGGAGAACATTGTATTGAGATCCAAAAAGAGAGAAGAAGCCATCTAGCTAATAACTATGGACCCAAAGGTCTGAGGTAAACTACTCACACATCATCGGAGAGGCTATGGTGTTGATGTTAGAAGCCCTCCGTGCTCGATGCCCCTTCCGGCGGAGCTCCGGAACAGGCCCCAAGATGGGATCTCATGGGTACAAAAGGTTGCGACGGTGGAATTAGGTTTTTGGCTCCGTATCTGGTAGTTTGGGGGTACGTAGGTATATATAGGAGGAAGGAGTACGTCGGTGGAGCAATAGGGGGCCCACGAGGGTGGAGGGCACGCCCGGGGGGGTAGGCGCGCCCCCCTACCTCGTGCCCTCCTGGTTGATGTCTTGACGTAGGGTCCAAGTCCTCTGGATCACGTTCGTTCCGAAAATCACGTTCCCGAAGGTTTCATTCCGTTTGGACTCCGTTTGATATTCTTTTTCTGCGAAACTCTGAAATAGGCAAAAAAACAGCAATTCTGGGCTGGCCCTCCGGTTAATAGGTTAGTCCCAAAAATAATATAAAAGTGTATAATAAAGCCCAACAATGTCCAAAACATAATATAATATAGCATGGAACAATCAAAAATTATAGATACGTTGGAGACGTATCAAGCATCCCCAAGCTTAATTCCTGCTCGTCCTCGAGTTGGTAAATGATAAAAACAGAATTTTTGATGTGGAATGCTACTTGGCATAATTTCAATGTAATTCTTCTTAATTGTGGTATGAATATTCAGATCCGAGAGATTCAAGATAAAAGTTCAATATTGACATAAAAATAATAATACTTCAAGCATACTAACTAAGCAGTTATGTCTTCTCAAAATAACATGGCCAAAGAGAGTTCATCCCTACAAAATCATATAGTTTAGTCATGCTCCATTTTCGTCACACAAGAATGCTCTCATCATGCACAACCCCGATGACAAGCCAAGCAATTGTTTCATACTTTAGTAATCTCAAACTTTTTCAACTTTCACGCAATACATGAGAGTGAGCCATGGATATAGCACTATGGTGGAATAGAATATAATGATGGGGGTTACGTGGAGAAGACAAAAAGGGAGAAAGTCTCACATCAACGAGGCTAATCAATGAGCTATGGAGATGCCCATCGATTAATGTTAATGCAAGGAGTAGGGATTGCCATCCAACGGATGCACTAGAGCTATAAATATATGAAAGCTCAACAAAAGAAACTAAGTGGGTGTGCATCCAACTTGCTTGATCATGAAGACCTAGGGCACTCGAGGAGGCCCATTGTTGGAATATACAAGCCAAGTTCTATAATGAAAAATTCCCACTAGTATATGAAAGTGACAAAACAAGAGACTTTCTATCATGAAGATTATGGTGCTACTTTGAAGCACAAGTGTGGTAAAAGGATAGTAACATTGTCCCTTCTCTCTTTTTCTCTCATTTTTTTGGGCCTTCCCTTTTTTTATGGCCTTTCTCATTTTTTTTTCTTCCTCACTTGGGACAATGCTCTAGAAAATGATGATCATCACACTTCTATTTATTTACAACTCAATGATTACAACTTGATACTAGAACAAAGTATGACTCTATATGAATGCCTCCGGCGGTGTACCGGGATATGCAACGAACCAAGAGTGACATGTATGAAAGAATTATGAATGGTGGCTTTGCCACAAATACTATGTCAACTACATGATCATGCAAAGCAATATGACAATGATGAACGTGTCATGATAAACGGAACGGTGGAAAGTTGCATGGCTATATATCTCGGAATGGCTATGGAAATGCCATAATATGTAGGTATGGTGGCTGTTTTGAGGAAGATATAAGGAGGTTTATGTGTGAAAGAGTGTATCATATCACGGGGTTTGGATGCACCGGCGAAGTTTGCACCAACTCTCAATGTGAGAAAGGGCAATGCACAGTACCGAAGAGGCTAGCAATGATGGAAAGGTGAGAGTGCGTATAATCCATGGACTCAACATTAGTCATAAAGAACTCACATACTTATTGCAAAAATCTACAAGTCATCAAAAACCAAGCACTACGCGCATGCTCCTAGGGGGATAGATTGGTAGTAAAAGACCATCTCTCTTCCCCGACCGCCACTCATAAGGAAGACACTCAAAGAACACCTCATGTTTCAAATTTGTTACATAACGTTTACCATACGTGCATGCTACGGGACTTGCAAACTTCAACACAAGTATTTCTCAAATTCACAACTACTCAACTAGCACAACTTTGATATCACTACCTCCATGTCTAAAAACAATCATCAAGCATCAAACTTCTCTTAGTATTTAGCACACTCATAAGAAAGTTTTTACTAGTCTTGAATACCTAGCATATTAGGATTATTTAAGCAAATAACCATGTTGTTTAAGACTCTCAAAATAATCTAAGTGAAGCATGAGAGAATAATAGTTTCTATAAAACAAAACCACCACCGTGCTCTAAAAGATATAAGTGAAGTACTAGAGCAAAAACTATATAACTCAAAAGACATAAGTGAAGCACATAGAGTATTCTAATAAATTCCGAATCAAGTGTGTCTCTCTCAAAAGGTGTGTACAGCAAAGATGATTGTGGTAAACTAAAAAATAAAGACTCAAATCATACAAGACGCTCCAAGCAAAACACATATCATGTGGTGAATAAAAATATAGCTCCAAATAAAGTTACCGATGGAAGTAGAAGAAAGAGGGGATGCCTTCCGGGGCATCCCCAAGCTTTGGCTTTTAGGTGTCCTTAGATTATCTTGGGGGTGCCATGGGCATCCCCAAGCTTAGGCTCTTGCCACTCCTTGTTCCATAATCCATCAAATCTTTTACCCAAAACTTGAAAACTTCGCAACACAAAACTTAACAGAAAATCTCGTGAGCTCCGTTAGCGAAAGAAAACAAAAGACCACTTCAAGGTACTGTAATGAACTCATTCTTTATTTATATTGGTGTTAAACCTACTGTATTTCAACTTCTCTATGGTTTATAAACTATTTTACTAGCCATAGATTCATCAAAATAAGCAAACAACACACGAAAAACAGAATCTGTCAAAAACAGAACAGTCTGTAGTAATATGTAACTAACGCAAACTTCTGGAAGTCCAAAAAATCAGCCAAAATATGAAGACCTAGAAAATTTGTCTATTGATCAGCAGCAATTGGAATCAGTATTTTATCACGTTCTGGTGATTTTTAACAATTGTTTTCGTGAACAGAAATTTCTGGAATTTTCAGCAAGATCAAATAACTATCATCCAAGAAGATCCAATAGGTTAAACTTGGCACAAACACTAATTAAAACATAAAACAAATCTAACCAGAGGATAGAACAAATATTTATTGCTAAACAGCAAGGATAAATATTGGGTTGTCTCCCAACAAGCGCTTTTCTTTAAAGCCTTTTTAGCTAGGCATTGAGATTTCAATGATGCTCACAACAAAGACAAGAATTGAAGCCCAAAGAGAGCATCATAAAACACGTGACAAACACATCTAAGTCTAACATACTTCCTATGGATAGGCATCTTATAGGCAACCAAATTATCAAGGCAAGCAAAAACTAGCATATGCAAGGAAGCGGAAAGAAACAATAGCAATCTCAACATAAAGAGAGGTAATTTAGTAACATGAAAATTTCTACAACCATATTTTCCTCTCTCATAATAATTACATGTAGGATCATAAGCAAATTCCAAAATATAGCTATCATATAAAATATTTTCAACACGATCCACATGCATGCAAAGTTGACACTCTTCCGAAATAGTGGGATTAACATTAACTAAAGTCATGACCTCTCCAAACCCACTTTTATCAAAAATTTCATAAGATTGAATATTCTCCAAATATGTGGGATCTAAAGTTGACACTCTTCCAAACCCACTTTCAATATTATTGCAAACAATATTATCAATCTCATATTCATCATGGGGATTAAATAAATTTTCGAGATCATACGAAGAATCACCCCAATCATGATCATTGCAACAAGTAGTAGACATAGCAAAACTAGCATCCCCAAGCTTAGGGTTTTGCATATTATTAGCACAATTGACATCAAGAAAATTTATAGTAGCATCAGTGCAATCATGCTTTTATTCAAAGATCTATCGTGAATCACTTCATAAAGCACTTCATCACAATTTTCACATTCACGGATTTCAAGCAAAACCTTATAAAGATAATCTAGTGCACCCAAATCACTAGGAATTGGTTCATCATAATTGGATCTCTTAAAAAGATTGGCAAGCGGATGAGGATCCATAGATCTTAGCTTCTCTGTTTAGGAATAAATACTCAACTATTTCAACCAAACGAGCAAACGAGCCAAGTAAGACATCAAGGCAGACGAAAAGACGAATGGAAAAAAGGGTGAATAAAACGGCAAGGGTGAAGTGGGGGAGAGGAAAACGAGAGGCAAATGGCAAATAATGTAATGCGGGAGATAAGGGTTTGTGATGGGTACTTGGTATGTTGACTTTTGCGTGTAGACTCCCCGGCAACGGCGCCGGAAATCCTTCTTGCTACCTCTTGAGCACTGCGTTGGTTTTCCCTTGAAGAGGAAAGGGTGATGCAGCAAAGTAGCGTAAGTATTTCCCTCAGTTTTTGAGAACCAAGGTATCAATAACGTAGGAGGCCACGCACGAGTCCCTCGCACCTACACAAACAAATAAATCCTCGCAACCAACGCGATAAGGGGTTGTCAATCCCTACACGGTCACTTACGAGAGTGAGATCTGATAGATATGATAAGATAATATTTTTGGTATTTTTATGATAAAGATGCAAAGTAAAGAAAGCAAAATAAAAACGGCGCGAGAAATAGCTTGTTGTCGGGAGATTAATATGATGGAAAATAGACCCGGGGGCCATAGGTTTCACTAGTGGCTTCTCTCAAGAGCATAAGTATTTACGGTGGGTGAACAAATTACTGTTGAGCAATTGACAGAATTGAGCATAGTTATGAGAATATCAAGGTATGATCATGTATACAGGCATCACGTCCGAGACAAGTAGACCGACTCCTGCCTCCATCTACTACTATTACTCCACACATCTACCGCTATCCAGCATGCATCTAGAGTATTAAGTTCATAAGAACAGAGTAACGCTTTAAGCAAGATGACATGATGTAGAGGGATAAACTCATGCAATATGATATAAACCCCATCTTGTTATCCTCGATGGCAACAATACTATACGTGCCTTGCTGCCCCTACTGTCACTGGGAAAGGACACCGCAAGATTGAACCCAAAGCTAAGCACTTCTCCCATTGCAAGAAAGATCAATCTAGTAGGCCAAACCAAACTGATAATTCGAAGAGACTTGAAAAGATAACCAATCATACATAAAAGTCGGAGAAGATTCAAATATTGTTCATAGATAAACTTGATCATAAACCCACAATTCATCGGTCTCAACAACACTGCAAAAGAAGATTACATCGAATAGATCTCCACAAGAGAGGGGGAGAACATTGTATTGAGATCCAAAAAGAGAGAAGAAGCCATCTAGCTAATAACTATGGACCCGAAGGTCTGAGGTAAACTACTCACACATCATCGGAGAGGCTATGGTGTTGATATAGAAGCCCTCCATGATCGATGCCCCTTCCGGCGAAGCTCCGGAACAGGCCCCAAGATGGGATCTCACGGGTACAGAAGGTTGCAGCGGTGGAATTAGGTTTTTGGCTCCGTATCTAGTAGTTTGGGGGTACGTACGTATATATAGGAGGAAGGAGTACGTCGGTGGAGCAACAGGGGGGCCCACGAGGGTGGAGGGCGCGCCCAGGGGGGTAGGCGCAGCCCCCTACCTCGTGCCCTCCTGGTTGATGTCTTGACGTAGGGTCCAAGTCCTCTGGATCACGTTCGTTCCGAAAATCACGTTCCCGAAGGTTTCATTCCGTTTGGACTCCGTTTGATATTCTTTTTCTGCGAAACTCTGAAATAGGCAAAAAACAGCAATTCTGGGCTGGGCCTCCAGTTAATAGGTTAGTCCCAAAAATAATATGAAAGTGTATAATAAAGCCCAATAATGTCCAAAACAGAATATAATATAGCATGGAACAATCAAAAATTATAGATACGTTGGAGACGTATCATGCATCACTGTATTTACTCATACCAACTAATTTCAAATTTGAAGGATGCAATTGAAACTCCAATGGCGCAACAGGTATGTTTTAAACCTGTTACTTTAACGTGTTTGCTGTTGTAACTTGCTCTATGTTGATTTCAGTTTCAATTGAATAAACAGTTATATTCTCATGCCATGCACCTTACAAGTGTTGTTATTGCTGTGTAGTTTCCCACACTTATATTTTGTCTGAGCTGCTTTGTCTTAAATAGATATGAGTCGAACTGTGTCTATCTTGATTTGGCAACATAAACTAGAATGATATAGACCATAGAGTGACCATACTACATAGATATGTGTTTGTTTCATGCTGTTATATTGTCCACCTTACTACTGAACTTGTTTACCAAATTGAGTTTCATATACTACATTGTAAACCTGTCATGTGTTTGTTTGTTTCTCTTTTAGAATGCGGATAAAATATTGGAGAAGAGTACCCCATTATGCAATGGTACAAGAAGTAATGCAGATAAGGTTCAAGATAGTGAGACATCCCTGTTGGTCTCCAAGAAAGCTGATAAAACTATATTGAAGACACTGAGACAACCCCAAAGTCATGTCTTGATGTAGTGTTCGAGTTACTGGCTACTACTGCTGGCACCAGCTCTTCAAACTCGCTGCCTGAATCAGTTCGGCTTCTTGAGTCTCAACTTCAAGTTGAAAGACATCGATCAGATGTTATGCGACAGGAAGCCGAAGGAATGAGGAAGTCCCTGCAGAATTCAGATGCATACTTTCTGGTGCAACAGCAAGTGCTGGAGGATTTAAGCGCCAAACAAGAGAAAGTTAATAAGCTTGCTAAGCATCTTGCCAGCATTATGGGTACCCAGGATATTGTTTCTTGAGCTCTTCTGAAGTGGTTTCAGTTCAGGACTTGTTTTGCTGCGGCGTTTATATGCTGCTTTGTTCCCTATATTTGCACTGGTGGCGAACTTTGATGCCCAGTGGATGTAATATGTGTAATAGCCGTGATAGCCTAGCGTAAGTTGCTTGCCTATTTATTTCCTTATTGTCTTGTTTATTTGTTTTCTTGTAGTCAGTGCAGTTCTTTTTCCGCGGTTTGCCAGTGGCCGCAATAGCCTATTTTTTAAAACTAGGCCACATTTACCATGAGCTACATATTTACTGTAGTCAACATGGGCCTCCTACGGGCCGTAGAAACAATGGGCCTTCTAAGGGCCGTAGAAACAATGGGCCTTCTACGGGTTGTAGAAACAATGGGCCTTATACGGGCCGTAGACACAATGGGCCTTCTACGGGCCGTATCATCAATGGGCCTTCTACGGGCCGTATGATCGGTTGGCCAAACATGGGCCAATAACATACCACATTATGGCCGTAAATGGGCTAGGGTTGAAATCGTCCGTTCATGGGCCGACCATAACGGGCCGTCGTTAATCGGCCGTATTTGATGACGCTATGAAAACGGCCCAACGTATTAACGGACCACAAATGGGCCGACTGTAACCACAGGCTGAATTTGGCCCGCAAGCAAAAAATGACAGTAACGGGCCGAAAGTAAACGAATGCTGGAAATGAGCCCAAGAATAAATGGGCCCTGAGAAGGCCGAAAGATAACATGGGTTGGAAATGGCCCAACGGAATAATGGGTCGTTAATGGGTATAAAGTGATACACTGTACATTACGGGCTAGTTTTACCACGGGCCGTTAATGGGCCGAGGGTTACTAAGGGCCTCATATGGGCCGAAAGATGTCATGGGCCATACATGGGCCGGAAGTTAAAACGGGCTGGAATTATATTGGACGGCCCAGATGACGCTACTGGGCCTAATTCAGATAGGCCGTAAACGGGCCCTGGGTTAGCGGGCTGTAAATTGGCTATATGCGAACAGGTCGTTAACAGGCTTGCCGTGGGCCGGCCCGCCACCTTTTGACCAAGTCAAACGGGCCGGCCTTTTCACAGGAATGGGCCTCTGTTGGGCCGTGCCACGTGTCGACGTATCATAGGCGCTTTGGGTCCAATGAGTGGATGACATCTGTCCCAACGGCGAGCCAACACGTGTTCCCTCCAGCCAATGATGATTTTACACATGGAGAATCCCCATTGGTCGGGGCTGTTAACGGGTTATCGGATCCAAAACCAGACCCGATAGCTTAACGGCGTTCCGTTACGGTGGATGTCACGTGTCGGTCACCCTTGACGAAAGCACTTGTGTGACGCGCGATTTATCGTCATGGAAGTGGACACTTCCGTGATGATAATTTTGGTAATGTCATGGAACCCTTCTACGACAGCACAGGTATGACTATCTTGATTCTGTCATAAATTTGTCATGGATGTACATGCATGACAGAAAACGTGACCTACTGTGACAAACACGTATCATCACGGAAGTGTATTTTTTTGTAGTGATCCACTGGATCCACTGGATCAGGAAGCCACTGTGCACGAGGTGCCGTTGCAGATTGTGCAGCCTCCAACGGAGTCACTGGAGACTTCGAAGCACAAGAGGAGGACAGTGGTGGCAACCTCGCTTCCCTGCCATTCTCCACGCTTCCCTCGCCGCTCCCCTCGTCTGAACGGCGGTGGTACCGTTTTTCAGAGCAAGCTTCCCTGGTCCTAATCTTCCTACTGCTTGTGCTTACAGTTGTGGTGGTAGTGATTATGATGTATATGAACCCTAGGCTAAATTTGTACGGTTGTAGTGGTAGAATTTGATGTTCACCTACACTTCTACTCCAAAAGTTTGTTATGTGTCTTTCTATTATTAAGTGATTGATACTATATTTGAACCTTTTTTTGAGTTGTTGATTGCTTTTTGGTAGAGCTACCAGCTCTTATGGAGATGCTCATGTTGTATGTCTTGTTCTCCATGATTTGTACTATCATTATGTGCAATTAGATGCCATGACAAGCCATGTAGCATATTTATTTATTGCCTCCAACATGCCATCATTTTACTCTGTGCATCTCAGCAAGTATAAATCTGTCAGCTATAAAACTTTGCGAATTTGCTTGATGGTTCCCACTAAACTATAAACCCCCCTTTTGTTTGGTAAGCCACTGACATCCGGGTCCCACGGCAGTCACACACACACAAACGCTCCCAGCCATGTGGCCCCTGGCCCACCTGGTCATCCTCGATGGCTAGCCAACCTCAATGTGCCTCTACCAATAACAACAGCCCTTTCTGTTATAAAACTATGCAACTTTGCTTGAAGGTTGCCACTAAAAATATAACTCCTATGGCCATGCTTCCTAAAAATTATTTGCATTATGTTGTCAATACTTTCATGCCATGTCTTTTGTTGCTATGACAAGTTTATGTTGCATGGTAAAATCTTGCTCTAAAGTGGTCATGTTAATATAATTGTTTGATGTTAAAAGTAAGTTGCAACTTATGAGCTTGGTTTTGTTTGCTTGTTGTAACCATCATGTCAACACTGCTAGTCATTATAACTGTTTCCGCATAACTATAATTTTTACTAAGTCCTAATCTGTAACCGCAACTTTGCCATTCGTGTTCCGCAGGAAAAAACTGGAGTTCACAAGGCTGGAGACCTGGAGTTGTGGGGCTAGGAGGCTGATGGCGCTGTTGCTGGCTGATCCTTCTTCTTCCAGCTTTTGTTCCTCTTTTTCTCTCTACTCTTGGATTCCTGGGCTACATCCCTATGTGTTGTTAATGTATTAAGTTGATCCTTTGAATTTGTAGTATTAGGTTTAATGTGGAAGTACCTTAATATGTACGAAAGAGATGTTGGTTCTATGACTGATAATTTCTAGGTGCATGCTTAATTCAATATTTAGGGATTTTTTTTTTGAATTGTTTGGATTGCTTACCACATGTGTCACGTGGTCAATATTTATGGATTATTAAGATATGAAAAAAATAATTCAATTGCCTATGTAAATGTGTACAACATAATTTTCACAATAAATTGAAACATGACACGTGCACATGCAATTTGCCAACAAGTCCAGTTGTAGTAGAAAAAGACAGCATGTGCACGTATCCAACCGTGCCTCCTACGATTTTGTTCCATGCTTTTGTCGCCACATGTCTTTGGAAGTAAAAAAAATATAAGGTGATTTTCTCATAATAAACCGTTTTGGAGAGAAATTTGCAACCAACCAAAAATATCTACTGCGTGCAACTTGGCCCCCGTGGGGAGATTGGATCGACTCCTAGATTATAGGGTGAGGCCATCGTGATCATGAGAGAAGAATTCTTTTTTCGATGGAAGGTAGGAATTTTGTGTGGTTACAAAATGGAATGCACCCCTTTGAGAGGGACAAAATTGGACCTTATTGTAATTAAGGAAATTATTATTTAACAGAAACCTTGCTATTTTCAAGCCATTATAAAAATAACTAAATTGTTTTGGCAAAAAAAGTTGATTATGGGTTAGTTCGTTTTGTGGACACGTACGTGTAGTGGTGCATGCTGTGGGCCTAGGTAGCTCTAGGTGCATGCAGTGTATCATGCTGGCTAGCGGTGCACAAGGTAGTAACCTCGTGAATCGGGGTGAAAGTCTTGTGCTAATTCTATTTTGTGGTGTGCGACATACTCCCTCTGTCCGAAAATACTTGCCATCAAAATGGATAAAAGGAAATGTATCTAGAACTAAAATACGTCTACATACATCCTCTTTTTTCCATTTTGATGACACGTATTTCCGGACGAAGGGAGTATGAGTCTACCCGGGGGGAATGCTTGGCTTGGCGGCCGGCGTAAGTGGTGTGGGTCTAGTGCGTAAGTGGTGTGCGACGTGAGTCTAGACGGCGGGGGTGCATGGTTTGGATCTAGCTACCTTGAGGTAACGCGACCGGTTTGCGCACTGAGTGCGGGCCCATTCCTCCGTTTTCATCGGCGCTTTCTCTCGGGTCGACGGAGAACAATGTAAACGCGCATGCTAGGTCTCGGCCTTTCTTGGGTCCCGCGTGCCATATTCGGGACATTTGCCGCATTTCTAGGGTAGTATCATCAGGAATTCACAATCTATACCGCGGCCACATGAAATCATAGCAGAGAATGGGGTAACAATCACATGCTAAGCTCTTTGGTCCATATATATGGGCCATGTGCCACCAAAGAGAAGGGCCGCCTCAGAGCCATTGTCCATTGAGAGGAAACTAGTCTGGCCTACGAACGGTGTGTGGGGCCTGCCCCTTCATCTACTTCGGAACTCTGTGCTGCAAGATGTGGACCCTAGCAACCAAGGCCTGTCCCGTGCGCCGCACGCCAACTGGACACACACCATGCATGCACGCGTGGCCAAGTAGACACCCACCGGCCAACCTTGACAATGTACACAAGACGCATGCGCACTCATTAACCATCGAGCCCCCAGCCATGCACACCTAGCCAGTTACACTCAAACCGTGCACCGTTTGCCAGGTTCACCCACACCATCCATCCACTATTGACCACACCTCGGTTCGTTGGACCTCTGACACGAGTCCCTTCCCTCGGCATGCCAGGTATGTCAAAGCAACACGCGACTACACATATTGCACACCTAGATACGATGTCATTCACTAGTTCCAGCAAACCTGTGCACCTAAGCATCTGTACCCATGGTGGACACTAGCGCATGGTTAGGATCGAGAAGCCTAGCGGCACATGTTGTCGGCCCGATTGGCTGGGGGTGCATGACATGGGTCCAGATGAAACGCATGGCATCGCATAGATCCACATTCCCCTGCCCGATACCAGACAACGGGCATATACCAGACGAATCCAAGCGGTCGCCGACGAAGCTTGAATGCCATGTGTTATGTGCATGCTGAATTTCTATATTTAGGAATTATTAACATATGAAAACAATAATTCAAGTGTCTATGTAAAGGTGTACAACATAATTTTCAAGAAAAAATGAAACATGACATGTGCACATGCAATTTGCCAACAAGTGCACTTGTACTACAAAAAGACAGCATGTGCACGTATCCCGCCATCCCTTCTACAATTTGGTTTCATGTTTTTTCGCCACATATCTTTGGAAGGAAAAACAAAAGAATGTGATTTTCCCATAATAAACCGTTTTGGAGAGATGGTTGCAACCAACCAAGATAGATAGTGTGTGGAAGTTGTCCCCCGTGGGGAGATTGGATCGACCACTCCTAGATTATAGGACGAGGCCACCGTGATCGTGAGAGGGTGAAGAAGGATTCATTTTTTCGAGGGAAAGGAAGGAATTTTGTGGGTTTACAAAAAGGAATGCACCCCTTTTTGAGGGACAAAAAATGCACCTTATAATGTGTAATTAATGAAATTATAATTAATAGAAACCTTGTTATTTTCAAGGAATTTAAAAACAACTTACTTGTTTTGGCAAAAAATTGTTGATAATGCGATAGTCCATTTTTGTTGACACTTATGTGTAGTGGTGCATGTTGTGGAAATCGGGGTGAAAGTCTTGTGCTAAGCTATTTTACGGGGTGCGACATATGAGTCTACACGGGGAATGGTTGGCTTGGGGGCCGGCGTAAGTGGTGTGGGTCTAGTGCCTAAGTGGTGCGCCACGTGGGTCTAGACGGCGGGGGTGCATGGTTTGGATCTAGCTACCTTGAGGTAATGCGTCCGGTTTGCGCAGTGAATGCGGGCCCGTTCCTCCATTTTCGTCGATGCTTTCTCTCGTGTCGACGGAGAACAATCCAAAAGTGCATGCAAGGTCCCAGCCTTTCTCGAAGCCCGCGCGTGCCATATTCGGGACATTTGCCGCATTTCTAGGGTAGTATCCTCGGAAATTCAGGATCTATACCGCGGCCACATGAAATCATAGCAGGGATTGGGGTGACAGTTCCATGCTAAGCTCTGGTCCATATATGGGCCATGTGCGACCAATGAGAAGGGCTAGCTCAGAGCCGTTGTTAAGGGCAAAAATGACGGGTGTCGTCTGTCGCCGCTATAATCCGTGCAAATTCACGAGGGATCGTAATTTCTTGGGACCTTTCATGGTGTGGGTGTGGTCGAACATCGAGAGCGGCACGCATAAGCCTGCACGTAGGTTGTGTGTAAACGAGACCAAAACGCATCCCTGTGCTAGCCATCGAGAGGGAACAAGTCCTGCTTGTGGACGGAGACCGGGGCCCGCACCTTCATCTACTTCAGAACTCTGTGCCGCAAGTTGTGCGCCCTAGCCACGAAGGCACGTCTCGTGCGCCGCACACCAACTGGACCCACACCATGCATGCATGCATGGCCACGTAGACAACCGCCGTTCAACCTTGACAATGTATAGATGATGCATGCGCACTCATTTGCCATCTAGCCTCCCAGCCACCTACACTCAAACCATGCACTGTTAGCCAGGTTGACCCAAACCATACATCCACCATTGACCCCACCACGGTTCGTTGGACCTTCGACGAGTCCCTCCCGTCGGTATGCCAGGCATGCCAAAGAGACACGCGGCTACACATATTGCACACCGAGATCCGACGTCATTCACTAGTTCTAGCAAACCTGTCCACATGAGCATCTCTGCGCATGGTGGACACTAGCTCATTGCTTGGATCGAGAAGGCTAGCGGCGCATGTTTTGGCCCGGTTGGCTAGGGGTGCATGATATGGGTCCAGATGAAACGCATGGCATCACGTGGATCAACATTCCCCTCCTCGGTACCGGACATCGGATATATGGCAGACGAATCCGTGCGGTTGTTGTCGAAGTTTTGTCACATCCATTTGCCATTCCATTGTTTGTAAAGTTTTACAACATATTTTAGGACAAATATAAAACATGACACGTGCAGATGAAGCAAGCCTACAAATGCAGTTGTCCCACTGTATGACTTTGTTCTGTGTAGTGAGGGAGCAGTTGCATTACACAATTTTTTGAAGGGAAGTTGCATTACTCCTAAATCATGGCTGTGCACGATCGGGCTATTCATTTTAGTGAGAAGTTACGTTTTGACGTGGCAGAAGTGGTGGTGTGAACAACGCACGGGGAGGTTTGAACATGGCAACAATTGCGGTTGACTAGCCAAGGGCTAAATCGGCCGCTCCGCTTCCCCATAGCATGCTCCGCTTCCCCATAGCATTAATCTCATCGCCGCCCCCCTCTTCCCGTACTCTTCCACATCCACAAATCCACAAATAGCCACAATCGAGGGTTTTCTCCTCCCAAGCCTCACCACTCACCGTGCACTTCCCGCCGCTGCTCCCTTCCCGCCGCTGCACCTCCGCCGTCGAGATGCCCAAGCGCACCATGGGAGGGAGGGCCGATGCCGGGGCCGACGCCATGGCGCACGAAGCATCCAAATGTAACATCCCAAATTTTCAATTTGGAATGTTATACATTAGATCATCATTGCATATCATATTTTACTTGCATTTTGGTTTGATCCTAGAAATTCTACGCAACTCAAGGACCCACGGAGAGAGTTGGGGATTTCATTATTTTCATATTCGAGTTTTTCTCGAATTTTGCAAAGAGGATCATTTGATTTTAATTATTTTTCTCTTTGAATATTTCTTTTATAAAAATAAAAGAGAGAGGATAAAATGACTTCCTCAAAATAAAGAAATATCAGAGATTTAATATTAAAATAAAATAAGAATTTTATTCGGAGTTTTATCGCTATTTTATTTGAATTAGGAAAAATATGCGTTCTTCAAAATTGCATTTTAGGCCCAAATAAATGTTCACCTTGTCTGACCTATTTTTAGAGGACGGGGAAAATTTATTTCGGGATTTTTGGAGTCCGTTTAGTATTTCTTTTATTCATTTTTCTGCACGGAATACTTAAGAAAAAAACGCCAACCGACTTAACGGGTCGTGTCCGACCCGGACACTGCGCCCGGCCGGCCTTTAAAAGCCAGGAGGCCCGAGCCGCAGCCCAGCCCCCGAAACCCTAGCACCGCCACCCGACCCCGCCACCGTCGCTGCAAGTCGCCGCCGCCGCCCGCGACGCCGCCGCCCCTCGGAGCCCCGCCACCCGCCCGTCGCTGTCGGCCATCGCCGGAGTTGTCGCCGCCCCACTGCCCGCCGACCCCGCCCAAGGTAGCCGCCCGATACGCCGCCGGTTTTCGCCGGAAGAACCGTTCGGTTTTTTTATAAACCCTAGATCCGTTTTTTTAGATCCGGTTCGGTTTATTTTTTTCGGTTTATTTATTTAGTGAACGCCCGTTCGTACGTTCGTTTTAACGGACGATTTTTCACCGTTTAGCTGCAGACAGTGAACGTTCGTTTGTTAGCATGTTCGTCAGTTTTTCTTTTTCTCGGATTTTCTGCGATTATTTTCGATCGTGATTTCTGATCCGATTTTCGTTTTAGTTTATATTTTCGCTCGTTTATCGGAATCAGGCGATTCAAGCGCCTAGAGTTTCGTCTCGAAGCCCTCTTTCTATTTAACCAACTTGAACAAGATTTTGCTACTGTAAAATTTGACTTTAGTCCAGATTAGTAAACAAAGCTTGTTTCTTTCGCCGTTTGAGTTTTGTTGCTTCGTTTGATTTGATTGTTTTTGCAAACCGGAGTTCTTAAGTTGAACTTTCTGGTTAGATCTCTTATTTGAGTTTTACCCGTGCCCTTGCTTGATTGCTTATTGTATGCTTGTTTGTTTGCGATAGAGTACCCGGAGTGTGAAGCGTGCTACTACGAGTCTCTAGGTTTCGCGGATCATCAGCAAGGCAAGTAACACTTTGATCATACCTCTTTACTACCCAGTTTTATTGCATTAGATCAATCCTCAAACAATTGCATGGTTAGGATCTAAATTAAATTGTGGGTTCGGAAGTAGTTGAGGTAGTACCTATTCACCTGTTTATTATGAAACCTTTGGGAGTTACTTCTACGTTGCTTATATTGCCATGCTATGCTCGTAGACGTGGATTGGGTTTGAGTGTACTCATGACAGATGTGAGATTATTAATTAATGGTTAACTTAAGGTGGCAACTTTAATACACATCTGGGTGGATTGAGGCACCTGGGGAATCCAGTGATTGCCTGCGTTTCTGGAAATCCCGGGGTACCGTGTGATTCTCCTATGGACTGCCACCCAGGCTCAAAGGGATCATGAGATTATTCATGCTAAAACTTCCGTGTGCAGCCACAAGCTATTATGGGCTCTAGCATAGTTGATTAAGTCGTGTGAACGCTTACAGTGGTAGACTAGCAGATATAGGGGATGTAGGTGGTACTGTCTACCCATCGTAAGGTGCTAACGCTTCTGAAAGACTGTGTCTCGGTCACCCGTTTCTCAAACACCATGTAGTGCGAGAAATCCAACGAAGGAGATCGAGTCTTGTGGCGAAAAGTGCACAAACCTCTGCAGAGTGTACAAACTAATCATGGTTAGCCGTGTCCCCGGTTATGGACATCTTGAGTATCTGGTTCTTGGATTATCGTGTGGATCTCATCACTCTTAATTATAAAATTTGATTGGGTTATTATTTACCATTTTAATTGGGATTGAGATGGGGTTTACCATTCTCAATGTTTAACAACCACCATGATAGTTAAATAAAAGTTTATTCCTTTGTTGTAGGGAAAAATTGGCTTTTAGCAAAACATATTAACCATACAGCCTCCACCAGCCATATATGCATGTAGTGATAGCATTATTCTGTTCATTACTCTTTTGTGTTACATTGCCAGCATATTCCATGTGCTGACCCATTTTCGGGCTGCAACGTATCATGTTGCAGACTTTTCAGACGATGAGTAAGGAGCCTTAGGTCGTGGGCTTTCACTCAGTGATGCCGTTGGAGTTGATGGACTCACTTTATCTTCCAAGCCTTCCGCTGTTATCGTATTAGATGGCCTTAAGCCATATTTATTGTAATAAGTTATCTTTTAAGACATTCGATGTAATAAGTGTGTGATTGCTACTGTGTTATAAATCCTTCAAGTACTGTGCGTGTCAGCATTACCGATCCAGGGATGACACTGATGCACAGAGATTAGACTGTTTGAGGTCTGGTCGCTACAAGATGGTATCAGGGCACACGCTGACTGTAGGACACGACCACTAAGCTAAAGCCCTAGATCACTACTCTCTTCTCATTTCTGACTCCTCTCCATTTTCCACTCTTTAGGATGGCGGATGCAAGGATCAAGTTCACGCAACCGGATGAAGACACCCCTTTTGGATGCCACTTGAAGGAAGTACTAGGTACCTGAACATTGGAATACCAAGCTTCACAGGGACTTACAATGCCACTTTACCAGAAGAGGAGCACTGGATGATTCAAGTTCAAGTCCCAGGAAGGACATTCACGCCAGTCACTGAGCCCATAGAGTTTTCCTTTGATGCACCAACCTGGAGTCTAGGAAAGAGTATGGCAGCTCACATTACCATGGGACGCATTGGAGAAGTTTACCACAATGATCTCAAGGACACAATCTACCAGATTTGGGGCGCCGAGATGAGCAATGGGAGATGATCATCACCAGGAAGGATAGATCGATTGCAGCTTTCATCCAGGAGTTCAACCAGCACATTCGTCGCCAGGAGAACCAGATGTGCGCAGGCATGACAGATTTGAAGAAGGCAATGACAAGGATCACGGAGCTGGAGGAAGAACTCAAGGCTACACGCAAAGATTATGTGGAGGAAATCGTCGTACTAGTGGAGAAGAATGACGACCTGACAAGGAAGATCGGATTTTTCATGGGAGACCCCGCGCTAGGAGAAGATGACGATTCCACTTGCCCGGAGAACTACATCATCATCGACGACACCGACTCAGACCCTGACGATAGCGATGATGACTATGTTGATGAAGCTGGAGCAAATATCATGGAGTCTTCGACCGATCAATTTTTCTAGTCGACCACCATATCAGTAGTAGTATTCCACCATGTATATAGTATAGTCCGAGCACTTTTGTGACGATAGTTCTAGACCGATTGTATGCCCTTGTTTCATTGATTGAGTGATATGTTTGTGTTTGTCTCATGTGCATATGGGTAGTGTTTTCCCCCTAGACCTCATTCTACTCTGTTTTCTCATCTTTTCTAAACCTAGCAAATGCCTCCGAGACGCGACATTGGATTTGCTTTCCCACCAGAGCTCACTCAGTTGATCCAGCAGCAGAATGCATTGATGCAGATACTAGTCCAGAATCAGAACCAGGGGAACAACAACAACAACCCACCGCCACCACCACCAGTTGATCACTTAGCCCGTTTTCTTAGGCTGAATCCGCCGGTGTTCTCCAGTAGCACCGAGCCGATTGTTGCAGATGATTGGCTCCACAAGATTGAAAGGGAGTTGACTACTGCAGGATGCACAAATGCGGAGAGAGTGCGTTTTGCCGCACATCAACTTGATGGACCCGCAGCATCATGGTGGGAGAATTTCATAGTCACTTACCCCATTGACATTGTGACATGGGACCAGTTCCAGCCAGCTTTTCGCACTGCCCATGTATCAGCAGGAGCTATGGCCATGAAGAAGCGTGAGTTTCGCAACTTACGCCAAGGAGGGCGCACTGTTGGCCAGTATGTGGATGATTTTAGTAAGCTAGCACGTTATGCCCTGGATGACGTCGCTACGGATGCAGCTAAGAAGGAGAAGTTTCTGGAAGCACTGGATGATGAGCTGAGCATGCAGTTGGTGGCAAATTTCAATAACTACCAGGAGTTGGTGGATAGAGCTCTCATGCTTGAAGGGAAGCAGCAGCAGATTGACAGCCGCAAGAGGAAGTATGGACAAGGGAAGTATAATTCTGGAGCTCAGCAGAGACCCCGTTTCACCCCGAACTCGGGAGGACTTGTTCATAACCATGGAGGCCACACTCATAATGGAGGAAGTTCGCACAACCATAGTGGTCCCAGGAATGGGAATGGTAATGGAGGAAGCAGCGGACAGAACCGTTCCAACCCGGCAACACCCGCCAAGAAAGATCTAAGCCACGTTACTTGCTACAAGTGCCAGAAGACCGGACATTACACCAATGAATGTCCTGAAGCTAAGAATGGAAACGGCAATGGAAGCTCTGGGAAGAAGCCCAACCCTTTCACCAGGGGACAAGTGAACCACGTTAACGTGGAGGAGGTTGAAGCTCAGCCAGATGCAGTAATAGGTAAGTTTTTGGTTAAGTCATTTACTGCAGTCGTACTTTTTGATACTGGTGCATCGCATTCATACATATCAAGGGGATTCGTGGATAAGTTTAAACTGCCAACCCAAGCCCTTAGGTCACCCATGTTAGTAACCTCGCCAGGAGCTGAGTATATGGCTAGCCTATGGTGTGATCGGTTACCATTAAGGATTGGTAACTACTTGTTCCCCTCAGACCTAATAGTATTGGAGTCACAAGGATTGGATGTGATATTAGGCATGGATTGGTTATCGAAGTATGGAGGGAACATTTACTGCGCCAGTAAGTCGATCTTACTCACCACCCCAGAAGGAAGAAGGGTCAAGTATGTATCACGGCATGTGCCGAATAGGACTCAAGTAAATTCCTTATCAGGAGTTGTACAGGAGGAAGTACCAGTGGTGAAGGATTTTCCGGATGTATTTCCTGAAGAGTTGCCAGGCATGCCACCGGATAGAGACATTGAGTTTTTGATTGAGCTTTTGCCAGGCACAGGGCCAATATCTAAGAGACCGTACAGAATGCCTGCAAAGGATTTGGAGGAAATTAAGAAGCAGATTAAGGAGTTACTAGATAAAGGTTATATTCGCCCAAGTTCGTCACCTTGGGGATCCCCAGTACTTCTAGTGGAGAAGAAGGATGGATCGTTAAGGATGGTTGTTGATTATCGAGGATTGAATGAGGTGACGATCAAGAACAAGTACCCACTGCTGATGATCAATGATTTGTTTGACCAGCTACAAGGAGCTAAGGTGTTTTCCAAGATCGATCTGCGATCAGGGTACCACCAGCTGAAGATTCAAGAGCAGGATATACCTAAGACAGCTTTTACCACGAGGTACGGGCTATATGAGTATACCGTTATGTCATTTGGCCTGACTAACGCACCTGCCTATTTTATGAACATGATGAACAAGGTGTTTATGGAGTTTTTGGATAAGTTCGTCGTGGTGTTCATTGATGATATTCTGGTCTACTCGAAGAATGAAGAAGAACATAAAGAGCATTTGCGTTTAGTACTTGGGAAACTCAGAGAACATCAACTATACGTCAAGTTCAGCAGGTGTGAGTTTTGGCTCAAGGAAGTTGGATTCCTTGGACATGTTATATCCGGAGAAGGAATAGCAGTAGACCCCACCAAAGTTGTCACTGTGACAAATTGGGAGTCACCCACGTCAGTTGGAGAGATCCGGAGTTTTCTTGGACTCGCAGGATACTACCAGAGGTTCATTGAAAATTTCTCAAAGATTGCAAAGCCTATGACGGAGTTGTTAAAGAAGGACACCAAGTTTAAATGGACTGAGGAATGTGAGGCCAGTTTTCAGGAGTTGAAGAAACGCTTGGTTACATCACCAGTGTTGATTCTGCCAGATCAACGCAAGGATTACGAAGTGTATTGCGACGCTTCTCGTCGAGGACTTGGAGCCATACTTATGCAGGAGGGAGGAGTTGTTCCATATGCCTCACGACAGTTTAAACCCCATGAGTTAAATTATGCTATGCATGATTTAGAGTTAGCAGCCGTGGTGCATGCATTGAAGACTTGGAGACATTTTCTCATCGGAAACCATTGTGAGGTATACACGGGTCACAAGAGTTTGAAGTATATCTTCATGCAGAGGAGATGGTTAGAACTCATTAAGGATTATGATATGAGATTGCATTATCATCCCGGAAAGGCTAACGTAGTAGCTGATGTGTTGAGCCGCAAGAGTCATGTCAATACACTCATGACCGGAGAGTTACCCAAGGAGTTAGCAGATGAACTTTGCGAGCTATGTTTGGAGATAGTTCCGAGAGGCTATGTAGCAGCATTGGAGATTCAGTCTACTTTGATGGATAAGATCAGAGAAGTTCAGAAGACAGACAAGGAGATTTCCGAAATAAAGGAAAGAATGAGTAAAGGAAAGGCTAAAGGATTTCGTGAGGATGAGCATGATACCTTATGGTTTGAGGACCGCGTATATGTGCCAAATGATCAGGAGATCGGGAAGTTAATTCTGCAAGAGGCCCATGATTCGCCATATTCGATTCACCCAGGAAATACCAAGATGTATCTGGATTTGAAGGATAGTTTCTGGTGGACCGGAATGAAGAAGGATATTGCAGAGTATGTAGCAGTTTGTGATGTATGTCAGAGAGTGAAGGCCGAGCATCAGAAGCCAGCAGGATTGCTACAACCATTGCCGATACCCGAATGGAAGTGGGATAAACTAGGCATGGATTTTATCACGGGATTACCCAGGACTCGTTCAGGCTATGACTCGATATGGGTTGTAGTCGATCGTTTGACGAAAGTAGCTCATTTCATCCCAGTGAAGACCACTGACACCAGTGCTAAGTTGGCAAAGATATACATGACCAGGATCGTATGTATGCATGGAGTTCCGAGGACCATTGTATCAGATAGAGGAACCCAGTTTACCTCAAAGTTTTGGAATCAGTTATGTGAAACTTTGGGAACCAGGCTAGAGTTCAGTACATCTTTTCACCCGCAGACAGATGGAAAAAGTGAGAGAGTCAACCAGATTCTGGAGGACATGTTGAGAGCTTGTGCGCTAGACTATGGATCTAGTTGGGACGATAATTTTTCGTATGCAGAGTTCTCTTATTACAACAGTTATCAAGCCAGTTTGAAGATGGCCCCTTTCGAAGCACTGTACGGACGGAGGTGCAGAACACCGTTGTTGTGGGACGAAGTTGGAGACCGACGGTTGTTTGGACCAGATTTGATTAAAGAGTCTGAAGAGAAGGTTAAGCTGATTCGCGATAGACTCAAGGTAGCCCAGTCCAGGCAGAAGAGTTATGCAGATTCAAAATGCAAGGAGACAACTTACGAAGTCGGAGACAGAGTGTATCTTCATGTATCCCCACTTCGAGGAGTGAAGCATTTTGGAGTTAAGGGAAAGTTAGCACCACGTTTTGTGGGACCATACAAAGTTTTGGAACGTATGGGAGAAGTTGCTTACAAGTTGAAATTGCCTGAAGGATTGTCAGTAGTTCACGTTGTGTTCCACGTTTCTCAGTTGAAGAAGTGCCACGCAGAGATGGCTGATATTCCTCTGAGAGATACAGTGCCGCTGGAAGCGATACAGTTGGATAGCGATTTAACCTACGAGGAGAAGCCAGTCAGGATTCTCGAGTTTGCCAGCCGTGTCACACGCAGCAAGGTTATCAAATTTTGCAAAGTTCAGTGGAGCCACCATACCGAGGATGAAGCCACCTGGGAACAAGAGGAAGACCTGCGGAAAGATCACCCACACCTATTTTCTAGCCAACCCGAATCTCGAGGGCGAGATTCATCTTAAGAGGGGTAGGTTTGTGACATCCCAAATTTTCAATTTGGAATATTAAACATTAGATCATCATTGCATATCATATTTTACATGCATTTTGGTTTGATCCTAGAAATTCTACGCAACTCAAGGACCCACGGAGAGAGTTGGGGATTTCATTATTTTCATATTCGAGTTTTTCTCGAATTTTGAAAAGAGGATCGTTTGATTTTAATTATTTTTCTCTTTGAATATTTCTTTTATAAAAATAAAAGAGAGAGGATAAAATGACTTCCTCAAAATAAAGAAATATCGGAGATTTAATATTAAAATCAAATAAGAATTTTATTTGGAGTTTTATCGCTATTTTATTTGAATTAGGAAAAATATGCGTTTTTCAAATTTTATTTTAGGCCCAAATAAATGTTCACCTTGTCCGGCCTATTTTTAGAGGACAGGGAAAATTTATTTCGGGATTTCTGGAGTCCGTTTAGTATTTCTTTTATTCGTTTTTCTGCGCGGAATATTTAAAAAAACGCCAACCGACTTAACGGGCCGTGTCCGACCCGGACACTGCGCCCGGCCGGCCTTTAAGAGCCGGGAGGCCCGAGCCGCAGCCCAGCCCCCGAAACCCTAGCGCCGCCACCCGACCCCGCCGCCCCCGCTGCAAGTCGTCGCCGCCGTCGCGAGTCGCCGCCGCCACCCGCCCGTCGCCGCCGGCCATCGCCGGAGTTTCCGCCGCCTCACCGCCCGCCAACCCCGCCCGAGGTAGCCGCCCGATCCGCCGCCGGTTTCGCCGGAAGAATCGTTCGGCTTTTTAATAAACCCTAGATCCGTTTTTTTTTGATCCGGTTCGGTTTATTTATTTTTCCGGTTTAGTTATTTAGCGAACGCCCGTTCTTACGTTTGTTTTAACGAACGGTTTTCACCGTTTAGCTGCAGACAGCGAACGTTCGTTTGTTAGCATGTTCGTCAGTTTTTCTTTTTCTCGGATTTTCTGCGATTATTTTCGATCGTGATTTCTGATCCGATTTTCGTTTTAGTTTATCTTTTCGCTCGTTTATCGGAATCAGGCGATTCAAGCGCCTAGAGTTTCGTCTCGAAGCCCTCTTTCTGTTTAACCAACTTGAACAAGATTTTGCTACTGTAAAATTTGACTTTAGTCCAGATTAGTAAACAAAGCTTGTTTCTTTCGCCGTTTGAGTTTTGTTGCTTCGTTTGATTTGATTCTTTTTGCAAACCGGAGTTCTTAAGTTGAACTTTCTGGTTAGATCTCTTATTTGAGTTTTACCCGTGCCCTTGCTTGATTGCTTATTGTATGCTTGTTTTTTTGCGACAGAGTACCCGGAGTGCGAAGCGTGCTACTACGAGTCTCAAGGTTTCGCGGATCATCAGCAAGGCAAGTAACACTTTGATCATACCTCTTTACTACCCAGTTTTATTGCATTAGATCAATCCTCAAACAATTGCATGGTTAGGATCTAAATTAAATTGTGGGTTGGGAAGTAGTTGAGGTAGTACCTATTCGCCTGTTTATTATGAAACCTTTGGGAGTTACTTCTATGTTGCTTATATTGCCATGCTATGCTCGTAGACGTGGATTGGGTTCGAGTGTACTCATGACAGATGTGAGATTATTAATTAATGGTTAACTTAAGGTGGCAACTTTAATACACATCTGGGTGGACTGAGGCACCTGGGGAATCCAGTGATTGCCTGTCTTTTTGGAAATCCCGGGGTACCGTGTGATTCTCTGGACTGCCACCCAGGCTCAAAGGGATCATGAGATTATTCATGCTAGAAACTTCCGTGTGCAGCCACAAGCTATTATGGGCTCTAGCATAGTTGATTAAGTCGTGTGAACTCTTACAGTGGTAGACTAGCAGATGTAGGGGATGTAGGTGGTACTGTCTACCCATCGTAAGGTGCTAACACTTCTGAAAGACTGTGTCTCGGTCATCCGTTTCTCAAACACCATGTAGTGCGAGAAATCCAACGGAGGAGATCGAGTCTTGTGGGGAAAAGTGCACAAACCTCTGCAGAGTGTACAAACTTATCATGGTTACCCGTGTCCCCGGTTATGGACATCTTGAGTATCTGGTTCTCGGATTATCATGTGGATCTCATCACTCTTAATTATAAAATTTGATTGGGTTATTATTTACCTTTTTAATTCGGATTGAGATGGGGTTTACCATTCTCAATGTTTAACAACCACCATGATAGTTAAATAAAAATTTATTCCTTTGTTGTAGGGGAAAATTGGCTTTTCGCAAAACATATTAACCATACAGCCTCCACCAGCCATCTATGCATGTAGTGATAGCATTATTCTGTTCATTACTCTTTTGTGTTACATTGCCAGCATATTCCATGTGCTGACCCGTTTTCGGGCTGCAACGTATCATGTTGCAGACTTTTCAGACGATGAGTAAGGAGCCTTAGGTCGTGGTCTTTCATTCAGTGATGCCGTTGGAGTTGATGGACTCACTTTATCTTCCAAGCCTTCCGCTGTTATCGTATTAGATGGCCTTAAGCCATATTTATTGTAATAAGTTCTCTTTTGAGACATTCGATGTAATAAGTGTGTGATTGCTACTCTGTTATAAATCCTTCAAGTACTGTGCGTGTCAGCATTACCGATCCAGGGATGACACTGATGCACAGAGATCAGACTGTTTTCGGTCTGGTCGCTACACCAAGCCCCATGCGAAGCTGCACAAGGAGAAACCCATCTCCACCGGCGAGGGGTCCAGCCGGCAGCAGGGCGGCCTTGACATCGTCGACCACATCCAGGCTCTTCATCCGGTGCAGGTGGCACCTACGCCGGAGCAGGTGACTCCTCTGCCACGCCATCTGCCTCCTCTGCCGCAGCCCGTCGTCAACGTCGACAGTGACAACGACGGAGAAGAGGTCAGTCATCTAACTCCTATTTTTGGAAATATCCTAGGTTTCCTTGTTCAGTCCTTTATCTATTTATGAGCATTGCTAGGGTTTCTGGTTTTCTTCCATCTATGAAATCCGTACCTAGATTCGTTAGATCCGTTAGGTTTCAGGGCGGATCCACATGGGTGCATGGGTGTGGGGGTCGGCTCCTCATTGTATAGGTTATCTTGATTTAAGATCTACCAACCACTCCGATCTCATGGCTCTCGTGCATCCAAAATGTGTTGATGCTAAATTTTGATAGCAGTAGCACCGGTACAGACGTACAGTAGTGCACCCGAGTTTTTTTTGCCGAAATTTCTTATATATGGTACTTGACCAGCATGAAACTATCCTTGCACAGCCATTTATGCGGGCCCTGGTAGCTGCTCTGGCTCCTCAGACGGAGCAGGTGTCTCCTCTGCCGCGGGTGACGCCTCCTGTGCCTGAGCCTGTGGTCGTCGGCGACGTTAACAAAGACGACGTTAGTCATCTATCTCCTTTATGTTTTTGTAAAATCCTAGGTGTGCTCTGGTCAGTCCTTTTCTCTATTTTTGGGGAAGGCAAGGGTTTCTTTTTATCTTTGATCGATGGACTCCATATCAATATTCTGTAGATGTGTTAGCTAACTAGCTAGGTTACATGTGTTGAGCCCTGTATAGGCAATATTTTGATCTAGATAAATTATTCTGCTAATAAATCCACCTAGGTTTGGTGACTGTGCTAATACAAATACATAGCTGGACCTTGAAATTGAATTGCCTATGTAGGTGATTGTGAAAATATTTTCTGCAACTTAACGATAACAACACCATGCCTTGTTTATGAAAATGTCATATTGTATGGTCATGAAGTAAATAATCTTCATTTTCTGTCATTCATGTCCGTACTATCATTACGATGGACAAAGAATCTTTTCACATGAAAATTTTACATATTACTCCCTCCATTTGAAAAATATTGTTGTGGTTTTAGTTAGCAATATAAATTTAAACATTGATCGATCTTTGGTTTAAATGTTCCATAAGTGGCTGCGGCAATGATTTTAAACATTGATTATCTCTAAGCAATGGCTATTTTAGAAAGAAATTCGATATCATCAATGTTTTACTTGAGTTGTTTTAATTAGTTCTTTTGTAGGGTTTTATCATTTATGCCACCAGTTGTATCTGTAGGAGAACGTGACAGAAAACAAAAAAATTCCGACCTACGCACCAGCCCAGGACCACTATGGAGACTGCATACATGGTTTGATCTTTTTCGTTACCGACTCGTAGCACAGCGGGAAGTAGAGTCGATGACGATCGGCGGTGCAGATCCCCGCAGCTAGGATTTTCAACCTCCCAACCGCGAGGATGTATACCCTCATCTGCTCCTCAAACAGCCCTCCGGGAGATGGTCGAACAGCCCCCCAGACGGTGTCGCGGACAGCCCTTTGAGAGGACCTTCGAAACTCGAACGGTCACTCGGACAGCCCTTCGGAAGGACCTTCGAAACTTGGACGGTCACACGGACAGCCCTTCGGGAGGGACTCACGAACTAAGACCGAAACTACGATCTCTCTACAGAGTCGCACACATACGGTGTCATCTATCCGGCAGGGCTTCGCCGTCCAGAACTAGTTCCTGCCGGAACCCAGACAGCCTCACGGCTCTAACAAACTATTTCGCTGGGAGGGAGAGAGAAGCCAGATCATGCATGGCACTTGTATGTGAGAAAGAGTGAGTGTGGAGAGTGCCTCTCCACCTCTATTTATAGGAAAACCCAAGGGGTAGGGGACACATGAAAACCCCAAAAATGCCCACACTTTATGTCACACATAAAGGGCATAAAGGGCATAAAGGGATGACAAGTGAAGCCCCATGGAGGAGCTGCACCCTCCAACGTCCCACCTTCATGGGGGCCCCCCAAAGGGGGTTCCTTGATCCCCAAGTCCATCTAGAAGCCTTTTGGGAAAAGCCCCAAAAGGTGGCTTTCCATAAATATCCCAAAAAGCACTTTCACTATTCATGACGACATTTTTCAGCGCACGTTCGAACTAAAAATATTTATGTGGGCTTAGAACATTTCCAGTACCCACTCAAATAATTTTCAATGCGTTCCGAAACAATTCCGGATTAGTGATTTTCATCTGCGAAAAGCATCTGAAGTGGTTCCGGCAGCTCCGGAGCAATTCCAGCTTTTATCCCGGAAAATTCCAGAAAGTTTCCAGAATGACTGTGGCACCCTCCAAGAATTATCAGGCATGTGCCAAAACCAATTTGACTTAATAGTATATCCCGAAACAACTTTTTGGTTCCACCGAAACTCATCCGATGGCCTCTCTCTACGAAACTTTTCCGCTGTCCGAAACTTTTCGGTGTCCGAAACTTTTTCGGTGATTTTCTCTCAGACTCCCTGTCTAGTATTGAACAGATAGATGACCCTTAAGCGTCTGACCCTATAGGTTCGGTGAAGTATATACATGACCCGGAACCCCTTCCGATCAATGATCAACATCGGAGCCGTCGACACCCATATTGACCCCTATACCCACACGAATAAATATTCGAGTGAACCTCCAGTTGCAGTGAGCTATTCCTGTTGCTTAGCGATATGTCACAAACACCTGAGGTGAGATTTATTGCATCCTTGTGGACGAACAATTTGTCCACCATGCAAGTTACCTCGTTATCGGTTTTGTTCTCTTTTCTCGTTTCCATGTTCCGGCATCCCAGTGATCAAATCACAAGGTGTGTGGCCAGACGATTATGGATATCGTAACACCAAGAGGGCCCGAGAATATCTCTCCATCGTCGGAGGAGCAAATCCCAATCTTGAGCTATCAAGTTACTTGACATACTTTTCCATGAACCCGTAAGCCACCGTAATAGCCGCCCATTTATGGATGACGTTTAACAAACCCCAAAGTTCATGAAGCAAGCATGAAGAAACTCGATACTCTCATGGTCTAAGGAATCATGCAAACGTTAACCATCTCTGTGTTATGTACCATTAACTTGTGACGAATGAATCTCATAGCATAACATCAATCCGGGTCGATTCAAAACAAATGTTCTCTTAACATTGTGCCCTCAAAGTTGATGGCATAGACATGCCCATGAGCAGGAAAACAGAACCATCATGCAACACTTGAGCTAGTCTTAGAGGCCAGACTAGGAATACTTCTTACCGTTTATTATTCCACACGTGCATATGAGTCTCCCTCCGAGCCTCGTGGATATTGCAGACTCGAGAATCATTGCAGTTATAGCATGGAACATAAACATAATTATGAACTTGGAGATAAATAATATCATTTATTATTGCCTCTAGGGCATATCTCCTACAGACTCCCACTTGCACTAGAGTCAATAATCTAGTTAATGCTAATGCACTTTACACATATGGCATACCGGTGTAAAAAATGCTTCGCATGTGGTATAGCCTGATGTCCATCGGATCTGACAACTTCAGCTCCATGTGTATCTCTGCATATCCTCGCGTTTTCATGCTTTCACAAAATTCATATTTTGTGCGGACTTGGCTTTGTATATATGTGAATCATTGGTCGAAACCTGATTCCTCAGACTGAGTTATGGAGCAACTATCTGCAATAGTGTCCCATTGACCAAAGCCTTCTTGGAACCATACTAAGTTCATGAATGAACTATATGATTCAACATCTTTGTCTTTGTCGCTTCTAAAGCGGCAACATACTTCGCTTCTGTTATAGAATTGGCCACAGTAACTTGTTTGGAACAATTTCCAACTAACTACACCACCATATTGTGTGTTACACAAACCCTCAATTTAAATCAAAAATCGCATGGTGAAATGATGAACATTGTATCGATGTAACCTTTTACAACGAACTCTTCATGATCTCCACTTGCGAGAAAACATGTCATCAGTGCTACTTTAGTACTCAATGATCCTTTTTTCACTGTTGTCCCATGATCAGTACTTTTGATCACTTTGGTATCTATACTCGCAACAGCTTGGGAGTATTGGACATATCTGGTTGTTTTACATACCATGGAATACATGATTAATCCAAACACATGAGTGTGTGGAATCTCCATCATGTATTTTTCTCATCAGTGTTTTGGGACACCGATTCTTGCAAAAACTCTTTCCATGCGACTTTGGCAAGAATCACTCCTTGTCGTTCTTAGTGCTAAAAGGTTTTAGCATCTTGTCAATATGTATTTTTTTCTCAGCCCTATTAGGTAAATCTATCTCCATAGATCATTATGCCTAATATCAAGGCTATTTAGCCCAAGCACTTCATCGAAAAACTATTTTCAAATGAAGTCCTAATTCATGTCAAGAAACTTATTTCCAATTAACAATGTGTCAAGCACACAAGGTTTTCAGAAATATTATTATGCTCCCACTTACTTTCTTGAAACCACAAGCATCTTCGTTACCCATTGATGAAGTCAAACCCCTTTGACCATTCCATCAAAAACGAAGATTCCAACTCCATTTTGCTCTCTTTTGTCCATTGCTGGAACTCTAAAGTTTGCATACTTACTAGCATACTCTGGACTGACAAAATACTTTGGATTGTATCACATACAAGTCCTAGGTTGTATTTCCATTTCATGGAAAAAAAATTGTCATCCATGTTTCATATCTCATGTTTGAAATATGTATTAATTGCTAGTTTAACCCAAACCGAATTTAAGCATTGCTATGGTGAGGCAATGTCATTGTAGTCAACTCCTTGAACTTGTTCTTGCAACAAGTTGAGCTTAATGGATAAAACATTTTTATCCGTATCAGTTTTTAGTCCCATTACAATCCGTTAGACTCCAAGTCTTTCGGAGGATTTATCAAGATTTAAATCTTGAATCATTTATGGAAACTAACTCGGATTATATTGGCATTTAGCCAATTCCGGAGTCAGGGCCCATCAACGCTTCCTTGTGTATCATAGGTATACTGTTGTCTAACAACAATATCTCGTTTGCACACCTGAGAGGTTTGCACGAGCTTTGCCTATGTTGTTCAGCTGCAAGTTCGACCGAAGTCCATACATCTAATGTAGAGGCTTCCGTGTCAGTCGCAGTAGGAAACTCTGGAATCACTTCCAAGGTTCCTTTCCTTTAACATGATGAAGAAGATACTTGTTATCTCGTCGAGTTGCACTGTCCTCCCACTTACCCTTTTGCAAGAACTATTCTCTTTAAAAGCATACCGTTTTGTGGCAAAAATCCTTTGCCTCAGTATAGTGGTGGGGGAATACCCAATGACTTGGGATAAGTTACAAAGTAGCACTTGTCTGATTTGGAATAGGTTTGTAACCTTTTACACAAGCCCCATATTCCAAATGTTAAGAAAAGATATAACATGGTTGGGCGTACCATACCATGCCATCATTTCAACAAACCTGAAGGAGCTCTTTTCAGTGTAAAAGCCGCAGTCTCTAAAGCATTACTCTTCAAAAGTGATAATGGCAAATTTATTTATGTCATCTTTGATCTTACCATGTCATAAATGGTTTGATTACATCTCCACGAACTTTCCACTTGCAGTGGTGTTCCGGGAGGTGCAAGTTATGAAACCCCTTTCACAACTCATCAGACATTCGCTAAACATGTAACTCAAATATTCCTTTGTGCAATCAAATTGCAGAAACATAATTTTCTTGTTACAATAACTTCTGCTTCATTTTTGAAAACCTTTCGAATGATTTCAAAAGATCCAGACTTACGTCTCATCAAGTAAATATCCATATATCTACTTGAGTCATTTCTGAACATAAATAAATCCACCACTAACAACACTTATCGGACTACACACATCAAATGTATGATCACTAATAAGTTTGTTGTTCGTTCCTTATGGCCTGTGAACGGTATTTTAGTCACTTCACTTTTCGGAGGAAAGTTGCAAGTGTCAGATGATTCAAAATCAAAAAGACTTAAAAATCCATCATAATGGAATTTTCCATGCGGGTTTCTCCAATGTGACCAAATGTAGTGCCACACTTGTGTGGTATTCTTTTAGTCTTGCGACATTTAGCGTCAGTGTTATGGATGTATCATATTACCATCAATATTCATAACATACATCCCATCTTGGATGGAAGCATGGCCCTTCATGTTATTCATAATACTTAACAACAATTGTTGTTTTTATGAACAACTCTTTTGCAACAAACATTGTGCAATGGGCTAGAGTGTATGAAACTCTAAAATGAATTATGAAAGTAAACCCAGAGGTATTGTATTATTATCAATATTCATAACATACATCTCATTCATAATGAAAGTATGGCCCTTGTGTTATTCATAACATCGAACATAAAAAGTTCTCTTATGAACAACCTTCTTGCAAGATACCTTATGCAATGGGCTAGAGTTTGTAAAACTCTAAATGAATTATGAAAATAAATACAGATGGCAATACACCGATGGAAGGTATAGTAACATTTACTATGTTCCCTGTGTATACCTTAACCTCATTTCTGGCTAGTCTTTTTAGGCCATAGTAGCTCTTACATTGATTCGTAACAGAATGCAATCGAGCGGGTATCTTTGTGATTAACTCACAATAACCAAGAATTAGTGATTAACATGTTTAACCATAATTCCCGAGAACTATATCTTTGACCAGCCTACTATACATCAAAAACTTGTATGACATTCATACATGAGCTGGATATTCCAGTCATCTTTTTTTTCTGCCTTTATACTTCTAACAGTTTAACTTTTAGTATTTCTCCTACTCGCAAAAGAAGCACCCAACTTAAGAGTGGCGTTAGCCCCGGACTTCCTAGGCATGTAAGTCATACTAACACCCTTTGGACACTTCCTTTCTCTTTAAGTTGTTGTTTTATTCACCTTTCATTATATGACAGGGGTTCTTCTGGATCCCTTTCCCAACAGTCAAATGCATAGTAAACACTTTTACTAATACTTGCAAACAAACATTGCTTTGTTTGAATCTGAAAATAATTTTCAGTTCCATGAATATCGTATAACTATCCCAACTTTCGAAGTTTGGGTTTCATGGAAGCAAACATATTCCACTTGACCGTAACAGAATTCTAGCTTTTGGATCGAAGGACGAGAGTCACATGATCCATAGCATTAGCGGGAGGATACAGAAAGCATGCGATAGGACAAAGTCCTTCTCGGCACTTTTGAGGACAATCCTCACATTACGTTACCAATCGTAAAGTTTTAACCAGATATTTAACAACTATTAAATTTTAAGAGGGAAGGTGGAAACGTGAGCCATTATTCTACAACTATTTTGCAAGAAACACTTAGACAGTGTTCATAATTAATTGCACTGACAATTAAACATGTTAATTCAACAGTGCGCTCCCACTCAAATCAATATCTCTCATAATTTATTTAGAGTGATTCAAGATCCATATTTCTATTCGATGCCATTGATGGGTTCATCACTGATGACATGAATTTCAATCGGTAGGCCAACTTGCCGATCACATCTCTATGTGATTCTTGTTCATCTTTCGATGGGCGTGTTCCGAGCTTAGGACTCTCCTGCCTGAACATCAAAGACAACCAAGTGATCTTGTTGTGAGGTCTGACCTCACCCGCCTCATTCCTCTCAATTCGTTCGTGCTCATGTGTACATGGCGCACCCCGAAAAGATACGAATTTCAGACGGTGCTACACTTGGGTGAACACTAACTACTTTGATATTTTAAGTGACAGATCACCCTAATAAAAAGCGACTACCGCGCAATCAAGAAGGGTGCATCATAAGGGATAAACATCTCAGGCAATTCATAATAGCATGATATGGTATAGCCCTCTCTGACGGAGAAGTATTTCATTTCTTCGTGTTCGGCATTCGCGTCGGTGTTCACCTTCACGAAGATTGCCACCACCTTGTCGATGCACCAGATAATATTGCTATCTCTATAGCTAATAAAATAAGTGCATTACTTAAGGTTGACACGCAGGTCATTAAACTGACAATCATATGGCTCCAGCCATCATGCCGAATCATGACACGCAGGTCATGTTAATTACATCATATAGTCATCTCATACATAATCAAATTGAATATGAGCATTGCTATACCACATCACATGCATATCCTGCAAAAACAAGTTAGACGCCTCTAATCGGTTTATGCAAAAATTTATTTTTCGTGGCTTCTAAGGTTTTGACTTAAACCGCAGCTACCAACGTTCATCATCAAGTATGATAATTCAAGTGCTAGATTAACTTATCGGGGTGTATGAAACACGAGATAATAAAATCTCGAGCCCCACATTGAACTTTGTCATACGCATGACCCCCGTGCAGATCATATCTGCATTGCCCTTTAGTCTGTGAAACATCCATCTTTCTTAGACTAAAGTGGAACCCAAAGAACTGTTAGCACTTCGTTGATCTGTCAATCAGCATGCTCAGGAGCAGCATGAAAGGATCGCGGATTGCCAGAACTTTGTCAGATTCCACAATGCTGTCAAGATCAGGACTACGCAAATTTAAGGGAAGCAACAAGAACATCGGGTAACAGATTTCATCTGCTACCCGCACAAATAATTTTCAGTAATAGAACTCATCTACTACCTAATTATATTGTGCAACACCCATACATCTCCATGTATTCTAGATCGCAATCTGCATCTACGCATAGCACGGCTCTGATACCACTGTAGGGTAACGTAGCAGAACACAAAAAATTTCCGACCTACGCACCAGCCCAGGACCACTATGGAGACTGCATACATGGTTTGACCTTTTTTGTTACCGACTCGTAGCGCAGCGGGAAGTAGAGTCGATGACGATCGGCGGTGCAGATCCCCGCAGCTAGGATTTTCAACCTCCCAACCGCGAGGAGGTATACCCTCATCTGCTCCTCAAACAGCCCTCCGGGAGACGGTCGAACAGCCCCCCAGATGGTGTCGCGGACAGCCCTTCGAGAGGACCTTCGAAACTCGAACGGTCACTCGGACAGCCCTTCGGGAGGACCTTCGAAACTTGGACGGTCACACGGACAGCCCTTCGGGAGGCACTCATGAACTAAGACCGAAACTACAATCTCTCTACAGAGTTGCACACATACGGTGTCATATATCCGGCAGGGCTTCGCCGTCCAGAACTAGTTCCTGCCGGAACCCAGAGAACCTTACGGCTCCACGAAACTATTTCGCTGGGAGGGAGAGAGAAGCCAGATCATGCATGGCACTTGTATGTGAGAAAGAGTGAGTGTGGAGAGTGCCTCTCCACCTCTATTTATAGGAAAACCCAAGGGGTAGGGGACACATGAAAAACCCAAAAATGCCCACACTTTATGTCACACATAAAGGGCATAAAGGGCATAAAGGGATGACAAGTGAAGCCCCATGGAGGAGCTGCACCCTCCAACGTCCCACCTTCATGGGGGCCCCCCAAAGGGGGTTCCTTGATCCCCAAGTCCTTCTAGAAGCCTTTTGGGAAAAGCCCCAAAAGGTGGCTTTCCATAAATATCCCAAAAAGCACTTTCACTATTCACGACGACATTTTTCAGCGTCCGTTCGAACTAAAAATATTTATGTGGGCTTAGAACATTTCCAGTACCCACTCAAATAATTTCAACGCGTTCCGAAACAATTCCGGATTAGTGATTTTCATCTGCGAAAAGCATCTGAAGTGGTTCCGGCAGCTCCGGAGCAATTCCAGCTTTTATCCCGGAAAATTCCAGAAAGTTTCCAGAATGACTGTGGCACCCTCCAAGAATTATCAGGCATGTGCCGAAACCAATTTGACTTAATAGTATATCCTGAAACAACATTTCGGTTTCACCGAAACTCATCCGATGACCTCTCTCTGCGAAACTTTTCCGCTGTCCGAAACTTTTCGGTGTCCGAAACTTTTTCGGTGATTTTCTCTCAGACTCCCTGTCTAGTATTGAACAGATAGATGACCCTTAAGCGTGTGACCCTATAGGTTCGGTGAAGTATAGACATGACCCGGAACCCCTTCCGATCAATGATCAACATCGGAGCCGTGGACACCCATATTGACCCCTATACCCACATGAATAAATATTCGAGTGAACCTCCAGTTGCAGTGAGCTATTCATGTTGCTTCGCGATATGTCACAAACACCCGAGGTGAGATTTATTGCATCCCCGTGGAGGAACAATTTTTCCACCATGCAAGTTACCTCGTTACCGGTTTTGTTCTCTTTTCTCATTTCCATGTTCCGGCATCCCAGTGATCAAATCACAAGGTGTCTGGCCAGACGATTATGGATACCGTAACACCGAGAGGGCCCGAGAATATCTCTCCATCGTCGGAGGAGCAAATCCCAATCTTGAGCTATCAAGTTACTTGACATACTTTTCCATGAACCCGTAAGCCGCCGTAATAGCCACCCATTTACGGATGACATTTAACAAACCCCAAAGTTCATGAAGCAAGCATGAAGAAACTCGATACTCTCATGGTCTAAGGAATCATGCAAACATTAACCATCTCTGTGTTACGTACCATTAACTTGTGACGAATGAATCTCATAGCATAACATCAATCCGGGTCGATTCAACACAAATGTTCTCTTAACATTGTGCCCTCAAAGTTGATGGCATAGACATGCCCATGATCAGGAAAACAGAACCATCATGCAACACTTGAGCTAGTCTTAGAGGCCAGACTAGGAATACTTCTTACCGTTTATTATTCCACACGTGCATATGAGTCTCCCTCCGAGCCTCGTGGATATTGCAGACTCGAGAATCATTGCAGTTATAGCATGGAACATAAACATAATTATGAACTTGGAGATAAATAATATCATTTATTATTGCCTCTAGGGCATATCTCCTACAGTATCCCACTACTCAGTTTTTCCATTAGAAGTTACAGCCTCTCAGAAATGACATCGATTCATGAGATGCTTACTCAAAAATGCCATTAGATGTATAAAAAATGCCATCGTTCTGTTAGATGTTTGCTCAATAATGCCATTACACATTGTTATTTTCATGTAAAACTTGTTGACCATCCAATATGACAAAAAAGCCTAGACCCACATTTCAGTTCTCTCTATCTCAAAATGATAAGTGTGGCCCCACTAGTGAGGAGTAAGTAAGTGAATAATTTTATAGGAAAATAAGAACGCTGTTGGGATCAAGTGGGCCCACACTTTATTGCAGTGACAGAGGGAGAGCTGGCATGTTGGTCCATAGGTATTGATGCCATTATAACATGTCAAAAGAGATTTGAGATCACACTAACATGTTGGTCCATTATCACATGCCATTATAACATGCCATTATAACATATTTTGATCTACACAAATTATTCTGCTAATAAATCCACCTAGGTTTGGTGACTCTGCTAATACAAATACGTAGCTGGACCTTGGAATTGAATTGCCTACGTAGGTGATTGTGAAAATATTTTCTACAACTTAAGGATAACAACACCATGCCTTGTTTATGAAAATGTCATATTGTATGGTCATGAAGTAAGTAATCTTCATTTTCTGTCATTCATGTCAGTATTGTCATTACGATGGACAAAGAATCTTTTCACATGAAAATTTTAGATATTACTCCCTCCATTTGAAAAATATTGTTGTGGTTTTAGTTTGCAATATAAATTTTTTAACACCCAAGTATGAAATCCTGGATCCGCAGCTGTGTAGCTAGATTACATTTTTTGAGGCATGTATATGTCAGTTTTTGACCTATATAAATTATTCTGCTAATAATCCGGAACAGGTAGCTCCTCTGGCTTCTCTGCCGGAGCAGGTGGTGGCTCCTCAGCCGGGTGTTCGTCTGCCGCGGGTGTTGCCTCCTCTACCCCCACATGTGGTCGTCGCCGATGAGAACGAAGAAGAGGTTAGTCATGTATCCCCTTTATTTATTTATTTATTTTTGTAATATCCTAGGTTTTCTCTGGTCAGTACAAGGCAAATAAGGTATTAAAATGTTGAGTACATGTTTGGTTGCACTTGATCGATCTTTGGTTTAAATGTTCCATAAGTGGTTGCGGCAATGATTTTAAACATTGATTATCTCTAAGCAATGGCTATCTTAGAAAGAAATTGGATATCATCAATGTTTTACTTGAATTGTTTTAATTAGTTCTTTTGTAGGGTTTTTATCATTTATGCCACCAGTTGTATCCCACTACTCAGTTTTTCCATTAGAAGTTACAGCCGCTCAAAAATGACATCGATTCGTGAGATGCTTACTCAAAAATGCCATTAGATGTATAAAAAATGCCATCGTTCCGTTAGATGTTTGCTCAATAATGCCATTACACATTGTTATTTTCATGTAAAACTTGTTAACCATCCAATATGACAAAAAAACCTAGTCCCACATTTCAGTTCTCTCTATCTCACAATGATAAATGTGGCCCCACTAGTGAGGAGTAAGTAAGCGAATAATTTTACAGGAAAATAAGAACGTTGTTGGGATCAAGTGGGACCACACTTTATTGTAGTGAGATAGAGGGAGAGCTGGCATGTTGGTCCATAGGTATTGATTGATGCCATTATAACATGTCAAAAGAGATTTGAGATCACAATAATGATGTGTAGTGGCATTTTTGAGCATGTGTCTAACGAAGCGATGGCATTTTTTAGCAGTAGAAATTCCTAGTGGCGATACTGAGTTGTGGGACACAACTGGTGGCATAAATGATAAAAACCCTTTTTTGTAAGTAAAACATTTGGGATCACTTATTGTTAGAATTCATAATAACTACTTTAGCTAGAACGTTGAATGGTTCAGGAACATTGATGGGTGTGGTATCGATCAACAGGGGAAACTTCCACGACGATAACATGGGGACTTTCATTATCCATCATCATAAGCACACAAATTCTAACCCTAAATAGATACAGCTCACTAGCTATTTTATCTAGTCATGAATGTAAGTTATAATTCATTTTTTTGCATTAGTACATATGTATGATGCTCTGCCATGTTACATCATCAGTTCATGCATTTTTACGTAATAAGTGAATTTTGTTGCACTAAAGGGATGTTTGGTTTGTGACTAACTTTGCCAAAGATTGCCGCACCTAAGGTTAGGCAAGTTTGACCAACTTAAGTGAGTGTTTGGTTCCAGCCACACCTTAGGCAAGCCACACTTGGGCCCCACATGGCATACACACAAAAAGTGTGGCAAGATTCCCTTAGGCTTGCCAACTTGTGGCTCTCATTTTGATGAACTAACCTTAGGCAAGCTTGGGAAAAATGTGTGGCAAAATGTGGCAATGCTAGTGCTCTCTTCGACATGTATGGTTGATCCTTCATTTTTTTACTATATGGTACTATCCCATTTAGTTGCTTATGTAGCAACTAATAAGTTATGCATTTATTTTTTCAACATCATTTGAAGATATTTTACGCTGTCATCAATTACATTATGTTTCATAGACTTTGTGCCTGCTGAATCCTCATATTAAATATACTTACGCAACATTTTGTACTACATGTAGGTCCTAAGTGATGACGTCGACAGTGACCCAGAAACCCAGAGGATCTACAGGAGGCAGAAGGTGAGGGAGCTGGACAGTGGTGTGCTCGAGAAACATATCAGGCCTAGAATCGGAAGGGGGGCTATGGATGCCCTTACTGCAACAAGCTGATGAAAGGCAGCCTGCAGAGTGCCATTCAGCATGCACTCGGAACATTCCAAGGCAGCATCAAGAATGGCTACGCTTTCAGGGTGAAGCACACCGCGTACGCCGAGTACTTGTTGAGATTGGTTTGAAGATAGAATGGCTATGCTTTAGGGAAGTGCGCACCCTCGCAGCTAGAACTGATGCTCTTTTAGTTTTAACTATGCTAAGTATTATGGTTGAACTATGCTATACTTTGTTGGTGAATGTTTATGGTTGAAATATGCTATATTTTGTTGGTTTTGTATATATGGAAGCGTTGAACTGAGGTAGACCTATGTTAATTGGTGTGTGGTTTGGCATCTCTGCTTGTTAAACTCGTGCTCATTAATCATCGGCTTGTTGAGATTAAGTAGCATAAAACCCTGATTGGCTAGGTTCGTTTGAAGCTAGTTAAGCTTGTGAGCGCTCATTAACAGATTCTGATGTGTTACGGTATACATGATGAGTGTGTAGATGTGTTTTTCAAGAAGGAAGATGGTGACTCAAAAAGGAAATGCACTAGTTTGCTGCCTCCAAAAATGGCCGTGTAAGATGAAAATTTGTGTTATGTTGATACTAACGAGCTACTCGTTAGCTCATTCACTAAGAAGCGAGCAATGTGCCTGTGCGTTGCAACAGATCCAAAGTAGAATAATGCATGGTCACAAACTTGAAAGAAAAACACTAGTTTTGGTATATATATCACTAAAAATCTAATCGTGTTAAGTTTCACTCAAAATATATTCCTTGTGAATGTCTTGATGAGATTGGTAAGGTGTTTCTGCAAATTGGAGCAAAGAAGTGTGGTCATGTTCCAAAAATGTCACAGCTTACATAACAGTCATTAGATGCAGATCTGATGGTCAAAAATGACGGATGACATGCGCACCACCATCACAAACTGAGTGTTTTATAGGAGTAGAGAAAAATAAACTTAAATTACCCGGGAGGGGGAGGTGGTTAGTTCATTGCGTGGCGTTTATCGCTCCGCTACAATATTCGGGACATTTATAGCATTTCTAGGGTTGTAACCTCGAAAAATCAAGATCTAGATCACGGCCACATGAAACGGGACCCGATCAAGCCATCGAGAGGGAACGAGTCCGGCCCGTGGAGGGAGTGCGGGGCCCAATCCTTCATTTGCCTCAAAACTCGGTGCCACTTTATGTGGTCTTTAGCCACCAAGTCCCGCCCCATGCACCACACGCCTGCTGGACCAACACGATGCATGCAACACATGGCCATGTATACACCCATCGGTCAACCTTGACAACGTGGACATGACGCAGGCACACTTATTAGTCATCTAGCGACCAACCATGCACGCCTAGCCAGCTATACTCAAATCGTGCACCGCTAGTGAACTGCACATATTGCACACCGAGATTGGGCATCATGCACTATTTTGCCATAAAATGTGTCTAGTTGAGCAGCGTGTTGCCCATGGTGGACATGAGTGCATGGTTCGCATCGAGGTGGCTAGTAGTGCATGTTGCCGGTCGGGTTGGCTAGGGGTACATGATATGGGTCGGTATTAACGCTGTCGCATCGCACCGCATCTGATTCCCCTCAATGGTACTAGATGCCGTAACGACATGCATATGGTAGACGAATCTGCACGATGAGACAAATGTGAACTAACCGCCATGGTTTAGGTGCATGTTTAAATTCAATATTTAGGAATTAACAACAAATCAATTGTTTTTACATCAAAGCCGATGACCACTAGTTCTGAATTTTCGTAACTTTTCATTTGCCATTGCTTTGTTTCTGAAGTTTTACAACATATTAAAAAATACAACATGACACGTGCATTACTCCTAAATCCTGGCTGTGCACGATCGTGCCCATCTCAAACCTGCCTAGCAGATCAGGAGCAGTGTGAACAATGCACGGGGTGGTGTGAACGTGGCCAAAGTACTACTAATTAAGTCATCCCAAAGTCTAGAGCCGGCCGCTCCACTTCTCGGTTATTAATCTCGTCGGCGGCCGCGTCGTCCTCTTCCCCATCCACAAATCCACAGACGAAGGTTTTCTCCTCCCACGCCTCACCGCTCGCCGTGCACCCTTCCCGCCGCTGCACCTCCTCCGTCGAGATGCCGCGCACCTCCGCCGTCGAGATGTCGCGCACCATGGGAGGGATGGACCACGCCGGGGGCGACGCCCGGGCCGCCAGCGAGGGGTCGAGCAGGCAGCAGGGCCGTCTTGACATCCTCGCCGCCGTCCTGGATCTTCATCCAGAGCAGGTGGCTCCTCCGCCGGTGCAGGTGACTCTTCTGTCGCGGCTGCTGTCTCCTCCGCCTGAGCCCGTGGTCGACGGCAACGATGACGGAGAAGAGGTCGATCATTTATCTTCCTTATTGGGCCAAATCCAAAGTTTTATCTGGTCAGTGCTTTCCTCCTTTTTTGGGGAAGACTAGGGTTTCTGTTTTCCTTTAGTCGAAGAAATCCCTGCCTAGATTCTATAGATCTAGGTTCAGGGGTAGGTCCACATGGGTGCATGGGTGTACATCTGTACACCCCAATTTTTTGGCAGAAAGTTAAGGAAGGTGTATGAAGGGTAAAAGGACTAAAAGTGGTGTACTTTGTTCACTAAACTTCATGCCAATTCGCATAAAACTGCTTGCTTCTTGGAGCCCAATTACCATTGATTTCATTCTATGGTCATGCAGTAAATAATCCACATTTTCTGTCATTCATGACAGTACTATCATTATGATGGAATAGAAATTATTTTCACATGAACATTTCAGATATTACTCCCTCTGTATCAAAATTATTTGTCGGTTTTTTGTTTACGATATAAATTTTTTAACACCCTAGTGTGAAATCCTGGATCGGCTGCTGTCTAGCTATGTTACATTTGTTGAGCCATGTATATGTCATTTTTTGATCTATATAAGTTATTGTGCTAATAATCCGGCACGGGCGGGCTTGACGTCCTTGCTGCCGTCCAGGTTCTTCGGTCGCAGCAGGTGGCCCATCAGCCGGAGCAGGTGGCTCCTCTGCCGCAACCGGAGCAGGTGGCTCCTCTGCCGCGGCCGGTTCCTCTGCCACTGGTTCCTCTTGTGCCCGAGCCTGTGGTCGCCCTCGACGTCGACGAAGAAGACGTTAGTCATCTATCTCCTTTATTATTATTATTGTAAAATCCTAGGTTTTGTCTGGTCTGTCCTTTTCTCTATTTTTGGGGAAGGCCAGGGTTTCTTTTTTTCTTTAATCGATGAAATGCCTATCTAGATTCTGTAGATGTGTTACCTAACTTGCTAGGTTACATGTGTTGAGCCCTTTAGAGGTCATTTTTTGATCTATATAAATTGTTCTGCTAATAATCCGGCTATGGTTGGTTATTGTGCTTATACTATTTCGTAGCTGCACCTTGGAATTGAATTTCCTATGCAGGTGATTTTGGTAATAACATAAAGATTGATTTGCGCTGAGCACGAGTTATGCAGTAGGCAAATAAGGTCTTAAAATGTTGAGTAAATGCTTTGCTGCTTTTGTTCTTTGAGCACTGATTTTTGGTTTTAATTTAATGATCTACCTAAGTGATTGTGACAATGATTTTAAACATTGATTATCTCTAAGCAAAGGCTAATGCATAAAGAAACTGGATTTCATCACTGTTTTACTTGAGCATTGTTAATTAGTTTCTTTGTAAATACAAAATTTTGGATCGCTTCTTGTCAGAATTCATAATAACTACTTAGTTAGAATGTTGAATAGTTAAGGACCATTGACGGTCGGGGTATCAACAGGGGAATCTGCCATGACGATAACATGGGGACTTTCAATATCCATGATCCTAACCACACAAAATCTATATGTAACTAGATACAGGGTGGCTCTTTTACGACAATGGACTGGATGCAAGAAAGCAACAGGATGGTCTTATTTATGTAGCAATTTGCGGTTAGCTAACAAGATCCATAAGATAGACAACTGGCGGTATCTTTAAGATAGAGAACCAGGAAATAGTAGCTGGATATGGTAGTCAAATCTTACTACTTGACTAGCAAATATATCAGTGAGCAAGGGAGGTGTGTTGGAAGATTGGAGAATACATATGTAGTTGATTTTTACCGTTCTAGAGACATCTCTCTTTTCCTATATTGCTAAATATATACAACTCACAACCTATTTTATCGAGTCATGCACCAGTGACACATCAGCAAGTCATCCATGTAAGTTTTAAGTCTTGTTTTTGCATTGGTACATCTTTACGCAGCTCTGCCATGGTACATCATCAGTTCATGCATTTTACGTCCTGAGTGAATTTTTTTTTTTGCATTAAGTTGTGTGCTCTCATCGTCATGGTAATTGTGTTGGGTGCTTGGCACATAAATGTATGGTTGATCCTTAATTATTTTCTATTATATGTTATCCCATTGGTTGTTTATGTAGCACCTAATAAACAACACACTTCTTTCATCAAGATCATTTAGGGTTTCGGGTTTACGCTATCATCTATAATATTATGTTTCATAGACTCTGTGCCTGCTGAATTCCCATTATTTACGCAACATTTTTTACTACATGTAGATACTATCTGAAGACGTCGATAGTGACGAAGAAGGCCAGCTGATCTACAGGAATCGCAAGGGGAGGGAGCTTGTCGGTGGTGTGCATGCCAGACGTGTCAAGCCTAGTGTTGGGCGCTACGGATGCCCTTTCTGCAACCGCAAGGTTAATAACACCCGTATGAGTCTTATCCAGCATGCACTCGGACGAGCCGCTAGCCACGCCCATGGATATGCTTCCAGGGTGGCACACGCCGCCCTTGCTGAGTTCTTGGAGGGGGTTTAGGGCAGTGCGCGCACCATGGCAGCCAGAATGGAAGCTCTCTTAGTCTGAACTAGGTTAAGTACTACCTTAGTTTGTGGTATGTTGGCGAGACTTTATGGATGAACTATGTTAAGAAGTACCGTATGCTTACTGTTGAACTATGGTACAACTATGCATGTTAAGTTGTGTGCCGACTACATATCTAACTTACCAGTGCAATGGAATTGCAGCCTTGAGCTGCATTCAGCTTGGTAGATGGAAATCCAAGCTTCTCTTATAGCAACCTAGGATTGGAATATTGAAGCTTTAGTACTCCCTTCGTCCCAAAATTCTTGTCTTCGATTTGTGTAAATACTGACATATCAAATCATGTTTTAGTCAAAATTTTGGGACGGGGTATTTTCTTGTTGTTTTTTCAAATTGTTGTCACACGCTTGTTAGTTTATGACATCACGTGATGACATTGCTAGCATCACAAATGCATGCGAGATGTGACGACTATCGATGCATGGGTTGAGGGTCTAGGCGGCCAACGGTGCATGGTGTGATGTCTAGATAGCCACGGTGACCATCGTGTTGGTTGTGGCGTGGCTACATGATGATCACAAAGTCTCGATCCAAGTAATACTATATTGGCCTCTGCGTACATTTCTTTCTCAGTTTGAAATTTTTAGATCACTTGATGACAATTTGATCTGATGTTTCACAAGGCTTGAGCACCAGGGTTTATGTACAAAATTTTCAATCCCCAACCCATCCACCCCGGACACGATCTTTGGATTGCATCACGTAGATGTACAAAATCCAGTTCCTAGCGCCTACCCCAAGCGCCTATGATTGTGACTTTTTTTCCAGGATCCTAATTAAGCGCCTAAATAAGCCCGCTGCATTGAAGGTGCCCAACACCGAAGTATTTCCGCTATCGTAGGTAACTACCAATTACTCCCCGCATCTCTCCCCCTAGGGTACGCTCTAAAACCATCGCCACCGCTCACACGCCCGCCTCCCTGCCGCCGGATATGAAATCCACTCGTGGAGGTCGATTGGCCATCATGACAGATCGGGGCCATGGACGTGGGGGGCTTGTCACAGACGCCGTCGTGACAGATCATGGACTTGCGGGGCTAACCACCAACGTCGTCGTCCATCGCATGGATCAGGATCCCCACGAGAAAGCTTTGGACTACTCGGTGTCCGACCCAGAGAAGCATCGTGTCAACGAGGAGGTGCACTACTCCGTCGTCGATCACAAGCAGCAGCACATGCACGGCATTGACTGTAATTCCGTTACGGTAATTTTTTAACCCTACATCTGTCTTCAAGTTTAAGGTTAGAGCACTAAACCATCAATATGTTGTTGAATTGGCATAATGGAATCTAGGTCAAAATATATTTTTGATCATCAGTACGTAATGATCATTATTTATTCAATCAATCTTTGACAAATTAATGGTTCATCCACTCCACAATTTAGTGCGTTTTTGTTTTATGCTAAAAGTCAGACATCATAAAGGTTGTCCATGTTTATTGACATTTTTTAAAGTACATCATGTGATTTATGCTTCCATATGGAATTGATATTGCTTTTTTCTCCTTAAATTTTCAAAGTTAATAAATATTTATTTTAAAAATAATTTATAGGCACTACAGTATGGAACTTAGGGAATATTAGTTACTGTAAACAATGGTTCAGCTTATATCATACATGATTTAAACTTGCAGCCTTATTCTGATGATTATGCGGACATTTCCGAAGGAGAGATGGATGCACACACTCAGAAAACCCTTGAAGAATTGCAGAATGGACAGTGCAACGTGCTTAAGCGTATGGCGTATCGTTGCGCTTTCTGTGGCAAATATCTGGACCCAGCTTTCGTTAGTATTCTTGAGCACACCGAAGGAGTTGCCAAAGGCTACCAAATGAAGCATGTTGTGAGGGCGAAACACAAGGCACTAGCCCAATATCTCAGGAACTTGTCGGACAAAGAGAAGGTCCGAAGAAGGCGTTATGAGAACCAGCATGCCAAAGAATAGATGAATAATCGAAACCCTGAAGAAGTTCTGGTTGGCATAAGTAGTCATTTGCGGTTGTTTTTTTTAAATACCAATGAATATTTTAATTATCATAGTTTTTGACAAAATGTTACATTTATTAAATTTAATCATAAAAATGCATACAATTCAATTATTGATTTTTTATTTTAAAAACCTTGCATCGAATAGTTTACCATTTTATTAGTTAACCATTATTTTCATATATATACTGTGGAGTGCTTAAAATTATTCAAGATCAATTGGTGTACTGAAAGACTCGTGCACATGCAATATGAACAGCACTGTATTTTTAGGGTTTCTTCAAAAGCACACCTTTGGTGGTCCTGCTGGCCTGGTGATGCTGGTCTTTTCTATTTGGCCAGAATTGGTAAGCTGCCAAATCTGCATCTGATCCGGCCCAACACTTTGTTCCTTTTATGGGCCTATACAAGTGGGAGGCAGAGAGAAAAGCGAGCGATGGCCCCAACCCCAACCCCACCCCCATTCCCAATCCCACCACACTTCGTTCTTTGCAGAGACAGAGAGGAGACGCGGAGGGCGACGGCTAGGGTTTGCTAAGCCGTCACCTTGGCCGCCCCCGTCGTCGTCAAATCAGCCAGATCCGCTCCGGCCACCCACTCCCCTGCTCCGGCCATGATTCTCCACTGCTTCGTCGACAACAAGGTCCGACAACGGCACCTCTTCTCCCCAATCCCTGGCCGCGCGGCCCGAAGCTCCGGTGTTGCCAGCTTCGAACAAGTCTACTCCAGCCCCATCTGGTACCACTTCGCAGGTAAGATTGATCTTCCCTGCCCTTCGCATGGCGATCTGACCTTAATTTTGCGATTTAGCAGCACCGCCCAAGTTAAAAGCTGGCACTTGCTTGTGTGCATGTTTCGGGTATACGCAGATTTACTGTCAACTAGTAGGTCATATTGCAACAAGTAATTTTACAGCAAGATAATCTGACAATGTACTGCATAATCATGGTTTTACTTGTTCGTATGGGTAGTAATGGGTAAACACTTTGGTAGCAAGTAAGAGAAAAGGGTGGGTGTTGGCCAGCATACCTTGCTCGTCGACATAGCCTTCACTATACTATCATCTTGCTTGACAGATGTTATCAAGTAATTTTTCTCCCTGGAAAATGATCCTCAACTACTAGATATAGAAAAAGTATTTTCATAGGAGCATACACATGTTTTGGTTTGTTGGGATAGATTGAAGACTGTGTATATGTATTTGCTGATACTTAATTATTAAAAACTAAAAGGCGAGCACAGAAGCAGTCCATGAGGAATTTTGTAATGATGGAATGAGGATCAGTTATAGTTTCATGTATAACTCGATGGTAGTATGATAATTAGTGCATATTTTGAAGGATTTGTCAAGTATAGACGGCTCTTGATTGGTGCATTTTTTGATGATATGTGCACACATGTAATATTTTTCGTTGGTGCATATTTTTGATGATTGTTGTTACTGCTTACTTGAATTATGTCATCCTATATGCATGATATGGTATGGGCTTGTTGGGGTCAATGAAGATTTGCTGTGAGCTAGTAGTTCATATTGCAACAAATTCCTCACTGTTGGATTTTCTGCCGTTATACTTCATAATCATGATTTTACTTGTTCGTATGGGTAGTAATGACTAAATACATAGCAAGTATACAAAAGGGTGACTGTTGGACAGCATACCTTGCTCGTTCTTATAGCCTTCACTATGCTGCCATCTTGCTTGAGAGATGCTACCATGTCCTTATTCTCACTGGAAAATTAACCTCCACAGCTAGCTCTAAAAATGTTATGTACAGGAGCAAATGCATTATTTGTTTTGTTGGGACAATTTAAAGACTTTATATTTATTACCTGATGGTACCACACAACAGCCCATCAGGAAATTTGCAGTGGTCAAAGGCAGATCAGTTATAGTTTCACGTATTACTCGATGAGAGCAGCCAATCATGGTTCATTTTTTGAATGATTTGTTAAGTATGCAAGGCTACTAATTTGTGCATACCTTTGATGAAATGATTTGTTAAGTGATTGGTTGGCTACCAACCATGTTGTAACAACTATGGTTGGTTTATATTTTTTATGATTCTTTTTACTGCTTGTTCGAATTATGAGCGAAATTGGTTTGATGCCAAATATACATGGCTAATAATTGGTTGGTTACCAAGTTTTCTTGTCCAGCTCACATAAATTTGCCAATATTTGGCAACGCCAACATTGGTAGCAAGTCAATCATGATGTGTCAGCATGAATGGTTCGATGCCAAAATTTGGCATGCCAATATCTGGCAAAATGCCAAATGTTCGCTAGTGATTGGTTGGCTACCAACTATTTCTGCCAATGTCACAAAAATATGCCAAAAAAATCGTAACTTTGAAATATCCTAATTGGTTCTGTCTGCCCAGTGATTATGAGTCTAACCACTAGTCTTCACTAGTCGTGCGAATAGTCTAGTAGTATCAATCTGGTTGTCGACTAGCTTTTTCGTGTAGATGTTTATACATTAACTATGTACTTAGCAAGAAGTATGCGAAAAGATTATTCACATTGTATATGGTGCTAACAAGTTCTAGTGTAAGACTGATTTCATATATCAATAACTAACATTTGTTCATTGCAATGCATGCAACGGGTTTGAATGGCAAAGGAAACCATCCTCATCAGTAGTAAAGATAGTGATCACTGGACCACCTCAGATGATGCTTCAGATGGCACTTCACATGGGAGTGACGGCCATAGCGGTGATGACGGCACCTCTAGCGACTATGACACTGATGATAGTTCTGATGGAGATGGATATGTGGACCATGATCCCATCTTGGCACACAGGGGTAAAGTTCTATATGGCTGGTCAGATATTAAATGAACCGTGAACTATCTAAAGTTGATGTTTGAGTGACACTTGATTACCACACATTACTCTGTTTGGGTTCTAGATGACCTTCCAAATCAACATTGACTGAACTAGAGCTTAAATAGAGCAGTGTTTAGTTGTTAGTTTAAATAAATCAAATATTCAATTTGCCCATGTTTCTACGAGATATTGCTGGGTGGATGTGATTGGGTTATCTATGTCCTTCATTTCTTGATCATTGAAGTAGGCATTGATCATCAACCCAGTGCTGATGTTCTAGATCTTATGTATGAAATTATTTACTACTCTGTCATCTTAATTTCTTTTTATACAGGTCCGGGATACCCGAGGAGAAGACGAACTTTCGAGGATCGCATCTTCTACAGCAGCCATGTATTGCTAAATCAGGATCGGTGGGACAGTCTCAAATCCATAGTAAAGCAGTGCAAAACTCCCATACCATACTATGTCAGCATCGTCACTCGCTCGGCAGTCAGAGGGAAGAGCAAGATGGTAAACACTTGGACTTCTTTTTTTCTTTTTGCAAATCATATTTCACAAGTGAAAATGCCATCATGTAGAGACAGAGATGAGGACGGGCGTGGTTGTGCAAATCATACTTACTTTTTTGTGCAAATCATACTTATTTTTTTATGTAACATTATTTATTTCCCTATGCAATTAGTGCTTCTCAAAGGATTACAGTCAGGCCTATCTCAAAGACTATTTGCGAAAGCCCATGGTTGTGTGTGTCACCAACGAACATTTTGAAGGTTCTAAAAAGGTCTTGTTCAAGATGGGCAAGAAGGACGAGCGTGCGATCATGACGAAGAACTGGAGAGAAGTCGTTCAGGGCGCCAAAATGAAAGAAGATCAAATGGCTATCTTCAGGTTCATGGAAAGGAGTGGAGGTGGGCTTAGGGTGAACATGGCCAGTGGCATGAGGATTCGTTGACCCATGGGAGTAGTTTGACGCTAGTTTTATAATATGTATGTAGTAGCCAGCAACTGGAAGTTGGTAGTATCAGCTTTTGGGTCCAGTAAGTGCAACTTACTAGTAATTGGTACTTGGTAGTAACTGGTACTTTGGTGGTATAACTTTTGGGTCCGACTGGATATGAAGATCGTCCAGTAAGTGGAACTTGGCAGTAACTTGGTGGTAGTATGAACTTATGTGGCGTAATGTACTTGCTATGCAAGTCTGTTCTTATAACGCACCCTGGTACCCTCCCTGATAGAATTACCTTTATGGACTGCAAAGATATTTCCTTTTTTTGCCACAGTGATGCTAGTATTTTTTAAATCAAATCTGACCGGGTTTCATATGGATTAGATGCTACTTTCATTTTAAGCTAGTATGAGTTATTTTGAAAATGAGGTTTGTATGTGTTGCACAAAAATATACAATGCGGCATGACAAAAACTTGCGGGTTGAAGCTTTCATATTAAAAAAATGATGTTTCTGTTATTTTCGAAATGGCATGCTATTTTCATAAACAGAGCAAACCACCATGTTATTTTAAAAAAAATAAAAACAACGTCATTACAAAAATGTAGTTTTCAAAATCTTTAAAACTGCGTAATTAAAAAAATGTTGCAAAATCATCATGCTACTTTCAAAACAGCATATTTAAAAAAGCATGTAACTTTTGAAATCAGCATGCTATTTTAAAAACAGCTTATTGAAAACAACATTATATTTTAAAAATCAGGATGTTATTTTGAAATCAGCATGCTATTTTTAAAAACAACATGAAAATCAGCATGCTATTTTTGAAATCAGCATGCTATTTTAAAAGTAGCATATTGAAACGAGCATTATATTTTTAAAAGTAGCATGCTATTTTTAAAATTAGCATCATTATTTTGAAATTAGCATGCTATTTTCGAAGCATTATATTTTAAAATTAGCATGCTATTTTAAAAGTAGCATGTTGAAAAGAGCATTATATTTTCAAACATAGCATGCTATTTTTGAAATCAACATGCTTATTTAAAAAACATAATATTGAAAACAGCATAATATTTTTAAAATCAACATGCTATTTTTAAAATCAGCATGCTATTTTTAAAATAGCATGGTATTTTAAAAACAGCATATTCAAAGCAGCATGCTACTTTTAAATCTGCATATTCATTCTATCTTCAAATGGACATATTTTTTCAAATGAGAATGCTATTTTTAAAATATCAGTATGCTTATTTACTATTTCAAGGTTATTTGAAAACGAGGTTTCTATTTTGATTTCAAGTAGGTTTCTGAGGAAATCCAACGTTCTATTTTCATATATATATATATATATATATATATAATTTTTTGGTTTCTATTTTATATTTCAAGTATGAAATATTATGTAGAAAATGAAAAAAAAACAGAAAACCAACTTCACTAAAAATGCATTGTTTGATAGATGTTGATAAATCATAACTAGCCGACCATGTCGACCCGTCCATAATAAAATGAGGGTGTACCAATCAAACGAGGTATTCAGAAAAATAGTGGCAGTCCATCAAATAGGTCTAATACATCATAAACAAGGTGGATCACGGCATGGAAACAATTTAGTTTGTTCTAATTTTTTCGACCCTAGAAATCCTTTTGTTTTATCTACCTGACCCTGTGCATCTAAACATCCTGTCTCGACTTCACTTTAGCTTTCCTGCATGAAACAACATTTGTTAATAGGATAGCAAAGAAGATTTGAGCATGTACAGTACAGTTGAACACAAAAAACACTAACTTCACTAATTTTCTCTTCATAGCTGCAGAAGCTTATTTGACAGCTCTTATTCACTCAGCCTTTGGTACATTCCTAGCAGGCCTTTTTGTCTTCATCACCCCTTTGGCCTGTTCTTTACCGCCCTTCCTAGAGTGTTTCCTGGAAAAGTTAAGAAACGTCAACACAGTACTAGCAAAGACCTGAGTTGTAGAGCGGACATGTAAGTACACATACTAACTTCACTGGCTTTCCTCGCGCACCCTTGTCATCATTATTTTTCTTCCTCCCAGCTTTGACATTTGGAGCGCCCTTGCGTTTCCTACAAAAAATGGAATAGATGAATCTGCAGCCAGCATCCGAAAACATGTTTAAGTACGCACAATTGTGGTGATGCCCACTTGTTTGGTTTTGCATAATCCTCTTCTGCAACCTCCAATGGTCTCTTCCTAGCCCTCCTCAGCCCACCATCTTCTGCATCTGAATCTTCCTCTTCTTCTGCATCTGAATCTTCCTCTTCTTGTGCAGCTGAATCTTCCTCTTCTTCTGCAGCTGAATCTCCCTCTTTTTCTGCATCTGAATCTTCCTCTTCTTCTGTACCTGAATCTTCCTCTTCTTCTGTATCTGCGTCTGTCTCTTCTTCTGTATCTGCCTCTGTCTCTTCTTCTGTATCTGACTCTGTCTCTTCTTTTTTCTTCCTCCTCCTTGTGACCTTTGATTTCCCCGCTTTTTTCCTGCGTAAATTGACGAAAGACATGTGAACACTCTCCGGGAGAACATATTAACACTGTATGCATGTATGGACATGAACAATGAGATTAACATGTGCACTAACTTCATTGCTTTTTTTGAAACTTCCTCTTCTTCTGTATCTGACTCTGTGTCTTCTTCTGTCTCTGAGTCTTTCTCTTTTCGCTTCTTCCTCCTTGTGACCTTTGATTTCCCCAATTTTTTCCTGCGTAAATTGAAGGAAAACATGTGAACACTCTCCTGGAGAACACATTAACACTGTAAGCATGTATGGAAATGAACAATGAGATTAACATGTGCACTAACTTCGTTGCTTTTTTTGAAGCTTCCTCTTCTTCTATATCTGACTTTGTGTCTTCTTCTGTCTCTGAGTCTTTCTCTTTTCGCTTCTTCCTCCTTGTGACCTTTGATTTCCCCAATTTTTTCCTGCTTAAATTGAAGGAAAACATGTGAACACTCTCCCGGAGAACATTAACTCTGTAAGCATGTATGGAAATGAACAATGAGATTAACATGTGCACTAACTTTGTTGCTTTTTTCCCTCTCATCCGCTCGCGCCTGGATTTAATCCTCTTGTTCGATTCTTCGGTAGTTGGTCTCCCTTTTGGAATTATTTTGATTGGATTTTCCACGTCATCAGTGCAGCATTCATGAGCAGCAGAGAAGTATGCTGGCAAAGAAACAAACAATTTCTGGCCTTCATCCAAATCAGTTTTTTCTCCATCAACCAATATACTCCGGAGGAGCTCCATCACCTGTTCTGATTGTGAATCGCTAGTTGCGGCTGTGAATAAAGCGTCACTAGCCATGTTGCGTAGTTGATGATACTTATTCATGTGATCAGACCATACATGAGTATTCGCAGTCCTCGAGGAAGGGAACGCTGGCATGGCATGCATTGTCCATATTTTCTTCACAAATTTTTTGGAAATGTGCGTACACCAAGATGATCCAATACGCAGAATATATGTGCACATGGGTAATCCTGACTTTCCAATTTTTTACATTTACAAGCTGCAGCGTCCAGTCTTGCTCCTGTAAACAGACAAGTAACGTGATATATAAAATCCACAGGGTTAGCATCCACGCCTTGTGCATCCAACTTTTTTGCATCCAACTCCTCACTGTCCTTACCTTCCAAGTCATTGGGATCCTTAGCATCCAGGTTTTTTGCATGCAAGTCCACACCATCCTTGCCTTCCAAGTCATTGGGATCCTCAGCATCCAAGTTTTTTGCATGCAAGTCCTCAGCATCCTTACCTTCCAAGTCTGTAGGAACCTTAGCATCCAAGTCGTTACCATCCTTACCTTGCAATTCTCTAGCATCCCTGCTGTCGGTGTCAAAACCGGCGGATCTCGGGTAGGGGGTCCCGAACTGTGCGTCTAAGGCGGATGGTAATAGGAGGCGGGGGACACAATGTTTACCCAGGTTCGGGCCCTCTCGATGGAGGTAATACCCTACTTCCTGCTTGATTGGTCTTGATAATATGAGTATTACAAGAGTTGATCTACCACGAGATCGTAGAGGCTAAACCCTAGAAGCTAGCCTATGGTTATGATTGTTGTTGTCCTACGGACTAAACCCTCCGGTTTATATAGACACCGGAGGGGGCTAGGGTTACACAGAGTCGGTTACAAGGGAGGAGATCTACATATCCGAATTGCCAAGCTTGCCTTCCACGCAAAGGAGAGTCCCACCCGGACACGGGATGAAGTCTTCAATCTTGTATCTTCATAGTCCAACAGTCCGGCCAAAGTATATAGTCCGGCTGTCCGAGGACCCCCTAATCCAGGACTCCCTCGGTAGCCCCTGAACCAGGCTTCAATGATGATGAGTCCGGCGCAGAGATTGTCTTCGGCATTGCAAGGCAGGTTCCTCCTCCGAATACTCCATAGAAGATTACGAACACAAGGATTGTGTCCGGCTCTGCAGAACAAATTCCACATACCACCGTAGAGAGTACAATATCCCACAAATCTAATCTGCTGACAAATTTCATAGCATGACATCACGCCACGGCCCGGTCATTATTCGAACCGTTTTTCTCAACCATGTCACAGCCCCAGTTCAGGCCTTGCCTGCCTTTGCATTAGCCTCCACGCATCATGTCTAAATTTTATGAAACTTTGAAATGGGGGCTGATAAACCCTAGCAGTAAATGAAATTCAACTAGGGTCCAAATAAAATCATTTTCAATAAACCTGAAATGCCCTTCTAAAATATTGATCATCTTTGCCTTGGTCTTAAACCTCTGACAAAAATGGTGCACATATTTCTAGGACATCATAGGGTCACTGAATTAAATCATACTCTATTTGCATTTGGGCATTTAAATGCTGTAAAATATTTTAAATGTCCAAATAATCCTAAACTGAAATGTTCCATGTTGGTTATATCCTATACCGTGGACATGAGTAGTTTGGTGATTTTTGTAAGTGTTTAGGTATTTTTAATAAAGCTAAAACAATTGCAGAAAATAGAAAACAGGAAGTTTTAGAAAAGAGAGAGAGAGAGAGACGAAGCTTACCCAGACCACCTACCTGACTGGGCCGGCCCACCTGGCCCGTGGCAGTCATCACCTACCTCTGCCAGTAGGCAGAGGAGGGAGACAGCGCACGCGCGCCCGTGCGCCACCTCCTGCTTCGCGCTGGCGAGCTCTCCCTTCCCCCCCCCCCCTCGCCCCACGGAGACGCCCTGAGACCTCTCCCCTCCCCCTCACTCGCTGCTCTCTCTCCCCTCCTCTGTTCCTCTCCCCGTGGCACACTCGAGTGCGCTCGTCGCCGGCGCTTGCTGTCACCGCGGCCACAGTCCACCACTCGCCTCGCTGACGCGTCCGGAAGAACTGCAACACCGCCCATGTCCCCTCCGCCGACTCACGCCTCGCCGGAAGCCCTGCTCCATCGTCACTGCGTCGTCTTCAACCTCTTGGTCGCCGAGATCGCCGGCGACCCCTCCCCGAGCTCGACGAGGCCACCGCTGCAACCGCCGTGAGCTCCCAAACCGAACCCCCCTTTCCTCCGACCCGTTTGCATGTTGTAGCCACGTCCCGCTTGTGACCGAACGCGCCGTCGCTTGCGCTCGCCGCCGATGACGCTCCGGCGACCAAATGGTCTGCCCGGCGCATATGACCCACTCACCACATCACGTAGGCCACCGCTAGCGCCTCAGCTCGCTTGCTCGCACACCGCAACGCTGCCCGCACCCACGCCCGAACTCCGGCGGCCGCAACGGAGCTCGCCGCCGTCGACTCAGGCCACCCTAGGCCCAACCACGGCCACCAACGGACGCGCTGTTGCGCCAGCTACCCGTAGAGCCCAACGGCGCCTCGAACGGTGCCCCGTAGAGGAAACCCGAGGCACAAGAGCGCCGCTGACCTCGCCGGCAGCTAACCGCCGGCGTGTTAGGCCTGTTGACCAGGGGTTTGACCTCCCCTGGGTCATTGACATGTGGGGCCAGCCCCTGCTAATTTCCTAGTTTAGGTTTAACTAAAATAGGATTAGCCCCTGTGACATTGACACGCGGGCCCCACCGTCCAGGTTTGACCTGGACCGCCCAGTTGACTTGCCGACGACACTGTGACGTAATGCTGACGCTATAAATCATTTTCTGGATTTATTCTTATTCAGGAAATTCCAGAAAATCCTATAAACTTTTAAAAATCATAGAAAATAATCTATAGCTCAGAATGAAAAGATGTATATATGAAAAATGATCAGAAAAATCCAATCTATCCATCTGTACTGGTTTCATGCATGTTAGAGCAACCTAACCTTGCTGTTTAGATGAAACAAGATAATGCACTTATATGAGTTCATATTTTGAGTTTGCATTTGAATCGTTGATTCAAATGAACTCAAACCACCCTGTTCAAATCTGCATTAGCCAAAACACACTCATTTTGCCATGTCATGATCATGCATCATATTGTGCATTGCATTGATTGTGTTCTTCCTTGTTTGCCGGTAATTGTCCCCTCTCACTAGACGTGGTTTCGATGATGAGATCGATGACACTGAAGAAGAACTATACTATCTTCAGAAGTGCCAGGCAAGTAAACCCCCCTGTTCATTCCGATACAATCCCAATCTCTCGCTCCTGCTCTCTTTTACTGCATTAGGACAACAACATTTCAATGGTTACATGCTGTAGTAGTTGAACCCCTTTCCTCTGCATGACCTGTCATTGCCATAGTAAATAGATGAAACCCACTAGCATGAGTAGGAGTTGTTTGAGCCCTGATGTGCCTACTCATTCATGCTTGTTTTTCATGCCTGCTATTGCTTAGAGTTAGGTATGATTCGTCGGGAATGAATTGGAATGTGGTGAACATGTCCTACTGTTGAGAGCTAAGTGTGTGAACACGATTTGGTAAAGGTAGCGGTGAGAGGCCATGTAGGAGTACATGGTGGGTTGTCTCATTGAAGCCGTCCTCAGGAACTGAGTTCTGTGTTTGTGATCCATGAACAGCTACTACCACGCATTGGAATGCTTAACTGCCCCTCTCGACTTATTAATCAACATGATCTCTGTCCAGGAGTTGCAACTAGTTTCTGGTGTTTGTAGGTATTGTTAGTAGTCTACCAAGTGGCACCCGGTACAGGTGGGCTTGGGACAGACTAGGCACCATGGCCGGGTATACCAAGCGTCGCCCGTTTGGTGTGCTTGGAACCCTGTACACATCTTTTGGGGCCGTGAGCGACACCCCGGCCGGATCTCCTTGCGGATGGAACCCGAATAGGCGATAAACCTGGACTAGAGACTTGTGTGGTTAGTCAGGTCGTGGCCGACTCCCTCGCCAGGCTTCCGCTTGAAGGTTGCTAAGATACATGACGTGTACATGGTGGTAAGTGGCGAGAGCATGTGTGAAGAAGTACACCCCTGCAGGGTTAACATCATTTATTCGAATAGCCGTGTCCGCGGAAAAGGACTTCTGGGTTGCCTATACAGTTCATAGACAAGTGAAAGTGGATACTCTAAAATGCGCAAGATAAGCGTGAGTGCTATGGATGCCGTCTCGTAGGTAGACGGGAGCGGATCCATAGTGGTGTATTGAATGGTGAATATGTGGACTCGTGTGCGCCACCTCAAAAGTGTTACTTGCAGTCGTAGTTCAGGTTAGCCACTGAGTCAAAGCTGGCTTGCTGCAGTTAAACTCCACTACCCCCTTTGTTGATACCGATGCATATGTAGCTAGTTCTGATGTAAGTCTTGCTGGGTACATTTGTACTCATGTTTGCCTATTTTATGTTTTGCAGAGAGACGTCAGTCTCGCTAGTAGTTCTGTGTGGACTTCGACGTTTAGCTTGATACCTCAGCTACGATCTTGTGCCCTCGGCAGGATCTGGTAGATGGTCAGGCTTCTCAGCCTTTTTCATTTGTAGATGTCTGTACTCAGACATGTTAAGCTTCCGCATGTGCTTTGACTTGTGTGCTTTGTATGTTGGGGTCATGAGACCCATGTTTGTAATACTTGGCTCCTCGGAGCCTAATGAATAAATACTTTGAGTCGTAGAGTCTTGTTGTGATGCCATGTTGTATTTACACATATCGAGCATATTGTGTGTATGATTGAAATGCTTGGTATGTGTGGGATCCGACAACCTAGTTGTTTATCCTTGGTAGCCTCTCTTATGGGGAAATGTAGTCTTGTGCTTCCATGAGCCATAGTAGTCCGCTACAGCCCGGTTCACCGGAGTCTTGCTAGCCCAGCACTACTGCTCCGGAACACTTGACTGGCCGGCATGTGATTCACTTTGTTCCTGTGTCTGTCCCTTCGGGGAAATGTCATGCGGTGACATCCGGAGTCCTGCCTAGCCTGCTACAGCCCGGTTCACCGGAGTCCTGTTAGCCCAGTGCTACAGCCCGGATTCGCACGCTACTGACCGACATGCTCGATGTTGATTCATGTATGCCTGTCCCCGTAAGTTAGTGCCACTTTGGGTTCACGACTAGTCATGTCGGCCCGGGTTCTCTGTCATATGGATGCTAGCGACACTATCATATACGTGAGCCAAAAGACGGAAACGGTCCCGGGCCATGGTAAGGCGACACCCATGGGAATACCGTGCGTGAGGCCGCAAAGTGATATGAGGTGTTACCGGCTAGATCGATGTGACTTGGAATCAGGGTCCTGACAGTTTTGGTATCAGAGCCTGACTGCCTATAGGATTACCAAGCCAAACTGGTCGAAGTGGAGTCTAGAAATGCTTTAGTTATATAAGGGAATTGATTGTGGAAGGGAACGTAAGGCTCTTTTTACTCCTTATACCCTATGTCCTTCTGATCTGAGTCATCTTCTTCCTTTCTACGGGGATTAAGAACTAGGCCTTTTCATCTATCTATCAGGATGACGAGTTACTATGATAGAGACTTATAGGATTGATGGCTTTAAGCCCCAGTTCAGTTTCTACTACTTCCGTGTGTTCATAGTTGGTCAGAATCTTGATATTGTGCTTCTGAGTGGTTATGCCACTATTTTGCAGGATGTCTCAAATCTTTTTGAGCATTTACAGCTGTTATGCTATCCGAGTCATCCCAGGTTTCTAAAGAATCTGATGCATTTGCAAATCCTTCCTCCCAGTTTCCGATGTTCTTTTGGGCCAGATTAAGCGCACTAAACGGTCTGTTGAGGTACTCCATTGCCTTGACATATATGTTGGAGCTAGTATTATGACCCTAGGAATCCTAGAGAACCACCCAGTAATTTTGCAATGCTTTATATTCCTAGTGTGGTGATTCTGGTCATCATTCTCAAGGGCATCCCGTGATGCCACTTAGTAGTAGGTATTCTACTCCTGGGTTTCTAAACCCGAGATTTACCCTACTTACTTCATGTTGATAGTGTTGCTAGTTCCTTTAGGATATTAGTAACCTTGCGATAGTCCTCGAGGTCTGTGGTATTTCCTTCTTCCAAATACCATGAACTGCTTATGGCAGAAGTTCTTTGAACCAAATGATCACAACAAGAGTGCTCTAGATGAGTTCTCCATTCTTCATTGTGGATCTGCCAGTCCTACCTTTCTGTATGGATTATCTGGAAGAAATATGTTGAACTTGTTTGACATACTATATCTATGCACCCGCAACTCAGAAAACCATATGTTCCTTTGAGTTGTCTCTCTTTAGTTGTATCCTGACCCTCGTCTATCAATTGATAGTCAAGAGTATGTGTGCATTCGTTCACCGATACCTATTACTCTTGTGGTCTGTCAAGCCATTCTATTCCAGAATGACTAGGAGAAGCAAACTCCAGTACCTCATCCATATCCACGATTGGGTCAAAGCAGTTGTGTTCCGCAGATCAAATATTAATCCAGCTTTTGCTCTGTTCTACCTTGGAGTATTACCATCTTTATATTAAGATTATCATGGGAATTGCACACCATCCTATGAACTCTTGATACAGTGATACTTCTCGCCATCATTATTCATTCCTCGGTTCCGTGTTATTGTAACCGGAACTCCGACAAGTGAATCGTGATGTGTGAAATCTATACTCCTAGCAACTCCGTTGCCTGGTAGTTAAATGGACAATAACGTCATTCTTAGCGTGTTGATTATGGAATCATCACCCTAAGGTTGATCGTGCTACCTAGTCCATATTTCTGGTGCATTCCTCGATCAAGGAGTTAGGATTGTGTCAATCCTTGCTTAATTGATCACATCATCTTGCCTCGAAAGCAAGATTGCTCCCGAGCTTAATAACATATCGGTGGTTCGTGACTTTCCGAATATCTTCTCGGGAGTGCTACCAGGTTGTCACCTGACCGCTATGTTAAGTTCGTGATCAAGTTGGTTTCTTGTAAACCACCCCTTCTCCAAGAATCCGTGTTGGATATCCCTGAGCTGGTTGGTTAAGCTAAACAACAACTTGGAGAGTTGGAAGATAAAAGCTTGTCTAACTTAGTTCATTCCAAAGGGTTATCCTTGTGTGTGTATGTTGAAGAAAGATGATATCTTCATCGATTGATCCTCGTGATTAATTGTTGGTGCTATTGTCCTATCCAATCTTTGATTTGATCGTGGGCTATCGTCAAATCAAATCAGAAGCAACGATGTTCGTAGTGTTGTCTTACTCATGGTTGATCCCTCGAGCATACACCATTATATCTTTTGGGTCTGACCAATGCTATCATCTTGTTCACCTAATTGTGGAATTCCACTTATATGGAAGCCTGGATGGATTGTTGTTGAGCCCATTGACAACATTTTCATCCTGTCCATGATTCATGTTGAACATCTAAGCTAGTGTTGGAAACTTGTGTAAGCATTTTCCTCTTGCCAGCTCATGAAGGATATGTTTGGATGTAAGTAGTGACTTCCTCTTAGTTCACGTGCATTGATGCAAGTTGCCGCCGTGAATTCGAGAAAGTTTGTTTTGCCTCCTCCGGAATCATCCCAAGTCAGTCATGCATATGTGCGAAGTATTCTGTGGTTTGGAGACTTGCAACCTTCATTCCATATGTATTCCCTAGCACCTCAAGCCACTGATTGATTTGTTCAAGGAACAGGAGTTTGTTGTGCTAATACTAGTTCATGCCCAAGATTCCGTTATCCTCGATGATGGTTCCCAACCTGAACTCGGTAGTGTTTTATTGAAAGACTACTATGTGGTCATGCTTGTCTGGGACATCGTGTTCACATGTGTGTAGCAGAACCCGCTCATGTTTTGGAGCTTGCTACCGTAGTTCATTTCCCGAGAATCTCGCAACGTCGTCTCGTCGATTTGTGTTGCAAACTTTCATTTTTCTCTCTAGACTTGATGGGTCTGGAATATCCTGACACCAACCAAATCTGAATCTCAGGCAGATATGATGGTTGGAACGTTTCCCAAGAACTATAATATTGGTCTCTCTGTAACCGGTAAAGTGGATGTCGTGGCCAACACACCCAGCCGGAAGACCTATTATTGTAGTATCTTGCTTGAAGAAGTTGGCCACCTCCCCCTAAGGATCTCGCAGAATTTATTCCAGTAGTTGTTCCTTATGGATTTTTGTGTTCCCGAAGTCCGACCTTTTACTTGATGTTCTAGATATCAAACCATATCTATGAATGGATTACGCTAGCGCATCAAGGAGAACATTAGAAGAGGAGTGCTAAATGTCTCTCGGTCGATCATCCAGATTCTGTTTCCTTAGCCTTGCTAAGGTGAAATCTGAGAAGGTGTTATCTTCCTTTGTATCCGCATCATCCATCACTATTCATCATGGTAGTATGATGTGTTGCCAGGATCCCCGACACGGATGTTGGTAAGACCTTGATGAGTATGGAAATGCTCAAGTTCTTGAGAGCACACTCAGTCACTAGGTTATATCCTCGGCATTATCTCGAATGTGTTCTCCGCTTGCTGAGTTGTCTTGTAACTCTAGTTTCCTTCCAAACTGAGTATGCCATTTCTCCGAACTCCTTCAAACGATCGTTCGGGAATTGCCTTAGGCTGGTATAGAGAATTTCAATGATCTCTGAATCAAAAGTAATTCTTTTTCCACTTAAGGGAATATTTCTGTAAGCCACCTTCCCAAAGGTGCCATTATGGAATCATGGCAGATAACTCCTTGTTATCTTGAAACCATGCACCATCTTGTTCAGCGTGGAATTGTGCTTATCAACTAGAACCTTCATCATCTGTTTCACTCCATCCCTCTAGATGTATGCTTCGTGTCTCAGCTCGAGAAATGTTGCGATGTCTCACTCGTGAGTTGATCCTGAGTTGTTCGATCTATGAGAAGATCGATCCTTCTAGAGTTTCCTTCTCCTCTCGTTGTCATGTTGGTTGGAGTTCTCAGAGCAAGACGACGAGACAAAGATGATGATTGAATCAACGACTTATGAAGTGCAACCTGGATCGTGAAGATTATGTAAGTTTGCGTTTCCCCTTCATCTTACCCTACGCTTGAATCTCGGGACGAGATTCTTGTTTAGTGGGGGTGAGTTGTCACAGCCCCAGTTCAGGCCTTGCCTGCCTTTGCATTAGCCTCCACGCATCATGTCTAAATTTTATGAAACTTTGAAATGGGGGCTGAGAAACCCTAGCAGTAAATGAAATTCAACTAGGGTCCAAATAAAATCATTTTCAATGAACCTGAAATGCCCTTCTAAAATATTCATCATCTCTGCCTTGGTCTTAAACCTCTGACAAAAATGGTGCACATATTTCTAGGACATCATAGGGTCACTGAATTAAATCATACTCTATTTGCATTTGGGCATTTAAATGCTGTAAAATATTTTAAATGTCCAAATAATCCTAAACTGAAATGTTCCATGTTGGTTATATCCTATACAGTGGACATGAGCAATTTGGTGATTTTTGAAAGTGTTTAGGTATTTTTAATAAAGCCAAAACAATTGCAGAAAATAGAAAACATGAAGTTTTAGAAAAGAGAGAGAGGAAGCTTACCCGGACCACCTACCTGACTGGGCCGGCCCACCTGGCCCGTGCCAGTCATCACCTACCCCTGCCAGTAGGCAGAGGAGGGAGACAGCGCACGCGCGCCCGTGCGCCACCTCCTGCTTCGCGCTGGCGAGCTCTCCCTTCCCCCCTCGCCCCACGGAGACGCCCTGAGACCTCTCTCCCCTCCCCCTCACTCGCTGCTCTCTCTCCCCTCCTCTGTTCCTCTCCCCGCAGCACACCCGAGCGCGCTCTCGCCGCCGCTCGCTGTCACCGCGGCCACCGTCCACCACTCGCCTCGCTGACGCGTCCGGAAGAACCGCAACACTGCCCACGTCCCCTCCGCCGACTCACACCTCGCCAGAAGCCCTGCTCCATCGTCACTGCATCGTCTTCAACCTCTCGGTCGCCGAGGTCGCCGGCGACCTCCCGTCGTCACCAGCCCCTCCCCGAGCTCGACGAGGCCAACGCTGCAACCGCCGTGAGCTCCCAAACCGAACCCCCCCTTTCCTCTGACCCGTTTGCACGCTGTAGCCGCGTCCCGCCTGTGACCGAACGCGCCGTCGCTTGCGCTCGCCGCCGATGACACTCCGGCGACCAAATGGTCTGCCCGGTGCGTACAACCCACTCACCGCATCACGTAGGCCACCGCTAGTGCCTCAGCTCGCTTGCTCGCACACCGCAACGCTGCCCGCACCCACGCCCGAACTCCGGCGGCCGCAACCGAGCTCGCCGCCGTCGACTCCGGCCACCCAAGGCCCAACCACGGCCACCAACGGACGCGTCGTTGCTCCAGCTACCCGTAGAGCCCAACGGCGCCTCGAACGGTGCCCCGTAGAGGAAACCCGAGGCACAAGAGCGCCGCTGACCTCGCCGGCGGCTAACCACCGGCGTGTTAGGCCTGTTGACCAGGGGTTTGACCTCCCCTGGGTCATTGACATGTGGGGCCAGCCACTGCTAATTTCCTAGTTTAGGTTTAACTAAAATAGGATTAGCCCCTGTGACACTGACACGCAGGCCCCACCGTCCAGGTTTGACCTGGACCGCCCAGTTGACTTGCCGACGTCACTGTAACGTAATGCTGATGCTATAAATCATTTTCTGGATTTATTCTTATTCAGGAAATTCCAGAAAATCCTATAAACTTCTAAAATCATAGAAAATAATCTATAGCTCAGAATGAAAAGATGTATATATGAAAAATGATCAGAAAAATCCAATCTATCCATCTGTACTGGTTTCATGCATGTTAGAGCAACCTAACCTTGCTGTTTAGATGAAACAAGATAATGCACTTATATGAGTTCATATTTTGAGTTTGCATTTGAATCGTTGATTCAAATGAACTCAAACCACCCTGTTCAAATCTGCATTAGCCAAAACACACTCATTTTGCCATGTCATGATCATGCATCATATTGTGCATTGCATTGATTGTGTTCTTCCTTGTTTGCCGGTAATTGTCCCCTCTCACTAGATGTGGTTTCGATGATGAGATCGATGACACTGATGAAGAGCTATACTATCTTCAGAAGTGCCAGGCAAGCAAAACCCCCTGTTCATTCCGATACAATCCCAATCTCTCGCTCCTGCTCTCTTTTACTGCATTAGGACAACAACATTTCAACGGTTACATGCTGCAGTAGTTGAACCCCTTTCCTCTGCATGACCTGTCATTGCCATAGTAAATAGATGAAACCCACTAGCATGAGTAGGAGTTGTTTGAGCCCTGATGTGCCTACTCATTCATGCTTGTTTGTCATGCCTGCTATTGCTTAGAGTTAGGTCTGATTCGTTGGGAATGAATTGGAATGTGGTGAACATGTCCTACTGTTGAGAGCTAAGTGTGTGAACACGATTTGGTAAAGGTAGCGGTGAGAGGCCATGTAGGAGTACATGGTGGGTTGTCTCATTGAAGCCGTCCTCAGGAACTGAGTTCTGTGTTTGTGATCCATGAACAGCTACTACCACGCATTGGAATGCTTAAGTGCCCCTCTCGACTTATTAATCAACATGATCTCTGTCCAGGAGTTGCAACTAGTTTCTGGTGTTTGTAGGTATTGTTAGTAGTCTACCAAGTGGCACCCGGTACAGGTGGGCTTGGGACAGACTAGGCACCGTGGCCGGGTATACCAAGCGCCGCCCGTTTGGTGGGCTTGGAACCCTGTACACATCTTTTGGGGCCGCGAGCGACACCCCGGCCGGATCTCCTTGCGGATGGAACCCGAATAGGCGATAAACCTGGACTAGAGACTTGTGTGGTTAGTCAGGTCGTGGCCGACTCCCTCGCCAGGCTTCCGCTTGAAGGTTGCTAAGATACACGACGTGTACATGGTGGTAAGTGGCGAGAGCGTGGGTGAAGAAGTACACCCCTGCAGGGTTAACATCATCTATTCGAATAGCCGTGTCCACGAAAAAGGACTTCTGGGTTGCCTATACAGTTCATAGACAAGTGAAAGTGGATACTCTAAAATGCGCAAGATAAGCGTGGGTGCTATGGATGGCGTCTCGTAGGTAGACGGGAGCGGATCCATAGTGGTGTATTGAATGGTGAATATGTGGACTCATGTGCGCCACCTCGAAAGAGTTACTTGCAGTCGTAGTTCAGGTTAGCCACTGAGTCAAAGCTGGCTTGCTGCAGTTAAACTCCACTACCCCCTTTGTTGATACCGATGCATATGGAGCTAGTTCTGATGTAAGTCTTGCTGGGTACATTTGTACTCACGTTTGCCTATTTTATGTTTTGCAGAGAGACGTCAGTCTCGCTAGTAGTTCCGTGTGGACTTCGACGTTTAGCTTGATACCTCAGCTACGATCTTGTGCCCTCGGCAGGATCTGGTAGATGGTCAGGCTTCTCAGCCTTTTTCATTTGTAGATGTCTGTACTCAGACATGTTAAGCTTCCGCATGTGCTTTGACTTGTGTGCTCTGTATGTTGGGGTCATGAGACCCATGTTTTTAATACTTGGCTCCTCGGAGCCTAATGAATAAATACTTTGAGTCGTAGAGTCTTGTTGTGATGCCATGTTATATTTACACATATCGAGCATATTGTGTGTATGATTGAAATGCTTGGTATGTGTGGGATCCGACAACCTAGTTGTTTATCCTTGGTAGCCTCTCTTATGGGGAAATGTAGTCTTGTGCTTCCATGAGCCATAGTAGTCCGCTACAGCCCAGTTCACCGGAGCCCTGCTAGCCCAGCACTACTGCTCCGGAACACTTGACTGGCCGGCATGTAATTCACTTCGTTCCTGTGTCTGTCCCTTCGGGGAAATGTCACGCGGTGACATCCGGAGTTCTGCCTAGCCTGCTACAGCCCGGTTCACCGGAGTCCTGTTAGCCCAGTGCTACAGCCCGGATTCGCACGCTGCTGACCGACATGCTCGATGTTGATTCATGTATGCCTGTCCCCGTAAGTTAGTGCCACTTTGGGTTCATGACTAGTCATGTCGGCCCGGGTTCTCTGTCATATGGATGCTAGCGACACTATCATATACATGAGCCAAAAGACGCAAACGGTCCCGGGCCATGGTAAGGCGACACCCGTGGGAATACTGTGCGTGAGGCCGCAAAGTGATATGAGGTGTTACCGGCTAGATCGATGTGACTTGGAATCGGGGTCCTGACAAACCAGCTACTTCACATATTGCGAGGCGGTTTTCTTGGCACGTCTTGTCGAAGCAGAGGTCATGTCCCCTTATCACGGGATTCTCATCAATACGGGTGTGGGTAACCCAACCGTGCCATCAATCGCGGCGCTTTGGGAATATGCGATTTTACGGGGCAAGTGGGGAGGCGCACAGTTTCTACCGCCTTTATAAAGGGACAAGGATTCCTCTTTTTCACCCACGCCTTCTTCTTCCCCTACCCATCCATTCACGCGCACTCGAGCTCCAGCACCAAGTTCTCATCTTCTCCGCAAAGCCGTTCCAAACATGTCCGGAGCGGGAGGCAAGTGGATGGTCTCCTCCGTTACGGAGGAGGACATTACGAAGCTCCGGGAAGCCGGATACCTGGCCGCAGACATCGCGCACCGGCTCCCAGACACGGGGCAGATCGTCCCTACTCCAGAACCCCATGAGAGGGTTGTATTCCTCACCCACTTCGTCCGCGGACTGGGATTTCCTCTCCACCCATTTGTCCGCGGGCTCATGTTCTACTACGGGCTGGACTTCCATGATCTGGCCCCCAATTTCATCCTCAACATCTCGGCGTTTATCGTCGTGTGCGAGGCCTTCCTCCGCATCAAGCCCCACTTCGGCCTATGGCTGAAGACCTTCAACGTGAAACCAAAGGTGGTGGTCAGCCAGCAAGCGGAGTGCGGAGGCGCCATGGTGGGCAGAATGCCCAACGTCACCTGGCTCGAAGGCTCCTATGTGGAGACCGTGAAGGGGTGGCAATCGGGGTGGTTCTACATCACCGAGCCGCGCGACACCAACTGGGTGGCGGCCCCCGAATTTCGATCCAGCATCCCCATGCGGCTCACCTCCTGGAAAGAGAAGGGCCTATCCTGGGGTTCGTCGGTGGAGTTGACTGGACTACAGAACTGTGTCAAGAATATGATAAGCAAGAAAATCAAGCTTTTCAACGTGTTCCGGGTCATGCTCTTCCGCCAAATCCTCCCGTGTCAAAGACGGGCATTCAATATGTGGGAGTTTGACCCGGCCGAGCACCAGACGCTGTGAGAGCTTTCCGACACGACGCACAAAGACGTATGGAAGGTGATGTTCAAGGCCGCCGAGGTACCTCCTCCCCTTACCGAGGATCGCGGACTCAGCGCAAAGCGCCCTGCCAATCCGGTAAGCTCTTTATATCTCACAAGATGTTCCTTTCCCCAGTACAATCGTGTGAGGGATCTGAGCCTCCACGCCATTTTAACAGGACTGGGTAGCGGCAGCGGAGCGGATTGATTGTCCGGCCCCTCTGCCCAAAGATCCAGCAGAGGCTCTCTTAACGGAGATGCTGGTTCCAGCGCCCTATGAGGCACCGAAGAAGAAGGCCAAGAAGAAGGCCGCAGGGACCAGGAAAGGTCTCCGGCGCAAGGTCGTATCGGACTCATCGTCCGATAACACCGAGGCGCCTTCCTCCCACGAAAACGAGGAGGAGGAAGAGGAAAGTTCTTCCCCTCAGCCGGGGGAGACAAGAAAAAGAAGGCCGCCCCATCCGGGGAGGCTGAAGGGTCCAAGAAGGGAAGGAGGCTCCTTCCGGACTACTCCACAACAGCCGCTTACAGCGACGAGGAGTGGTTGCCCAGGGACAAGCCCCCGGCGAAGTCGTAAGTATCCGAATACCATAATAGTTCTGGTATGTTTTGTTTTATTGCTTCTTATTATGCCAAACATGATCATGCAGTACATCCAAAGCCCATATCGACGTATCCTCTTCGGATGAGTCTTTGGGCCAGTCGGCGATGAACAGCGATTCACTTCCGACCGCCACCTCCCCCCGCCCTACGGACGACGTCGAGGTGTTGTCTCAAAGGGCACTGAACCAAGGGGAGATAGTTCTGGAGGCGCTCCGAGGCGGCATCCCAGATGCTAGGCGCATGGGGGGAAAGACTCCCGTGGGCTCTAATGACGGGGGAGCAAGTTTGGCCCCCAGCCGGATACTGCGCCGGAACCTCCAGTGGTTCCGGATTCTGTCAGGCGACACCTCGCTAAGGGGGGCGAGCCGTCTGTGCCGATGGCCTTTGTCCATCCAGAGGCATCGGCCAACTTGCTGGAAGCGCTTCGCGGCGCTTCCATTGACGAAGAGCACCGCATTATCATGAGTGCGGTGGTCAAGACGGTTCGGTCCACCAAAAGCGGACTGACTGAAGCCTGTGCCAGCCTCCTAACAGGCTTTGAGGTAAGTAATCAAATTATGAGAAAATGTTACAGCATAGACAGTAGCCCCTGATGCTCTGTTTGGTGTTCGCAAAGAAAGGCCGAACAGAGGATCAAATAATAATCACAAGAGTCTAATCAGAATATGTCTATGTGAAAAAAAAGCAGGCTTCGCTGCTGGCCGCTGCCGCTCGTACTGCGGAGGTCTCCGGACTGAAGCGGGACCTTGAGCGGTCCAAGGAAGAGCTCGGCCTTACCAAGAGGCAGCTCGAAGAGAACAAAGGTAAGTGATACCCCGTCCGTATATTGATAAAGAAAAAAAAAGAAGGTTGTTGTTAGATCATAGGATCGTCATGAATTTTGCTAGGGGCCACGACCGAAGTGGCGGCCCTGAAGAAGGCGCTGTCCAAGGCCGAAGACAGAGCAGCCAAGGAGCGCACCGAGCGCGAGAAGCAAGAGGCCCGAGTCGGCGAGGTTCAGCAAGAGCTCCAGGATTTTGTCAAGAAATACGAGTCCTTGGAGCGTGACTCTAAGACGCAAGGGTTTGAGCTTGCGAAGGCCCTCGAGAATGCACTAAATGCCAAGGCCGAAGCCCAAAAGGCCCTCCAGGAGATTCAGGCGGTCAAGAAGATAGCGGTGGGTAAGGCATTCATTATGCAAAGCAAGCATGTGAAGGAAACTTTCCTTTTACTTACCCGAATTCGGAGCTCTCCAGGAGCGTTCGCAGATCTACCCAGCATCGTATCGGATGCCGCGGAGTTCTACCGGACCGAGGAAGGGAGCTCGGTGGAGAAGTTGTTCTGGTCTCAGTATACTGGGACCGAACATCCGATGCCCTTGAGCGACCAGTTGAAGCAACTGGTCGAGCTTCACAAGGCGGCCGAACTAGCCATGAAGGGTCTCAGAGTCCGGATGTGGCCTGGCGAGCCCCTGCCTAGCAGCTACTTCGGCCTGGTAAAGCGGCTTGTGAATGCCTGCCCACGGTTTGAAGTCATAAAGCGGTCTGTCTGCATTGAAGGTGCGCGCAGGGCCTTTGCCCGTGCGAAAGTGCACTGGGCGAAGATGGACGCCGAAAAGCTGGTGAAGGAGGGGCCGCCGGTGGGCAAGGAGCATCGCCACCCCGAAAAGTATTATGACAGTGTCCTGAAGGGTGCTCGCCTTGTGGCGGAGGAATGTGCTAAGGATGTAATATTTGAATGAATGTACTCATGTGATCCTGTAATATGAAAACGAGTTCATGTGCGCTATATAACGCGTGTTGATTTAAAATATTACCTTCTGTGCGGCCATATATAAAATCTGAGAGTTGGCTAGTCATCGGCTTCTGCCCCCATGTAACTAGTACTGAGGTGTTCGGGATAAACCTGATCACTCTTTATCCCAGTTTTGGGTCCTTCGAAGGAGGTGTTCAGCACAACGAACCAGGCAATTGGACTATAAAGCTTTATCACTCTCACTTAGCCATAGAAGTCTACAATTTTAAATTTTGGCGAATCCCCTAGTATTCGGAAGGCCGAACTTGGGGCGCTATGTACGCCTAAGTCAGACAAGGCCGACTCCTCACCCTAAGCGGAAAAAATCTTTAAGGATTTGAGACCTCTCGAACAGCGACCAGCTCTCGCCGCATCATGACTGTCAGTTTTCGGCTTTCTCTACTGAGGTGCTCGTCCGGAAGAACCGGGACACAATCGCAGTAGTTCTCCCAGTGCTACCTTAGCCGATATAGCGGAACGTAAGGTACCAAAACATGGGAGCCGGGCAAACCCAACTATTGACCCAAGACATGATTCGGAGCTGATGCATATAATGCTATAAGTTCAGGGTGCCGCACTGTCAAAAGCGTTCGGACTTTTCTTGCCGTGTTATGGGGTACACTGAAGCCCCTGGCGCACTAGATGTACCAGAATGTACGGGTGCAATTTGTCGTAAATAAGCGGACAAGGAAAAAGATGAAGAAATGTAATAATAAGCTAACGCTGTACATTGTTATTTAAATGATACATCAAAGCGTATGTATACAAGTAGTGTAATAAGCAAAAAATAGGACTATTTGACATGTCCTATCCAAGGGCAAGCAGCGTATGGGTATGTAAAACAGGTATATCAATCGTTACCAGAGACCACCTGGGGATTCCCTTGTACGTCAGAGCTTCTTGCTTCCTTGGTATTTCCTTCCCGTAATGGGTCCGATAATCAGGCTATCGGAAAGGGCTTCCAGAGAATAGGGTCCTGAAAGAGAGAAAATGATAAAGATATACGGGCCCTGAGGCGGTTGAGCCGCATTGTGGGCTGTGCCATAGTCGTGCCTCCGCCTATGCCCATGGTATCTTGAGTGCGTATTTATGTACGCGCGGTGCAAATTTCGCCGCATGACTGGGACTATGACTGAGGCCAAATTGCTAGGCGAGCTCTGAACGTGTCGGGTGATCCTGTTGCAGGGTACTCCGGACTCGCTTGAAGGTGTCTGATACGTCTCCAACGTATCTATAATTTTTGATTGCTCCATGCTATATTATCTACTGTTTTGGACATTATTGGGCTTTATTATTCACTTTTATATTATTTTTGGGACTAACCTATTAACCGGAGGCCCAGCCCAGAATTGCTGTTTTTTGCCTATTTCAGAGTTTCGCAGAAAAAGAATATCAAACGGAGTCCAAACGGAATGAAACCTTCGGGAACATGATTTTTGGAACGAACAAGATCCAAGAGACTTGGACCCTGCGTCAAGCAACCAACAGGGAAGCCACGAGGTAGGGGGCGTGCCTACCCCCCCAGGGCACGCCCTCCACCCTCATGGGCCCCACGTTGCTCCACCGACGTACTTCTTCCTCCTATATATACCTACGTACCCCCAAACGATCAGATACGGAGCCAAAAACCTAATTCCACCACCGCAACCTTCTGTACCCACGAGATCCCATCTTGGGGCCTGTTCCGGAGCTCCGCCGGAGGGGGCATCGATCATGGAGGGCTTCTACATCAACATCATAGCCCCTCCGATGAAGTGTGAGTAGTTTACCTCAGACCTTCGGGTCCATAGTTATTAGCTAGATGGCTTCTTCTCTCTTTTTGGATCTCAATATAATGTTCTCCCCCTCTCTCGTGGAGATCTATTCGATGTAATCTTCTTTTGCGGTGTGTTTGTTGAGACCGATGAATTGTGGGTTTATGATCAAGTTTATCTATGAACAATATTTGAATCTTCTGAATTCTTTTATGTATGGTTGGTTATCTTTGCAAGTCTCTTCGAATTATCAGTTTGGTTTGGCCTACTAGATTGATCTTTCTTGCAATGGGAGAAGTGCTTAGCTTTGATTTCAATCTTGCGGTGTCCTTTCCCAGTGACAGTAGGGGCAGCAAGGCACGTATTGTATTGTTGCCATCGAGGATAAAAAGATGGGGTTTTTATCATATTGCATGAATTTATCCCTCTACATCATGTCATCTTACTTAAGGCGTTACTCTGTTCTTATGAACTTAATACTCTAGATGCATGCTGGATAGCGGTCGATGTGTGGAGTAATAGTAGTAGATGCAGGCAGGAGTCGGTCTACTTGTCTCGGACGTGATGCCTATATACATGATCATACCTAGATATTCTCATAACTATGCTCAGTTCTGTCAATTGCTCAACAGTAATTTGTTCACCCACCGTAAAATACTTATGCTCTTGACAGAAGCCACTAGTGAAACCTATGGCCCCCGGGTCTATCTTCATCATATTAATCTTCCAACACTTAGTTATTTCCGTTGGTTTTTACTTTGCTTTTATTTTACTTTGCATCTTTATCATAAAAATACCAAAAATATTATCCTATCATATCTATCAGATCTCACTCTCGTAAGTGACCGTGTAGGGATTGACAACCCCTTATCGCGTTGGTTGCGAGGATTTATTTGTTTTGTGTAGGTGCGAGGGACTCGCGCGTAGCCTCCTACTGGATTGATACCTTGGTTCTCAAAAACTGAGGGAAATACTTACGCTACTTTGCTGTATCACCCTTTCCTCTTCAAGGGAAAACCAACGCAGTGCTCAAGAGGTAGCAAGAAGGATTTCTGGCGCCGTTGCCGGGGAGGTCTACGCAAAAGTCAACATACCAAGTACCCACCACAAACCCTTATCTCCCGCATTACATTATTTGCCATTTGCCTCTCGTTTTCCTCTCCCCCACTTCACCCTTGCCGTTTTATTCGCCCTTTCTTTGCCTTCTTCCCGTATGTCTTTTTGTTTGTGTTTCCATGTGCCTTCTATTTGATTGCATCTTTGCTTGCTAAAAATCTATTGATATGGATCCACTTAAAGTGTTCTACTTGGATCATCTTTGATCCTTATGCGCTCGTGCTGAAACCCCAACTAGCCTAGTTGGTGGGAAATCTTTAGATGAGCATGCTCATTTTGTGCGTCACCGTTTGTCTGAAAAAGGGAGACTCTTATGGAATCAAATAAACAGATTGCTGTGTTATGCTTGGAATCTTTGTGAAATCTATGATTTTACTTGTTGCTCTAAGAACCCTAAAAAACACCTTCCTTACCTATGTGAGTTTAATGAAAATGAAATCTTATGTTCTTATGCAAAGGGTGTTTATAGTTACTATGATATCGAACAAATTGAAGAATTTGTTGCTTTTAAGGGTGCTTATGAAGTTGCTTCTTTGATTGAAAAGTATGATATTACTCTCTACGAATCTAAAAATTTTGACATACTTAAATATTGCTATGAAAACTATGCTCATAATGTCTATGTCAAAGAATTTATTGAGAGAATGACCGTTGCTTTGGAAGGAAACAATGATATGCATGAATCTATAGATAATGATGATTCCGATGATTTGATTGAAATATCCCTTGATGAACATGATGCTTGCTATTCTTGTGGCCATGATGCCAATATTTATGAAGATGAATTTGCTATAGTTCCCTATGTTAAACATGAGATCGTTGCTATTGCACTCATACTTGGTAGTTCCTTTGATGAAAAGCGTGATTGCAATGATTTTACTATAAATTCTATTGATGTCAATTATGCTAATAATATGCAAAACCCTAAGCTTGGGGATGCTAGTTTTGCTATGTCTACTACTTTTTGCAATGATCATGATTGGGGTGATTCTTCTTTTAATCTTGAAAATCTATTTAAGCCCCATGATGAATATGAGATTGATAATAGTTTTTGCAATAATATTGAAAGTGGGTTTGGAGGAGTGTCAACTTTAGATCCCACATATTTGGAGAATATTCAATCTGATGAAAGTTTTGATAAAAGTGGGTTTTGGAGAGGTCATGACTTTAGTTAATGTTAATCCCACTATTTTGGAAGAGTGTCAACTTTGCATGCATGTGGATCGTGTTGAAAATATTTATTGTGATAGCTATTTTGTTGAATTTGCTTATGATCCTACATGTAATTATTATGAGAGAGGAAAATATGGTTGTAGAAATTTTCATGTTACTAAATTACCTCTCGTTATGTTGAGATTGCTATTGTTTCTTTCCGCTTCCTTGCATATGCTAGTTTTTGCTTGCCTTGATAATTTGTTTGCCTATAAGATGCCTATGCATAGGAAGTATGTTAGACTTAGATGTTTTTATCACGTGTTTCATGATGCTCTCTTTGCGCTTCAATTCTTGTCTTTCATGTGAGCATCATCAAAATTGTTAATGCCTAGCTAGGGGCGTTAAACGATAGCGCTTGTTGGGAGGCAACCCAATTTTATTTTTTGTTTTTTTGTTTTTTTTCTTCTGTTTAGGAATAAATCTTTGATCTAGCCTCTGTTTAGATGTGTTTTTATGTTTTACTTAGTGTTTGTGCCAAGTTAAACCTATAGGATCTTCTTGGATGATAGTTATTTGATCTTGCAGAAATTTCCAGAAACTTTCTGTTCACGAAAATAATTGTTAAAAATCACCAGAACGTGATAAAATATTTATTCCAATTGCTTATGATCAATAAACAAATTGTCTAGGTCTTCCTATTTTGGCTGATTTTTTGGAGTTCCAGAAGTTTGCGTTAGTTACAGATTGCTACAGACTGTTCTGTTTTTGACAGATTCTGTTTTTCGTGTGTTGATTGCTTATTTTGATGAATCTATGGCTAGTAAAATAGTTTATAAACCATAGAGAAGTTGGAATACAGTAGGTTTAACACCAATATAAATAAAGAATGATTTCATTACAGTACCTTGAAGTGGTCTTTTGTTTTCTTTCGCTAACGTAGCTCACGAGATTTTCTGCTGAGTTTTGTGTTGTGAAGTTTTCAAGTTTTGGGTGAAAGATTTGATGGATTATGGAACAAGGAGTGGCAAGAGCCTAAGCTTGGGGATGCCCATGGAACCCACAAGATAATCTAAGGATACCAAAAATCCAAAGCTTGGGGATGCCCCGGAAGGCATCCCCTCTTTCGTCTACTTCCATCGGTAACTTTACTTGGAGCTATATTTTTATTCACCACATGATATGTGTTTTGCTTGGAGCGTCTTGTATGATTTGAGTCTTTGCTTTTTAGTTTACCACAATCATCCTTGCTGTACACACCTTTTGAGAGAGACACACATGATTCGGAAATTATTAGAATACTCTATGTGCTTCACTTATATCTTTTGAGTTATATAGTTTTGCTCTAGTACTTCACTTATATCTTTTAGAGCACGGTGGTGGATTTGTTTTATAGAAACTATTGGTCTCTCATGCTTCACTTAGATTATTTTTAGAGTCTTAAATAGCATTGTAATTTTCTTAAATAATCCTAATATGCTAGGTATTCAAGATTAGTAAAAACTTTCTTATGAGTGTTTTGAATACTAAGAGAAGTTTGATACTTGATGATTGTTTTGAGACATGGAGGTAGTGATATTAAAGTTGTGCTAGTTGAGTAGTTGTGAATTTGAGAAATACTTGTGTTGAAGTTTGCAAGTCTCGTAGCATGCACGTATGGTAAACGTTATGTAACAAATTTGAAACATGAGGTGTTCTTTGATTGTCCTCCTTATGAGTGGCGGACGGGGACGAGCGATGGTCTTTTCCTACCAATCTATCCCCCTAGGAGCATATGCGTAGTGCTTGGTTTTTGATGACTTGTAGATTTTTGCAATAAGTATGTGAGTTCTTTATGACTAATGTTGAGTCCATGGATTATACGCACTCTCACCTTTCCATCATTGCTAGCCTCTTCAGTACCGTGCATTGCCCTTCTCACATTGAGAGTTGGTGCAAACTTCGCCGGTGCATCCAAACCCCGTGATATGATACGCTCTTTCACACATAAACCTCCTTATATCTTCCTCAAAACAACCACCATACCTACCTATTATGGCATTTCCATAGCCATTCCAAGATATATTATCATGCAACTTTCCACCGTTCCGTTTATCATGACACATTCATCATTGTCATATTGCTTAGCATGATCATGTAGTTGACATAGTATTTGTGGCAAAGCCACCATTCATAATTCTTTCATACATGTCACTCTTGGTTCATTGCATATCCCGGTACACCGCCAGAGGCATTCATATAGAGTCACACTTTGTTCTAATATTGAGTTGTAATCATTGAGTTGTAAATAAATAGAAGTGTGATGATCATCATTTAATAGAGCATTGTCCCAAAAAAAAGAGAAAGGCCAAATAAAAAAAGAAGGCCCAAAAAAATAAAAAAATAATAAAAAGGGACAATGCTACTATCCTTTGTTTTCCACACTTGTGCTTCAAAGTAGCACCATAATCTTCATGATAGAGAGTCTCTTGTTTTGTCACTTTCATATACTAGTGGGAATTTTTCATTATAGAACTTGGCTTGTATATTCAAACAATGGACCTCCTCAAGTGCCCTAGGTCTTCGTGAGCAAGCAAGTTGGATGCACACCCACTTAGTTTCTTTTGTTGAGCTTTCATACATTTATAGCTCTAGTGCATCCGTTGCACTCCCTACTCCTTGCATTAACATCAATCTATGGGCATCTCCATAGCTCATTGATTAGCCTCGTTGATGTGAGACTTTCTCCTTTTTGTCTTCTCCACATAACCCCCATCATTATACTCTATTCCACCCATAGTACTATATCCATGGCTCACGCTCATGTATTGCGTGAAGGTTTATAAAGTTTGAGATTACTAAAGTATGAAACAATTGCTTGGCTTGTCATCGGGGTTGTGCATGATGAGAGCATTCTTGTGTGACGAAAATGGAGCATGACTAAACTATATGATTTTGTAGGGATGAACTTTCTTTGGCCATGTTATTTTGAGAGGACATAATTGCTTAGTTAGTATGCTTAAGTATTATTATTTTTATGTCAATATTAAACTTTTGTCTTGAATCTTTCGGATCTGAATATTCATACCACAATTAAGAAGAATTACATTGAAATTATGCCTAGTAGCATTCCACATCAAAAATTCTATTTTTATCATTTACCTACTCGAGGACGAGCAAGAATTAAGCTTGGGGATGCTTGATACGTCTCCAACGTATCTATAATTTTTGATTGCTCCATGCTATATTATCTACTGTTTTGGACATTATTGGGCTTTATTATTCACTTCTATATTATTTTTGGGACTAACCTATTAACCGGAGGCCCAACCCAGAATTGCTGTTTTTTGCCTATTTCAGAGTTTCGCAGAAAAAGAATATCAAACGGAGTCCAAACGGAATGAAACCTTCGGGAACGTGATTTTTGGAACAAACAAGATCCAGGAGACTTGGACCCTACGTCAAGCAACCAACAGGGAAGCCACGAGGTAGGGGGCACGCCTAGCCCCCCCCCCCCCCAGGGCGCACCCTCCACCCTCGTGGGCCCCACGTTGCTCCACCGACGTACTTCTTCCTCCTATATATACCTACGTACCCCCAAACGATCAGATACGGAGCCAAAAACCTAATTCGACCACCGCAACCTTCTGTACCCACGAGATCCCATCTTGGAGCCTGTTCCGGAGCTCCACCGGAGGGGGCATCGATCACGGAGGGCTTCTACATCAACACCATAGCCCCTCCGATGAAGTGTGAGTAGTTTACCTCAGACCTTCGGGTCCATAGTTATTAGCTAGATGGCTTCTTCTCTCTTTTTGGATCTCAATACAATGTTCTCCCCCTCTCTCGTGGAGATCTATTCGATGTAATCTTCTTTTGCGGTGTGTTTGTTGAGACCGATGAATTGTGGGTTTATGATCAAGTTTATCTATGAACAATATTTGAATCTTCTGAATTCTTTTATGTATGATTGGTTATCTTTGCAAGTCTCTTCGAATTATCAGTTTGGTTTGGCCTACTAGATTGATCTTTCTTGCAATGGGAGAAGTGCTTAGCTTTGGGTTCAATCTTGCGGTGTCCTTTCCCAGTGACAATAGGGGCAGCAAGGCACGTATTGTATTGTTGCCATCGAGGATAACAAGATGGGGTTTTTATCATATTGCATCAATTTATCCCTCTACATCATGTCATCTTGCTTAAGGCGTTACTCTGTTCTTATGAACTTAATACTCTAGATGCATGCTGGATAGCGGTCGATGTGTGGAGTAATAGTAGTAGATGCAGGCAGGAGTCGGTCTACTTGTCTCGGACGTGATGCCTATATACATGATCATACCTAGATATTCTCATAACTATGCTCGGTTCTATAAATTGCTCAACAGTAATTTGTTCACCCACCGTAAAATACTTATGCTCTTGAGAGAAGCCACTAGTGAAACCTATGGCCCCGGGTCTATCTTCATCATATTAATCTTCCAACACTTAGTTATTTCCGTTGGTTTTTACTTTGCTTTTATTTTACTTTGCATCTTTATCATAAGAATACCAAAAATATTATCCTATCATATCTATCAGATCTCACTCTCGTAAGTGACCGTGTAGGGATTGACAACCCCTTATCGCGTTGGTTGCGAGGATTTATTTGTTTTGTGTAGGTGCGAGGGACTCGCGCGTAGCCTCCTACTGGATTGATACCTTGGTTCTCAAAAACTGAGGGAAATACTTACGCTACTTTGCTGCACCACACTTTCCTCTTCAAGGGAAAACCAATGTAGTGCTCAAGAGGTAGCAGTGTTCGGGGGTTTTATCGCCGAATTGGCGGTTTGTCTCAGAAGGCTGCTTTGCATTTCTGCTGCGAGGGCCGCAGTGTGCTCCTCCGTACGGAGCGAGCGTTATGTGTTTCCATTCACTGTTATAACCCCGCGAGGTCCTGGCATTTTGAGCTTGAGGTATGCATAATGCGGTACCTCATTGAATCTGGCGAATGCGGTTCGTCCGAGCAGTGCATGATAGCCACTGCGGAAGGGGACGATATCGAAGATTAACTCCTCGCTTCGGAAGTTGTCCGGAGATCCAAAGACCACTTCCAGTGTGATTGAGCCCGTGCAACAGGCCTCTACACCTGGTATGACACCTTTAAAGGTGGTTTTTGTGGGTTTAATCCTCGAGGCGTCGATACCCATTTTGCACACTGTATCCTGATAGAGCAGGTTCAGGCTGCTGCCACCGTCCATAAGGACTCAAGTGAGGTGAAATCCGTCAATGATGGGGTCAAGAACCAACGCGGCAAAACCGCCGTGACGGATACTGGTGGGGTGGTCCCTGCGATCGAAAGTGATCGGACAAGAAGACCATGGGTTGAACTTTGGGGCGACGGGCTCCATCGCATAAACGTCCCTTAGTGCACGCTTCCATTCCCGCTTGGGAATATGGGTTACGTATATCATGTTCACCGTTTTTACTTGGGGGGGGGGGGGATTTCTTCTGTCCTCCTGTGTTCGGAGGCCGGGGCTCCTCCTCATCGTTGCTATGCAGCCCCTTTTCCTTGTTTTCGGCATTCAACTTGCCGGCCTGTTTGAACACCCAGCATTCTCTGTTGGTGTGGTTGGCTGGTTTATCGAGGGTGCCGTGAATTTGACACGAGCGATCGAGTATGCGGTCCAAACTGGACGGACCCGGATTGCTTCTTTTGAACGGCTTTTTCCGCTGACCGGATTTAGAACCACTGAATCCGGCATTGACTGTCGTGTCTTCGGCGTTGTCGCCGTTGTTGTGGCGCTTGTGTCTGTTACGACCTGGCCAGCCGTTGCTATCTTTGGCATCTGAATTGCCGGGATTTCTTGATGTGTTGTTGCTGCGAGCCAGCCAGCTGTCCTCGCCCGCACAAAAGCGGGCCATGAGTGTGTGAGGGCTGCCATGGACTTCGGCTTCTCTTGGCCGAGGTGTCGGGCGAGCCACTCGTCGCGGATGTTATGCTTAAATGCCGCTAAGGCCTAGGCATCCGGACAGTCGACAATTTGGTTCTTTTTAGTTAGGAACCGAGTCCAGAATTTCCTGGTTGATTCCCCTGGCTGTTGGGTTATGTGACTCAAGTCATCGGCATCCGGTGGTCGCACATAAGTGCCCTGGAAGTTGTCAAGGAATGTGTCTTCCAAATTCTCCCAACTGCCAATGGAGTTTGCCGGCAGGCTATTCAGCCAATGCCGAGCCGTCCCCTTGAGTTTTAGTGGGAGGTACTTAATGGCATGTAGATCGTCACCGCGGGCCATGTGGATGTGGAGGACGAAATCTTCAATCCATACCGCGGGGTCTGTTGTACCATCATATGATTCAATGTTCACGGGTTTAAAACCTTCTGGGAATTCGTGATCCATTACTTCGTCAGTGAAGCATAGGGGGTGTGCGACGCCTCTGTGCCGGGCTATCTCACGACGTAGTTCATACGAGTCTTGTCTGCTGTATTCGGCCCGGCCGGATTTGCTTTTAGTATATCCGGCGTGACGGTCGTCGTCACGCGTTGGGGCGCGCCCCCGTGATCCGTAGATCGATCTTGTATGTCCTGCTTTGTTTTCCAATACGTCTCGCAGGTCCTGTGTGTTTCCCCGGGCCTTGGTGTTTTTGTTTGACTGGCGACGGGGTGCGGGCTGGACTTCGGGCTGATATGCCGCTTTGTCTCGGCCACGAGGTGGCCGGTCAGCCGCATCATACGCTGGTAATGCTTCCTCCTCAAGTTGGGGTAGCAACCTGCTCTTTGGGTAACTTTTGGTTGGGCGCTCGAGTTCGTATTCCTCGGCTGCCATGACCTCAGTCCATCTATCCGCTAGCAGATCTTGATCAGCTTGAAGCTGCTGCTGCTTTTTCTTCAGGCTTTTTGCTGTGGCTATAAGCCGGCGCTTGAAGCGCTCCTGCTCGACGGGATCCTCAGGCACGATAAATTCTTCGTCGCCGAGGCTCACCTCGTCTTCGGAGAGGGGCATGTAATTGTCATCCTCTGATTCTCCGTCTGCTGCATGTTCCTTAGCGCTAGCTTGCCCATCCTCCCGCTCGAAACCTGGCTGGAGGGGATTATCTTCGTCTTCGGCACTATCCGCAGCGTTATTGTCTCTTGTGCCGGTATCGCTGCTTTTGCTATGGCGGGGCTTAGAGCGGCGCCGATGACGCCGGTGCTTAGATTGCTTCTCGGGGGGATTATCCTCCGTTGCCTTATTGCCATCTCTTTCTTTGGGGGTGTCCACCATGTATATATCATATGATGAGGTGGTAGTCCAGCGCCCTGTGGGCGGTGGTTCCTGTTCTTCTCCTGCATCATCGTCCATACCGTCGATGTCTTCGGAGCCGAAATCGAGCATGTCGGTTAAGTCGTCGACAGTGGCTATTAAGTGGGTGGTGGGTGGGGAACGAATTTCTTCGTCGTCCGCTTCCCACTCAAGCCGGACATAGTTCGGCCAAGGGCCTCCTGACAAGGAGAGAGACCTTAATGAATTTAGCACGTCGCCCAGGGGCGAGTGCTGAAAGATATCCGCGGAGGAAAACTCCATGATCGGTGCCTAATCAGATTCGATAGGCACGGACGCAGGCGGTTCGGAGCCCGTGGCCGGGGACGAATCCAAGGGTCCGGCAACACAGGTCTCATAGGAGGTGAAGTCAGTATTCGGCTCTATCGCCACTGAGTGTGCGGCCTCTGTGGCGGGGTCCATCCACCCGTCCTCGGACGGCGCGATCTGCTCCGGATTGAGGGCCAGAGTGGCCACAGGTGTGATCTCCCGAACACCGTCCGACGGCAGAGCTAAGTCATGCTCGTCGTGACTGTGCGGCGCACCTGACATGGGCTCGAATCTGTCGAAGATCAAGTCTCCGCGGATGTCGACAGTATAGTTTAAGTTTCCAAACCTGACCTAACGTCCAGGGGCGTAGCTCTCGATCTGCTCCAGATGGCCAAGCGAGTTGGTCTGTAGTATGAAGCCGCCGAATACGAAGATGTGTCTGGGGAGAAAAACCTCACCCTGGATCGCATCGTTGCCAATGATCGAAGGAGCCATCAAGCCTTTATCGTGACGGCACAGTGGAACTTGAGAACCCACAAGTATAGGGGATCGCAACAGTTTTCGAGGGTAGAGTATTCAACCCAAATTTATTGATTCGACACAAGGGGAGCCAAAGAATATTCTCAAGTATTAGCAGTTGAGTTGTCAATTCAACCACACCTGGATAACTTAGTATCTGCAGCAAAGTATTTAGTAGCAAAGTAATATGATAGTAGTGGTAACGGTAACAAAAGTAACGGTAGCAAAAGTAATATTTTTGGTGTTTTGTAGTGATTGTAACAGTAGCAAAGGAAAAGTAAATAAGCGAAGAACAATATATGAAAAGCTCGTAGGCATTGGATCGGTGATGGAGAATTATGCCGGATGCGGTTCATCATGTAACAATCATAACATAGGGTGACACAGAACTAGCTCCAATTCATCAATGTAATGTAGGCATGTATTCCGAATATAGTCATACGTGCTTATGGAAAAGAACTTGCATGACATCTTTTGTCCTACCCTCCCGTGGCAGCGGGGTCCTAATGGAAACTAAGGGATATTAAGGCCTCCTTTAAATAGAGTACCGGAACAAAGCATTAACACATAATGAATACATGAACTCCTCAAACTACGGTCATCACCGGGAGTGGTCCCGATTATTGTCACTTCGGGGTTGCCGGATCATAACACATAGTAGGTGACTATAGACTTGCAAGATAGGATCAAGAACACACATATAATCATGAAAACATAATAGGTTCAGATCTGAAATCATGGCACTCGGGCCCTAGTGACAAGCATTAAGCATAGCAAAGTCATAGCAACATCAATCTCAGAACATAGTGGATACTAGGGATCAAACCCTAACAAAACTAACTCGATTACATGATAGATCTCATCCAACCCATCACCGTCCAGCAAGCCTACGATGGAATTACTCACGCATGGCGGTGAGCATCATGAAATTGGTGATGGATGATGGTTGATGATGACGACGGCGACGAATCGCCCTCTCGGAGCCCCGAACGGACTCCAGATCAGCCCTCCCGAGAGGTTTTAGGGCTTGGCGGCGGCTCCGTATCATAAAACGTGATGAATCCTTCTCTCTGATTTTTTTTCTCCCCGAAAGTGAATATATGGAGTCGGAGTTGAGGTCGGTGGAGCGTCAGGGGGCCCACGAGGTAGGGGGCGCGCCCCCCACCCTCGTGGACACGGTGTGGGCCCCCTGACGTGGATTTTTCTTCCAGTATTTTTCTTATTTTCCAAATAGATGTTCCGTGGAGTTTCAGGTCATTCCGAGAACTTTTGTTTCTGCACATAAATAACACCATGGAAAGTCTGCTGAAAACAGTGTCAGTCCGGGTTAGTTCCATTCAAATCATGCAAGTTAGAGTCCAAAACAAGGGCAAAAGTGTTTGGAAAAGTAGATACGACGTAGACGTATCAACTCCCCCAAGCTTAAACATTTGCTTGTCCTCAAGAAATTCAGTTGATAAACTGAAAGTGATAAAGAAAAACTTTTACAAACTCGGTTTGCTCTTGTTGTTGTAAATATGTAAAGCCAGCATCAAGTTTTCAGCAAAGATTATGACTAACCACATTCACAATAACTCTTAGGTCTCATGTTTACTCATGTCAATGGCATAATCAACTAGCGAGCAATAATAATAAATCTCGGATGACAACACTTTCTCAAAACAATCATAATATGATATAACAAGATGGTCCTCGCTAGCCCTTTCTGAGACCGCAAAACATAAATGCAGAGCACCTTTAAAGATCAAGGACTGACTAGACATTGTAATTCATGGTAAAAGAGATCCAGTCATAGTCATACCCAATATAAATTAATAGTAATGGATGCAAATGACAACTGCGCTCTCCAGCTAGTGCTCTTTAATAAGAGGGTGATGACTCAACATAAAAGTAAATAGATAGGCCCTTCGCAGAGGGAAGCAGGGATTTGTAGAGGTGCCAGAGCTCGATTTTAAAGCAGAGATAAATAGTATTTTGAGCGGCATACTTTCATTGTCAACATAACAACCAAGAGATGGCGATATCTTCCATGCTACACACATTATAGGCGGTTCCCAAACAGAATGGTAAAGTTTATACTCCCCCTCCACCAACAAGCATCAATCCATGCTTGCTCGAAACAACGAGTGCCTCCAACTAGCAACAGTCCCATGGGAAGTTTTGTTTGCAATTATTTTGATTTAGTTTGCATAAAGCATGGGACTGGGCATCCCGGTGACCAGCCATTCTCTCGTGAATGAGGAGCGGAGTCCACTCCTCTTGAGAATAACCCGCCTAGCATGGAAGATACGGGCAGCCCAAGTTGATACATGAGCTATTCGAGCATACAAAACAGAATTTCATTCGAAGGTTTGGAGTTTGGCACATACAAATTTACTTGGAACGGCAGGTAGATACCGCATATAGGAAGGTATAGTGGACTCATATGGAATGACTTTGGGGTTTAAGGGATTGGATGCAGAAGCAGTATTCCCGCTTAGTACAAGTGAAGGCTAGCAAAAGACTGGGAAGCAACCAACTAGAGAGCGACAACAGTCATGAACATGCATTAAAACTAATAAACATTGAGTACAAGCATGAGTAGGATATAATCCACCATGAACATAAATATCGTGAAGGCTATGTTGATTTGTTTCAACTACATGTGTGAACATGTGCCAAGTCGAGTCACTTAAATCATTCAAAGGAGGATACCACCCCACTATACCACATCACAGCCATTTTAATAGCATGTTGGCACGCAAGGTAAACCATTATAACTCATAGCTAATCAAGCATGGCATAAGCAACTATGATCTCTAATTGTCATTGCAAACATGTTTATTCATAATAGGCTGAATCAGGAACGATGAACTCATCATATTTATAAAACAAGAGAGGTCGAGTTCATACCAGCTTTTCTCATCTCAGTCGGTCCATCATATATCGTCATAATTGCCTTTCACTTGCACGACCGAACGATGTGAATAATAATAAGAGTGCACGTGCATTGGACTAAGCTGGAATCTGCGAGCATTCAATAAACAGGAGAAGATCAGGCAATATGGGCTCTTGGTTAAATCAACAATAATGCATATAAGAGCCACTTCAACAATTTAATCATGGTCTTCTCCTATCGACCCCCAAAGAAAAGAAATAAAACTATTTACACGGGAAAGCTCCCAACAAGCAAAAAGAAGAACGAGAAATCTTTTTGGGTTTTCTTTTTAATTATTACTACTACAGCAAGAAAAGTAAACTGACTAAAAGTTACACTAATTTTTTGTTGTTTTTCTTAAGGTTTATCAAACACACAAGAAGAAAGCAAGAAAAAGAAAATAAACTAGCATGGATATTACAGTGAAAGAGTATGAGCACCGACATCTAGCAATGAGTGTGTGTGAACATAAATGTAATGTCGGTGGGAAATACGTACTCCCCCAAGCTTAGGCTTTTGGCCTAAGTTGGTCTATTGCCACGGATGGCCTGGCGGATATCCAAAGTTGTAGTTGGTGTCGTACTGCGATGAGGAGGACTCCGATTGCCACTGGTTGGCAATCATCTCCGGATCCCACTGGTAATTAGACTGTCGTGGAGGATCAAATTGTGGTTCCGGTTCTGGCTCTGTGGCTGATGTAGGGTTCCGGTAGGCGTGAATGGCCGCCAGCGGAACAAGATACAGGCCTGCAGATAAATCAAACAAGGAAGGAGTAGGCAAGGTAATAGTCTCAGGGTGATGTTTATCAAAGAACAATTTGTATTTAAGCGCCCCTTCCCTATTCTTAACAATAAAGTCATGCACTACCATACTCTTATAATCTATATAAACAGTGGGCAGCAATTTTTCTTCTTTTTCATAGTGCCTAATAGGTATGGTATAGTGTGCAGCAAGGCGTGAAGCGTAAATACCTCCAAAAATGGGGCCCTTTGTACGGTTCAGACTTAACCGTTTAGCAATAATACCGCCCATACTAACAGTGTTATCGCAGAATAAACCATGGAACAAAATGATAATATCAGGAACACTAAGGTTTCCACAGTTTCCGCGACCAATCAAGCAACGACTAGCAAATATGGCAAAGTAGCGTAAAACAGGAAAATGTATGCTAGTGATTCTTGCATCGGAAACCTTCCTAGTTTCCCCTACAGTAATAGTGTCAATAAACCCATCCACATCTTTACGATGTGGTTCATCTAAACTACCCTCAAAAGGTATTTTGCAAACCTTGCAAAATTCATCTAGTGGCATTTTCTTAACAACATCATATAAATGAAACTCTACTGAAGGAGGTGTTTCCTTAGGATAATATTAGAAGTTTTGCACAAAAGTATTGGTGAGTAAGAGATACTGATTGCGTTGATCGCGGAGGAAGTCGGTGAGTCCTGCATTCTCAGCCAATTCATAAAAATCATTGTAAATCCCGGCTTCTCTCAAGAAATCATCAGAAGGCCATTCACACGGCCGGACCTCCGCGGTGCGAGGCAAATTATATTTGGGCATCTGTGCTTCTTCACTTTGCTTTTCCTTCGAGCTTCAGCTCGATGAGCCCCTCAAAAATCTCTTCATTATTTTCTGAAAAATTCTGAAATTTTTAGTAACTTAAAATAAAAGTGAACCAAGCTCAACAAAATTGATAGCAACTACTCCTACAAGTGCCTAGAGCCTATATCAAGCATTAGAACTACTTGGAACCATATAAATTTGACATGCAAGCTCAAGAACAAGGTCACCTAGGCAGCACAAATTTGCAATGAATAGAGCACTAGAACAAAAACTAATTGGACCAATGGAAGAGTCACATACCAAGAAACAATCTCCCCAAGCAGTTTTGTGAGAGGTGCTTTGAGCAAGGAGATCGAAAATCGGCAAAATGAGCTAGAACTCCTGCTTGAGCTGGATGGTGATTTTTTTGGGAGGAAGAAGAAGTGTGTGGGTGCAGGAATAAGTGGAGGGGAGCCACCGTGGGCCCACGAGGCAGGGGGGCCCGCCCTGGGGGTAGGGAGCCTCCTCCACCCTCGTGGCCAGGTGCTTGCCCCTCCTGTTGTGTTCTCAGTGCCAGATATTCTCAAATATTCCAGAAAAATCATATTCCATTTTCAGGGCATTTGGAGAACTTTTATTTTCGGGGTATTTTTATATTGCACGGATAAATCAGAAAACAGACAGAAAAATACTATTTTTACTTTATTTCAACTAAATAACAGAAAGTAGAGAGAGGGTACAGAAGGTTGTGCTTTCTAACTTCATCCATCTCATGCTCATCAAAAGGAATCCATTAACAAGGTTGATCAAGTCTTGTTAACAAACTCATTCCGACTAACATGGAACCAGAGAAATTTCGAATAACACTATGTTACCTCAACGGGGATATGCACATCCCCAATAATAAGAATATCATATTTCTTCTTGACAGTAGGAAGAGGAAATTCAAAACCTCCAAATATAATCGATGGAATTTTTTCAATAGAATTGATACTGTGGGCTTGAGGTTGTTTCCTCGGAAAGTGTACCGTATGCTCATTACCATTAACATGAAAAGTGACATTGCCTTTGTTGCAATCAATAACAGCCCCTGCAGTATTCAAAAAAGGTCTTCCAAGAATAATAGACATACTATCGTCCTCGGGAATATCGAGAATAACAAAGTCCGTTAAAATAGTAACGTTTGCAACCACAACAGGCACATCCTCACAAATACCGACAGGTATAGCAGTTGATTTATCAGCCATTTGCAAAGATATTTCAGTAGGTGTCAACTTATTCAAGTCAAGTCTACGATATAAAGAGAGAGGCATAACACTAACACCGGCTCCAAGATCACATAAAGCAGTTTTAACATAATTTCTTTTAATGGAGCATGGTATAGTTGGTACTCCTGGATCTCCAAGTTTCTTTGGTATTCCACCCTTAAAAGTATAATTAGCAAGCATGGTGGAAATCTCAGCTTCTGGTATCTTTCTTTTATTAGTAACAATATCTTTCATATACTTAGCATAAGGATTCATTTTGAGCATATCAGTTAATCGCATACGTAGAAAGATAGGTCTAATCATTTCAGCAAAGCGATCAAAATCCTCATCATCCTTTTTCTTGGATGGTTTGGGAGGAAAAGGCATGGGTTTCTGAACCCATGGTTCTCTTTCTTTACCATGTTTCCTGGCAACAAAGTCTCTCTTATCATAACGTTGATTCTTTGATTGTGGGTTATCAAGATCAACAGCAAGTTCAATTTCTACATCATTATCATTACTAGGTTGAGCATCATCATCAACATTTTCATTAGGTTCATGTTCATTACCAGATTGTGTTTCAGCATCAGAAATAGAAATATCATTTGGATTCTCAGGTGGTTCAGCAATAGGTTCACTAGAAGCATGCAAAGTCCTATCATTTTTCTTTTTCTTCTTTTTAGAAGGACTAGGTGCATCAATATTATTTCTCTGAGAATCTTGCTCAATTCTCTTAGGGTGGCCTTCAGGATACAAAGGTTCCTAAGTCATTTTACCAGTTCTAGTAGCCACTCTAACAGCATAATCATTATTCTTACTATTCAATTCATTGAGTAAATCATTTTGAGCTTTAAGCACTTGTTCTACTTGAGTGGTAACCATAGAAGCATGTTCACTAATGAGTTTAAGTTCACCTTTAACTCTAGACATATAATCACCCAAGTGTTCAAGCATATCGGAATTGTATTTCAATTGTCTACCAAAATAAGCATTGAAATCTTCTTGCTTAACCATAAAGTTATCAAACTCATCCAAGCATTGGCTAGCAATTTTAGTAGGAGGGATTTCAGCTTTATCATATCTATAGAGAGAATTTACCTTTACTACCTGTGTCGGGTTATCAAGACCATGTGTTTCTTCAATAGGTGGTGGTTTAAGAGCATATGTTTCTTCATCAGGCGGTAAATCAAGACCATGTATTTCTTCAATAGGAGGTAAATTCTTAACATCTTTAGCTTTAATACCTTTTTCTTTCATAGATTTCTTTGCCTCTTGCATATCTTCAGGACTGAGAAATAGAACACCTCTCTTCTTCAGAGTTGGTTTAGGGATAGGCTCAGGAGCTGGCTTAGGAAGTGTCCAATTATTTTCATTTGTCAACATATTGTTCAATAGAATTTCAGCTTCATCCGGTGTTCTTTCCCTGAAAACAGAGCCAGCACAACAATGCAGGTAATCTCTGGAAGCATCGGTTAGTCCATTATAAAAGATATCAAGTATTTCATTTTTCTTAAGAGGATGATCAGGCAAAGCATTAAGTAACTGGAGAAGCCTCCCCCAAGCTTGTGGGAGACTCTCTTCTTCAATTTGCACAAAATTATATATATCCCTTAAAGCAGCTTGTTTCTTATGAGCAGGGAAATATTTAGCAGAGAAGTAATAAATCATATCCTGGGGACTACGCACACAACCAGGATCAAGAGAATTAAACCATATCTTAGCATCACCCTTTAATGAGAACGGAAATATTTTAAGGATATAAAGATAGCGAGATTTCTCATCATTAGTGAACAGGGTGGCTATATCATTTAATTTAGTAAGATGTGCCACAACAGTTTCAGATTCATAGCCGTGAAAAGGATCAGATTCAACCAAAGTAATTATATCAGGATCAACAGAGAATTCATAATCCTTATCAGTAACACAGATAGGTGAAGTAGCAAAAGCAGGGTCAGGTTTCATTCTAGCATTAAGAGATTGTTGCTTCCATTTAGCTAATAACCTCTTGAGCTCGTATCTATCTTTGCAAGCTAAAATAGCTAAAGCAGCTTCTTTTTCAAAAACATAACCCTCAGGAACAACAGGCGAATCACATTTACTAGGGGAAGAGTCTTCATCATCACTTTCATCAATATTATCAGTTTCAATAATTTCTTTCTCTCTAACCCTAGCAAGTTGTTCATCAAGAAATTCACTAAGTGGCACAGTAGTATCAAGCATAGAAGTAGTTTCATCATAAGTATCATGCATAGCAGAAGTGGCATCATCAATAACATGCGACATATCAGAACGAATAGCAGAAGCAGGTATAGGTGTCGCAAGCTTACTCAAAACAGAAGGTGAATCAAGTGCAGAGCTAGATGGCAGTTCCTTACCTCCCCTCGTAGTTGAGGGATAAATTGTTGTTTTAGCGTCTTTCAAGTTCTTCATAGTGACCAGCTGATATAAATCTCAAGTGACTCAAAGAATAGAGCTATGCTCCCCGGCAACGGCGCCAGAAATAGTCTTGATAACCCACAAGTATAGGGGATCGCAACAGTTTTCGAGGGTAGAGTATTCAACCCAAATTTATTGATTCGACACAAGGGGAGCCAAAGAATATTTCAAGTATTAGCAGTTGAGTTGTCAATTCAACCACACCTGGATAACTTAGTATCCGCAGCAAAGTATTTAGTAGCAAAGTAATATGATAGTAGTGGTAACGGTAACAAAAGTAACGGTAGCAAAAGTAATATTTTTGGTGTTTTGTAGTGATTGTAACAGTAGCAACGGAAAAGTAAATAAGCGAAGAACAATATATGAAAAGCTCGTAGGCATTGGATCGGTGATGGAGAATTATGCCGGATGCGGTTCATCATGTAACAATCATAACATAGGGTGTCACAGAACTAGCTCCAATTCATCAATGTAATGTAGGCATGTATTCCGAATATAGTCATACGTGCTTATGGAAAAGAACTTGCATGACATCTTTTGTCCTACCCTCCCGTGGCAGCGGGGTCCTAATGGAAACTAAGGGATATTAAGGTCTCCTTTTAATAGAGTACCGGAACAAAGCATTAACACATAGTGAATACATGAACTCCTCAAACTACGGTCATCACCGGGAGTGGTCCCGATTATTGTCACTTCGGGGTTGCCGAATCATAACACATAGTAGGTGAATATAGACTTGCAAGATAGGATCAAGAACACACATATATTCATGAAAACATAATAGGTTCAGATCTGAAATCATGGCACTCGGGCCCTAGTGACAAGCATTAAGCATAGCAAAGTCATAGCAACATCAATCTCAGAACATAGTGGATACTAAGGATCAAACCCTAACAAAACTAACTCGATTACATGATAGATCTCATCCAACCCATCACCGTCCAGCAAGCCTACGATGGAATTACTCACGCATGGCGGTGAGCATCATGAAACTGGTGATGGAGGATGGTTGATGATGACGACGGCGACGAATCCCCCTCTCCGGAGCCCCGAACGGACTCCAGATCAGCCCTCCCGAGAGGTTTTAGGGCTTGGCGGCGGCTCCGTATCGTAAAACGCGATGAATCCTTCTCTCTGATTTTTTTTCTCCCCGAAAGTGAATATATGGAGTCGGAGTTGAGGTCGGTGGACCGTCAGGGGGCCCTCGAGGTAGGGGGGCGCGCCCTGGGGGGGCAGGCGCGCCCCCCACCCTCGTGGACAGGGTGTGGGCCCCCTGACATGGATTTTTCTTCCAGTATTTTTCTTATTTTCCAAATAGATGTTCCGTGGAGTTTCAGGTCATTCCGAGAACTTTTGTTTCTGCACATAAATAACACCATGGAAAGTCTGCTGAAAACAGTGTCAGTCCGGGTTAGTTCCATTCAAATCATGCAAGTTAGAGTCCAAAACAAGGGCAAAAGTGTTTGGAGAAGTATATACGACGGAGACGTATCAGAACTCTTAATGAAAGCACCAATGTCGGTGTCAAAATCGGCGGATCTCGGGTAGGGGGTCCCGAACTGTGCGTCTAAGGCGGATGGTAACAGGAGGCGGGGGACACAATGTTTACCCAGGTTCGGGCCCTCTCGATGGAGGTAATACCCTACTTCCTGCTTGATTGATCTTGATGATATGAGTATTACAAGAGTTGATCTACCACGAGATCATAGAGGCTAAACCCTAGAAGCTAGCCTATGGTTATGATTGTTGTTGTCCTACGGACTAAACCCTCCGGTTTATATAGACACCGGAGGGGGCTAGGGTTACACAGAGTTGGTTACAAGGGAGGAGATCTACATATCCGAATTGCCAAAGCTTGCCTTCCACGCAAAGGAGAGTCCCACCCGGACACGGGACGAAGTCTTCAATCTTGTATCTTCATAGTCCAACAGTCCGGCCAAAGTATATAGTCCGGCTGTCCGAGGACCCCCTAATCCAGGACTCCCTCACCTGCCATATGGGACTTTATCATATGGGACTTTGCGCAAAACTCCAAACACGACCAAACCATCACACGCTACCCGGTCTGTGACCTGCCAATTTGTTCCTTCGACAATCTGACGCTTTACCCGTGGAAACATCACAGTTGTATAAATATAAGAGGCAGCAATCTCCAGAGGGTGTGCATTCAGCTTAGTGAAGGGTATCGTATGTGTCGCTACTGCGTCTAATGCTGCTTCATTCTTACACATTATGGATACACAGTGCTCAACATGCTGCAACAAATCAACAAGCTGCATCTTCTTGTTCAGGTGCACATGAAGCCTTGAGTTGAGAGACTCACTCCTCTGATTACTCATCATGCCTAGGAAATATCTACCCTTTGTGTACGCACCAGCCCATTTGTGTCGCAGCTCGTACATCATGTTAACCCATAACGACCTCTTGCTTGTTTGTTTTATTTTGAACCTAACCTTATAAGCCTCCCATCTTTTCTCAAACTCATCAACATCCCAACGACGGTAAATGAATTCCCTAAATTCCTCAAGCTTTTTCTTGCGGAGGTGGATCACCATATTCTCCTCGATATGCCACGTGCACAAACGATGATCTGTTCCGGTCCAGACAGTGGCTATTGCTTTAGCCATTGAACCATCCCCATCGCTGATTGCTGAAATGGGTGCCGTCTCGGACATTGCCTCCAAAAATACATGAAGAAGCCACTGGTATGATGCAACTGTCTCGTCTGACACTAGACCGACCCCAAACAAAACTGTGTTGCGGTGATGGTTCAGACCAACAAATGGAACAAACGGAAGCTTGTACTTGTTAGACCGATATGTACTGTCGAACACCACGACACCACCAAAGGCAACATAGTCAATCCGGGATTGTGAATCAGCCCAGAATATGTTCCTCGGATGGCCTTCGCTGTCTTTTGTGTATTTGAAAAAGAATTCCGGGTCTGCTTTTTTCTGTGCAATCATATAGGTGAGCAAATATCTAGCGTCACTGCCTTCTATCTTGCGCTTCTTCTGGATTGAAACATGGTTGTATAGATCTTGATCTATAAATCCAAGCTTGTCGGGACCTCCGGCATTCTTCTCCATTACATTCATAATCTGATGTGTTCGAAGTCCACCGGCAGCATACTCGATTACATCGGCCTTTTGTGCGTCAGTCATTCTACGATGAGCCGATAAGTAGGGAGTCAGGTCAGCAGGGACAAACAGATGGTTATGCTTGTCCACAAAATTCTTGACGAACCAGAGGCCACTGCTATCTTGTAGCTCAACCTGAAAAAGAGCGGGACACCCACACTGAGAAAGACCCCTCGGTGTTCTTTTTCTTTCAGCTCTGTTAAAGTGCTTAAGGGCCCGCCATCCGTGTTTGCAGCACTTGTATGTCCTTCTATATGTATTTTGTTTCGGACCCGGACCCTTGTACTTCAGATCATCCTTTCTAACACCAAACCCTTTTTTTCTCGCATAGCCTACGTAGAACATGTAGGCTTCTTCCTCAGTCCTGAAAGTCTTCTTCACAATCTCTAAATATTCCATACACTCATTCAGGTCTGAACCAGCCATGCCTTTATTATAAATTCCTTTACCTTGCATGTGTACATCATCCATGTCTATGCCATCCTTGCATGCATCCTCATTATCCTTATCATCCATGCACATACCATCCATTCCGTTGGGGTCCATGGATACGAAATCATTGTCCTTATCATCCATGCCTTTGCCTTCGTTGCCTCTATGACCCATGTCCTTGTCATCCTTGCCTGTATCACCCAAGTTTTTGCCATCGTTGCCTTTATCATCCATGCCGTTATGCTGCCAGCGAAAACATATAGTCAATGTTACGGATGGATAGCATACGTTACCGAAATTATGCACTACTCTGCTTAAATAATTGATTTAATTTTTCATATCGGATTCATGTACCTAACTCGGTCCTTCAAAAGCTGTAAGTAAATATGCCCTGACTAAATCCAGAAATTTGTAATTGATTGTACTAGCTCTAACTGATGATCTCCTAACTAAATCCAAAGTCCACGAGTCCTTCAAATACCTCACCCGAATCAAATCCGACCCCTATTGGTGCTATATGCAGAAGGGACCAGAAAAGATTTGAGATGGCTAGGCACTTACAGCGAAGATCCGGCGTGAAAAAGTTGATGCACGTCGATGAGGATGATGTGGCCTCTCGGGTCGGGGAAGGTGGCGTCCGCTCAGGGAAGGAGTGGATTAGCGGCTCGTCGGAAGATATGGCGCCGCGACCCGAGTGGGGTGACTTGCGATGGAGGAGGGAGGGGGAGTAGGAGCAAGAGGGGTAGACACGGCGGGTGCGATCGGCGGCGATCGAGGGCGCCGGGGGCGATCGGCGGTGATCGAGGGCGCCGAAGGCGATCGGCGGCGATCGAGGGGGCCCGAGGTTATGGCTCGAGAGAAGGAGAGAGGACGAACCGCTCGAACCAAAATTCAAAAGAGTACGCACGATGATGGGACCTCTATAATGAAGTGCTTTATTAATGCAATTAATTTAATCAAAAAATTTAGGACGAGAATACCCCTGGACCTAATTGGGCCGATTAAAGGTATAAAAAAAATTAGGTCGAAAATACCCTTGGGCTCAAAAAGGCCCAGTTATTGTTATCCGTTAGATTGTCCATATAATACACGTGCTCTGGTGTATTATAATGCACCGTAAAATTTCCCTTTCGGTACAGAGGGAGTAGAAATTTAGTTTATTGAGAATCTCCCCAATAAAGCAAAGTGTCACTCGGAGAGCCCAAACAACCTCATGGGGGATACTGTATGACATGTGGAAGATGGTAACGTGTCACCATGGTAAAATTCAGCAACCCGGAACCTAGAGACTTCATATCTTACATGGTAAAATTCAGCAACCCGGAACCTAGAGACTTCATATCTTTTTAGGGCGTACTTAGTACTTAATATTGACATGTGTTACACATACACATGTTGCACATCATCCGACTGATCTTTGGCAAACGTCAGCATCATTGTGAAACGTTGGGTCTGTCCCCATGTAGTCATCGGCGAAGGCTACCATCGCAACATGAACGATGTTGTGGTCGCTCATCGCAACACGAGTAATGTTGCGCACACCTATCACAACACGGACGATGTTGTGGTCGCTCATTGCAACGTGGACGGCATTGCAATCGCCCATTGCAAACACGAACAACATTTTATGGCTGCTCATTACAACATGGGATGTTGCAATGACCCGCGATGCTACGAGCACCTCGCTGCGGGCAACATCCACCCCTTTCCCCACAACAGATGTTGCAGGGAGCCTCGCTGTCAAGCAGATCCACGGCCTGCAGTCATCATCAGGGCACCTCATTGTTGCAGCAGCGACTATCCCCTTCCCAGCACCCGCCGCAAGGCCACAAGGAAAGTGCCTCAATCTCATCCGCTTCAGGATCCATGTTGTTGGGCAACGAGCTACAAGGCCATGAAGTCTCGTCAAGATCAGAAGGAGCGATGCATTGAGCCCACAGGGACGCGTGGCAAGAATGCAAGGCAACTGATGAGCGTCGTGCAATCAGCCTCCAGATCTAATACCTGTGAGCCGAAAAATGCGCCCACTCAATTGGATAAACACCGAAGGTATCTCAAGTTCTCAATTAGCAACTGACGGATTACTCATCAAATAGCAAACAGGAACTAGAAACGGGATAATACAGTGTGCCAATGCTTCACTGAGTCAAAGTGTACCAGCAGGCACAAATAATGCTCTGCTAACATTAGCCATCACAAGTGCCTCTCATAATATGAAAAAAGAAAAGGAAAACAGGATCCTGGGACGTTTCTCTCCTCCATGATCTCTACCATGCTCAGTCAAGCTGTACCTTGTCCAATTCAGCAATGGTTTCTTCAAACTGTAGGATATTGACAAAGGAAGTTTAGACTATGGTCTAGCAAAGATGTGTTATCTATAAAAGGAAAGGGGGGAGGTATCGTCAAGTGGGGCCTCAAGTACCTTTAAAATCTGCCTCAAAAAGTAGTCACCATGGCGCTTGGTCGACTTGGACTCCACGACATGAATAACATCCTGAATGATTGCAAATAGTTCATATGTAATTAGTCATATTAGTTATACATTGCCAACGTAGGCACCAGACTTGAGAAAGCACAAGTTAACACAATCATGGTTGAACTTGAAGAATCTTTTTTGTTACACAAAGTTCACTCCAGGAAGGAGCTCCAATTATCTACAGACTACAGCAGCTCATTGTAGTACCTCAATTAGCAATTGATATAGTGAAGATATTAACTTCTAAGATACAGCAGAAAGCACCAACTCGTGATAAAGAAATCAACACAAACATAATAAGTGGATGCAAAAAACTTATCTTAGCCACAGAAAGAAGAATCAACATTACCTCATTAATGTAGAAATCAAAGTCTGCACTGGATAAAATTTTCCCATTACTGTCAACTGCATGCATTTTGTGCTTGTACGTCATAAGGATAGACCTGTCCAAATGTTTGAAAAATTCTTATGCATACAGACCAATAAAAAAAACTAACAACACAAGTTAATGCTCACACAGACCTAAGTGTTGCCTCATCCATTTCCATATACTGGGCAAGTTTGGTGATGGTTATTGCTGAGTATAACTTTAGATAGCTCCGGATCCCAGAAAGCAGCTGTTGCTGCTTCACTTCGTACAGGAACAGCTTCAATTGAAGCCGATAGGCGTCCTGTCACATAACAAGAAAAATAATCAACAATTTATTCTGCATGTCTACTCTTTGATTTTTTGGGGGAAAATCTACAGGTCAAGGAAATAGAAGTAATTCTCAAGGAATAAGAACCTCTAAACATATGCAGTACAGCAACAAAAATGTTCAGAAGTACATCTGTTCACAAATAGACAAGAGTGATACTAGCTTCCATCTGAGCATTTGCAACCGACATGCTAGCAGCTTAACTGATAAGAAAACTAGCCTCTTTATGCATCAACTTTACTGCATGGGCTGCTTTTAGCAACTGTCTTGTTCCTAATATACCTTTCTTGTATGTATGTTTGTTACCCTTAATGAAAAGATGTGCTAATGATATTTGAATATACTCTAAAGAACATAGAAGCTAAAAAAATGCAAACTAAAGCACTGAAACCTTTGAGAAAATATGACAAGAAAAACCTCACCCTAGATGTTTTGACTACTACATCAGATTTATTGTTGAATAGGACAAGAAAAACCTAACCCTAGAATTGTATGACTCCGAAATATGGATTTCCAACTACCAAAGAGTTGCTTCTTCTTCACTACTATTTTGTGATGACTAAAACAAGTAGGATTACATGGTAGAATTTGCCTGTAGAAACTGAAAAGAAATAGATCATCATTATGGTTGTCCACAAGAAACATTACCTGGTTATAATTTGTAAGTGGCTGGTCCAGAACTGGAGGTGATGGAGTAATAAACTTGGGGCAGGCGTACGAAAATAGCTCATCGTAGGCAGCATATGCTTCATCATCAAACCTCTGCATCTTTGTCATTTTGTCATTGTACTTTTCTTTCAGCTGGGTGCTAACATTTTCATCTATGAGTTTGTTCTGCGGACACAGAGATAGGCAAATTGCCAGCAGCGCATACATCTGCTCATTTTTCTTGAGAATCTGGTCGTACTGAGGGGATTTCTGATGGTACTGCTTATACTTTATAATATAAAGCAGAATTTTGTTGAATTCCTTGGTAGCATCAACATACCTAAGTTTACAAACAAATACAGTCTATTAGCTAAAAGAACTGAATCCCAACTTTGGAAATTTCAAGATGGCTGAATCAAAATAAATTTCACATATTTGGATTCACAGACGAGAATCATGAGATCTTTGTTGAAGTTATATGACATAATACAAGCTACTTGGACAATTATAGAGGTGCTACCAAAGCAATATTTGTTGAAGTTATATGAATAATACAATCTATTGGACAATTATAGAGATGCTAGCAAAGCATTTTATGCTGCTTATGTGTGTATGGAGCAGCAGAGAGTGAAGCTAAGAATGCATAAGGCCAGTGTGGTAATCCCCAAAAAAGGTGGATGCTTTTGTACCTGCGCATCATAAGGTTTGCAAATCCATAATGATAGATTGTCGAGATGTGACTCCCAATCACAATGGTGTAGACCCCCTGTTGGTTAAGGTTGATCGGTGCCAGGCACTTGAGGCCAGTGTGGTAATCACCAAGAAGGCAGTGTATCCTGAGAAGCCCAATCATGCTGTAGTAACCCAGGACCTTGAGCACATTGCTCCCACCCTGGTAGTCATACCCGTCGGTGGCAGTAAACGACTCCAGCCCCTCTTTCTCCCTCTCCAGAATCTGAGCGATCATGGACTTCTCGACGAGTGCTTGCAGGTAATTGAGAACACCATAGACATTCCATGCCTGCAAAAGAACAGAAAGAACAACTAGATTGTCAGCAGCACAATCGCCGGATAAACTGAATCTAGCAAAGCAAAATAAAAATGGAGCCTTTATTTTTTACCTTGTCAAACTGCTTTAGCTGCTGGAGCTCGTCTTCCGTCTTGTTCTTGAGCTTGGCGCGGTACTGGCAGAAGCTCTGGAACTGGTAGACGAACTCGTCCACCATGTCCCACAGCCACTGGTTAGGCAGCTGCATGTTGACGACGCCGTGGAGGACGACGCTGAAGAGGTCGCAGTAGTTGTTCCAGGACTCGGAGCGGTGGCTGGCGGTGAGGGGGGAGAGGCGCGCGTAGGCGTGGCGGTACCAGAGCTCGCGGTAGAGGAGGAGGAAGACGTGGTCGCCGTCGCAGTAGGGCGCCACGGCCTCGGCCGACGGCCACGGCGTGTCGCGGAAGAGGCGGTCGGAGAGGCGCTGGAAGCCGCCCTCGTACATCTGGTGGATCTCGTAGACGTTCTTGTCGCGGATGTGGCGGTACAGGTGCACCACGAAGGTCTTCACCGAGTCGGGCACGTAGTTGGGATCGTAGGCGTCGGCGGGGCCGCCGCCGTGCGGCTGCGGCGGCGCGAGGCCGTCCTCCCGGTCGTAGGCGGACGCCATGGTGTGGCGCTGGGGGGTTTGGTTAGGGTTTCGGGGTTGCGGCGGCGGCGTGAGGGGGGTGGGAGGAGGCTTCAGAGGGGAGCGCTTTGTTGGTATGGCCTTTGCCTTTGTTTTGTTTGTGTTGATGGGTTTTTACGGGTTTTCATCGGCTGCATGGGCTTCAGGAATTCTCGGAGCTGGCCCCTTTCGGCCCACTTGAAGCGAGATCCAAAAATATATATATTTCTGCACATCTTGTATTCTTTTGAACATTTTTATTATGGATCAATAAAGTGTTGGCAAATCTAAAAAAACAAAAAATAAATCTTTCTCGAAGGATTAGCATTAGAAAATATGATAATTAACAAAAAATCTTTTGAAACCCCACTAAAATACTCTTGTAAAATGACAAAATATCGAGCTATTAACTACACTTCCATGTTTTACATTACGCCGATGATACTTTAATCATTGTTAAATCTGATCCTAACGTCGCAAAATATCTACATACCGCCCTATTTCTCCTTGGCAAAGGGTCTCTTGATCGATTTTGAAAAAACTACCTTTGTTCCACTCAACATCGCCCCTGACCAAGCCGTTGCCATGGCAGCTGATCTAGACACTAATATTGCGGCCTTTCCCATAACCAATTGAGTCTCCCTCTCTGTTGTAGGGTGGAACCCTAAGTAGAGATCTTTTCACACTTGGAGGGGGGGAAGATGAAAGTGCTAGTTATCGACTAGAGGGTGGGTGAATAGGCGATTTTTATGAAAGTCTTCAAAACACGAGGTCTTTGAAGACAAACTGTTGAAATGACCTATATGATATGCAGCGGAAGATGAACTACACTAGACAAGCCATAGTCAAGTAAGCAATATAGTGAAAGCACGAAGACTAATAGCAGCTAAGTAGTATGGATCATAATGGAAGACATTGTGAAGCCAAACAGGTAGTCTTCACACAGTGAAGTCAAATAGATCAGGCAAGCAAGCAATAACTTCACGAAGACAAACTAAAATGTAAAGGAAGTAGGGAATAGAACCAGTTTCTTGGTGAAGACAAGGATTTGGTAGAGCGGTTCCAGTTGTTATGACAACTGTACGTCTGGTTAGGGAGGCTGAGATTGAACTCAGAAGACTGTGTCTTCACCTTATTCCCCTTGAGCTAAGGACACCCAGTCCTCGTCCAATCACTCTGGTAAGTCTTCAAGGTAGACTTCCAAATCTTCACAGACTCCATTCACTGGCGATCCACAATGACTCTTGGATCCTCAGAACGTGACGCCTAACCGACTGGAGGATGCACGGTCCTCAAGTTTAACAAGTCTTCAGGTCACGCGGACAAAAAGACTTCAGTGATGCCTAACACTCTTTGGCTCTGGGTGTTTTGGGCTTTGTCCTCGCAAGGATATCTCTCTCAAAGGCTTCGGAGGTGGGTTGCTCTCAAACGACAAAAGTCGTGCACTAACTCTGAGCAGGCACCAATTTATGGTGTAGGGGGTGGGCTATTTATAGCCACGAGGCAACCGACATGATATGTTCGAAATGACCCTGGGTCACTAAGGAACCGACACGTGTCCAACGGCCGGATTTCAAACACATGCAGCAGCTGGGCTTGGGCTACAAGCAAAGCTGACTCATCCAACTCTGAGTAATAGTTGCTCTCATTGTCTTCGCTTGAAGACATAGGATTTTGGTTGAGCATCACTTCAGTCATCTGACTTTGTTCACTTGGACCCCACTTAATAGTACTGTGGTTCCTACGACTCAATAAAGAAGAAAAGGAAACTACGAAAGAAACTATGTCTTCACACTCCATAGTCTTTAAGTGAATGTCTTCACAGGTCATTATCTTCAACATGAATGTCGTAACGAACCACCATTGTTGTGATGCCCCCGATTCAATCATACACGCAAATGTGTACGATCAAGATTAAGGACTCACGAGAAGATATCACAACACAACTCTAGACACAAATTAAAATAATACAAGCTTTATATTACAAGCCAGGGGGCCTCGAGGGCTCGAATACATAAGCTCGAATACACAAGAGTCAGCGGAAGCAACAATATCTGAGTACAGACATGAGTTAAACAAGTTTTCCTTTAAAAAGGCTAGCACAAAAGCAACATTGATCGAAAAGGCAAGGCCTCCTGCCTGGGAGCCTCCTAACTACTCCTAGTCGGCGGCGGCCTCCACGTAGTAGTAAGCACCCTCGTGGTAGTAGTAGTCGTCGGTGGTGTCGTCTGGCTCCTGGGCTCCACCATCTGGTTGCATCATCCGAGAAGAATGGAAAGAGGTGGAAAAGGGGGAGCAAAGCAACCGTGAGTACTCATCCAAAGTACTCGCAAGCAAGGATCTACACTACATATGCATCGGTATCAATGAAATGGGATGTATCTGTGGACTGAACTGCAGAATGCCAGAAGAGAAGGGGAAAGCCTAGCCTATCGAAGACTAGCATCTTCAAGCAGCTCCAAGCATCTTGCAGCATCAGAAGAGATAAGAGTAGCATAAAGTAAAGTAGTAGTAGTGTTATCAACCTCGGCCAGAGATCCTTTCTCGACTCCCTGCGAGAAAGCAATCCCAGAGCCATACTATCCAGTTATCACCTCAAGTATCCAGTTCTAGTTGTATCGATCGGGATACAACTCCAAGTGTCCGTTACCGTAGGACAGGCTATCGATAGATGTTTTCTTCCCTGCAGGGGTGCACCAACTTACCCACCACGCTCGATTAACTCAACGGGATCGAAGACCAGGCCCCGACACCGCACATCACTTTCCCCTTGGTGTTAGACACACGGTTACTATGGTTACTATGACTTTACACTAAACCATGTTACTAAAGACGGGTCGGCCCTGAGGGGTACCCGCACGAGCTTAATTGCGAGTGATGAGGAGTTGGGTTGACCTGGAGGGTGCCCATGAGATAATTACGAGGCGTGGCCGGGCATTCTTAGCCCTTGCCGCAAGTCCTCGAGACGGGGCGACGGGGTCACATCTTTCGTGAGTCTCTGCTTGTTACCGCGTGTTCCTAATCCACTGCGATTTGGATATTTGATCTGAGGGGCCTCTGGCCTGATAGCACTAACCATCACTTGGGCATAGTATGGGCGTTCTGCGTCGTATGCATCAGCTGAAGCTTAATAGACGTCAGCGACTGAGCGGCGCGTGCCGGGTTGGACTGGTAAGCACCTGCCTTTTTGAAGGAGGTAGCTAGGTCTGCTCACTGGCCACGTACGCAACGTGCAGGAGTTCCCGGGGCGATGGCCCATGACCCCTGGGGGCATAGGTTTAGTCCGGTGTGCTGACCTCTCTATTTAGCCTAGGTCGGGTTGCGGCGTATCGTTTGGCCGAGGCCGGGCATGACCCAGGAAAGTTTGTCCGGCCGAAGTTAATCGAGCGTGATGTGTAAGTTGGTGCACCCCTGCAGGGAAGAAAACATCTATCGATAGCTTGTCCTACGGTAACGGACACTTGGAGTTGTATCCCGATCGATACAACTAGAACTGGATACTTGAGGTGATAACTGGATAGTATAGCTCTGGGATTGCTTTCTCGCAGGGAGTCGAGAAAGGATCTCTAGCCGAGGTTGATAACACTACTACTACTTTACTTTATGCTACTCTTATCTCTTCTGATGCTGCAAGATGCTTGGAGCTGCTTGAAGATGCTAGTCTTCGATAGGCTAGGCTTTCCCCTTCTCTTTTGGCATTCTGCAGTTCAGTCCAGAGATACAGCCCATTTCATTGATACCGATGCATAAGTAGTGTAGATCCTTGCTTGCGAGTACTTTGGATGAGTACGCACGGTTGCTTTGCTCCCCTTTTTCCACCTCTTTCCATTCTTCTCGGATGCTGCAACCAGATGGTGGAGCCCAGGAGCCAGACGACACCACCGACGACTACTACTACCACGAGGGTGCTTACTACTACGTGGAGGCCGCCGACGACTAGGAGTAGTTAGGAGGCTCCCAGGCAGGAGGCCTTGCCTTTTTGATCAATGTTGCTTTTGTACTAGCCTTTTTAAAGCAAAACTTGTTTAACTCATGTCTGTACTCAGATATTGTTGCTTCCGTTGACTCTTGTGTATTCGAGCCCTCGAGGCCCCTGGCTTGTAATATAAAGCTTGTATTATTTTAATTTGTGTCTAGAGTTGTGTTGTGATATCTTCCCGTGAGTCCTTGATCTTGATCGTACACATTTGCGTGTATGATTAGTGTACGATTGAATCAGGGGCGTCACAAGTTGGTATCAGAGCAAACAGAGGCAACACTAAGCATGACATGACGAAAAGCAGAACTAGGGGTGTTCTAACGTAGTGTTGCACGATATAGGTGAAGGGGCAATTCAACCGGGAAGGTTTTCCCGGTTCTGGACCTGTGTTAGACAGATGACCGGAGGGGGAATGTTCCTTGTTCAGATAGTTAGAGGCATTAGACAGTTAAACGGACCGCGTATTCGGATTCGCCTCGTCGTTCTGAGCAACTTTCATGTAGAAAACATTTTCATCGGAGTTACGGTTTAATTTCTATTAATTTTCAAAGATTTAAACATTTTCTAGAATTTCCTAGATTTACTATTAAATCGAATTAAAAACAGAATATACATTTTAAACTCAGCAGGGGCTAGCCACGGTCAATGACATGTGGGGCCAGGGGTCTGGGTTGACCCAGTCAATTAGTCCAGTCACAGTTTACTAGTCAACTGTTGACTGGTTGATACGTCTCCAACGTATCTATAATTTTTGATTGTTCCATGCTATTACATTATCCATCTAGGATATTTTATATGCATTTATACGCTATTTTATATGATTTTTGGGACTAACCTATTAACCTAGAGCCCAGTGCCAGTTTCTGTTTTTTCCTTGTTTTTGAGTATCACAGAAAAGGAAAACCAAACGGAGTCCAATTGACCTGAAAATTGACGGAGATTATTTTTGGACCAGAAGAAGCCCATGGAGCATCGGAGATGGACCAGAAGAGTCCTGAGGCACCCACGAGGGTGGGGGCGCGCCCTACCCCCCTGGGCGTGCCCCCCTACCTCGTGGCCGCCTCGGAGACCCCCCTGACTTGTTCCTGACGCCAAAACCTCTTATATATACAGAAAACCCCAGAACATAACCTAGATCGGGAGTTCCGCCGCCGCAAGCCTCTGTAGCCACCAAAAACCAATCGGGACCCTGTTCCGGCACCCTGCCGGAGGGGGGATCCCTCACCGGTGGCCATCTTCATCATCCCAGCGCTCTCCATGACGAGGAGGGAGTAGTTCACCCTCGGGGCTGAGGGTATGTACCAGTAGCTATGTGTTTGATCTCTCTCTCTCTCGTGTTCTTGATTCGGCACGATCTTGATGTACCGCGAGCTTTGTTATTATAGTTGGATCTTATGATGTTTCTCCCCCTCTACTCTCTTGTAATGGATTGAGTTTTCCCTTTGAGGTTATCTTATCGGATTGAGTCTTGAAGGATTTGAGAATACTTGATGTATGTCTTGCATGTGCTTATCTGTGGTGACAATGGGATATTCACGTGATCTACTTGATGTATGTTTTGGTGATCAACTTGCGGGTTCCGTAACATTGTGAACTTATGCATAGGGGTTGGGACACGTTTTTGTCTTGACTCTCCGGTAGAAACTTTGGGGCACTCTTTGAAGTTCTTTGTGTTGGTCGAATAGATGAATCTGAGATTGTGTGATGCATATCGTATAATCATACCCACGGATACTTGAGGTGACATTGGAGTATCTAGGTGACATTAGGGTTTTGGTTGATTTGTGTCTTAAGGTGTTATTCTAGTACGAACTCTATGATAGATCGAATGGAAAGAATAGCTTCGTGTTATTTTACTATGGACTCTTGAATAGATCGATCAGAAAGGATAACTTTGAGGTGGTTTCGTACCCTACAATAATCTCTTTGTTTGTTCTCCGCTATTAGTGACTTTGGAGTGACTCTTTGTTGCATGTTGAGGGATAGTTATATGATCCAATTATGTTATTATTGTTGAGAGAACTTGCACTAGTGAAAGTATGAACCCTAGGCCTTGTTTCCTAGCATTGCAATACCGTTTACGCTCACTTTTATCGCTTGCTACCTTGCTGTTTTTATATTTTCAGATTACAAATACTCATATCTATCATCCATATTGCACTTGTATCACCATCTCTTCGCCGAACTAGTGCACCTATACAATTTACCATTGTATTGGGTGGGTTGGGGACACAAGAGACTCTTTGTTATTTGGTTGCAGGGTTGTTTGAGAGAGACCATATTCATCCTACGCCTCCCACGGATTGATAAACCTTAGGTCATCCACTTGAGGGAAATTTGCTACTGTCCTACAAACCTCTGCACTTGGAGGCCCAACAACGTCTACAAGAAGAAGGTTGCGTAGTAGACATCACTGGTCAAACCTGGGTAGTGGGGGCCATGTGTCATTCTCATAGATTTAGTATTTTCTTTTTAAAGAGATAATTAAAAGTGGGGTATGCCGGTCATTGAGGGGGGGGGGGTACTTAAATTAGTTTATATCTAATCTAAGTTAATGGCCTTGGGCCCACGAATCAGTAGCAGTGGGGGTTAGTTTAGGGGGGGTTTAGCCCCACTAACCAAAACAGGGGAGGGCCGCCTGGGCTAGTGATATGTCTCCAACGTATCTATAATTTTTTATTGTTCCATGCTATATTATATTCTGTTTGGATGTTTAATGGGCTTTATTATACACTTTTATATTATTTTTGGGAATAGCCTATTAACCGGAGGCCTGGCCTAAATTGCTGTTTTTTGCCTATTTCAGTGTTTCGAATGAAAAGGATATCAAACGGAGTCCAAACGGAATGAAACCTTCGGGAACGTGATTTTCGGAACAAACGTGATCCAGAGGACTTGGAGTGGACGTCAAGCAACAAACGAGGAAGCCATGAGGTAGGGGGGCGCGCCTACCCCCCCCCCCAGGGCGCGCCCTCCACCCTCGTGGGCCCCTCATTGCTCCACCGACATACTTCTTCCTCCTATATATACCCATATACCCTGGAAACATCATATACGGAGCAAAGACCATATTTCCACCGCTGCAACCTTCTCTACCCGTGAGATCCATCTTGGGGCCTTTTCCGGCGCTCCGCCGGAGGGGGCATTGATCACGGAGGGCTTCTACATCAACACCATAGCCTCTCCGATGATGTGTGAGTAGTTTACCTTAGACCATCGGGTCCATAGTTATTAGCTAGATGGCTTCTTCTCTCTCTTTGGATCTCAATACAAAGTTCTCCTCGATCTTCTTGGAGATCTATTTGATGTAACTCTTCCTTTGCGGTGTGTTTGTCGAGATCCGATGAATTGTGGGTTTATGATCAAGTTTATCTATGAACAATATTTGAATCTCCTCTGAATTCTTTTATGTATGATTGGTTATCTTTGCAAGTCTCTTCGAATTATCAGTTTGGTTTGCCCTACTAGATTGATCTTGCTTGCAATGGGAGAAGTGCTTAGCTTTGGGTTCAATCTTGCGGTGTCCTTTCCCAGTGACAGCAGGGGCAACAAGGCACGTATTGTATTGTTGCCATCGAGGATAAAAAGATGGGGTTTATATCATATTGCATGAGTTTATCCCTCTACATCATGTCATCTTGCTTAAAGCATTACTCTGTTCTTATGAACTTAATACTCTAGATGCATGCTGGATAGCGGTCGATGTGTGGAGTAATAGTAGTAGATGCAGAATCGTTTCGGTCTACTTGTCGCGGACGTGATGCCTATATACATGATCATACCTAGATATTGTCATAACTATGCTCAATTCTATCAATTGCTCGATAGTAATTCGTTTACCCACCGTAATACTTATGCTATCTTGAGAGAAGCCACTAGTGAAACCTATGGCCCCCGGGTCTATTTTCCATCATATTAATCTTCCAACACTTAGCTATTTCTATTGCCGTTTATTTTACTTTGCATCTGTATTTCTCTTTATCATAAAAATACCAAAAATATTATCTTATCATATCTATCAGATCTCACTCTCGTAAGTGACCGTGAAGGGATTGACAACCCCTTTATCGTGTTGGTTGCGAGGTTCTTATTTGTTTGTGTAGGTGCGTGGGACTCGAGCGTGGTCTCCTACTGGATTGATACCTTGGTTCTCAAAAACTGAGGGAAATACTTACGCTACTTTACTGCATCACCCTTTCCTCTTCAAGGGAAAACCAACGCAGTGCTCAAGAGGTAGCAAGAAGGATTTGTGGCGCAATTGCCGGGGAGTCTACGCACAAGTCAAGACATACCAAGTACCCATCACAAACTCTTATCCCTCGCATTACATTATTTGCCATTTGCCTCTTATTTTCCTCTCCCCACTTCACCCTTGCCGTTTTATTCGCCCTCTCTTTCCGTTCGCCTCTTTTTCGCTTGCTTCTTGTTTGCTTGTGTGTTGGATTGCTTGCTTGTCACGATGGCTCAAGATAATACTAAATTGTGTGACTTTACCAATAACAACAACTATGATTTTCTTAGCACTCCGATTGCTCCTCTTATCGATGCTGAATCTTGTGAAATTAATGCTGCTTTGTTGAATCTTGTCATGAAAGATCAATTCGACGGCCTTCCTAGTGAAGATGCCGCTACCCATCTAAATAGCTTCGTTGATTTGTGTGATATGCAAAATAAGAAAGATGTGGACAATGATATTGTTAAATTGAAGCCATTTCCGTTTTCGCTTAGATATCGTGCTAAAACTTGGTTCTCGTCTTTGCCTAAAAATAGTATTGATTCTTGGAATAAGTGCAAAGATGCTTTTATCTATAAGTATTTTCCTCCCACTAAGATCATCTCTCTTAGAAACGATATTATGAATTTTAAGCAACTTGATCATGAACATGTTGCACAAGCTTGGGACAGAATGAAATTAATGATACGTAATTGCCCTACACATGGTTTGAATCTTTGGATGATTATACAAAAAATTTATGTCGGATTGAATTTTGCTTCTAGAAATTTTTTAGATTCGGCCGCGGGAGGCACTTTTATGGAAATCACTTTAGGTGAAGCTACTAAACTCCTAGATAATATTATGGTTAATTATTCTCAATGGCACACCGAAAGATCTACTAATAAAAAAGTGCATGCGATAGAAGAAATTAATGTTTTGAGTGGAAAGATGGATGAACTTATGAAATTATTTGCTACTAAAAGTGTTTCTTCTGATCCTAATGATATGCCTTTGTCTACTTTGATTGAGAATAATAATGAATCTATGGATGTGAATTTTGTTGGTAGGAATAATTTTGGTAACAACGCGTATAGAGGAACTTTAATCCTAGGCCGTTCCCTAGTAATTCCTCTAATAATTATGGTAATTCCTACAACAACTCTTATGGAAATTTTAATAAGATGCCCTCTGAATTTGAGACTAGTGTTAAAGAATTTATGATTTCTCAAAAGAATTTCAATGCTTTGCTTGAAGAAAAATTGCTTAAAGTTGACGAATTGGCTAGGAACGTGGATAGAATTTCTCTTGATGTTGATTCTTTGAAACTTAGATCTATTCCACCTAAGCATGATATCAATGAGTCTCTCAAAGCCATGAGAATTTCCATTGATGAGTGCAAAGAAAGAACCGCTAGGATGCGTGCTAAGAAAGATTGCTTTGTGAAAGCGTGTTCTTCTAATTTTTATGAGAATAAAGATGAAGATCTAAAAGTTATTGATGTGTCTCCTATTAAGTCTTTGTTTTGCAATATGAATCTTGATAATGATGGGACTGGAGATGAGTCAACTTTAGTTAGAAGGCGTCCCAAAAATTCGGAGTTTTTAGATCTTGATGCAAAAATTGGTAAAAGTGGGATTGCAGAGGTCAAAACTTTAGATATCAATGAACCCACTATTTTGGATTTCAAGGAATTTAATTATGATAATTGCTCTTTGATAGATTGTATTTCCTTGTTGCAATCCATGCTAAATTCTCCTCATGCTTATAGTCAAAATAAAGCTTTTACTAAACATATCGTTGATGCTTTGATGCAATCTTATGAAGAAAAACTTGAGTTGGAAGTTTCTATCCCTAGAAAACTTTATGATGAGTGGGAACCTACTATTAAAATTAGAATTAAAGAACATGAATGCTATGCTTTGTGTGATTTGGGTGCTAGTGTTTCCACGATTCCAAAAACTTCGTGTTATTTGTTAGGTTTCCGCGAATTTGATGATTGCTCTTTAAACTTGCACCTTGCGGATTCCACTATTAAGAAACCTATGGGAAGAATTAATGATGTTCTTATTGTTGCAAATAGGAACTATGTGCCCATAGATTTTATTGTTCTTGATATAGATTGCAATCCTTCATGTCCTATTATTCCTGGTAGACCTTTCCTTAGAACGATTGGTGCAATTATTGATATGAAGGAAGGGAATATTAGATTCTAATTTCCATTAAGGAAAGGTATGGAACACTTCCCTACAAAGAAGATTAAATTACCTTATGAATCTATTATGAGATCCACTTATGGATTGCCTACCAAAGATGGCAATACCTAGATCTATCCTTGTTTTATGCCTAGCTAAAGGGCGTTAAACGATAGCGCTTGTTGGGAGGCAACCCAATTTTATTTTAGTTTTTTGCTTTTTGCTTCTGTTTAGGAATAAATCTTTGATCTAGCCTCTGGTTAGATTTGTTTTTATGTTTTAATTAGTGTTTGTGCCAAGTTAAACCTATAGGATCTTCTTGGATGATAGTTCTTGATCTTGCTGAAAATTCCAGAAACTTTATGTTCACGAAAACAATTGTTAAAAATCACCAGAACGTGATAAAATACTGATTCCAATTGCAGTAGATCAATAAACAAATTATCTAGATCGTCCTAGTTTGGTAGATTTTTCTGAGTTCCAGAAGTTTGCATTAGTTACAGATTACTACAGACTGTTCTGTTTTTGACAGATTCTGTTTTTCGTGTGTTGTTTGCTTATTTTGATGAATGTATGGCTAGTAAAATAGTTTACAAACCATAGAGAAGTTGGAATACAGTAGGTTTAACACCAATATAAATAAAGAATAAGTTCAATGCAGTACCTTGAAGTGGTGTTTTGTTTTCTTTCGCTAACAGAGCTCACGAGATTTTCTGTTGAGTTTTGTGTTGTGAAGTTTTCAAGTTTTGGGTAAAGATTTGATGGATTATGGAACAAGGAGTGGCAAGAGCCTAAGATTGGGGATGCCCATGGCACCCCAAGGTAATCTAAGGACACCAAAAAGCCAAAGCTTGGGGATGCCCCGGAAGGCATCCCCTCTTTCGTCTTCGTCCATCGGTAACTTTACTTGGAGCTATATTTTTATTCACCACATGATATGTGTTTTGCTTGGAGCGTCTTGTATGATTTGAGTCTTTGATTTTAGTTTACCATAATCATCCTTGCTGTACACACCTTTTGAGAGAGACACACATGATTCGGAATTTATTAGAATACTCTATGTGCTTCACTTATATCTGTTGAGCTATATAGTTTTTGCTCTAGTGCTTCACTTATATCTTTTAGAGCATGGTGGTGGATTTGTTTTATAGAAATTATTGTTCTCTCATGCTTCACTTATATTATTTTGAGAGTCCTACAAAACAGCATGGTAATTTGCTTTAATTGTGAAATTAGTCCTAATATGCTAGGTATTCAAGATTAGTAAAAACTTTCTTATGAGTGTGTTGAATACTAAGAGAAGTTTGATGCTTGATGATTGTTTTGAGATATGGAGGTAGTGATATTAATTTGTGCTAGTTGAGTAGTTGTGAATTTGAGAAATACTTGTGTTGAAGTTTGCAAATCCCGTAGCATGCACGTATGGTAAACGTTGTGTAACAAATTTGAAACATGAGGTGTTCTTTGATTGTCCTCCTTATGAGTGGCGGTCGAGGACGAGCGATGGTCTTTTCCTACCAATATATCCCCCTAGGAGCATGCGCGTAGTGCTTGGTTTTTGATGACTTGTAGATTTTTGCAATAAGTATGTGAGTTCTTTATGACTAATGTTGAGTCCATGGATTATACGCACTCTCATCCTTTCATCATTGCTAGCCTCTTCGGTACCGTGCATTGCCCTTCCTCGCCTTGAGAGTTGGTGCAAACTTCGCCGGTACATCCAAACCCCGTGATACGATACACTCTATCACACATAAACCTCCTTATATCTTCCTCAAAACAGCCACCATACCTACCTATTATGGCATTTCCATAGCCATTCCGAGATATATTGCCATGCAACTTTCCACCGTTCCGTTTATCATGACACGTTCATCATTGTCATATTGCCTTGCATGATCATGTAGTTGACATCGCATTTGTTGCAAAGCCACCATGCATATTATTTCATACATGTCACTCTTGATTCATTGCCCTTCCCGGTACACCGCCGAAGGCATTCATATAGAGTCATACTTTGTTCTAGTATCGAGTTGTAATCATTGAGTTGTAAATAAATAGAAGTGTGATTATCATCATTCATAGAACATTGTCCCAAAAAAAGGCCAAAAGGAAAAAAAATAAAGGCCCGAAAAAAAGAAAAGAAAAGAAAAAGGGGCAATGCTACTATCTTTTTCCATACTTGTGCTTCAAAGTAGCACCATGATCCTTATGATAGATAGTCTCTTCTTTTGTCACTTTCATATACTAGTGGGGATTTTTCGTTATAGAACTTGGCTTGTATATTCCAACAATGGGCTTCCTCAAATGCCCTAGGTCTTCGTGAGCAAGCAAGTTGGATGCACACCCACTTAGTTTCTTTTGTTGAGCTTTCATACATTTATAGCTCTAGTGCATCCGTTGCATGGCAATCCCTACTCCTCACATTAACATCAATTGATGGGCATCTCCATAGCCCGTTGATTAGCCGCGTTGATGTGAGACTTTCTCCTTTTTTGTCTTCTCCACATAACCCCCATCATTATATTCTATTCCACCCATAGTGCTATATCCATGACTCACGCTCATGTATTGCGTGAAAGTTGAAAAAATTTGAGATTACTAAAGTATGAAACAATTGCTTGGCTTGTCATCGGGGTTATGCATGATGAGAGCATTCTTGTGTGACGAAAATGGAGCATGACCAAACTATATGATTTTGTAGGGATGGACTTTCTTTGGCCATGTTATTTTGAGAAGACATAATTGCTTAGTTAGTATGCTTGAAGTATTATTCCTTTTATGTCAATATTAAACTTTTATCTTGAATCTTTCGGATCTCAATATTCATTCCACAATTAAGAGGGTTACATTGAAAATTATGCTAAGTAGCACTCCACATCAAAAATTCTGTTTTTATCATTTACCTACTCGAGGACGAGCAGGAATTAAGCTTGGGGATGCTTGATACGTCTCCAACGTATCTATAATTTTTTATTGTTCCATGCTATATTATATTCTGTTTTGGATGTTTAATGGGCTTTATTATACACTTTTATATTATTTTTGGGACTAACCTATTAACCGGAGGCCCAGCCCAAATTGCTATTTTTTTGCCTATTTCAGTGTTTCAAAGGAAAAGGATATCAAACGGAGTCCAAACGGAATGAAACCTTCGGGAACGTGATTTTCGGAACAAACGTGATCCAGAGGACTTGGAGTGGACGTCAAGCAACAGACGAGGAAGCCACGAGGTAGGGGGCGCGCCCTCCACCCTCGTGGGCTCCTCGTTGCTCCACCGACGTACTTCTTCTTCCTATATATACCCATATACCCTAGAAACATCATATACGGAGCAAAAACCCTATTTCCACCGCCGCAACCTTCTGTACCCGTGAGATCCATCTTGGGGCCTTTTCTGGCGCTCCGCCGGAGGGGGCATTGATCACGGAGGGGTTCTACATCAACACCATAGCCTCTCCGATGATGTGTGAGTAGTTTACCTCAGACCTTCGGGTCCATAGTTATTAGCTAGATGGCTTCTTCTCTCTCTTTGGATCTCAATACAAAGTTCTCCTCGATCTTCTTGGAGATCTATTTGATGTAACTCTTCTTTTGCGGTGTGTTTGTCGAGATCCGATGAATTGTGGGTTTATGATCAAGTTTATCTATGAACAATATTTGAATCTCCTCTGGATTCTTTTATGTATGATTGGCTATCTTTGCAAGTCTCTCGAATTATCAGTTTGGTTTGGCCTACTAGATTGATCTTTCTTGCAATGGGAGAAGTGCTTAGCTTTGGGTTCAATCTTGCGGTGTCCTTTCCCAATGACAGCAGGGGCAGCAAGGCACGTATTGTACTGTTGCCATCGAGGATAAAAAGATGGGGTTTATATCATATTGCATGAGTTTATCCCTCTACATCATGTCATCTTGCTTAAAGCATTACTCTGTTCTTATGAACTTAATACTCTAGATGCATGCTGGATAGCGGTCGATGTGTGGAGTAATAGTAGTCGATGCAGAATCGTTTCGGTCTACTTGTCGCGGACGTGATGCCTATATACATGATCATACCTAGATATTCTCATAACTATGCTCAGTTCTATCAATTGCTCGACAGTAATTCGTTTACCCACCGTAATACTTATGCTATCTTGAGAGAAGCCACTAGTGAAACCTATGGCCCCCGGGTCTATTTTCCATCGTATTAATCTTCCAACACTTAGCTATTTCTATTGCCGTTTATTTTACTTTGCATCTTTATTTCTCTTTATCATAAAAATACCAAAAATATTATCTTATCATATCTATCAGATCTCACTCTCGTAAGTGACCGTGAAGGGATTGACAACCCCTTTATTGCATTGGTTGCGAGGTTCTTATTTGTTTGTGTAGGTGCGTGGGACTCGAGCGTGGTCTCCTACTGGATTGATACCTTGGTTCTCAAAAACTGAGGGAAATACTTACGCTACTTTACTGCATCACCCTTTCCTCTTCAAGGGAAAACCAACACAGTGCTCAAGACGTAGCAGCTAGCGCGCATAGTCGCTCCAGAGGAGCGCCGGCGACGACCAACCCGTAGCTCGCCGGGGGGAGCAGGGCACGGCCCTGGTTGCGGCGGTGTGGCGCGGCGAGGGGGCAGCAGCGCGGCGCGTGGCGCTGCCGGACGCCGGCCGTAGCACCAGTAGCTCGGCGGCGGGAGGGTTGTGCGGGCGGCGAGCGGTCTGGGAGGCAGCGGGCGAGCTGGGCGGGGCTTGGCGCGCGCGCGGACGACGCCGACTGGCGCAGGCGGGCGCAAGGCAGCAACAGGTAGCGAGCAAGGCATGAGCTAGCGGCAACAGAAGGTAGAGCAGCAGCGGCGGCGCCTAGGAGTAGCAGCAGCGCTGCAGCAGAAGCAGAACAAGCAGCAGCAAAGCATGTCGCGGCAGATGCGGCGAAGCTATGCGCGAGCGGCAGCGGGCGTGCATAGGGCGGCCAAAGGCGCGGCAGGGCTCAGCCGGACGCGAGGCAGTGCGGTAGAGCGCACAGACAGAGCTTCGGCCATGGCGTCCGAACTCGCGGGGACACTGCTACGGCGACGGATCGAGGCAGAAAGAATGGGGGGTTTGGCAGAGATGCTCATCGGGGAGCACATGTAGGCTCGTTGGGGGCTTAGTAGCTGCAGGGGGAGACGAATTTGACGATGATGGCCGACGATGACCGAGGAAGAAGATGATGCAGGCGATGGCTACGTGGATCCCCCCACCTCGATCTGCTGGTGTAGACGACGAATACGGCTACAGCGGAGCGGATGAACACCTCCCTATGGAGCGGGGACGACGGAGGGTGCGGGGACGACGGCGGTCATGGCGCCGGCGGCTCGGTGTAGCGAGGGAAGGAGAGGAGCTGCCCGGGAAAGGGGGAAAACAAGGCAAGTGTGGGCTAGGGTTTGCCGTTGAGGTCGGGTGCGGTTTTGTAGGCGTCGGGGACCTCGGGATGGCCTGCACGTGGCCAATCCACGGCGTGGATGGCCGCACGGTGGCCACCGAGCCTCCTGTGAACAGGAGGTTGAAGAAGAGGTGGAGTTGGGCTGGGCCAGTGCACTCTTGTAGTATTGCCCATGTGCACAGCAGGCTTTTACTCTCCTTCTTTTCCTATTTTCTTTCTGCTTTCAACTGTTAGGCACTATTTAAAAAGCTATAGTCCATCTTAGCTTGGAGGTGATGTTATATTCCTTAACAAATAAATGTTATGAAATTTTGGGTAAAAGATGTACTATTTTGCAGCAACTTTTGCGCAACTCCAAATTTCACCTGCAAATTGAATTTGATTTGAAAGTGGAAATTTCAAAGGATATTTGAATCAAGCACTGTTTAGTGAGATGATTAGCCTAATCACGGAGGGTTACTATAGCATGACACTGGGGGTGTTACAATTGTCTTCAATGTCTTCATACATTTTTAGGGGTCGTCTCTCGTAGGTAAACCGAATCAATGAGGGACTACTACCTGTGTTATCCTGCAATTCTCACAAACACATTAGTCCCTCAACCATGTTTGTCGTCAATACTCCAAAACCAACTAGGGGTGGCACTAGATGCACTCACAGTCCCCCCCTTTTTGGTGATTGATGATAAACTGGTTGAAGTTTTCAACGGGGATAAAAGTACGTGAAAGTTAAAGTACAAAGGCATTGTCATCATAAGTAGAAAAAGGCTCCCCCTGAAGATGTGCATATAACTGATTTGCTTTTGAATGCAAATGCACATGGCAGGTTTTGCTTTGTGGAGATCCTCTTCAACACATGAAGACAATTCATCGTGCATACATAAGAATAATGAAGAAATGGGCGTCTGCAGAATGACTTCATGTGGCATTTATCATCGCATCATAAGGTAGCAGCAAAAAGTAGTAGACGACCATCAAGTTTAAGTGTTACAACTCAAAAACCAAATAGTTTCAAGAACGAGAGTTGTAAGAACTTAGCAAAAATAAGCAACCGACCCATATGGACCCACTTGAAGACTATCAACTCATATGCTTCTCCCCCTTTTGTCAGTAAGGACCAAAAAGGTTTGAAGACATAGAGTGCCTACTCGTTTCCCTAGTGGTGAAGATGTTGGAGCAGCGGAGTCGACGTTGGTGTTGGGCGGTGCAGACGGGCCTGGTGCAGAGTCGTGATGCAGTGAAGCCATGGCTGGTGAAGTGGCGTCGTCCTCTTCATCTATGACTCGAGCAACCACAGTGGGAGCCGAAGATGAATAGTCTGAGTCTTCAATTGAGGGAGTTGGACGTCAACTTGCAGATTGTGGAGGCCTGGAGTCAAACTTGAATTGTTTTGTGAAGCCATCTTCGCGAAGATCGTCTTCAGAACAAATGTAACATCCCAAATTTTCAATTTGGTATGTTATACATAGATCATCATTGCATATCATGTTTTATTGCATTTTGACAAATCCTCGATAAATCCTAAGCAACTCAAGGACCCTCGGAGAGAGTTGGGGATTTTCTCAAATTTTCATATTTGATTTTTCCATCAAATAATAAGACGAGGATTTTGGTTTTAATTATTTTTCTCTCCGGAAAAATATTTCATTAAACAAAATAAATGAGAGGAGAAAATATGACTTCTCCAAAACAATTGAAATACTGGAGGAAAAATGTTAAAATCATTTATTGGAATTTATTTGCAATTTTCATTGCATTAAAAATATTGCATGTTTTCAAAAAAATTATTTTTGTGTCAAAAAAATGTTCACCCTATTCTAGATTTTCTAACTAGACGGGGAAAATTTATTTTATCTTTTTGGACTTTTATTTATTTTTCTACGAATATTTTTCCGTGGAACGTATTTAAAAAAAAAACTGCGCGCGCCCGCCGGGCCGAAGCCCAGCCGAGGCCCAGCCGCCCGCACCCCGTCTCCTCTCCGCGCACGGGAGTGCCGCCGCCGCTCGCCGAGTCCGGCACCCGCACGCCTCCCCGGCCGCCCCTCCTCCAAGCCATCGCCCCCCTCCTATTTATACCGGCGCCCCCCCTCTTCTACTCATCCCGCCGCCGCCGCACTTGCCCGCCCCGCCGCCGCCGGAGCCGAGCTCGAAGCCGCCGCCGCCGCCGTTTGCCGCCCCTCGCCGCCCCCCCCGAGCACCCCGCACCCCGCCGCCCTCGCCGCCTCTCGCCGGAGCCGGCCAAGCCCCGCCGAAGCCCGCCCCCGACGAGGTACCTCGCCGCCGTTCAGTTGCCGGTTTTTGTTAAAAAAAACCGTTCGTTTAAAAAAAAACTCTAGATCGGTTTTTTTTGGTTTTGTTATTTTGTGAACGTTCACCGAACCGTTCGTCCGTTTTTCTTTTTCGTCGGATTTTTCCGCGATTTTCTCAGATTCGATTTCTGATCGAATCTTCGTTTCTATTTAACTTTTCGCTCGTTTATCGGAATCAGGCGATTCAAGCGCCTAGAGTTTCATCTCGAAATTCTCTTTCCGTTTAACCTACTCAAACAAGTTTTTGCTACTGTAAAATTTGACCTACATCCAGATTAGTAAACGAAGCTTCTTTTTTTCGCAGTTTGACTTTCGTTGCTTCTTTCGAGTTGATTCTTTTTGCAAACCGGAGTTCTTAAGTTGAACTTTCTGGTTGGATCTTTCATTCGAGTTTTACCTGTGCATTAGATGAGTACTTATTGTTTGCTTGTTTGTTTGCGATAGAGTACCCGGAGTGTGCCGCTTGTTACTTCGAATCGCTAGGTTTCGCAGATCATCAGCAAGGCAAGTAACACCTTGATCATATTTTCCATACCCAGTTTTATTGCATTAGATCTATTCCTCAAAAACTTGCATGGTTAGGATCAAATTAAACTGTGGGGATTGGGAAGTAGTTGAGGTAGTACCTATTACCTGTTTTCTTATCAAACCCTTGGGAGTTACTTCTACGTTTGCTTATATTGCTATGCTATGCTCGTAGACGTGGATTGGGTTTGAGTGAATTTTCCATGACAGATGTGAGATTGTTAATTTAATGGTTTACTTAAGGTGGCAACTAAAACTCACATCTGGGTGGATTGAGGCACCTGGAGAATCCAGTGTTGTCTGTTTGTATAAGGACCGCCACCCAGGCTCAAAGGGATCATAAGATTATTCATGCTGGAAACTTCCGTGTGCAGCCACAAGCTATTATGGGCTCTAGCATAGTTGAGTAAGTTGTGGGAAACCTTTCCATGATGGGCTAGCAGATGTAGGGGATTGTAGGTGTACCGGCCTATCTATCGGTTAAGGGGACCTCTTCGGAAAGACTGTGTCTCGGTCATCCGTTTCTCAAACATCATGTAGTGCGAGAAATCAAGCGGAAGCGATCGAGTCTTGTGGGGAAAAGTGCGCAAACCTCTGCAGAGTGTACAAACTAATCATGGTTAGCCGTGTCCCCGGTTATGGACATCTTGAGTATCTAGTTTTGGATTATCCCGTTGATCTCATCATGTTACTTAATTTAAATTTGATTTGGGTTTAATCACGTTCTTAATTGGGATTGAGATGCTGTCAACCATCTCAATGTTTCACAACCACCATGATAGTTAAATAAAATTTATTCCTTTGAAGTAGGGAAAAATTGGCTTTTCGCATAAAACTTAACCATAGAGCTTTCCACCGGCCATATATGCATGTAGTATAGCATTATTATTGTTCATTATTCTCTATGTGCTACTTTGCCAGCATATTCTATGTGCTGACCCGTTTTCGGGTTGCAACGTTTCATGTTGCAGACTTTTCAGACGACGAGTAAGGTGCCTTAGGTCGTGGTCTTATACTCAGTGATGCCGCTGGAGTTGATGGACTCACTTATCTTCCAAGTCTTCTGCTGTTATCGTTTTAGATGGCCTTAAGCCATATTTATCATACTTAATCTCTTTGGAGATATTCGATGTAATAAGTGTGTGATTGCTACTCTGTTATAAATCCTCCATTTGTACTGTGCGTGTCAGCATTACTGATCCAGGGATGACACTGGTGCACAGCAGCACAGACCATTTGAGGTCTGGTCGCTACAAAAGGTGGTATCAGAGCACACGCTGATTGTAGGACACGACCACTAAGCTTAAGCCCTAGAAAGCTTCTCTCTTCTCATTTCTGACCCCTCTCCACTTTCTACTCTTTTAGGAATGGCGGATGCAAGGAGCAAGTTCATGCAACCAGATGAAGACACGCCTTTTGGTCGACACTTGAAGGAAGTCACCAAGTACTTGAACATAGGAATACCAAGCATCACTGGAACCTACAACGCCACATTACCCGAAGAGGAGAGCTGGAAGATTCAAGTTCACATTCCAGGAAGGACGTTTGTGCCAGTTACTGAACCCATAAGATTGGTTTTCGAAGCACCAACCTGGAGTTTAGGGAAGAGCATGGCCGCTCACATCGCCATGGGACGCATTGGAGAAGTCTACCACCAGGAGCTTAAGGATACAATTTATCAGATTTGTGGACGCCGAGACGCGCAATGGGAGATGATCAGAACCAAGAAGGATGGATCCATTGCAGCTTTCATCCAGGAGCAAAACCAACATATTCGTCGCCAGGAGAACCAGATGTGCACGGACAAGGAAGAACTGAAGAAGGCATTAACCAAGATCAAGGAGCTGGAGGAAGAACTCAAGGCTACACGCGAGGATTATATGGAGGAAATCATCGCACTAGTAGGGAAGAATGACGACCTGGAGAAGAAGATTGGAGCATTCATGGGAAATCCAGTGCGAAAAGCAGAAGTTGACGACTGCACTTGCCCGGATAACTACATCATCATCGACGACACCGACTCGGAACCAAGTGAAGATGACTTTGTTGATGAAACTGGAGCAGACATCATGGAGTCTTCAACGGATCAGAATTTCTAGTAGACTACCATATCAGTAGTAGTTTTCCCCCATTTAATAGTATAGTCCAAGCACTTTGTAACGCTAGTTAGATCGATTGTTATGCCTTGTTTGAATTGATTGAGTGATATTGATTGTATTTGTCTCATCAGCATATGGGTAGTGTTTTCTCTCTAGACCTCATTCTATTCTTAACTCTCATCTTTTCTAAACCCATCAGATGCCTCCGAGACGCGACAACGGATTTGTTTTCCCACCAGAGATCACCCAGTTGATTCAGCAACAGAATGCCCTGATGCAAGTGTTAGTGCAGAACCAAGGCAACAACAACAACAACAACCCACCGCCACCACCACCTGTTGATCACTTAGCCCGTTTCTTAAGGCTAAACCCGCCGGTGTTTTCCAGTAGCACCGAGCCGATTGTTGCAGATGATTGGCTCCGCAAAGTTGGAAGGGAGTTGACCACTGCAGGATGCACAGATGCGGAAAGAGTGCGTTTTGCCGCACATCAGCTTGATGGACCCGCAGCATCATGGTGGGAGAATTATACAGCCACGCACCATATTGACACTGTCACATGGGACCAGTTTCAGCAAGCTTTCCGTACAGCTCATGTTTCAGCAGGAGCTATGGCTATGAAGAAGCGCGAGTTTCGCAACCTACGCCAAGGAGGACGCACCGTAGGCCAGTATGTGGAGGATTTCAGTAAGTTAGCACGTTATGCACCAGATGACGTTGCTACAGATGCAGCCAAGCAGGAGAAATTTTTGGAAGGGCTGAATGATGAACTGAGTATGCAGTTGATGGTAGCAACCTTCAAGAACTACCAGGAGCTGGTAGATAGAGCTCTCATGATTGAAGGAAAGCAACAGCAGATTGAAAACCGTAAGAGGAAGTATGGACAAGGGAAGTACAATTCTGGAGCTCAGCAGAAGCCACGATTTACCCCGAAGCCGGGAGGACAGTTTCAGCATACCCATGGAGGAGGTAGTTCGCACAACCATAATGGCTCCAAGAATGGTAATGGGAATGGAGGACCCAACGGACAGAACCGCACCAACCCATCTACCCCAGCCAAGAGGGATCTAAGTCACGTTACTTGTTTCAAGTGCCAGAAGACTGGACATTATGCAACTGATTGTCCTGAAGCCCAAAATGGAAATGGCAATGGAAGCTCTGGGAAGAAGCCGAACCCATTCAATAAGGGACATGTGAACCACGTGAGCGTGGAGGAGGTTGAAGCTCAGCCTGATGCAGTAATAGGTAAGTTTTTGGTTAAGTCATTTACTGCAACCGTTCTTTTCGATACTGGTGCATCGCATTCATACATATCAAGGGGATTTGTGAATAAGTTTAAGATGTCCACCCAAGTTCTCAAAACCCATATGTTAGTAACCTCGCCAGGAGCAGAGTATATGGCCAGCCAAGGATGTTTTTAGATACCATTGGCCATTGGTAGGCATGTTTTCCCCTCAGACCTCATAGTTTTGGAGTCGCAAGGTTTGGATGTGATTTTGGGAATGGATTGGCTATCGTTGTATGGAGGAAACATCGATTGTGCCAACAAGACGATTTTGCTTACCACCCCAGAAGGAAAAAGGATCAAGTATGTATCCCGGCATATGCCGAAAAGGACTCAAGTGAATTCCTTATCAGGAGTTGTACAGGAGGAAGTACCAGTGGTGAAGGATTATCCGGATGTATTTCCAGAAGAGTTGCCGGGCATGCCACCAGATAGAGACATCGAGTTCTTGATTGAACTTTTGCCAGGCACAGGGCCAATATCTAAGAGACCGTACATGATGCCCGCAAAAGATTTGGAGGAAATTAAGAAGCAGATCAAGGAGTTACTGGATAAAGGCTATATTCGCCCAAGTTCGTCACCTTGGGGATCACCAGTACTTTTAGTGGAAAAGAAAGATGGATCACTGAGGATGGTTGTTGATTACCGCGGATTGAATGAAGTGACCATCAAAAACAAGTACTCACTGCCGATGATCAATGATTTGTTTGACCGCCTACAAGGAGCTAAAGTATTTTCCAAGATCGATCTACGATCAGGATACCATCAGCTAAAGATTCGAGAGCAGGATATACCTAAGACGACATTTACCACCAGATATGGATTGTATGAGTATACCGTTATGTCATTTGGTTTGACTAACGCACCTGCCTATTTCATGAACCTGATGAACAAAGTGTTTATGGAGTTTTTGGATAAGTTCGTCGTGGTGTTCATTGATGATATTTTAATCTTTTCCAAGGATGAGGAAGAGCATGAGGAGCATTTATGATTGGTACTTGAGAAGCTCAGAGAACATCAGTTATACGCCAAGTTTAGCAAATGTGAATTTTGGCTGAAGGAAGTTGGATTCCTTGGACATGTTATTTCTGGAGAAGGAATAGCAGTAGACCCTGCCAAGGTTGACACAGTGACAAGTTGGGAATCACCCACGACAGTTGGAGAAATCCGGAGTTTTCTTGGACTTGCAGGATACTACCGGAGATTCATCGAGAATTTCTCGAAGATTGCTAAGCCCATGACTGAGCTATTGAAGAAGGACACCAAATTCAATTGGACTGAGGAATGTGAAACTAGTTTCCAAGAGTTGAAGAAACGATTGGTTACATCACCAGTGTTGATTCTGCCAGATCAACGCAAGGACTATGAAGTTTATTGCGACGCTTCTCGTCGAGGACTTGGAGCAGTGCTTATGCAGGAAGGAAGAGTTGTGTCATATGCTTCACGACAACTTAAAACCCATGAGAAGAATTATGCTATGCATGATTTGGAGTTAGCAGCCGTGGTGCATGCGTTGAAGACGTGGAGACATTTTCTCATCGGAAACCATTGTGAGGTGTATACAGATCACAAGAGTTTGAAGTATATTTTCACGCAGAAGGAGTTAAATCTCAGACAGAGGAGATGGTTGGAGCTCATTAAGGACTATGATATGAGATTGCATTATCACCCAGGAAAGGCTAAGCGTAGTAGCAGACGCGTTGAGCCGCAAGAGTCATGTCAACACACTCATGACAGGAGAGTTACCTCAGGAGTTAGCCGAGGACCTTCGCGAGCTATGTTTGGAGATAGTCCCAAGAGGCTATTTAGCGACATTGGAGATTCAGTCTACCTTGATGGAAAGGATCAGAGAAGCTCAGAAGACAGACAAGGAGATTGAAGAGATAAAGGAGAAGATGAGCAAAGGAAAAGCCAAGGGATTTCGTGAGGATGAGCACGATACCTTATGGTTTGAGGACCGCGTATATGTGCCAAATGATCCGGAGATCAGGAAGTTGATTTTGCAAGAAGCCCATGATTCACCGTACTCGATTCACCCAGGGAATACCAAGATGTATTTGGATCTGTAGAATACTTTCTGGTGGACCGGAATGAAGAAGGATATTGCAGAGTATGTAGCAGTTTGTGATGTGTGTCAGAGAGTGAAGGCAGAGCATCAGAAGCCAGCAGGATTGCTACAACCATTGCCGATACCCGAATGGAAGTGGGATAAAATAGGCATGGATTTTATCACAGGATTACCCATGACTCGTTCAGGCTATGACTCAATATGGGTTGTAGTCGACCGTTTGACGAAAGTGGCTCATTTCATTCCAGTGAAGACCACTTACACCAGTGCTAAGTTGGCAAAGATATACATGACCAGGATCGTATGTTTGCATGGAGTTCCGAGGACCATTGTATCAGACAAAGGAACCCAATTTACCTCGAAGTTTTGGAAGTAGTTACATGAAACATTGGGAACCAGGCTGGAATTTAGTACAGCTTTTCACCCGCAGACAGATGGACAGACCGAGAGAGTCAACCAGATTTTGGAGGACATGTTGAGAGCTTGTGCACTAGATTATGGATCTAGTTGGGACGACAATTTGCCATATGCGGAGTTTTCGTATAACAACAGTTATCAAACCAGTTTGAAGATGGCCCCTTTCGAAGCTTTGTACGGAAGGAGGTGTAGAACACCGTTGTTATGGGACGAAGTTGGAGACCGTCAGTTGTTTGGAACAGATTTGATTAAGGAGTCTGAACAGAAAGTGAGGTTGATTCGCGATAGGCTCAAGGTAGCCCAATCCAGGCAGAAGAGTTATGCTGATTCTAAACGAAAGGAGACAGTCCACGAAGTCGGAGACAGAGTGTATCTTCGAGTATCACCACTTCGAGGAGTGAAGCGCTTTGGAGTTAAGGGAAAGTTAGCACCCCGTTTTATCGGACCATACAGAGTTGTGGAACGTATGGGAGAGGTTGCCTACAAGCTGGAATTGCCCGAAGGATTGTCTGGAGTTCATGATGTATTTCACGTTTCCCAGTTGAAGAAGTGCCACGCAGAGATGGCTGTGATACCACTGAGAGATACTGTGCCACTGGAAGCGATTCAGCTGGAAAGTGATTTGACCTATGAGGAGAAACCAGTTAAGATTCTTGAGTATGCCAGCCGAGTTACCCGCAGCAAGGTTATCAAGTTTTGCAAAGTCCAGTGGAGTCACCACACGGAAGATGAAGCCACCTGGGAGTGAGAGGAAGATCTACGGAAGGACCACTCCCACCTGTTTTCTAGCCAACCCGAATCTCGAGGGCGAGATTCATCTTAAGGGGGGTAGGTTTGTAACATCCCAAATTTTCAATTTGGTATGTTATACATAGATCATCATTGCATATCATGTTTTATTGCATTTTGACAAATCCTCGATAAATCCTAAGCAACTCAAGGACCCTCGGAGAGAGTTGGGGATTTTCTCGAATTTTCATATTTGATTTTTCCATCAAATAATAAGACGAGGATTTTGGTTTTAATTATTTTTCTCTCCGGAAAAATATTTCATTTTAAAAATAAATGAGAGGAGAAAATATGACTTCTCCAAAACAATTGAAATACTGGAGGAAAAGTGTTAAAATCATTTATTGGAATTTATTTGGATTTTATTTGCAATTTTCATTGCATTAAAAATATTGCATGTTTTCAAAAAATTATTTTTGTGTCAATAAAATGTTCACCCTATTCTAGATTTTCTAACTAGACGGGGAAAATTTATTTTATCTTTTTGGAATTTTATTTATTTTTCTACGAATATTTTTCCGTGGAACGTATTTAAAAAAAAAACTGCGCGCGCCCGCCGGGCCGAAGCCCAGCCGAGGCCCAGCCGCCCGCACCCCGTCTCCTCTCCGCGCACGGGAGCGCCGCCGCCGCTCGCCGAGTCCGGCACCCGCACGCCTCCCCGGCCGCCCCCTCCTCCAAGCCATCGCCCCCCTCCTATTTATACCGCCGCCCCCCCTCTTCTACTCATCCCGCCGCCGCCGCACTTGCCCGCCCCGCCGCCGCCGGAGCCGAGCTCGAAGCCGCCTCCGCCGCCGCCGTTTGCCGCCCCTCGCCGCCCCTCGCCGCCCCCCCGAGCACCCTGCACCCCGCCGCCCTCGCCGCCTCTCGCCGGAGCCGGCCAAGCCCGCCGGAGACCGCCCCCGACGAGGTACCTCGTCGCCGTTCGGTTGCCGGTTTTTGTTTTAAAAAAAAAACCGTTCGTTTTAAAAAAAAACTCTAGATCGTTTTTTTTTCGGTTTTGTTATTTTGTGAGCGTTCACCGAACCGTTCGTTTTAACGAACGCGTTCGTCGGTTTTTCTCTGTTAACGAACGTCCGTTCTTTAACCGTTCGTCCATTTTTCTTTTTCGTCAGATTTTTCCGCGATTTTCTCAGATTCGATTTCTGATTGAATCTTCGTTTCTGTTTAACTTTTCGCTCGTTTATCGGAATCAGGCGATTCAAGCGCCTAGAGTTTCATCTCGAAATTCTCTTTCCGTTTAACCTACTCAAACAAGTTTTTGCTACTGTAAAATTTGACCTAGATCCAGATTAGTAAACGAAGCTTCTTTTTTTCGCAGTTTGACTTTCGTTGCTTCTTTCGAGTTGATTCTTTTTGCAAACCGGAGTTCTTAAGTTGAACTTTCTGGTTGGATCTTTCATTCGAGTTTTACCTGTGCATTAGATGAGTACTTATTGTTTGCTTGTTTGTTTGCGATAGAGTACCCGGAGTGTGCCGCTTGTTACTTCGAATCGCTAGGTTTCGCGGATCATCAACAAGGCAAGTAACACTTTGATCATATTTTCCATACCCAGTTTTATTGCATTAGATCTATTCCTCAAACACTTGCATGGTTAGGATCAAATTAAACTGTGGGAATTGGGAAGTAGTGTAGGTAGTACCTATTACCTGTTTTCTTATCAAACCCTTGGGAGTTACTTCTACGTTTGCTTATATTGCTATGCTATGCTCGTAGACGTGGATTGGGTTTGAGTGAATTTTCCATGACAGATGTGAGATTGTTAATTTAATGGTTTACTTAAGGTGGCAACTAAAACTCACATCTGGGTGGATTGAGGCACCTGGAGAATCCAGTGTTGTCTGTTTGTATAAGGACCGCCACCCAGGCTCAAAGGGATCATAAGATTATTCATGCTGGAAACTTCCGTGTGCAGCCACAGGCTATTATAGGCTCTAGCATAGTTGAGTAAGTTGTGGGAAACCTTTCCATGATGGGCTAGCAGATGTAGGGGATTGTAGGTGTACCGGCCTATCTATCGGTTAAGGGGACCTCTTTGGAAAGACTGTGTCTCGGTCATCCGTTTCTCAAACATCATGTAGTGCGAGAAATCAAGCGGAAGCGATCGAGTCTTGTGGGGAAAAGTGCGCAAACCTCTGCAGAGTGTACAAACTAATCATGGTTAGCCGTGTCCCCGGTTATGGACATCTTGAGTATCTAGTTTTGGATTATCCCGTTGATCTCATCATGTTACTTAATTTAAATTTGATTTGGGTTTAATCATGTTCTTAATTGGGATTGAGATGCTGTCAACCATCTCAATGTTTCACAACCACCATGATAGTTAAATAAAATTTATTCCTTTGAAGTAGGGAAAAATTGGCTTTTCGCATAAAACTTAACCATAGAGCTTTCCACCGGCCATATATGCATGTAGTATAGCATTATTATTGTTCATTATTCTCTATGTGCTACTTTGCCAGCATATTCTATGTGCTGACCCGTTTTCGGGCTGCAACGTTTCATGTTGCAGACTTTTCAGACGACGAGTAAGGTGCCTTAGGTCGTGGTCTTATACTCAGTGATGCCGCTGGAGTTGATGGACTCACTTATCTTCCAAGTCTTCCGCTGTTATCGTTTTAGATGGCCTTAAGCCATATTTATCATACTTAATCTCTTTGGAGATATTCGATGTAATAAGTGTGTGATTGCTACTCTGTTATAAATCCTCCATTTGTACTGTGCGTGTCAGCATTACTGATCCAGGGATGACACTGGTGCACAGCAGCACAGACCATTTGAGGTCTGGTCGCTACAACAAAGTAGTGTGAGGCTCTTCCAGGACCGCCGACAGGCTTCATGCGCAACGAATGAGTTCTTGGTCGCTAGGTTGTGAAAGCGATTGATGTCAACAAGAAAGCTCTGCATCTGGTGCTTCAGCCAATCGTGATGCCTATCCTGCTTTTGATGAAGTGATACAAGAAGCTCTCGGTCATTTAACACACGAGCACGCTTCTGAGGCCTTTGAGCAACAATGCTCTGGCTGTCGCATCAGTGTTCGCACGATGCGGCAGACGCAGTTGGCCAACAAGGGGACCAGCAGAAGTAGGAGAATTTGGCACATGAACCCCTTCAATTGGTTGTGTCAAGCTCTGAAATGCAGCATTGTCTTCACGTATGGGCTCCTTGGCAGGCACAGGATAAATGGCTTCATGAGACATATCTACTTCAGGCAAGAAGACAACATGGTTGTGGGCTAAAGCTTGATAGTTGATAGTTGAGTGAAGCCTTATCAAGCGCATGGCCCAGGGTGCATAAAATTTGAGGCCAAAAAGATCAATGCCAGAGGCTGCCAACTGTCTGATGAAGAAATCTTGCGTGTTGAACCTGATGCCATTGAGGATTTTGAAGACCAATGTCTTCATAGCGCCTTCAAGCTTTGCGTCTGGAGAATATCCCTTGATAGGCCATAGAGTACACCTCGGAATATGATAGATGGTGCGGGGCAGGTACTCTTTGACAAAGAACTCCTTGGGATATTCGGCATCAATTGGCAATGGCTTCATCATGCTGAGCATTTGACTCATGTTTGGCTCAGGCTTCTGGAAAATGCTCTGCAGTTCACTTGTATGTAGCTGACAACCTGGTTCATACAGTTCACCAGGAGTGGGCAGGGAGGTTAGCTTAATGATGTCCTGAGCTTTGACTTCATGATGAACGTCACCTGTCATCCACTCAAGGACCCATGTCTTCGGATCCCTGGTGTAGCCTCTGATGTGAAGAGTAGCATAGAACTGCAGAAGAAGTTCTTCATTCCAATGCTCCTTGCTGTGAAAAAAGGGAGCAGCCCAACACCGTGGAAGCAATCAAGAGCCTCTTCAAGGCATGGCAGCCCAGCAATGGCATCGCAGTCAAGACACTTATGAGGAAAAAATCCGGTCTTGATTGTAGAGTATGCACGAGTAATAGATCCTTTGCTGATGGCTCCAAAACCTGTTAGATGAAATCTTTGGCTTCTTGAAGGGGTTCTTGGCGCTGTGGAAGAAGGTATTGTGCTCTCCGAAGCTTAGCACATTTAAAGAGCCTTGAGTTGTGACTGCACTTGGAAGCCTTGGGAGCCTGGGCTTTGGCTTCTGCGTTTGAGGCCTTTGCTCCACATGATAGTCATATTGGGGACCTAGAGCAGTTGGTGGAATCAAAATGGGCCACCTAACAGTAACAAGCTCACCATGGTGGTAAGCGCGTTCCATAGTATGAGGCACAGGGAGAGGAACGGCTACATTTGAAGTGGTTGGCTGGACATTTTCTTCTGTGGCAGCATTGACTTCAGGCTCCACATTATCTTCAGCCATGACAACGTCATTGGCTTCAGTGGTGATGGTGGTGGCAGCTGCATTGGCTTCAACTTCACTTGTATCATGAACAGGGGGGTCTGGCACAATCACTTCTTCTTCACGTACAACAGGATCACTGGTAGGGGGAATAACTTCACGTTCTTCTTCTCTTTCTTCATCGGCTAATGCAGCCAGAATGTCTTCAGCCGCTTTGGCTTCAGATTCTTGAGCATTCACCGAAGGGATGGCTTCAGGAAACACTTGACGTGCTACTGAGCTTGTGTGTTGCACATCCTCTTCAGGAATGCTAGACATGGAGACCTGGGGCCTAGGGCCTCTGCGAAGCCTTCGGAATGATGGCGACGCCGTTGGTGAAGGTGTGGTCTTCTCCATGTCGTCGGGTGTTGTTTGTGGGGTCTCAAGCACCGGAGTGGTGACATGAGCCGGTGGGGTGCGCGGAATCACTTCATGCAGAGGGGAGTTGGGGTGGTGCTCTTCCCAGAACACATCTTGTGTGATCGGCGTCGTGGGTCTGCCAATGCTTATCAAATCATTGCTTGTAGGAGCAGGCGATGATACCGGGTTGGGCTCGAGCTGAGGAAGGACTTCATCATCATCAACATTGTCATCTTGACCAATGTCTTCACCTGCAGTGGAGTCAGCAGCTGGAATATCTTCAGACTCATGAGCCTCTGTGGAAGCAGGCTCATGCACAATGAGACGACGCTCGCGATTGGTGGAGGCTGGAAGTGCAACAGAAATGGGTTCAACATTCAACGGCTCTTGGGGAGCAGCACAGGCTTGGCGTGAAGACTTTGTCTTTAGCTTCTTCTGTGAGGGAGCAGCATCAGAGGTATCTTGGTGCTTCCTCTTCTTGGCTTCAGCCTCTGCCAGCTTAGTCTTCTTTCGTTCAGAAGCTACAGAAGGGACCTTTGGCTTCGAGCCAGTCATACTGGCAGGGAAGACAATGCTTGGTCTTTCCTGCCTTGGTGCTTCGGGTTCTGCTTCAGCAGGCTTTTTCTTCTTCTTGGCAGCAAGCTTGGGGTCAATGCCTAGACGCCCAAGTGCCTTTCTCTTCACGGCTTCATTGTGAGCCTGAACGCATTTTTCAGCATAATATTTCATGTGCTCACGAGAGCCTTTGGCTTCCTCACGCTTCTTGTTGAACTGAGCCTTGATGTCAATCATCATTTGCTTGAAATTTTGAACATCAACAACATTGAGCTTGGCCATGTGCTTCTTGAACCGGGCCTTCTCATAGTCAATTTTGTTCTTCAGCTCGACTATTTTCTGAGCAATAGCAAGCTCCTTGGCAATGGCTCCTTGAAACATGACCCTTATGTCAATGGGCAGCTGCAGATCATCAATGGTGAGAGTGGGATCCTCAAACCATTCATCAATGAAGTTATTGAGAATATCAGCATCAAACAGAGGCAAGTCCTTGAAGATTTTAGCCTCTTGCTTGCTCTTGATGAGCATCTCCAGAGCATCGTCAGCAAGATCTTCATCGCTTGAGAGATCAATAGCATTGTCCTCATTGCGCAGAATGCTGGCTGGAGTAAGATCATGCCCAAAAATCTTCTTATGCTTCTTGTTCTTCTTGGAAATGCGGGATTGATCTTCAGATTGCACACTGGATTCAGGAGGTACAGATTGCAATGGCTTCACTCTGGAAGCTTTTGGAGCAGCAGAGGGCTTTGAAGCCTTTGACTTCTTCTTTTGCTTCGGGGGCTCAGGAGCATCCCCAGAGTCCGCTTCTTCAGCAGATTGATCAACTGTGGCCCTTTGTGCAGCAATATGGGATAGAAGCCCATCTAGGCTATTGAATGGACCAATGACATTTGGATTGGCTTCACGAGTGCCATCAGGCCTTGGAGCAGCTGGACCTGGGTTGAAGTTGAGTCTAAATGCCTTCTTGTTCTTAGCTGCAGACTCCTTTGCAAACTCATAGTTTCTCTTGAACAAATCATCATCTCGACACCATTGAAGAGCTAATGGGTCAGCATCTTCAGGTGATTGACCTCTGACCATGCATGGGTAGAAGCCTTGAGCTATGGCTTCAGCCTTGGTCTTGGGCTGCAGTTTCTTGTAGAGAATGTCACCCCACGAGCGCTTTATAGCATTTTTTCTGCATATTCAGGAGTCACGAAGCGATACTTGAACCATTGTTCAGCCCAATATCTTCGAATCCATTGGATTCTGGATTTGCGATGTGTATAAGTTTCTTCTGGATCAGACTTGTACAGCTCATACAGATCTGGTGGCAGATCCAAAGCTGTATTGCTACAGCGTTGCCTGCCCCCTTTCTTTCCGGATTTATCAGATGCCATTGGATTCAGACTGAAAGTCTTCACAACTGTGATTGGCTTCAGATGACTTGTCAGGCAGGAACTAGCTTCAGGTGACTTAATGTGGTGCTGTAAGAACTCTGCAAATGAATGCAGACTATGAGAACCAAGGGATTCTCCCACGGACATGTACATGTGACAGCATTAGAGATGAGAGAAAAGGGGGATAGGTCATATGCATTCTCAGAAGATTTTGAAGATAAATCAGTTTGAAGACTTTGACCTCATAGTGCGAAGACATTCACTTATTGAAGTGAGTTGGTTCCAGATTTGTACGAATCCATGAATAGATACAAGTGAGGAATCTAACTAGTTGTGTTTCATAAGTGAATATACTTGCAAGATATGAGACGCGGAAACAGAAAGATCTAGATTTGGAAGTTTAGAAACCACTTTTGGACGAAGTGGACAGATTCATCAGATGAAATAAGCAGTAAAAAGTGAGTTTTATTTACCGCACGAAGAACTGCTAGACGAGGCGGGAAGGAGGCCGAGAGTCCAATCTCCCGCGCCCTAACTTGGCGGTGGAAGACACCTACGGTGGCGGTGGAGAAGACGATGTCCGCGGCCGGCGTGAAGACGATGTCAGAGAGGTCGCGGCAGCTAAGCGCTTCGTCTCCGGCGTCGACGGAGGCTAGTGGTGGCGCTAGGGTTTGAGCGAGATGGCGAGGTGGGATAAGAGATAATAACCGCGAGGGGGAGATGTATTTATAAGGAGGAGGGTGATGTCGCTAGAAGCTACGTCGGTATTTCCCCAAAGAGGAAGGGATGATGCAGCACAACAGCGGTAGGTATTTCTCTCAAATATGAAACCAAGGTTATCGAACCAGTAGGAGAACCAAGCAACACAAAGAAAACAGCCCCTACACACAAATAACAACACCTCGCAACCCGACGTGTTAAAGGGGTTGTCAATCCCTTTCGGGTAACGATGCCAGAAACGGCGTGCGGACGGGAGAAAGTTGTAATAGATTGAAATAATAGATCGCAAATAAAATAAAGTGCAACAAAGTATTTTTGTATTTTTGGTTTAATAGATCTGAAAATAAATGCAAGGAAAAAGTAGATCGCAAAGGCAAATATATGAGAAAGAAGACCCGGGGGCCGTAGGTTTCACTAGTGGCTTCTCTCAAGAAAAATAGCAAACAGTGGGTAAACAAATTACTGTTGGGAAATTGATAGAACTTCAAATAATCATGACGATATCTAGGCAATGATCATTATATAGGCATCACGTCCAAGATTAGTAGACTGACTCCTGCCTGCATCTACTACTATTACTCCACACATCGACCGCTATCCAGCATGCATCTAGTGTATTAAGTTCATGGAGAAACGGAGTAATGCAATAAGAACGATGACATGATGTAGACAAGATCTATCTATGCAGAGATAGACCCCATCATTTTATCCTTAGTAGCAACGATACATACGTGTCGGTTCCCTTTCTGTCACTGGGATCAAGCACCATAAGATCGAATCCACTACAAAGCACCTCTTCCCATTGCAAGATAAATAGATCAAGTTGGCCAAACAAAACCCAAATATCGGAGAAGAAATACGAGGCTATAAGCAATCATGCATATAAGAGATCAAAGAAACTCAAATAACTTTCATGGATATAAAAAGATATAACTGATCATAAACTCGAAGTTCATCAGATCCCAACAAACACACCACAAAAGAGTTACATCATATGGATCTCCAAGAAACCATTGTATTGAGAATTCAGCGAGAGAGAGGAAGCCATCTAGCTACTAACTACGGACCCGAAGGTCTACAAAGAACTACTCATGCATCATCGGAGAGGCACCAATGGAGGTGGTGAACCCCGTCCGAGATGGTGTCTAGATTGGATCTGGTGGTTCTGGACTCTGCGGCGGCTGGATGAATATTTCGTCGACTCCCCTAGGGTTTCTGGATTTTTGGGGTATTTATAGAGCAAAGAGGCGGTCCGGGGGGGCACCCGAGGTGGGCACAACCCACCAGGGCGCGCCTGGGCCTCCTGGCGCGCCTTGGTGGGTTGTGCCCCCCTCGGGTCACCCCCAGGCGCAGCCAGGGCCCATTACGTGTCTTCTGGTCCATAAAAAATCTCCGTAAAGTTTCGTGGCATTTGGACTCCGTCTAATTGATTTCCTGCGATGTAAAAAACATGCAGAAAAGAGCAACTGGCACTTGGCACTATGTCAATAGGTTAGTACCAAAAAATGATATAAAATGATTATAAAATATCCAAGATTGATAATATAACAGCATGGAACAATCAAAAATTATAGATACATTGGAGACGTATCAGCATCCCCAAGCTTAACTCCTACTCGTCCTCGAGTAGGTAAGTGATAAAAACAGAATTTTTGATGTGGAATGCTGCCTAACATGTCATATCATATTATTTTCTTTATAGCATGGGCATTTGGACTTTTATGTGATTCAAAGCAATAGTCTAGTTTTGACGTAATAATTTTGATACGCAAGCATATCAACAAGCAACCATGTCTTTCAAAATATCAACACTAAAATAAGTTATCCATAGCCCATCATGCTCAACCATTGATCCATTCATGAAACACACTCGAATATTAACTACACCCAATACTTAAGTACAATCATATTGCCTCCTAGTTGGTGCTTTTAAGAGAAGATGGAGACTCGAATTCAAAATAAAAATTTCATAAAGTAAAAGAAAGGCCCTTCGCAGAGGGAAGTAGGGATTTGTAGAGGTGCCAGAGCTCAAAGCGAAAAATTAGAGATAAAAACATTTTGGGAGGTGTATCCATCCCAACAACGAAAGCGACTTAGAGTTCCCAACACTTTCCATGCTAGATATATCATAGGCGGTTCCCAAATAGAAAATAAAGTTTATTCTTTTTTCCACCATATTTTCACTTTCCATGGCTAGCCGTATCCACGGTTGCCCTCCATACCAACACTTTCCAAGGAATTTATTATTTGACAACATGAAGTAAATTCATTTTGCATTTAGGGACTGGGCATCCCTAAAACCTTTGCCTTACTCTTGTGCAATGACAAGTGAATAAACACTCATCGTGAGAATAACACATCCAGCATGGAAAATATTAGCCACCCCTCACCGCTCCGCGAGCGAAACAAACACACAAAAGAGAAGTTTATTTTGAAAATTAGATATGGCACATGCAAATTTGCTTAGAACGGCAAAAGAATACCGCATATAGGTAGATATAGTGGACTCATATGGCAAAACTGGTTTAAAGGATTTTGGATGCACAAGTAGAGATCATACTTAGTGCAGAATGAAGGCTAGCAAAAGATTGAGAAGCGACCAACCAAGAAACGAATAATCTCATAAGCAAGCATTAAGCATAATTAACACCAAATAATGCACCACAAGAAGGATATATTTTATTGCATGACTATTGACTTTCGTGCTTGCATAGGGAATCACAAACCTTAACACCAATATTCTTACTAAAGCATAATTACTCATCAACATAACTCACATATCACATCATCATATCTCAAAACTATTAATAAGAATCAAGTTTATTTTGTCCAATGATCTTCATGAAAGTTTTTATTATATCCTTCTTGGATATCTATCACTTTGGGACTAATTTTCATATGTTGCTTTTCATAGCTCAAACAAATATAAGTGAAGATCAAGAGCATAATTTTTCTTTCTCTCAAAATGTAACATCCCAAAATTCTAAATTTTGGAATGTTATAATAAATAGATAGATTTGATTGTTTGTTTGATTGTTGTGTGATTGATTGACTGAAAGTGAGTGAAATTCGAACTTTTTAAAAGTTAAATGAGAGGGAATAAAAGGACTTTCCCAAACTTTCATTTTGCATTTATGATCTTTGTGAATTCAAATTATTTTCAAATACAAAACCCTAGAGAGAAGATGACATGACTTCTTCCATTTAAATAAATGAAAAGGGTGTTTTGAAAAATATTTGAATTCCATTTGGAAATATTTTTCCAATTCAGAAACTTTAAGCAACTCAATGATTTTCACGAGAGAAGATAATATGACTTCTTCAAAATATATGAAATATGAGTTGGAAGTTTTAGAAGAATTAAATTCAAAGTCCTTTTGAAATTATTTTCAATTTGGAGTTATTTGGATTTTATTCAAATTATTTTTCTCCAAAATAAAAATATATGGAAAATAGGGTAACATGATTCCCTACAATAGAAAATTGGAGACAAATTAATTTGAAATCATTTTGATATTTTTAAAATGATTCTTAGTGGGTTTTATTGCACTAGAAGCACTCTTTGCTTTATTTGAATTTTTGAGGATTTTATTTGACACTAGAAAAATGTTCATCTTGTAGAAAATGTTTTTCTGAAAATTTTGATATATTATATGCCTATATAATATTTTTATTTGTTTTGTTTTGTTTATTTTTGTTTGTGTGTAAAAAAAATGTTTTTTTTAAAAAAAGTTTCTGACTGGGCCGGCCCAGCCAACCGGGCCAGGCCGCAGCCCAGCCGCGCCGCACCGCCCCCAAGCTCGGTACGGAGTCCCGAGCATCGTCGCCGCCAGCCGGAGTCCGGCCGGACTCCGCGTCGACCTCGCGCCCCCTCCTCCACGCCACCTCCTCCCCTCGCCCTTTAAAAGGCGAGATCCGCTGCCCGCATCTCGCCGCCGCCGCGCCGCTGCTCGCTGCCGCACGCCGCCGCTCGCGCCTCTGCTCACCTGCGCCCACGCCGCTAGCCTCCGCCCGCGTAGTCGCCTCCGCCCGCCGCAAGTCGCCACCACCGCCACCGTCTTCGCCACCCGCAGTTGCCGCCGCCGCCATCTCGCCGGAAACCGCCACCTCCGGTTTATTCTCTCCGAACCGGTATAACCGCTAGTTCCGCCCGGTTTTTCAATTTAGTTCGGTTTTATATTACTAGTTCGGTTTTTATTTAAAACCCTAGACCAGATCTGTTTTTTTAGGTTTTATTAAACAGCAAACGTCCATTGTTTAGTTTCAGAAACTGAACGTTCATTATTTTGCCTTTTCGTTTTCTGTTTAGTTACGTCAGGGACCTATTCGTAATTATCTTTCTTGCAGACTAGTCCTTCCGTTTCAAACTACCACAACTTTTTGCTCGTTAGTCCAAATCCAACAAAACCGACGCCCACTTCTTCGTTATGATCCCCTCTATCCAGTAAAACAACTTAAACATGTTTTTTAAAGTTTTAAAATTTGAATTCAAATAGTTTTGTATTTGAACCTTCTTTTGATCGTAACTTGAGTTTTATAACTCCGTTTTAGTCGATTCTTTTTGCAAAGCGAAGCTCTTGACCTAAACTTTCTGATAAGGCCAAATTCACTTAATTTTGGTTTTGTTAGAAATTGTTTTCTGTTGCAAGAGTTATTTGCCTTGTTTTGAAGTTTTCCGAATTGTTTTCTTCGTTCGTTCCGATCTTTTGAGTGATTGCTTATGTGTGGTTACTATTGCTTGCTTACGATAGATTGACCGGAGTATGACGAGTAGAACTATCAGGAGTTTTGAGTGTGAATCATCTTCATCAACAGTACATGCAAGTTCACACTTTGATCATATCCCTTTCATACCCAGTTTTTATGCATTAGTTTCACCCTCAAACATTGCATAAGTAGGATTGATAACATGTGGGTATTGGGAAGTAGTTGATGAGGTAGGAACCTATTGCCCTGCATTCAAACCTTGGGAGTTACTATTACGTTATGCTTATATTGCCATGCTATGCTCGTAGACGTGGATTGGGTTTGAGTGTATTCATGACAGATGTGAGTATTGTTAATTAATGGTTCAACTTAAGGTGGCAACCTTGATACACATCTGGGTGGATTGAGGCACCTGGGGTATCCAGTGATTGCCTGTATTTTCTTTGGAAATCCCGGGGTACCGTGTGATTCTCCTATGGACTGCCACCCAGGCTCAAAGGGATCATAAGATTATTCATGCTAGAAACTTCCGTGTGCAACCACAAGCTATTATGGGCTCTAGCATAGTTGATTAAGTCGTGTGACCTCTTTCAGTGGTAGACTAGCAAATGTAGGGGATGTAGGTGGTACTGTCTACCCATCGTAAGGTGCTAACGCTTCTGAAAGACTGTGTCTCGGTCATCCGTTTCTCAAACGCCATGTAGTGCGGGAAAACCAAGGAGGAGATCGAGTCTTGTGGGGAAAAGTGCGCAAACCTCTGCAGAGTGTACAAACTAATCATGATTAGCCGTGTCCCCGGTTATGGACATTTTGAGTATCTGGTTCTTGGATTATCCTGTTGATCTCATCACTCTATATAATTAATTTGTTGGGTTGTTAACTTTTAATTGGGATTGAGATGGGGTTTACCATTCTCAATATTTTTTCAACCAACTTTGTAGTTAAATAAAAAATTATTCCTTTGCAGCAGGGAAAAATTGGCTTTTCGCAAAAACATTATAACCATAGAGCTTTTCCACCATCCATATATGCATGTAGTGATAGCTATTATTCATCATTATCCTATGGTGTGAATTTGCCAGTACATTCAATGTACTGACCCTTTGTGGCTGCAACGTCTCATGTTGCAGGCTTATCTTACGACGAGTAAGTGATACGTTAGGGTTATGATTTCTACACTCAACTTTGCCGTTGGTGTTGATGGGAATCCACAACCTTGTTACTTCCGCTATTTGGATTGAGGTAATAGTATTTACGTTATTTTATACATGTGATTTACCTCTGTTATAAATCCTCGAGTACTGTGTGTGTCAGCATACCGATCCAGGGATGACACGTAAGCACAAAGACTTGACCGTCTGAGGTCGGGTCGCTACACAAAATAATTTAAGTGAAGCAAGAGATAATTTCTTGAAAATTTTACTAACTCTCAAATAAATCTAAGTGAAGCAAGAGAGCATTTCTTCAAAAATACAAAAGCACACCATGCTCAAAAAGATATAAGTGAAGCACTAGAGCAAGTCCATAGCTCATAAAAATTTAAGTGAAGCATAGAGAGCAATTCTAACAAGTCATGACATACTTTTGGCTCTCTCAAATAAGTGTGTCCAGCAAGGATTGATGACTTAAAACACAAAATAAAACAAGAAAAGACTCATATCATACAAGACGCTCCAAGCAAAACACATATCATGTGAAGAACAAAAATATAGTTTCGAGTAAAATACCAATAGTCATTGGAAGAAAGCGGGGATGCCACTCGGGGGCATCCCCAGGTTTCGGGCAGCTTACGATTTCGACAGGATCTCAGAACATTCTTTATTTGCTGCTTAGTTAGTTGCTCAACTTTGGATAATAGCTTGGGATGTTGGGGCATCCCCAAGCTTAGGTTCTTCTATCCTTCCTTCATCCATCGTAAGATAACCCAAAACTTGAAAACTTCAATCACACAAAACTCAACAAAACCTTCGTGAGACCCGTTAGTATAAGAAAGCAAACCACTACTATAAGTGTTGTATCAAACCAATTCATATTTTTTTGTATTATATCTACTGTATTCCAACTTTTCTATGGCAAAACTAATCAAAGAAAACCATAGAGCCATCAAAATAAGCACACAACACAAAGAAAACAGAATCTGTCAAAACAGAACAGTCTATAGCAATCTAACTATTTCGAATACTTCTGTAACTCCAAAAATTCTGAAAAATTAGGATGACCAGGGTAATTTGTATATTAATCTTCTGAAAAAATAATCAGGGCAAACGCACTTTTCTTTGATTTATTAAAATTATTTTCGTGAGTGCATAAGTTTCTGTTTTTCAGCAAGATCAAACAACTATCACCCAAGAAGATCCTAAAGGATTTACTTGTTACAAACACTAATTAAAACATAAAAAACACAATCATAACAATAGCATAATTGTGCAAACACACAAGAACAGAAAGCAAAAGGCAAAAGTAAATTTTATTCATTGGGTTGCCTCCCAACAAGCGCTATAGTTTTATGCCCTTAGCTAGGCATAAAGCAATGATCTAAGTTTTGTCTTTCAAAGTTTTGGCAACTTTTGTAAGGGTTTTCTCAAACCCGGGAGGCTCTTTATGCTTCCCTAAATTCTCCGGAAAGGAAACCATCTTAAGATCCAAAATATCCAACCACTTGTTGCAAAGAGTAATCAAGGTATTCATGCGATTGATACTACCATTGAGATGTTTGAGGGGTTCAATATATTTCTGTATTTCAACCATATGTTTATGCAAATCACCAAGTTTGTCCAACATTAGAGCTCCCTCAGGGGTAAAGGGAAACCCCTTCTTTTGAGGTGGAATTCCCAAAATTCCCTCTAGAATTTCATAGGCAGCATTGGCATCAAGTTCAATAAAATTTACTTTAGCGGCAAAATCCAGAAGTTGTCTATGATGCAAAGCCAATCCTATGTAAAAATTACGAAGCAAAACCTTAGCGCCCCCTTTAAATTGGAGATACGATACGATTCCATAAGCCTATACCAGGCATCTTTCAAGTTTTCTCCTTGTCTTTGCTTGAAGTATAGAACTTCAAAATCTGGTGACAAAGGAGGAGTAGGAACGCTAGCCATCTAGACTGGAAGGCAAGAGAACGGCGAACGTTAAAGAGAGGCGAATAAAATGGCAAATTTTTGTGAAGTGGGGAGAGGTAAATGAGAGGCAAATGGCAAATAATGTAAATTGCAAGGATATGAGATTTGTGATTAGGAACCTGGTATATGTTGAAGATCCTCCTCGGCAACAGTGCCAAAAATTCCTTTTGATGTCGCTTCAAGCTATGTCGGTATTTCCCCAAAGAGGAAGGGATGATGCATCACTGCGGCGGTAGGTATTTCCCTCAGATATGAAACCAAGGTTATCGAACCAGTAGGAGAACCAAGCAAGACAACGTAAACAGCCCCTGCACACAAATAACAACACCTCGCAACCCGACGTGTTAAAGGGGTTGTCAATCCCTTTCGGGTAACAGCGCCAGAAACGGCGTGCGGACGGGAGAAAGTTGTAATAGATTGAAATAATAGATCGCAAATAAAATAAAGTGCAGCAAAGTATTTTTGTATTTTTGGTTTAATAGATTTGAAAACAAATGCAAGGAAAAAGTAGATCGCAAAGGCAAATATATGAGAAAGAAGACCCAGGGGCCGTAGGTTTCACTAGTGGCTTCTCTCGAGAAAAATAGCAAACGGTGGGTAAACAAATTACTATTGGGCAATTGATAGAACTTCAAATAATCATGACGATATCCAGGCAATGATCATTATATAGGCATCACGTCCAAGATTAGTAGACCGACTCCTGCCTGCATCTACTACTATTACTCCACACATCGACCGCTATCTAGCATGCATCTAGTGTATTAAGTTCATGGAGAAACGGAGTAATGCAATAAGAACGATGACATGATGTAGACAAGATCTATCTATGTAGAGATAGACCCCATCGTTTTATCCTTAGTAGCAACCATACATACGTGTCGGTTCCCTTTCTGTCACTGGGATCAAGCACCGTAAGATCGAACCCACTACAAAGCACCTATTCCCATTGCAAGATAAAATAGATCAAGTTGGCCAAACAAAACCCAAATATCGGAGAAGAAATACGAGGCTATAAGCAATCATGCATATAAGAGATCAAAGAAACTCAAATAACTTTCATGGATATAAAAAGATATAACTGATCATAAACTCGAAGTTCATCAGATCCCAACAAACACACCGCAAAAAGAGTTACATCATATGGATCTCCAAGAGACCATTGTATTGAGAATTCAGCGAGAGAGAGGAAGCCATCTAGCTACTAACTACGGACCCGAAGGTCTACAAAGAACTACTCACGCATCATCGGAGAGGCACCAATGGAGGTGGTGAACCCCATCCGAGATGGTGTCTAGATTGGATCTGGTGGTTCTGGACTCTGCGGTGGCTGGATGAATATTTTGTCGACTCCCCTAGTGTTTCTGGATTTTTGGGGTACTTATAGAGCAAAGAGGCGGTCCGGGGGGCACCCGAGGTGGGAACAACCCACCAGGGCGCACCCTGGTGGGTTGTGCCCCCCTCGGGGCACCCCCCCAGGCATAGCCAGGGCCCATTACGTGTCTTCTGGTCCATAAAAAATCTCCGTAAATTCTCGTGGCATTTGGACTTCGTCTGATATTAATTTCTTGCGATGTAAAAAACATGCAAAAAACAGCAACTGGCACTTGGCACTATGTCAATAGGTTAGTACCAAAAAATGATATAAAATGACTATAAAATGATTATAAAACATCCAAGATTGATAATATAACAGCATGGAACAATCTAAAATTATAGATACGTTGGAGACGTATCAGAGGGCGGCGCGGTGCAATTATGTAGGTGCCCCTCGCGCTTCACATCTGGTGGACACGTGGCAAGCATGCAACCCATTGAGAGTTGAGCCATGTTCCCACGCGCGCCTGGTTTGTCGGGTGGTCATTTCGGCTTCTCCGGTATTCAGGCCAAAGAGATAAGAGCATTAAAAGCGTTTTTAAATGTATGTCTCTGTATCTTCAGCTGACAAGGACACAGTGAAGAAATTCGACACGTGTCAAAAAAATGCATATGAAGAGACAGAGAGAATTTGAGGGATAAGCACAGGAGGGGATAGGGTCCGGTCACATTCATTTAGTTCAGAAAATAGCAAATTTGAAGACATAAGTATAAGTGAATGCTGTAGAGGACAGAACACACACACACACACACACACACACACACACACACACACACATATATATATATATATATATATATATATATATATATATATATATATATATATATATAAGTAAGGACCAAATCAACATTGCGAAGATAAACTTCGAAGTCAAACCAATGTGGAAGACAAACCAAATATGAAGATAATGCTATTATGACGCCAAATGAAAATCTTCAAGAAAGTGTGGTGGTGGCGTTACCCACCATATAGGAAATATTAGACCTAGACACGACGCACAATTATCGTGGTGCTCCGAAGTCAAATTCCACATTAATGTATTCACACTTAGAGGGTAAGTCTTCATGAATTGAAGATATACGTTACTTCGTGTGTTGCACATCGAAGTCATCAACATGCATAAGCGTTAGGATGTGTGTCCATTCGCGGGACATTCGAGGATTCTAAGATATTTTAGCTCACACCACAGCTTGCAAAATCTTTTCTCATCCAAGGGCTTCGTGAAGATATCTGCCAATTGCTCTTTAGTGTTGACATGAATGATATCAATGTCTTCCTTCATGACATGATCTCTAAGAAAGTGATGACGGATCTGAATGTGCTTTGTCTTCGAGTGCTGAACTAGATTGTTGGCAATCTTGATGGCGCTTTCATTGTTGCAGTACAGTGGCACATGCTTCAAGTTGATGCCATAATCCTTGAGAGTTTGCTTCATCCATAGAAGCTGAGCGTAGCAGGATCCAGCAGCAATGTATTCAGGTTCAGTTGTGGAGAGAGATACACAATTCTGCTTCTTTGAAGACCAACAGACAAGAGATCGTCCAAGAAAGTGACATGTGCCTGATGTGGACTTGCGATCAACCTTGTCACCAACATAATCAGCATCTGAGAATCCAACTAGATCAAACTCTGAGCCCTTTGGATACCATAATCCTAGTGTTGGGGTGTGAGCCAAATATCGAAGAATGCGCTTCACAGTGAGGTGATGCGATTCCTTTGGTGCCGCTTGGAATCAGGCACACATGCAAACGCTAAGCATTATATCAGGCCTAGATGCACATAAGTACAATAGAGAACCAATCATGGAGTGGTATACCTTTTGATCGAACTCTTTACCATTGTCGTCGGGGCCCAATTGGCCTTTGGTTGGCATAGGCATCGTGTACCCTTTGCAGTTTTGCATCCCGAACTTCTTCAGACAGTCTTTGAGATATTTCTCTTGTGATATGAAGATGACATTTCTCTGTTGACGGATTTGAAGACCAAGAAAGAATTTCAGCTCTCCCATCATGGACATCTGATATTGCTCTTGCATCATATGCCCAAACTCATCGCTGTATCTCTTACCAGTGCAGCCGAAGATAATGTCATCCACATAGATTTGACATACAAACAGTTCACCATCATATGTCTTCGTGAAGAGAGTGGGATCTAGAGAACCAGGTCTGAAGCCTTTTGTAAGTGCATCTAGTGCCACCCCTAGTTGGTTTTGGAGTATTGACGACAAACCTGGTTGAGGGACTAATGTGTTTGTGAGAATTGCAGGATAACACAGGTAGTAGTCCCTCATTGATTCGGTTTACCTACCGGAGATGACCCCTAAAAATGTATGAAGACATTGAAGACAATAGTGGTATGTGAAGATAGTCACATTGAAGACTATGACAAGAGAAGACATTGCGTGAAGACTATGGAGCGCGTAGACTTAGTTGTTTCGTTGTTTCCTTTTCTTCTTTGTTGAGTCATAGGAACCACCGTACTGTTAAGTGGGGTCCCCGTGAACAAAGTCAGAGTGACTGAAGTGATGCTCAACCAAAATCCTATGTCTTCGAGCGAAGACAATGAGAGCAAATCTTATCGAGAGCTGGATGAGTCAGCTTTACTTGTAGCCCAAGTAAAGTTGCCGCGTGTGTTTGAAATCTGACCATTGGAACACGTGTCAGTTCCTTAGTGACCCAGGGTCATTTCGGACAAATCAGGTCGGGTTGCCTAGTGGCTATAAATAGCCCCCCCTACACCATAAATTGGTGGCTGCTCAGAGTTAGTGCACGGCTTTTGTCGTTTGAGAGCAACCCACCTCCGAAGCTTTTGAGAGAGAGAAATCCTTGCGAGGACAAAGCCCAAACACCCAAAGCCAAAGAGTGTTAGGCATCACTGAAGTCTTTTTGTCCGCGTGACCTGAAGACTTGTTACACTTGAGGACTGTGAATCCTCCAGCCGGTTAGGCGTCGTGTTCTGAGCATCCAAGAGTCATTGTGGATCGCCAGTGAACGAAGCCTGTGAAGGTTTGGCAGTCTACCTTGAAGACTTACCAGAGTGATTGGGCGAGGACTGGGTGTCCTTAGCTCAAGGGGAATAAGGTGAAGACGTGGTCTTCTGAGTTGAATCTCAGCCTCCCTAACCGGACGTACAGTTGTCACAGCAACTGGATCTGGTCCAACAAATCTTGTGTCCTCACCAAGTGACTGGTTCTATCCTCTCCCTCTCTTTACTTACAGTTTGTCTTCGTGAAGTCATTGCCTGTTTGCTCTACCAGTTTGACTTCACTATGTGTCTACTATCATTGTTTGGCTTCATACTATCTTCCATCCTGATCTTTACTACCTAGCTGCTATTAGTCTTCGTGCTTTCACTTCATTGAATACTTGACTATGGCTTGCCTAGTGTAGTCTACCTTCCGCTGCATATCAATAGGTTCATTTCTATTGTTTGTCTTCGAAACTCTCATGTTTTGAAGACTTTAATAAAAATCGCCTATTCACCCCCCTCTAGTCGATAACTAGCACTTTCAATTGGTATCAGAGCAAGGTACTCCCTTGTTCTGTGTGATTCGGTTTAACCACCTGGAGTTTTAGCTATGTCGACTGTAGGGATAATCAAAGTCTCCGCTGCTTGCCCCGTCTTCGATGGAACTGAATATCCCTACTGGAAGAATAAGATTCACATGCATCTTGAAGCCATTGATGTCGACCTCTGGTATGTCGTCAAGAATGGTGTTCCCAAGACTGGTGAAGGTGTCACCCCTGCTGATGTCAAGAAGTTCATTCAACTGGATTCTACTGCCAAGAACATCATCTGTGGTCATCTGACCAAAGGATAGTATGGCCGTGTGAGTGCTCTGGAAACGTCGAAGCTAGTCTGGGACTGGCTTTCCAAGGTCAACAAAGGCGTCTCAACCCAGAGAGATCAAAGGATCCGTGCTCTTCACAACCTATTCAACCGCTTCAAGAGACACAACAATGAGAATGTCCAGCTCACGTTTGATCGCCTCACTGACATCACAAATGAGCTTCGTGCTCTCGGCGCCACTGAGATCACCAAGCATGAAATCGTCAAGACACTGCTGAGATCACTTGACAGCTTGTTCGACACCCTTGCCCTGATGATACAAGAACGCCCTGACTTCAAGACACTCGATCCGTCTGACATACTTGAGAGGCTCAACACACATGAGTTCCAGCTATCTGAGAAAAGAGATATCTATGGTCCCAACTATGGCCGAACTCGTGCTTTGAAGGCAAAAGTTGTTTCCTCATCTGAAGAAGAATCTGACTGCTGTTCTGATGATCCTGAAGACATTGGAAAGGAACTTGCTATGCTTGTGAAGAAGTTCCAGAAGTTCACTAAGAAGAAGGGCTTCAGAAAGTCTTCACGATCCAGCTCAAGAAATGATGAAGCTTCCACTCATGACTACAAGAAGAGAACATGTCACAAGTGCAAGAAACCTGGACACTACATCTCTGAGTGTCCACAGTGGGACAATGAGAACAAGAAGAAAAAGAAGAGCAAGGAATATGATTCTGATGACAAGAAGAAGAAGAAATCCTCAAAGTCTTCTTCCAAGTCTTCATCACACAAGAAGAGCTCATCTGGCAAGGCTCGTGCTTTTGTTGGCAAGGATATGGATTCAGAGGAGGAGTCTGCTTCTAAGGAGGCGGAGGTGGAGTCTGAGGAGGAGTCCGACCCTGGCATCGCAAGTCTGGCTCTAGCTACAGCCTACGTTGCCAAGTCCATCTTCAACACTGAAGACAATGGCCTCGTCACCAACACTGATGTTAATGACAAGGACGACTTTGCTCCCACCTACTGCTTCATGGCACGTGGTGCCAAGGTAAAATCACGCGATGCTTACTTTCAAACATCAAGTGAAGATGACTCTGATTGTGAATCCAAACCGAGCTACAAAACACTTGCTAAAATTGCAACTGAACAACAGAAAGCTATGGAACATACTCAAAAACTGTTAGACAAAAGCGATGACCTGTTGGACGCGGAAATGACCCGTTCTCAGTCCTTAATTGAAGACATAAAAAATCTTCATGTTAAGTATCAGGAACTTGAAAGTCGTCATGAAACGCTTTCAACCACTCATGAAAAGCTTTCCTATGATTATCTTCAAAGGAAGCAAGAGCTTGAGAAATTGAGAGCGGCTCATGAAGATCTTCAAAAAGAGAATGAGTCACTTCGCGCTCAACAGATCAGTCCCGCTCAGGAAGGATTTGAACCACCATGTCTAAAATGCCTTGAGCGTGATAACGGTACTTCTGTTGCTGAATGTTCTACTCCTGCTACTGTTGCAATATCTTCAACTGTTGATGTGGTAACTAACCCCTCTGCTGAGGATACCACTACTATTGCTGATGAAAATGCTAGGTTGAAGACATTGCTTGAAACAGGGATGTACAAAAGTCTCAAAGGTTATCAGACAGTGTGCGATGTCCTCAAAAAGCAGATTCTGAACCGAAACCCTAGGAAAGAGGGTGTTGGGTTCGAAAGGAAAATGAACGTCGATGGCTCTTACTGGAAGCCTGAGCAGTACCCCAAAACCACATGGGTTGCTGCAAAGGAACCTTTAGTAGATCCATCCACCTTATCTGGCTTCACTTGCGCTAACCCAATTATCATTGATGAATCCTTTGATGCAAACTATAAACTGTTTAAGAATCAGAATGGTGAAGTGTTTGCCAGGTATATTGGTACTAACTGCAGGAATGGGCCACCTATGAAGAAGATCTGGGTTCCCAAAAGTTGTCTTGAGAATCTTCCTGTGAATGTCATCATGACACCACCTGGGAAGAAGACAAATCGCAGACCAAAGGTTTCATATGGTCCAACGGCTTCACACAGATACAGGACTCAGCTGAATCACCCTAACGCCAATGTTTTGCAGGGAAATCGTACTCAAACTTATGAATATGAGCGTGTTTCGTCAAACCGCTATGTTCATAAAACTAAGAACTTTTTTGCTTATTCATATGAGTATCATTCATCTCCTGCAAGGCTATTTGCTAGGGCTCCAAAGCCGAAGTTCTCAGATGCTGCACTTAGACTCATTGCTTCTAAGCCACCCCTGAAGATGTGGGTGGTTAAGAAGAATTAACTTTCTTTTGCAGGGAAAGGTCTCCAGCCGGAAATCAAAGGCGTATGATGCTGTTGCCGGGGACCTAAAACATCTTGTAGGGCGCAAGATCAAATGCCCAAATGGTCTCACTATGTATTTTGTTCCTGAATCGTTTGTCAATCATCCTATCAGTCCTAATCTTGATCTGAGCTTTGATAATCCTCTTGCCCGTCAAATGTTTATGCTTCACAATACTCTTGGTGAAGCCTATCCCCCCTAACTGTACTGTAGGGTATGACACCTCATGCTTCAGAATGGATTATGGACAGCGGATGCACTAATCATATGACCGGTGATCAAAGTCTTCTCATGGACTCAACCTTATGTCCATCTGACAAGAGTCACATCACATTTGCTGACACAGGTAAAAGCAAGGTATTGGGTCTAGGTAGAGTTGCAATATCAAAGGATCAGCACATGGATAAAGTGATGCTTATTGAATCCCTTGGTTTCAACTTAATGTCTGTCTCAATGCTTTGTGACTTAAACATGATTGTGATATTTGGAAAATATCGTTGCCTTGTACTAATGGAGTCTGACAAGTCTCTAGTCTTTGAAGGGTATCGGAAAGATGATCTGTACATGGTAGATTTCTCAGCAGGACCACAACTTGCCGTATGTCTTCTAGCAAAAGCTTCAGAGTGCTGGCTCTGGCATCAGAGGCTAGGGCATGCTGGCATGAGGAACTTACACACTCCAGCAAAGAAGAAGCATGTCATAGGCATCGAGGGCGTCAAGTTCAAGAAAGATCACTTGTGCGGTGCCTGCGAAGCTGGAAAGATGACAAGGGCCAATCATCCCTCGAAGACAATCATGACGACATCTCAACCCTTCGAGCTGCTACACATGGACTTATTTGGCCCTACTCACTACTCTACCCTCACTACTACTGCTTGTCTTTATGGCTTCGTCATTGTTGATGATTATTCAAGATATACATGGGTGCACATAATCCTCTACAAGACTGAAGTGTAGGATGTCTTCAGATGCTTCGCCAACCATGCCATGAACAACTATGGTGTCAAGATCAAGCATATCAGAAGTGACAACGGCACAGAGTTCAAGAACACTGGCCTCGACCTTTACATGGATACATTAGGCATCACTCATGAGTTCTCAGCTCCGTACACACCTCAGCAGAATGGCATCGTGGAGCGCAAGAACATAACACTCATTGAGATGGCTCGGACGATGCTTGATGAATACAAGACTCCAAGAAAGTTCTGGCCTGAAGCTATTGATACTGCATGCCATGTCATCAACCGTGTTTATCTTCACAAGCTTCTGAAGAAAACATCCTATGAACTCCTCACTGGTAAGAAGCCAAATGTCAGTTACTTCAGAGTATTTGGTGCTAAGTGCTAGATCAAGGATCCATATCACACTTCAAAATTTGCACCGAAAGCACATGAAGGTTTTATGCTTGGATATGGAAAGGATTTGCACTCCTACAGAGTCTTCAACCTCTTTCACTATAAAGTGGTTGAAACTGTGGATGTGCGGTTCGATGAGACTAACGACTCGCAAAGAGAGCACCTGCCAAATGTGCTAGATGAAGTTCCACCTAGTGAATCCATCAAGCTCATGGGAACTGGAGAAATCATACCGTCTGAAGCACAACCTGAAGAGGAACTTATCATTTCTGCACCTAATCAACCTGAAGACAATGCTCAGCCCGAAGACAATCCTCCTAACGATGACAATGATCAGCAAGAGTAAAATCTTCGTCCGGTTCATCCTCGAGTCGCAAATGAAGTACATATTAGAAAATAATTGATAGCATCAATGCGCCTGGTCCACTCACTCGTTCAAGAGCAACACAGCTAGCGAATTTCTATGGGCACTTTGCATTTGTCTCAATATCTGAACCCAAGAAAGTTGCTGAAGCCTTCATGGAACCTGAATGGATTCAAGCTATCCAAGAAGAGCTTCAACAGTTCAAGCTGAACAATGTCTGGGAACTTGTCAAGCGTCCTGACCCCCGCAAGCACAACATAATTGGCACAAAATGGATATATCGCAACAAGCAAGATGAGCATGGTCAATTTGTCAGAAACAAGGCTCGTCTCGTTGCTCAAGGATACACTCAAGTTGAAGGGATTGACTTCGATGAAACATTTGCTCCTGTGGCTAGGCTTGAAGCTATTCGCATACTACTAGCCTATGCAAACCATCACAACATCTTGCTGTATCAAATGGATGTGAAGAGTGCATTTCTCAACGGCAAGATTGAAGCAGAAGTATATGTTGCACAACCTCCTGGCTTTGAAGATCCAAAACATCCTGATATGGTGTACAAGCTTAACAAGGCGCTGTATGGCCTCAAACAAGCCCCTCGTGCTTGGTATGACACACTCAAAGACTTCCTAAAGAGCAAAGACTTCAAACCTGGTTCCCTAGATCCCACACTCTTCACGAAGACATATGATGGTGAACTATTTGTGTGCCAAATATACGTGGATGACATTATCTTCGGCTGCACCAACCAGAAATACAGTGATGAGTTTGGACACATGATGCAAGAGCAATATCAGATGTCCATGATGGGTGAGCTGAAGTTCTTCCTTGGTATTCAAATTCGTCAGCAAAGCAATGGCATCTTCATATCTCAAGAGAAATACCTCAAAGATTGCCTGAAAAAGTTTGGAATGCAAGACTGCAAAGGTTACACGACGCCAATGCCAACCAAGAGTCATCTGGGTCCTGACGTCAATGGTAAAGAGTTCGATCAAAAGGTATACCGCTCCATGATTGGTTCTTTACTTTATTTATGTGCATCTAGGCCAGATGTTATGCTTAGTGTTTGCATGTGTGCACGATTCCAAGCGGCACCAAAGGAATCGCATCACTTATCTGTGAAGCGAATTCTTTGATATTTGGCTTACACCCCAACACTTGGATTATGGTATCCAAAGGGCTCAGAGTTTGATCTAGTTGGATTCTCGGATGCTGATTATGCTGGGGACAAGGTGGATCGCAAGTCTACATCAGGCACATGTCACTTTCTGGGACGATCACTTGTCTGTTGGTCTTCAAAGAAGCAGAACTGTGTATCACTCTCCACTGCGGAATCTGAATACATTGCTGCTGGACTTGCCGCGCTCAGCTTCTATGGATGAAGCAAACACTCAAGGACTATGGCATCCATCTGAAACAAGTTTCACTCTACTGTGACAATGAGAGCGCCATCAAGATTGCCAACAACCCAGTTCAGCACTCGAAGACAAAGCACATTGAAATTCATCATCACTTTCTCAGAGATCATGTTATGAAGGCAGATATTGACATCATTCACGTCAACACTGAAGAGCAATTGGCAGATATCTTCACAAAGCCCTTGGATGAGAAAAGGTTTTGCAAGTTGCGGTGTGAGTTAAATATCTTGGAATCCTCGAATGTCCTGTGATCAGGCACACATCCTAACACTTATGCATGTTGATGACTTAGATGTGCAACACACGAAGTAATGTATATCTTCAATCAATGAAGACTTACACTCTAAGTGTGAATACATTAATGCGGAATTCGACTTCGGAGCGCCACGATAATTTTGCGCCGTGTCTGGGTCTAATACTTCCTATACGGTGGGTAACGCCACCACCAAATTCTTTTTAAGTGTTTTTCTCATGGCGTTACATTTGCTATGTGTTCGCATTTGGTTTGTCTTCAATATCAACATGACTTCATGTTTATCTTCACAATGTTGATTTGGTTTTATTCTGATATATACATATATTAGTGTTCTGTCCTCTACAACATTCACTTATAGCTATGTCTTCTCGTTTGAATCTTTTGAACTAAGTGAATGTGATCGGACCCTAACCTCTCTATGCTTTCTATCTCAAACTCTATCTATCCAAATCATATGCATTCTGTTGAAACTGTCAAATGTCTTCTCTGCGTCCTTGTCAGCAGAAGATACAGAGAAAAACATTAAATCTATTTTAAATGCTCAATTCTTATTGCCTGAAACCCGGAGAAGCCAGAACGTCCATCCAACAGTCCATGCGGGCGTGGGAACGTGGGACAACTCCCAGTATGTTGCATGTTCGCCACGTGTCCCTCAGATGTGAACCGCCAGGGGCACCTGCGTAATTGCGCTGTGCCGTCCCTCTCCCTATAAATGCACATCCCATCGCTGTCAAAATCCTTCTTCCACCTCTCCACCTCGACAAACCCTAGCGCCACCGCTAGCTCTCGACGATGCCGGCGACGAAGCGCTTAGCTGCCGCGACCTCTTCGACGCCGTCTTCACGCCGGCCGTGGACATCGTCTTCTCCGCACCGCCGTAGGTGTCCTCCGTCGCCAAGTTAGGGCACGGAAGATCGAACTGCTCGGCCTCATCTTCTACTCTGTCTAGCAGTTCATCGTGTGGTAAATTAAAACCCTCTTTTTACCGTCTTTTTGATCCTATAGATTCATACTTTCTGCCAAAAGTGGTTTCTGCCCCCACAAATTTGGATCTATCCTGTCTGCATCTCATATGATGCCTAGTATATTCACTTATGCTTCACACGTAGTTAGATTCCTCACTTGTATTTATTATTGGATTCGTACAAATCTGGAACCAACTCTCAACATATAAGTGAATGTCTTCGCGCTATGAGGTCAATGTCTTCTAAACTGATTTATCTTCAAAATCTTCCGAGAATGCATATGACCTCTTCCCCTTCCCTCGCATCTCTAATGCTGTCACAGGTACATGTCCGTGGGAGAATCCCTTGGTTCTCATAGTCTGCATTCATTTGCAGAATTCTTACAACATCATATCAACTCTCCCGAAGCCAGTTCCTGTCTGACCAGCAGACGGAAGCCTTTGACAGTGTTGAAGCCATTCAGTCTGAACCTCATGGCAACAGAGAAGTCTGCAAGGAAGGGTGGCAGACAACGCCGTGGGAATACATCAAGAGATTTGCCTCCTGACCTCTATGAGCTGTACAAGACAGATCCAGAGGAGGACTACAATCAGCGCAAAACACGAATCCAATGGATTCGAAGATATTGGGCAGAACAATACAAGTACAGGTTCGTGACCCAGGAATATGCTGAGAAGAATGCCATCAACCGACCCTGGGGAGACATCTTGTACAGAAATCTTCCACCCAGGTCCAGAGCTGAAGCCATTGAACAAGGCTTCTACCCTTGCATGGTCCGTGGACCACAGCCAGCTGATGCCGACCCATCTTTGCTGCTATGGTGTCGAGACGGAAATCTGTTCAAGCGCAACTTCCAGTTTGCCAAGAACTCTGCCAAAGAAAACAAGAAGTCGTGGGGATTAGACTTCAACCTAGGTCCCTCTGCTCCTCGTGCCGATGGCACACGCGAAGCTGAACCCAATCTTGTTGGGCCCTTCTACAACCTAGAAGGTCTCATCACTCATATTATGGTTCAAGGGACATACGTGGATCAACCTGCAGATGACGCTGATTCTGACGAAGCGCCTGCAACACCGAAGCCTACGAAGCTGAAGAAACCCAAGGCTTCGAAGCCTTCCACTGCACCAAAAGCTTCGCGAGCGAAGCCTATGGCCACTGCTCCTCCTACACCAAGTGTGCAGTCTGAAGATCTCTCATGCATCTCCAAGCCTGAGAAGAAGAAGAAGAAGCCCATGCACACTCCTGGTCAAGCACTGACCCCTGCAGCTGTTCTCAGGAATGAGAACGTTGCCATTGATCTGTCAAGTGACGACGATCTTGCTGATGACGCTCTTGAGCAGCTGATAAAGAGCAAGCCAGAGGCGGAAATCTTCAATGATTTGCCTCTCTTTGATGTGGAAGTATTGAACAACTTCATTGACGAGTGGTTTGACACCCCCAATCTTAGCTTTGATGATCTGCAACTTCCCATTGGGCTAAGCGTCTCCTTCCATGGCGCCATTGCTCCTGAGCTGGCTCTTGCTCAGAAAATTGTTGAGCTGAAGCACAAGATCGACTATGAAAAGGCTCAGTTCAAGAAGCACATGGCCAAGCTCAGCGTGACAGACGTCCAAAACTTCAAGGTCATGCTGCATGAGCTCAAGGAAGCGTTTCACAAGAAACGTGACGAAGCCAAAGGCTCTCGAGAGCGTATGAAGCTTCTGGCTACAAAGTGTGTTCAAGCTTACAATGAAGCTGAGAAGCGCAAGGCACTTGGGCGTCCTGGCATCGACCCTAAGATGGCTGCCAAGTAGAAGAAGCCTGCTGTGGACCAAGCTGAACCATCCAGGCCGGAAGAACCTCGCATTGTCTTCCCTGCAAGTATGACAGGCGTGAAGCCTAAGGTCCCCACAGTGGCTTCAGAGCTTCAAAAGACAAGGGCTGCTGAAGCCAAAGCCAGAAAGCGCAAGACCAAGAACACCACTGACGATTCCCCACCCACCTAGAAGCGCAAGACCAAGAAGAGAGATCGGGCTGCTCCCACAGAGCCCCTTGTCGTCGAGCCAATTTCTGTTGCTCGTCCCCCATCTGCACAACAAGAACGTCATTTGATAGTTCATGAGCCTGCTTCCCCAGAGGCTCCTGAAGCTGAAGACATTCCAGCTGTTGACCCCACCGCAGCTAAAGACATTGGTCATCAAGACAATGTTGAAGATGATGAAGTCCTTCCTCAGATCGAGCACAATGTGGTATCATCGCCTGTTCTTACGAACAACGAACTCATTAGCATTGGTCATCCTTTGACGCCAATTGCTCAGGATGACTCATGGGCTGATCACCCTCAAGACTCCCCCCGTCAAGCAGAAACACCAGTTACTCCACCAACTCAAGTCACCACTCCGGTGCTTGAAGATGAAGACTTTGTGGCCCAACCAACTCCATCCCCACAAGCACCGCCTGCATTCCGCAGGCTTCGCAAAGGACCAAGGCCACAGGTCACTCTGTCAAGTGTTCCAGAAGGAGAAGAGCGCCAATCGGTTTCACGCCAAGTATTTCCTGAAGCCTCTCCAACTGTGAACAACCCTGAGTCTGAAGCCAAAGTGGCTGAAAATATTCCGGCTGCATCAGCCGATGACCAAGAAGAACCAAGAGAAGAAGAAGAGCGTGTTGCTACACCCCCAACCAACCAAGTTGTTCTCGAGGAGAACGTGTCCGACCCTCCAGCTACTCAAGTGGAGGTTAACAACATTGAGGCGCCCACCAACACCAACACTAAAGCCAATGACGTTGTCATGGCTGAAGCTAATGTGGCGCCTGAAGTCAATGTGTTGCCCGAAGTGATAGCACCTGAAGTCAATGCTGCACCTGATGCAAATCTGCAGCCTGAAGTCACTGCCACTGCCACTGCCACTGCTCCTGTACCGCCTCCCAGGCCACATACTATCGAGCAAGCATACAACTATGGTCAGCTGGTCACTGTCAGATGGCCTATTCTGGTTCCTCCACCTGCTGCTGGTCCGCAATTTGATTACCATGTCGAGCACAGGCCTCAGGTTTAGAAGCCAAAGCCAAGACTGCCCAGGTTTCCAGGTACTGCCACTTCACCAGGGTCCTTCAATGCAAATGGCTTCGTTGCGCACAACACTTTCTTTGATAGTGCCAAGAACCCCTATTCCAAGCCAAGGATTTCATCAGATCGGTTCTGGAGCTATCAGCAGCGCAGTTATTATTCTTGTGTTCTTTATGACCAAGGGCGCATCTTTTCTCATATGCGTCTTGACTGCGAAGCCATTGCCAGATTGCCATGCCTTGAAGAGGCCCTTGACTGCTTCCGTGATGCTGGATTGCTGAAATTTGTGACTGATAAGGAGCATTGGAATGAAGAGCTTCTGCTGCAATTCTATGCCACCCTCCACATTCGCGGCTACAATAGGGATCCGAAGACATGGGTCCTTGAGTGGATGATAGGCAACGTACACCATGAAGCTAAAGCTTTTGACATTATTGAGCTCACTGGTCTGCCCACTCCAGGTGAACTATACGAACCTGGTTGTCAGCTTCACCGCAATGCATCGGAGAGCATCTTTCAGAAGCCAGAGCCCAACATGAGCCAAATGCTGAGCATGATGAAGCCTCTACCACATGACGCTGATTACCAAAAGGAGTTCTTTGTTGAAGACCTAGAGTATCTGCCCCGCACTATTTATCATATCATCAGGCGAACTCTATGGCCTGTCAAAAGGACATTCTTCAGCAGCGAAACTTGAAGGAGCAATGAAGACTTTGGTATTTTATATCTTCAATGGCATCAACTTCAATGCTCAAGACTTCTTTATCAGGCAGTTGGCTGCATCAGGCTCTGATCCCTTTGGACTGAAGTTCTATGCTCCATGGGTTATGCGCCTCATCAAGCTACATTCAGCTGTCAACTATCAGCCCTCTGCTCGCAACCATGTGATCTTTCGTCTAGAGGTTGATATGTCAGTTGATGCCATATACCCAGAGCCTGCCAAGGAGCCTGTTTGTCTTCACAATGCTGATCACCAAAGCTTCACACAGCCCATTGAAGGAATCCAGGCAGTCACTCATGTTTATCCTTTGGCTGGCAATACACGCTTACCTCACCGTGCTCAAACTGAAGCCACTGAAAGCACTATTGCTCAAAGGCCTCGGAAGCGATCTCGTGTTCTCAATGACCGAGAGCTTCTCGTTGCCCTTCATCAGAAACACGATAAGCATCACTACTGGCTGAAGCGATAGATGCAAAGTCTCTTGGTAGATGTCAATCGCATTCGCAATCTTGCCACCAAGAATGCCTTTGTTACACATGAAACCTGTCGGAGGTCATGGAAGAGTTTGACATCGTTGAGTGCTGAAGCAGATCTTCAAGACGATGGCTTCACTGAAAGATTCAAGTTTGACTCCACTCCTCCAAGGAATGCTGTCTTGCGCCGAACTCCGTCTCTTGAAGACTCTGATTATTCCTCCTCAGCTGCAACGGTGAATGCCAGAGTCATAGATGATCAAGATGATGCTACTTCACCACCTCCAACTTCAGCGCGTATCGACACTGCACCAAGTTCTTCTGCACCGCCAAACCCCGACCCTGCATCTTCTCCTACTCCTTCTGGGAACGAGTAGAGGCTCTATGTCTTCAAACCTTTTTGGCCCTTACTGACAAAAGGGGGAGAAGCATATGAGTTGATAGTCTTCAAGCGGGTCCATATGGGCGGTTGCTTTATATTTTGCCTAGTGTTTACAACTCTCGCTTTGGATAAATTTGGTTCTTTGAGTTGTAACACTTAAACTTGATGGTCGTCTGCTACTTGTTTGCTATTCTGTGATGCGATGATAAATTCCGCATGTGCGATGATAAATCCCGCACGAAGTCATATTGTAGACGTCCATTTTTCATTATGCATGTCATTATCTTCGTTATATCCAATCATGCATGATGAATTGTCTTCGTAAGTTGAAGAGGATCTCCATAAGTACAACCTGCCATGTGCATTTGCATTCCAAAAGCAAATTACTTATATGCACATCTTCAGGGAGAGCCTTTTGCTACTTATGAAGACAATACCTAAATCCTTTACAATTTCACATACTTTTATCCCCGTTGAAAACTTCAACCAGTTTGTCATCAATCACCAAAAAGGGGGAGATTGTAAGTGCATCTAGTGCCTGTTGGGGAACGTAGCAATTTCAAAAAAATTCCTACGCACACGCAAGATCACGGTGATGCATAGCAACGAGAGGGGAGAGTGTTGTCCACGTACCCTCGTAGACCGACAGCGGAAGCGTTATCACAACGCGGTTGATGTAGTCGTACGTCTTCACGATCCGACCGATCAAGTACCGAACGTACGGCACCTCCGAGTTCTACACACGTTCAGCTCGATGACGTCCCTCGAACTCTGATGCAGCCGAGTGTTGAGGGAGAGTTTCGTCAGCACGACGGCGTGGTGACGATGATGATGTTCCACTGACGCAGGGCTTCGCCTAAGCTCCGCAACAGTATTATCGAGGTGTAATATGGTGGAGGGGGGCACCGCACACGGCTAAGAGATCTCAAGGATCAATTGTTGTGTCTCTGGGGTGCCCCCCTGCCCCCGTATATAAAGGAGCAAGGGGGTGGCAGCCGGCCAAGGGAGAGGCGCGCCATAGGGGGGAGTCCTACTCCCACCGGGAGTAGGACTCCTCCTTTCCTTGTGGGAGTAGGAGAAGGGAAGGGGGAAGGAGAAAGAAGGAAGGGTGCGCCCCCCTTCCCTAGTCCAATTCGGACCAGACCATGGGGAGGGGGGCGGCCACCTTTTGAGGCCTTTCTCTCATTTCCCGTATGGCCCATTAAGGCCCAATACGAATTCCCGTAACTCTCCGGTACTCCGAAAAATACCCGAATCACTCGGAACCTTTCCAAGTCCGAATATAGTCGTCCAATATATCGATCTTTACGTCTCGGCCATTTCGAGACTCCTCGTCATGTCCCCGATCTCATCCGGGACTCCGAACTCCTTCGGTACATCAAAACTCAATAAAACTGTCATCGTAACGTTAAGCGTGCGGACCCTACGGGTTTGAGAACTATGTAGACATGACCGAGATACTTCTCCGGTCAATAACCAATAGCGGGACCTGGATGCCCATATTGGCTCCCACATATTCTACGAAGATCTTTATCGGTCAGACTGCATAACAACATACGTTGTTCCCTTTGTCACCGGTATGTTACTTGCCCGAGATTTGATCGTCGGTATCTTGATACCTAGTTCAATCTCATTACCGGCAAGTCTCTTTACTTGTTCCGTAACACATCATCCCGCAACTAACTCATTAGTCACAATGCTTGCAAGGCTTACAGTGATGTGCATTACCGAGTGGGCCCAGAGATACCTCTCCGACAATTGGAGTGACAAATCCTAATCTCGAAATACGCCAACCCAACAAGTACCTTTGGAGAAACCTGTAGAGCACCTTTATAATCACCCATTTACGTTGTGACGTTTGGTAGCACACAAAGTGTTCCTCCGGTAAACGGGAGTTGCATAATCTCATAGTCATAGGAACATGTATAAGTCATGAAGAAAGCAATAGCAACATACTAAACGATCGAGTGCTAAGCTAACGGAATGGGTCAAGTCAATCACGTCATTCTCCTAATGAGGTGATCTCATTAATCAAATGACAACTTATGTCTATGGCTAGGAAACATAACCATCTTTGATTAACGAGCTAGTCAAGTAGAGGCATACTAGTGACACTCTGTTTGTCTATATATTCACACATGTATTATGTTTCCGGTTAATACAATTCTAGCACGAATAATAAACATTTATCATGATACAAGGAAATAAATAATACTTTATTATTGCCTCTAGGGCATATTTCCTTCAGTCTCCCACTTGCACTAGAGTCAATAATCTAGATTACACAGTAATGATTCTTACACCCATGGAGCCTTGGTGCTGATCATGTTTTGCCCGTGGAAGAGGCTTAGTCAACGGGTCTGTAACATTCAGATCCGTATGTATCTTGCAAATTTCTATGTCTCCCACCTGGACTAAATCCCGGATGGAATTGAAGCGTCTTTTGATGTGCTTGGTTCTCTTGTGAAATATGGATTCCTTTGCCAAGGTAATTGCACCAGTATTGTCACAAAAGATTTTCATAGGACCCGATGCACTAGGTATGACACCTAGATCGGATATGAACTCCTTCATCCAGACTCCTTCATTTGCTGCTTTCGAAGCAGCTATGTACTCCGCTTCACATGTAGATCCCGCCACGACGCTTTGTTTAGAACTGCACCAACTGACAGCTGCACCGTTCAATGTAAATACGTATCCGGTTTGCGATTTAGAATCGTCCGGATCAGTGTCAAAGCTTGCATCAACGTAACCATTTACGATGAGCTCTTTGTCACCTCCATATACGAGAAACATATCCTTAGTCCTTTTCAGGTATTTCAGGATGTTCTTGACCGCTGTCCAGTGATCCACTCCTGGATTACTTTGGTACCTTCCTGCTAGACTTATAGCAAGGCATACATCAGGTCTGGTACACAGCATTGCATACATGATAGAGCCTATGGCTGAAGCATAGGGGACATCTTTCATCTTCTCTCTATCTTCTGTAGTGGTCGGGCATTGAGTCTTACTCAACTTCACACCTTGCAACACAGGCAAGAATCCTTTCTTTGCTTGATCCATTTTGAACTTCTTCAAAACTGTGTCAAGGTATGTGCTTTGTGAAAGTCCAATTAAGCGTCTTGATCTATCTCTATAGATCTTGATGCCCAATATATACGCAGCTTCACCGAGGTCTTTCATTGAAAAACTCTTATTCAAGTATCCCTTTATGCTATCCAGAAATTCTATATCATTTCCAATCAGTAATATGTCATCCACATATAATATCAGAAATGCTACAGAGCTCCCACTCACTTTCTTATAAATACAGGCTTCTCCAAAAGTCTGTATAAAACCAAATGCTTTGATCACACTATCAAAGCGTTTATTCCAACTCCGAGAGGCTTGCACCAGTCCATAAATGGATCGCTGGAGCGTGCACACTTTGTTAGCTCCCTTTGGATCGACAAAACCTTCTGGTTGCATCATATACAACTCTTCTTCCAGAAATCCATTCAGGAATGCAGTTTTGACATCCATTTGCCAAATTTCATAATCATAAAATGCGGCAATTGCTAACATGATTCGGACAGACATAAGCATCGCTACGGGTGAGAAGGTCTCATCGTAGTCAATCCCTTGAACCTGTCGAAAACCTTTCGCAACAAGTCGAGCTTTATAGACAGTAACATTACCATCAGCGTCAGTCTTCTTCTTGAAGATCCATTTATTTTCAATGGCTTGCCGATCATTGGGCAAGTCAACCAAAGTCCATACTTTGTTCTCATACATGGATCCCATCTCAGATTTCATGGCCTCAAGCCATTTTGCGGAATCTGGGCTCACCATCGCTTCTTCATAGTTCGTAGGTTCGTCATGCTCTAGTAACATAACTTCCAGAACAGGATTACCGTACCACTCTGGTGCGGATCTTACTCTGGTTGATCTACGAGGTTCAGTAATAACTTGATCTGAAGTTTCATGATCATCATCATTAACTTCCTCACTAATTGGTGTAGGTGTCTCAGAAACTGGTTTCTGTGATGAACTACTTTCCAATAAGGGAGCAGGTATAGTTACCTCATCAAGTTCTACTTTCCTCCCACTCACTTCTTTCGAGAGAAACTCCTTCTCTAGAAAATTTCCGAATTTAGCAACAAAAGTTTTGCCTTCGGATCTATGATAGAAGGTATACCCAACAGTCTCCTTTGGGTATCCTATGAAGACACATTCTCCGATTTGGGTTCGAGCTTATCAGGTTGAAGTTTCTTCACATAAGCATCGCAGCCCCAAACTTTAAGAAAGGACAACTTTGGTTTCTTGCCAAACCACAGTTCATAAGGCGTCGTCTCAACGGATTTTGATGGTGCCCTATTTAATGTGAATGCAGCCGTCTCTAAAGCATAACCCCAAAACGATAGCGGTAAATCAGTAAGAGACATCATAGATCGCACCATATCTAGTAAAGTGCGATTACGACGTTCGGACACACCATTACGCTGTGGTGTTCCGGGTGGCGTGAGTTGCGAAACTATTCCGCTTTGTTTCAAATGTAGACCAAACTCGTAACTCAAATATTCTCCTCCACGATCTGATCGTAGAAACTTTATTTTCTTGTTACGATGATTTTCAACTTCACTCTGAAATTCTTTGAATATTTCAAATGTTTCAGACTTATGTTTCATTAAGTAGATATACCCATATCTGCTTAAATCATCTGTGAAGGTGAGAAAATAACGATATCCGCCACGAGCCTCAACATTCATCGGACCACATACATCTGTATGTATGATTTCCAACAAATCTGTTGCTCTCTCCATAGTTCCGGATAACGGTGTTTTAGTCATCTTGCCCATGAGGCACGGTTCGCAAGTACCAAGTGATTCATAATCAAGTGGTTCCAAAAGTCCATCAGTATGGAGTTTCTTCATGCGCTTTACACCGATATGATCTAAATGGCAGTGCCACAAATAAGTTGCACTATCATTATCAACTCTGCATCTTTTGGTTTTAATATTATGAATATGTGTATCACTACTATCGAGATTCAACAAAAATAGACCACTCTTCAAGGGTGCATGACCATAAAAGATATTACTCATATAAATAGAACAACCATTATTCTCTGATTTAAATGAATAACCGTCTCGCATTAAACAAGATCCAGATATAATGTTCATGCTCAACGCTGGCACCAAATAACAATTATTTAGGTCTAAAACTAATCCCGAAGGTAGATGTAGAGGTAGCGTGCCGACCGCGGTCACATCGACTTTGGAACCATTTCCCACGCGCATCGTCACCTCATCCTTAGCCAATCTTCGCTTAATCCGTAGCCCTTGTTTCGAGTTGCAAATATTAGCAACAGAACCAGTATCAAATACCCAGGTGCTACTGCGAGCATTAGTAAGGTACACATCAATAACATGTATATCACATATACCTTTTTTCACCTTGCCATCCTTCTTATCCGCCAAATACTTTGGGCAGTTCCGCTTCCAGTGACCAGTTTGCTTGCAGTAGAAGCACTCAGTTTCAGGCTTAGGTCCAGACTTGGGTTTCTTCTCCTGAGCAGCAACTTGTTTGCTGTTCTTCTTGAAGTTCCCTTTCTTCTTCCCTTTACCCTTTTTCTTGAAACTGGTGGTCTTATTGACCATCAACACTTGATGCTCCTTTTTGATTTCTACCTCCGCAGCCTTTAGCATTGCGAAGAGCTCGGGAATTGTCTTACTCATCCCTTGCATATTATAGTTCATCATGAAGCTCTTGTAGCTTGGTGGCAGTGATTGAAGAATTCTGTCAATGACGCTATCATCCGGAAGATTAACTCCCAGTTGAATCAAGTGATTGTTATACCCAGACATTTTGAGTATATGCTCACTGACAGAACTATTCTCTTCCATCTTGCAGCTGAAGAACTTATTGGAGACTTCATATCTATCAATTCGGGCATTTGCTTGAAATATTAACTTCAACTCTTGGAACATCTCATATGCTCCATGACATTCAAAACGTCGTTGAAGACCCGGTTCTAAGCCGTAAAGCATGGCACACTGAACTATCGAGTAGTCATCAGCTTTGCTCTGCCAGACGTTCATAACATCTGGTGTTGCTCCTGCAGCAGGCCTGGCACCCAGCGGTGCTTCCAGGACGTAATTCTTCTGTGCAGCAATGATGATAATCCTCAAGTTACCTACCCAGTCCGTGTAATTGCTACCATCATCTTTCAACTTTGCTTTCTCAAGAAACGCATTAAAATTCAACGGAACAACAGCACGGGCCATCTATCTATAACTAACATAGACAAGCAATATACTATCAGGTACTAAGTTCATGATAAATTCAAGTTCAATTAATCATATTACTTAAGAACTCCCACTTAGATAGACATCCCTCTAATCCTCTAAGTGATCACGTGATCCATATCAACTAAACCATGTCCGATCATCACGTGAGATGGAGTAGTTTCAATGGTGAACATCACTATGTTGATCATATCTACTATATGATTCACGCTCGACCTTTCGGTCTCCGTGTTCCGAGGCCATATCTGTTATATGCTAGGCTCGTCAAGTTTAACCTGAGTATTCCGCGTGTGCAACTGTTTTGCACCCGTTGTATTTGAACGTAGAGCCTATCACACCCGATCATCACGTGGTGTCTCAGCACGAAGAACTTTCGCAACGGTGCATACTCAGGGAGAACACTTATACTTTGATAATTTAGTGAAGGATCATCTTATAATGCTACCGTCAAACAAAGCAAGATAAGATGCATAAAGGATTAACATCACATGCAATCAATATAAGTGATATGATATGGCCATCATCATCTTGTGCTTGTGATCTCCATCTCCGAAGCACCGTGCTTGTGATCTCCATCTCCGAAGCACCGTCATGATCACCATCGTCATCTGCGCGACACCTTGATCTCCATCGTAGCATCGTTGTCGTCTCGTCAATCTTATGCTTCTACGACTATCGCTACCGCTTAGTGATAAAGTAAAGCATTACATGGCGATTGCATTGCATACAATAAAACGACAACCATATGGCTCCTGCCAGTTGCCGATAACTCGGTTACAAAACATGATCATCTCATACAACAAATTATATCACATCATGTCTTGACCATATCACATCACAACATGCCCTGCAAAAATAAGTTAGACGTCCTCTACTTTGTTGTTGCAAGTTTTACGTGGCTGCTACGGGCTTAGCAAGAACCGTTCTTACCTACGCATCAAAACCACAACGATAGTTTGTCAAGTTAGTGTTGTTTAACCTTCGCAAGGACCGGGCGTAGCCACACTCGGTTCAACTAAAGTGAGAGAGACAGACACCCGCCAGTCACCTTTAAGCAACGAGTGCTCGCAACGGTGAAACCAGTCTCGCGTAAGCGTACGCGTAATGTCGGTCCGGGCCGCTTCATCTCACAATACTGCTGAACCAAAGTATGACATGCTGGTAAGCAGTATGACTTATATCGCCCACAACTCACTTGTGTTCTACTCGTGCATAGCATCAACGCATAAAACCAGGCTCTGATACCACTGTTGGGGAACGTAGTAATTTCAAAAAAATTCCTACGCACACGCAAGATCATGGTGATGCGTAGCAACGAGAGGGGAGAGTGTTGTCCACGTACCCTCGTAGACCGACAGCGGAAGCGTTATCACAATGCGGTTGATGTAGTCGTACGTCTTCACGATCCGACCGATCAAGTACCGAACGTATGGCACCTCCGAGTTCTACACACGTTCAGCTCGATGACGTCCCTCGAACTCCGATGCAGCCGAGTGTTGAGGGAGAGTTTCGTCAGCACGACGGCGTGGTGACGATGATGATGTTCCACCGACGCAGGGCTTCATCTAAGCTCCGCAACAGTATTATCGAGGTGTAATATGGTGGAGGGGGGCACCGCACACGGCTAAGAGATCTCAAGGATCAATTGTTGTGTCTCTGGGGTGCCCCCCTGCCCCCGTATATAAAGGAGCAAGGGGGTGGCAGCCGGCCAAGGGAGAGGCGCGCCATAGGGGGGAGTCCTACTCCCACCGGGAGTAGGACTCCTCCTTTCCTTGTGGGAGTAGGAGAAGGGAAGGGGGAAGGAGAAAGAAGGAAGGGTGCGCCCCCCTTCCCTAGTCCAATTCGGACCAGACCATGGGGAGGGGTGCGGCCACCTTTTGAGGCCTTTCTCTCATTTCCCGTATGGCCCATTAAGGCCCAATACGAATTCCCGTAACTCTCCGGTACTCCGAAAAATACCCGAATCACTCGGAACCTTTCCGAAGTCCGAATATAGTCTTCCAATATATCGATCTTTACGTCTCGGCCATTTCGAGACTCCTCGTCATGTCCCCGATCTCATCCGGGACTCCGAACTCCTTCGGTACATCAAAACTCAATAAAACTGTCATCGTAACGTTAAGCGTGCGGACCCTACGGGTTCGAGAACTATGTAGACATGACCGAGATACTTCTCCGGTCAATAACCAATAGCGGGACCTGGATGCCCATATTGGCTCCCACATATTCTACGAAGATCTTTATCGGTCAGACCGCATAACAACATACGTTGTTCCCTTTGTCACCGGTATGTTACTTGCCCGAGATTTGATCGTCGGTATCTTGATACCTAGTTCAATCTTGTTACCGGCAAGTCTCTTTACTCGTTCCGTAACACATCATCCCGCAACTAACTCATTAGTCACAATGCTTGCAAGGCTTATTGTCGGAGTAAATGGCCACGGGTAGCCTAACCGACTGCCCCTGGTTCTTCTGAAAAAATTATCAAGCCTTCGGGCCTCCGAGCACTCCAAGCATTGGGCCGCCTTCCCTGGCCGGCTACCTCTGAAGCCGACTCCCGGAAGGCAACCCAGCCTCAGCAACCCCTCCCCGGGACGACTACGGGGTAGCCGACTCCAAGAAGCCGACCAAGAAGAACACCGACTCCAAGAAGCCGGCCGAGACCACAACCACCAAAGCTACACCCACATAACGGTGACAAGACGGGGTGTGGCCACAGTGCGACCCACTACCCCCGAGGCCCGAGGCAGGCATGGCCACAGGAGGCCGTACGGGATGACCGTCTCCTGTTCGGCTCGGCACTGTAGCCATGCCAGCCTCAACGTCATCCGCGACCGACTCCTGTACGGCCCGCAGGCGCCGGGCCCCTTCCGCCAGAGAGAGGCGCGGAGGCGGCCCGGCCTCCCCCAGTCAACCGAGGGTGTAGCCGGCCCCCAGAAGCCGGCTACCCCCTTCCTTGAAGCAGGAGCCCCATTAAGAAGACAAGACGAGGTGAGGCTACAGTGAGAGCCCCCGAGGCGGCCCACTGTAGCCATGCTTACCTCGACAAAGCCCTCGTCATCAGAGGCGAGGCTACAGTAAGCAGCCGCCGACAAGACCCTAGGCGGTGGGGCCGGCCTGTCGACCAAGAAGCCGGCAGCCGGCGGGACCCAACAGCCGGCGGAGAAGCCGGCGAGCGTAGACACTCACGGCTGGGACCAGAGCCAGCCGGATTACCATTGTACCCCCGGGGGGTAGGCCTATATAAACCCCCCGGAGCACCCATGCAAAGGGTTAGCTTCTGAACACAGCACACACACCATAGAGGTAGAGAGAAGCAAGAGCTAGCCTTGTTCTTCTTTTCCCTCGAACCCAACAGCTCTAGGAGCGATTGTAGCTACCTTTCCTTGATCTAGTGATCATGCGGAGACCCCGTAGAGCAGGATTAGGGGTGTTATCTCCTCGGAGAGCCCCGAACCTGGGTAAGATCCGCCGGCGTGCATGTCTTCGCCTCATCCCGTTTCCAGGCACCGGCGATGTCTTATTGGCACCCACAATGATAAGCCATCCGTTGGCATATGTCGCACCAACCACCCGACATTTGGCGCCCACCGTGGGGCCAGGTGCACCGTCGTCCGGAGACTTGTTCTGGACGGGAACCCTCTTCCTCCCCCGCGAGCGCAGCCAGCCTGCTGCGCCCGATGGCGTTTGCCTCGACGCGCTGCAAGGCGTCGACGACGCCTGCGCAGCGAGCTGCCTCGCCGATCTGCTCGGCGAGACTCGCATCTCCGACGAGCCTGCGTCCGACGCAGGCACCGACTACCCCGAGAACCGCCTCGTCAGCCTCCTCGACCAGCTTCACGTCTCCAGCGAGCCTGCTGCAGAGATGGAGTCGGTCGGCTCCACCGACCTGATGCTCATCGACTCCGACACAGCATCGCTTGACGCCTACCCCTCCGACGTGGTGGTCTTCGACAACCCCCTCCCTCGAGCTGACAGTGGCAGCAGCGCTGTCACCGAAGTGCTGGCCATCAGCCACGTCGCCAACTCGGGCGAGAATACCCACGACGCCCTGCAAGCGGCAATGCACGACCTCTCCATCCCCATCCCGGCCGACGCCGACGCCGAGACCCTGGAGGCACGTCGCCTTGCCCTCGTCGCGGAGGGCCAGAAGATAGCCTCCATGAGACGCCTCACCGAGGCCCACCAGTGCGAAGTCAACCGCGCCGTCTTCGGTACGCCGATGCCTAGCGGCCCGAGCCGAGCCGGCTTCGTCCAGAAGCGCGGCGCGGCCGTCGCCAGCATGCTGGGGGCAGATCGCCCCGTCTACGCCACCCCGCTCGAGAATCCGCGGGCCGCTCAGGCGGCTGCTGAAGAGCTCAATGGGCTGGGAGCCGATGAGCTCCCCTACATGGCAAGACGGATCCAGCAGCTGATCGACGCGGCTGCAGAACGGTACGAAGCCGGCGCCTGTGCTGATAGTCATCCCCCGCGCCGGGAGCACGCCCCGACGTTCCGCTCGCCGACTGCGAGCGGCGCGCGCCAGAAGAAAGACAAGGAGCCGGCTGCCAGCCGCAGCCGGACTCGCATTACCATCGAGCGCGACGCGGAAGGCCGCCCTCGAGCAGTTGAACACCAAGGAAATCTGCCTCCTCCCCCGCCTCGAAGAGAAAGACGCCTCACTCCGCCGCCTATCACACACCCGACTCTTGGCGACCGACTCGGCCGCCGAGAAGTAGTCGGCGAGAACGACGCCCGCCACAGGATCGACCGCCTTGCTCGATCCTTGTTGTTAGAAGAAGAAGACGATGTCGGCCCGCCATGCTTTGGCCCCCGCATCCGCGACGAGCCCTTCCCCAAAGGGTTCTCGCTCCCCAGAGACACGCCCAAGTACAACGGCTCGGTGAAGCCGGAAGATTGGCTCATCGACTACTCCACGGCCATCAGCATAGCCAACGGCAATCGGCGCGTCGCCGTGAAGTACGTCTCCCTCATGCTGCAAGGCACGGCGTGCACATGGCTCAACAACCTCAAGCCCTACAGCATCAACAGTTGGCTGGACTTCACCGAAGTCTTCGTCCGCAACTTCACCAGCACCTACAAGCGGCCTCCCAAGCCTCGCCAGCTCTCCCTCTGCGTCCAAGGGCCCAACGAGTCGACCCGCGACTACCTCACACGATGGGCCGAGCTCCGCAACTCCTGCGAGGGGGTGCACGAGGTCCAGGCCATCGAGTACTTCACCGCCGGGGCGATAATGGTTTTGTGAAATCTTCTAGGATGTTAATTGGTAAAAGGATTGGAGTTGGTTTAATATATTTCTCGAAATAGCTCAATCCTTTTTTGCTAAGACCAGCATAAAAATATGCCGCTGACGTGAGTAAAGCTAAAGCAACAGTAGTATTTATATCATTCGTGGGCGCTGCTAATTCCCCATGGGGTAACTCTATAATTTTCCAAGTGCCGAGAGGGCACCCTCCTCAAGCACCGACTCCTCTGCGATGAGCCGGCTACCCTCGATGAGTTGCTGGTCATCGCGGACAAGTACGCCACGGCTGACTCCTCAATGAAGACGGAGCTCCGAGTGGCCGCCTCGGGGAAAGTGATTGCTCCGGCTCCTAAGACGCCGGCTGGCGACCCTAATCGGCGCCCCTACCAAAACGACCACAAGCGCAAGGCCCCCACGCCGACTTCCTCCAGTCGGCAGGTGGCCACAGTTGAAGACGAGCAGCCCGAAGAACGGCCCGCTCCCAAGAAGAAGGGTGGAAGGCCGGCTTGGCAGCCGTCTTTCTCCTACGAACAAGCTCTCGATGCCCCCCGCAAGTTCCACAGCGGCGCGAAGCCGTCCAACCACACAACCCGGAAATGCCACTGGCTTACCCGCATCACCAAGGGCGAGGGGATGTTGCCGCCTCCGCCTCCCGGCCTGCCGCCTCCAGCCCCCCAGCAGCCGGCGGCTCGGCCGGCAGTCGGCGCCATCCAAGACGAATTTCCCGAAGAGCACGCCGCCTACGTCGTCTTCACCAGTCAAGCCGACGACAAGCGCAGCCGACGCCGACAGCATCAAGAAGTGAATGCAGTCGCCACTAGCACTCCCGAGTTCATGCACTGGTCAGAAAAACCAATCAGCTGGAGCCAGGCCGACCACCCAGAGGTAATGCCTTCGACTGGCTCCTATGCAATGGTCTTGGATGTCACCCTCGCGACGGAGAGGCGAGCTGCCAGATTTTCCTGCGTCCTGATAGACGGCGGAAGCAGTATCAACATACTGTACCGCGATACCATGGAGAAGCTGAACTCAAAGCGAAGCAGCTCATGCCGAGCCGCACCGTCTTCCATGGTATCGTCCCTGGCCTGTCTTGCTCCCCAATCGGCAAGATCAAAATGGATGTTCTCTTCGGAGACAAAGATCATTTTCGCCGAGAAGCAATATGGTTCGAGGTAGTGGATTTGGAGAGCCCCTATCATGCTGCTCGGCCGACCTGCCCTGGCCAAGTTCATGGCTGTGCCCCACTACGCCTACCTGAAGATGAAGATGCCGAGCTCGAAGGGGATCATCACGGTAGCCGACGACTACAAGAAGTCCATCAAGTGCGCCATGGCCAGTAGCTGGCTGGCCGAGTCCCTCGTGGTGGCAGAAGAGAAGAAGATGTTGGAACGGGTTGTGGCCATGGCCGGCAAGCAGCCGGCCTTGTCCCCCAACCCTAAGGATTGTGATGCGCAGGGCTCCTTCCAGCCTGCCAAAGAGACGAAGAAGATACCTCTGGACCCAGAGAACCCGGAGAGGTTCGCTGTCATTGGGGCGAACTTGGACAGTAAATAGGAAGGCGAGCTCGTCGATTTCCTCCGTGAGAATCGAGACATCTTTGCATGGTCCCCAAAGGACATGCCGGGTGTCCCGAAGGATTTCGCCGAGCACAAATTACATGTCCGAGCTGATGCGAAGCCGGTCAAGCAGCCCCTCCGCCGACTGTCAGAAGAGAAGTGAAGAATTGTGGGAGAAGAGATAGCCCGACTCCTTGCCGCTGGCTTTATCATGGAAGTGTTCTTTCCAGAGTGGCTTGCCAACCCAGTTCTGGTTCTGAAGAAGAATAACAAGTGGCATATGTGTATAGACTACACCAGTCTGAACAAGGCCTGCCCAAAGGATCCGTTTGCTCTGCACGGATTGACCAAGTGATAGACTCCACAGCCGGATGCGAGCTGTTAAGTTTTTTTGGATGCGTACTCAGGGTACCATCAGATCAAGTTGGACTCAGCTGACCGCCTGAAGACTGCCTTCATCACACCCTTTGGAGCTTTCTGCTACCTGACTATGACATTCGGCTTGAGGAATGCCGGTGCCACTTTTCAGCGTTGCATGCAGAAATGCCTCTTGAAACAACTCGGCAGAAATGCCCACGTCTATGTAGACGACATTGTGGTGAAGACAGAGAAGCGCGGTACCTTGCTGGAAGACCTGAAAGAAACATTTGCCAACTTGCGCCGATTCCAAATCAAGCTCAACCCCGAGAAGTGCGTGTTCGGAGTGCCAGCCGGCCAGCTGCTGGGCTTCCTGGTCTCCGAACGCGGCATCGAATGCAACCCTGTCAAGATCAAGGCCATCGAGAGGATGGAGATTCCCACCAGACTGCGAGATGTGCAGAAATTCACTGGCTGCTTAGCCTCCCTGAATCGTTTTATCAGCCGACTAGGAGAGAAGGCTCTCCCCCTGTACCGACTCATGAAGAAGTCCACTCACTTCGAGTGGAATGACCAAGCCGACCAAGCCTTCCATGAGTTGAAGAAAATGCTGGCCACTCCGCCTGTCCTGGCGGCGCCGACTGAGAAGGAGCCCATGCTCCTCTACATCGCCGCGACTAGCCGAGTCGTCAGCACTGTTGTTGTGGTCCAGCACCCGGAGGAAGGCCGAGCCCAGCTAGTCCAGAGGCCGGTGTACTATCTCAGCGAAGTGCTATCCAGCTCAAAGCAAAACTACCCGCACTACCAGAAGATGTGCTATGGGGTGTACTTCGCTGCCAAGAAACTGAAGCCCTACTTCCAAGAGCACCCCATCACGGTCGTATGCACTGCCCCGCTCGCCGAGATCATAGGCAGCCGGGATGCATCCGGCCAGGTGGCAAAATGGGCCATTGCATTGGCACCCTACACAATCTTCTACCAACCCCGCACCGCCATCAAGTCGCAAGCATTGGCCGACTTCCTCGTCGACTGGGCCGAGACCCAGTACCTACCGCCGGCTCCCGACTCTACCCAATGGCGGATGCACTTTGACGGGTCCAAGATGCGCACCGGCTTGGGAGCCGGCATCGTCCTCACCTCTCCCAAAGGCAACAAGCTCAAGTACACGCTGCAAATCCACTTCGCCGCCTCCAACAACGTGGCCGAGTACGAGGCGCTCGTACACGGGCTCCGGCTAGCCAAAGAGCTTGGCATACGCCGAATCCTGTGCTACGGCGACTCAGACTTGGTGGTCCAGCAATCGTCTGGCGACTGGGACGCCAAGGACGCGAACATGGAGAGTTATCGATTCCTCGTCCAGGAGATCAGCGGATACTTCGAGGGGTGCGAGTTCCTCCACGTGCCAAGGGCCGACAACAACCAAGCAGATGCCCTGGCACGGATCGGCTCCACCCGACAAGCCATACCGACTGGCGTCTCCCTCCAGCGCCTCCTCAAGCCGTCCATCAAGCCGTCTCCAGAGTCGGATTCCATCTTCGTACCACCTGCGCCAGATACAGCTGGATCCGACTGGAGAAACCCCGCAAGCGGCACGGGGACTTCGACAACTGGCCCGGGGACTGCCGTAGTCGCACCCGGCCCGGGGACTTCAGAACCCGGCCCGGGGACTGCAGCAGTCGGCCCGGGGACTACAACGACACAAGAAGCAGTGGCCGACTCACCCAACCCACCCACCCGAGTCATGGTGGCTACATTAACAGAAGAAGAAGTCACAACTCCCTCATGGGCCCAGCCCATCCTCAAGTTCCTAGTCAGCAGAGAGCTGCCGGCTGATGAGATCTCAGCAAGACTAGTGCAACGACGAGCCGCAGCATATACAATAATCAACAGAGAGCTTGTGAAGCGCAGCGTCACTGGAGTCTTCCAGCGTTGTGTCGAGCCAGAAAAAGGACTGGCAATCCTCAAAGACATCCACCAAGGCGAATGCGGCCACCACGCAGCCTCAAGATCACTTGTGGCCAAGGCTTTCCGCCATGGTTTCTTCTGGCCGACTGCCTTGGAGAATGCTAAAGAAATAGTCAAGAGCTGCAGAGGATGCCACGTTTTTAGTTCCAAGCAACACCTGCCGGCTTCTGCACTCAAGACCATTCCCCTCACCTGGCCTTTTGCCGTCTGGGGACTGGACATGGTGGGCCCTTTCAAGACAGCCGCGACGGCTTGACGCATCTACTTGTCGCTGTGGACAAGTTCAGAAAGTGGATCGAAGCAAAGCCGATCAAAAAGCTGAACGGGCCGACTGCCGTGACATTCATCACCGACATCACTACTCGGTACGGCGTGCCGCACAGCATCATCACCGACAACGGCACGAACTTCGCCAAAGGAGCATTGGCACGTTTCTGCGCGACGCAGGGCATCCGACTGGACTTAGAGTCCGTTGCCCACCCGCAGTCAAACGGCCAGGTCGAGCGAGCAAATGGACTCATCCTCTCCGGCATCAAGCCCCGACTGGTTGTACCACTGGAGCGATCGGCCGGCTGCTGGCTCGAAGAGCTGCCGACTGTCCTCTGGAGCCTGCGCACTACACCCAACAAGTCAACCGGCTTCAATCCATTTTTCCTCGTGTACGGTGCCGAGGCTGTCATCCCAACAGACATCGAGTTCGATTCGCCTCGGATCACCATGTACACGGAGGAGGAGGCCAAAGAAGCAAGAGAAGACGGCGTGGACCTACTGGAAGAAGGTCGGCTGCTAGCACTCAGCCGGTCCGCCATCTACCAGCAAGGGCTGCGCCGCTACTACAACCGCAAGGTCAAGCCAAGATCCTTCCAAGAGGGCGACCTTGTGCTCCGGCTGATCCAGTGAACAGCCGGCCAGCACAAGCTCTCGGCCCCTTGGGAAGGTCCCTTCGTCGTCAGCAAGGCACTCGGCAACGACTCCTACTACTTGATCGACACGCAAAAACCAAGAGCACGCAAGAGAGACGACTCCGACAAGGAGTCGGAGCGACCATGGAACGCAAACCTCCTGAGACGATTTTACAGTTGAAAGCAGTATGTATCATGCTACCCTTTTTTGTATTAAGTACAAACCAACAGGCCCCCCGAGAAGTACTCGAGGACTGCCCTTGTTTATCTATGAATGACAAGTGTCATATCCATGAATGTATTATTACATTTTGAATTCTTGTCTGGCACCGGGTTCGACTAGTCGGCCCGGGGACTGGCCGCCTTGATCTATATTAAAAGTTCTACCTGAAGTCAGAAAAGTAGTGTGCCGGCTCCCGAGTCCCCTCTTGTTGAAAGTCGCAGCTCGAAGAACCGACTGTCCGACTAGCAAGAGGCAAGGCAGAAAGGACGCCCACACGAAAAATGGCTAAGGAACAACGAACCTATATAGCAAAGAGACGGCCTCCAAACATGCCTGCCGGCTGCTAGAACAGCCGGCTGGCCGGCTTCCTAAACACTTAGCTTTAGTCCAGCAAAGCTAAAGTACTCCTCCCCCCCAATTGGCCAAGCACTCCTCCAGCTACAGATTGCAGAGCAATTGTTGGACTGGGGAGGCGGCAACCAAGGGAGGGTGGCAAAGGAAACAGCAGAAGGACAAAAAGCAAAAGTACAAGGAAAGGCCAAATGCATAAGTTATATATACACATAAAGCCCCCAACAGGCTGGCAACAGACATAAGTTCGAATACACCCAGTGGGTGGAATTGTGCAGACTTAACCAAACATTGTTCCTAAAGTAATAAGACAGGAAAACAAAAGATGGCAGACTAGGGCGCAGCGCGGAGGCCGAGCTGGTCGGTGGAGACGGCCCCGCCGGCTGAAGGAGTGGCCGCCTAGCGGGTCTCGGCTTGACCACCACCAGCGGCAGGTGACGCACTCGCTCGCGACGTAGTGCTGGAGGTACGGTCAGGCTGAGGCTGGCCGGCTGCCCCACCAGCCGGCTCGGCGTCTTCACCCTCCTCCTCCTCCTCTTCGCCCTCGTCGCTGGAGTCGATCTCCTCCGCCGAGTCCTCACCGTCCGCCGGGTTCAGCCTGAACCACTCCTCCGGCTGGGCGACACCGTTGTCATCTACCTCGGGGGCGAAGACGCTGGTGTCGGTGTAATCGGCGATCGCCGAAGCCCGCCGGATGATAGCCGGCCGCACCGGCTCCAGCTCTGTGTCGGCTTGCCGCCGCCAGGTAGCTAGCTGATCCAGGCTCAGGCCGGGATACCAGGCCTTGACGAACTCCAGCGCCCGCCTGGCGCCGGAGCGAGCCGCCGAGGCCTTCCAAGCCTCGAAGCGGCCGACTGCCACCTCCAGCCAGTCGGCAGTCCGACTGGGGGTGCGAGGAACCACTTGGCCGGGCCAGAGGGCGGCCAAGACTTGCGCCCCGGCACGCTGAAGCCGACGGAGCAGTCGGTGAGCCGGCTGGATGCGGGCCTGGATCGCCAGGAGCTGCTCCTCCAGCGAGCGGCCGGCGGTTGGCGAGATCTCAAAGCCAGCCTGCCTTCGCGCTTGGCGACGGGCCTCGATGGTCTGGTTGGCGACAGTGGAATAGCCAGGGAAATATTCTGCGCAAGAAAGAAGAAGAAAAGGAGAAAAGAGCACCAAATCAGAAAAAGAGCCAAAGTGGCAGATGGCAAGAAAGGACGAAGAGGTAGGCGGCTTACCGTCAACCAGATCTTCGATCTGGCCATAGCCAGAGACCAGAGTCTGCCTGGCTTCAGCCCAGCCAGCCGCCTCCGTCTCGTACTCGGCCTGGAGGGCGGCTTCGCGGTCCTGCACCACCTTCAAGGCCGCCTTGTGGCCTTCCTCCTGGTCGGCCAGCTTCTTGACCAGGCGGTCGTGCTCCTGCACCAAGGCGGCGAGCTCGGCATCCTTGGCACGAAGGGCAGTCTGAGACTCTCCCAGCTGTGCCCTCAGACTGGCGTTGGCCGCTGCAGGGACGACAGAAAAAGAAAGAACAGTAAGAAGAAGTCATCAAGGAAGATCCGACCCGACTGCTCAGCAGTCGGCCCGAATCTCGGGGACTACACCCAGTGGGTGCGCTGACGCGCCCCCACATGAGATAAAGAACAAACCACGTACCTCGGCTCTCAGTAAGGTTGGCGGTCTTCTGAGTCAGCTCCCGAGCCTGGGAGTTGAAGGCGGCCGCTCGAAGGTTGTGGTAGTCCTGCAAGATGGACAGAAGATCGAAGTAAGAACAAGAATAGCAAAGGCAAATCCACCAAGAAGTTCCAAGCCGCCTGCTCAGCAGCCGACTCGGAACTTGGGGACCACACCCAGTGGGTGCGCTGACGCGCCCCCACGGAAGAAATCAAGATCAAGAAGAAGCAAGATGGGAATACTAACCTGGTTGGCCGCCCGCGTCGCGAGGAACTCGTCGGTGAACTGCCACAGCGCCGCAGCCTGGCCCTGGAGCCGGGCCCGGACGTCCTGTGCAGCCACGTTCACCACGGCCGTCCCTCCGCCTGGCGTCCACCCCGAGGTAGCGCTGGCCGCCTCCGCATCCCGGGCCGACGAGCTGGAGCCCACGGCCGGCTGCGGCTCCGACGCGGCCGGCTGCGGCTCCGACGCGGCCTTCCCCGCGCGCCGGCTCGACGGAATCCGGACCGCCATCTCAGCCCTCGCGGCCGGCTCGCCCCCCGCCGACTGTGCAGGCGGCGCATCAGGCCGGCCGCCTTGAGCTGCCCCAGTTGGCGGGGTCGGCACCGGCGCCCTCTCCAGGATGATGACGTCGTCGCTTCCCCCCAGCCCTGGCTGGTCGCCGCTGGCTCCCTCTGGCGAGGGCTCCATGTCCCCAGGCGCCATGACGCGCAGCGGGGTGACCATCAAAACCTCCCCCGCCGCCGCCGCGGCCGCAGCCTCTGCTTGGGCCCTGGCTGCGGCATCGGCGAGTGCCTTCGCCGCCTCCTCCTCCCGTGCCGCCTGGGCGGCGGCCGCCCTCCGTGCCTCCGCCTCCTGCGCCTCTCGCTCCCCCCGCGCCTCCCGCGCATTCCTTTCTGTCGCCTCCTGAAGGTCGGCACGGGGGTCCACGCGGCGGGTGGTGCTCCTAGAGCCCCTCGGCGACTCAACGACGGAGGCGGCAGCCGCCCGCTCAAGCGACAGCGGAGCTCTGATCGTTGGAGAAAAAGACAAGGGTTCAGGAACCACCAGAGAAAAGAAAGAAAAAGAGTATACGAAAGGAAGTGAACTTACGCCGACACGGTCTGCGGTTGCTTCACCGTCTTGCGGAAGCGAGCCGCCTTCGCGGCCGCCTCCTCCCGCCTGGTGGCTGCCGCCCCGCCCCTGGGTTTCTTCGTCCGGCTACCGAACAAACCCTGGGCGGCGCGACGCTTTTGACCTCCGCCCCGAGCAGGCGGTGCAGCGGAGGAACCCGCGCCGCGTCCAGACGCCGGCTGGCGGCGCGGGGCGACTTCGGCCTCATCGTCGTCCGGCCAGTCGTCGAAGGTGACTCCGAGCCCGGAGCCGCATGCTTTGCCGCTGGCTTGGCCACCGCCTGGCTCGATGTTGTCGTCCATACCGGCCGCCCCCAAGTTGGGGTCCTCCAGATCGTGTTCGGTCCGGTCGGGGACGAATCGACGCTCCGCGTCCGACCCGCTGGCCGGCCGAAGAAGAGGACTCTGTCGAAAAACGAACCGACTAAGTTAGAGTCGTCCAAGAGGAACTCGGCAACAAAGCAAGGAAAAAGAAAAAGAGACAAGGAGAACATACCGTAGGCGGCGGATTGGCTCGGCTATATGGCTCCTTGCCGAACTGCCACTCTTCGGTGAGTTTGCAGTTCGCAAGGTAGTTCACCATGTAGGCGACCTCCTCGCGCGGCATCTCCTTGGTGCACATTCGGCTCGGATCGAGCTGGCCGCTCATCTGACAGATCAGATGAGGCCGGCTTTGGAGCGGAAGAACCCGGCGCGTGACGAATGCGGCCAGCAGGTCGGGCCCCGTCAAGCCCTCCGACTGGGTCAGCTCTCGCACTCGGGCGACGGCGGCGGACTCGGCCGGCGTCAGAGTCACGGCCCGGAAGGACCACTGGGGCCGCCTGCCCGCCGGAGGGCCGGCTACGTAAGCCGGCAGGTTGATGTAGTCGCCCCGCGGGGCGATGTTCCGCACGTAGAAGTACGATTTTTGCCATTTCTTCACCGATTGGATCAGCGTGATGACGGGGAAGGGGTTTTCGGCGACCGACCTCCGCGACGCGATGAAGGCGCCAGTCTGAGCCGGCACGCCCTGCATGCACGTGCCCAGCTTGGACTGGAAGAACTACCCCCAGAGCTCGAGGGTGGGGAGGACGCCGAGGTAGCCCTCGCACAGGGTGACGAAGGCTGATAGTAGCACCACCGCGTTCGGGGTGAGGTGGTGCGGCTGGAGCTGATAGAAATCAAGCCAGGAGCGGAAGAAGGCGCTCACTGGCAGGCCGATGCCGTGCAAGAAGTGCGAGCGGAAGACCACCCGCTCGCCCTCCCGCGGCTCCGGCGTAATCTCCCGCGCCGGCGCAAGGCGGACCTCCACCTTGTCCGCGGCCGGCAGTCGCCGAGTATTGCGGAGGAACTCAACGTGGTCTTCGTGCACGTTGGAGCCGTCCCAATCCCTGCCATACTGCTCCGTGGCGGGAGGCATGGCAAAAACTAGCGCGGCGGCGGAGGAACGTGCGGTGGAAGAGCGCGGCGGCGAGGCGCTGTTGCAAGAAACGGCGAGCGAAGAAGATGGTGGAAGTAGGAGGAGCGTGCGAGGGCCTGCCGCCCTCCACCTCCCCCTACTTATAGCTTCGCGAGGCGAGGCGGAAGAGGCCGGACGTGGGGGGAGACGTGGGATTAACTGCACCCATTCCCCCCACGCCCCGCGATTATTGTGCCCTAAAGGCGAGCCGAAATTGCCGCAAGGAGACGTGCGGGCGGTTTCGGGATACAGAGAATCCGCGCCTGGGCCCGGTCGCGGACGTGGCGGGCCCCCGCCCTGCAACGACATCCCGTCACGCACGTGGGCTGGCAGGCTTTCTGGCCGAGGGAGGCCACGTGGTTCGCAGACGGCAAGTGGCCGGCCTGCGGCCCGGAGCACACGCTAGCGAGCTCCCGCCCTCCGACTCCGGAGTTTTCAACCAAGGCGGCACGCCTAACTAAAGCCGGCTCCCAGCTGCCGACTTGTCAAGATAGGAAGCTGATCGAGCTTCTCAACCCCTACTCCACCTCGAAGCCCAATCAGCTTCGGGGACTACTGTCGGAGTAAATGGCCACGGGTAGCCTAACCGACTGCCCCTGGTTCTTCTGAAAAAATTATCAGGCCTTCGGGCCTCCGAGCACTCCAAGCATTGGGCCGCCTTCCCTGGCCGGCTACCTCTGAAGCCGACTCCCGGAAGGCAACCCAGCCTCAGCAACCCCTCCCCGGGACGACTACGGGGTAGCCGACTCCAAGAAGCCGGCCAAGAAGAACACTGACTCCAAGAAGCCGGCCGAGACCACAACCACCAAAGCTACACCCACATAACGGTGACAAGACGGGGTGTGGCCACAGTGCGGCCCACTACCCCGAGGCCCGAGGCAGGCATGGCCACAGGAGGCCGTATGGGATGACTGTCTCCTATTCGGCTCGGCACTGTAGCCATGCCAGCCTCAACGTCATCCGCGACCGACTCCTGTACGGCCCGCAGGCGCCGGGCCCCTTCCGCCAGAGAGAGGCGCGGAGGCGGCCCGGCCTCCCCCAGTCAACCGAGGGTGTAGCCGGCCCCCAGAAGCCGGCTACCCCCTTCCTCGAAGCAGGAGCCCCATTAAGAAGACAAGACGAGGTGAGGCTACAGTGAGAACCCCCGAGGCGGCCCACTGTAGCCATGCTTACCTCGACAAAACCCTTGTCATCAGAGGCGAGGCTACAGTAAGCAGCCGCCGACAAGACCCTAGGAGGTGGGGCCGGCCTGTCGACCAAGAAGCCCGCAGCCGGCGGGACCCACCAGCCGGCGGGACCCAACAGCCGGCGGAGAAGCCGGCGAGCGTAGACACTGACGGCTGGGACCAGAGCCCAGCCGGATTACCATTGTAGCCCCGGGGGGTAGGCCTATATAAACCCCCCGGAGCACCCATGCAAAGGGTTAGCTTCTGAACACAGCACACACACCATAGAGATAGAGAGAAGCAAGAGCTAGCCTTGTTCTTCTTTTCCCTCGAACCCAACAGCTCTAGGAGCGATTGTAGATACCTTTCCTTGATCTAGTGATCATGCGGAGACCCCGCAGAGCAGGCCTAGGCGTGTTATGTCCTCGGAGAGCCCCGAACCTGGGTAAGATCCGCCGGCGTGCATGTCTTCGCCTCATCCCGTTTCCAGGCACCGGCGATGTCTTATTGGCACCCACAATGATAAGCCATCCGTTGGCATATGTCGCACCAACCACCCGACACTTATAGTGATATGCATTACCGAGTGGGCCCAGAGATACCTCTCCGACAATTGGAGTGACAAATCCTAATCTCGAAATACGCCAACCCAACAAGTACCTTTGGAGACACCTGTAGAGGACCTTTATAATCACCCATTTACGTTGTGACGTTTGGTAGCACACAAAGTGTTCCTCCGGTAAACGGGAGTTGCATAATCTCATAGTCATAGGAACATGTATAAGTCATGAAGAAAGCAATAGCAACATACTAAACGATCGAGTGCTAAGCTAACGGAATGGGTCAAGTCAATCACGTCATTCTCCTAATGAGGTGATCTCGTTAATCAAATGACAACTTATGTCTATGGCTAGGAAACATAACCATCTTTGATTAACGAGCTAGTCAAGTAGAGGCATACTAGTGACACTCTGTTTGTCTATATATTCACACATGTATTATGTTTCCAGTTAATACAATTCTAGCACGAATAATAAACATTTATCATGATACAAGGAAATAAATAATACTTTATTATTGCCTCTAGGGCATATTTCCTTCAGTGCCACCCCTAGTTGGTTTTGGAGTATTGACGACAAACCTGGTTGAGGGACTAATGTGTTTGTGAGAATTGCAGGATAACACAGGTAGTAGTCCCTCATTGATTCGGTTTACCTACCGGAGATGACCCCTAAAAATGTATGAAGACATTGAAGACAATAGTGGTATGTGAAGATATTCACATTGAAGACTATGACAAGAGAAGACATTGCGTGAAGACTATGGAGCGCGAAGACTTAGTTGTTTCGTTGTTTCCTTTTCTTCTTTGTTGAGTCATAGGAACCACCGTACTGTTAAGTGGGGTCCCAGTGAAGAAAGTCAGAGTGACTGAAGTGATGCTCAACCAAAATCATATGTCTTCGAGCGAAGACAATGAGAGCAAATCTTATCCAGAGTTGGATGAGTCAGCTTTACTTGTAGCCCAAGTAAAGTTGCCGCGTGTGTTTGAAATCTGACCGTTGGAACATGTGTCAGTTCCTTAGTGACCCAGGGTCATTTCGGACAAATCAGGTCGGGTTGCCTAGTGGCTATAAATAGCCCCCCCTACACCATAAATTGGTGGCTGCTCAGAGTTAGTGCACGGCTTTTGTCGTTTGAGAGCAACCCACCTCCGAAGCTTTTGAGAGAGAGAAATCCTTGCGAGGACAATGCCCAAACACCCAGAGCCAAAGAGTGTTAGGCATCACTGAAGTCTTTTTGTCCGTGTGACCTGAAGACTTGTTACACTTGAGGACTGTGAATCCTCCAGCCGGTTAGGCGTCGCGTTCTGAGCATCCAAGAGTCATTGTGGATCGCCGATGAACGAAGTGTGTGAAGGTTTGGAATTCTACCTTGAAGACTTACCAGAGTGATTGGGCGAGGACTGGGTGTCCTTAGCTCAAGGGGAATAAGGTGAAGACGTGGTCTTTTGAGTTGAATCTCAGCCTCCCTAACCAGACGTACAATTGTCACAGCAACTGGAGCTGGCCCAACAAATCCTGTGTCCTCACCAAGTGACTGGTTCTATCCTCTCCCTCTCTTTACTTACAGTTTGTCTTCATGAAGTCATTGCCTGTTTGCTCTACCAGTTTGACTTCACTGTGTGTCTACTATCATTGTTTGGCTTCATACTATCTTCCATCCTGATCTTTACTACCTAGCTGCTATTAGTCTTCGTGCTTTCACTTCATTGAATACTTGACTATGGCTTGCCTAGTGTAGTCTACCTTCCGCTGCATATCAATAGGTTCATTTCTATTGTTTGTCTTCAAAACTCTCATGTTTTGAAGACTTTCATAAAAATCGCCTATTCACCCCCCTCTAGTCGATAACTAGCACTTTCACCTTTGCCCTTCAGGAAGTCTTTTAGTGTGTCATACCAAGCTCGAGGTGCCTATTTGAGGCCATACAGTGCCTTGTTGAGCTTGTACACCATGTCAGGATGCTTTGGATCTTCAAAACCAGGAGCAATATACACTTCTTCTTCAATTTTTCCATTGAGGAAGGCACTCTTCACATCCATTTAGTACAGAAGAATGTTGTTGTGGTTAGCATAGGCTAGCAGTATACGAATGGCTTCAAGCATAGCCACAGGAGCAAAGGTTTCATCAAAGTCAATTCCTTCCACTTGTGTGTAACCTTGAGCAACGAGACGAGCCTTGTTTCTGACAACTTGAACATGCTCATCTTGCTTGTTGTGATAGATCCATTTGGTGCAAATAATGTTGTGCTTGCGAGGATCAGGACGCTTAACTAGCTCCCAGACATTATTCATCTCAAACTGTTGAAGCTCTTCTTGCATAGCTTGAATCCATTCAGGTTCCATGAAGGCTTCATCAACTTTCTTGGGTTCAGATATAGAGACAAATGCAAAGTGACCATAGAAATTTGCTAGCTGTGTTGCTTTTGAACGAGTGAGTGTACCAGGAGCATTGATACTATCAATGATCTTCTCAATTTGTACTTCATTAGCCACGCGAGGATGGGCAGGACGGAGACTTTGATCTTGTTGATTGTTATCAGTTTCAACATTATCTTCAGACTGACCATTGTCTTCATGTTGATTTGGTGCTGAGATGATGATTTCCTCTTCAGCCAGTTCCTTAATGGGTATGATTTCTCCAGTACCCATTAGCTTGATAGATTCACTTGGTGTAGCTTTATCTAGCACATTTGGCAGGTGCTCTCTTCACGAGCCATTAGTCTCATCGAACTGCATATCTACAGTTTCAACCACTTTATAGTGAAAGAGGTTGAAGACTCTGTAGGTGTGAAAATCCTTTCTGTAACCAAGCATAAAACCTTCATGTGCTTTAGGTGCAAATTTTGAAGTGTGATGTGGATCCTTGATCCAGCACCTAGCACCAAAGACCTTGAAATAACTGACATTTGGCTTCTTACCAGCCATGAGCTCATAGGATGTCTTCTTGAAGAACTTATGAAGATAAACTCTATTGATGATGTGGCAAGCAGTATCAATGGCTTCAGGCCAAAACCTTCTTGGAGTCTGGTGCTCATCGAGCATTGTACGTGCCATCTCAATGAGTGTTCTGTTCTTGTGCTCCACGATGCCGTTCTGCTGAGGTGTATATGGAGCTGAGAACTCATGTGTGATTCCCAATGTATCAAGATAAGTGTCGAGGCCGGTGTTCTTGAATTTTGTGCCGTTGTCACTCCTGATGTGCTTGATCTTGATGCCATAATTTGTCATGGCGCGATTAGCGAAGCGTCTGAAGACATCCTGCACTTCAGTCTTGTAGAGAATTATGTGCACCCTGGTATATCTCGAGTAATCATCAACAATAACGAAGCCATAAAGATGTGCAGTGGTAGTAAGAGTAGAGTAATGAGTAGGGCCAAATAAATCCATGTGTAGCAGGTCGAAGGGATGTGATGTAGTCATGATTGTCTTCGAGGGATGCTTGGCCCTAGTCATCTTCCTGGCTGCATAGGCACCACATAGATGATCCTTCTTGAACTTGACGCCCTCGATGCCAATGATATGCTTCTTCTTCACAAGAGTGTGCAGTTTCCTCATACCCGCATGTCCTAGCCTCTGATGCTAGAGCCAACACTCTGAAGCTTTTGCTAGAAGACATACGGCAAGCTATGGTCCTGCGGAGAAATCTACCATATATAGATCATATCTTCTATAACCTTCGAAGACTAGAGATTTTTCAGATTCCATAAGCACAAGGCAACGATATTTCCAAATATCACAATCATGTTCAGATCACAAAGCATTGAGACAGACATTAAGTTGAATCCAAGGGATTCAACAAGCATTACTTTATCCATGTGTTGATCCTTTGAGATTGCAACTCTACCTAGGCCCAATACCTTGCTTTTACCAGTGTCAGCGAACGTGATGTGACTTTTAGTAGACGGACGTAGGGTTGAATCCATGAGAAGACTTCGATCACCAGTCATGTGGTTAGTGCATCCACTGTCCATTATCCACTCAGTAGCTTTCAGAGTCGTACCCTACAGTGCAGTTTGTGGGATAGGCTTCACCAAGAGTATTGTGAAGCACAAACATATAACGAACAAGCATATTATCAAAGTTAAGATTCTTGTTTGGTAAGATAGGATGCTCGTCAAGAAACCCTGGGATGAAATAAATGGTAAGACCATTCTGGCACTTTATCTTGCGTCCCACAAGATGTTTTAGGTCCCCAGCATTGGCGTCAGAAGTCTTTGATTTCCGTCTGGAGACCTTTCCCTGCAAGAGAAGTTAACTCTTCCTAACCACCCACATCTTAAGGGGTGGCTTAGAAGCAATAAGTCTAAGTGCAGCATCTCAGAACTTTGGCTTTGGGCCCTAGCAAATAGTTTCGCAGGAGGTGAATAGTACTCATAAGAATATGCAGAAAAGTTCTTTGATTTATGAACATAGCGATTAGAAGAAACACGCTCATATTCATGAGTCTGATGATGATTTCCATGCAAAACCCTAGGAAAGAGGGTGTTGGGTTTCGGTTCAGAATCTGTTTCTTGAGGACATCGCACAGTGTCTGATGCCCTTTGAGGCTTTTGTACATGCCTGTTTCAAGCAATGTCTTCAACCTAGCATTCTCATCAGTAATGGTTGTGGTATCCTCAGAAGAGGAGTTAGTTACCACATCAACAGTTGAAGATATTGCACAATTAGAGGCAGTAGAACAATCAGCAATTGAGACAGCATTATCACGCTCAAGACATTTTAAACATGGTGGCACAAAATCTTCCTGAGCGGAACTGATCTGTTGAGCAAGAAGTGAATCGTTCTCCTTTTGAAGATCTTCATGAGACGCTCTCAGTTTCTCTAGATCTTGATTCCTTTGAAGATAATCATAGGAAAGCTTCTCATGAGTAGATGAGAGTATTTCATGATGACCTTCAAGTTCCTCGTACTTAACATGAAGATTTTTAATGTCTTTGATTAAGGACTGAGTTCAATTTATTTCCTCGTCCAAGAGGTCATCACTTTTGTCTAGCTACTTTTGAATATGTTCCACAACAGTTTGTTGTTCAGTTGCAATTTTAGCAAGAGTCTTATAGCTGGGTTTGGATTCACACTCAGAGTCATCTTCACTAGAGGTTTGAAAGTAAGTATAGCGTGATTTTACCTTGGCACCACATGCCATGAAGCAGCAGGTTGGAGCAGAGTCGTCCTCATCATCGGCTTCAGCATCAGTGACGTGACCATTGTCTTCAGTGTTGAAGATGAACTTGGCGATGAATGCAGAAGCTAGAGCCAGGCTTGCCATGCCTGAATCAGACTCCTCCTTAGACTCCACCTCCGCCTCCTCAGAAGCAGACTCCTCCTCTGAATCCATCTCCTTGCCAATGAATGCATGAGCATTGCCATATGAGCTCTTCTTGTGAGACGAAGACTTTGCTGAAAATTTTGAAGAAGACTTTGAGGATTTCTTCTTCTTCTTGTTGTCAGAGTCATATTCCTTGCTCTTCTTCTTCTTCTTCTTCTTCTTCTTCTTCTTAGATTCCTTGTCCCATTGAGGACACTCAGAGATGTAGTGGCCTGGCTTCTTGCATTTGTGGCATGTTCTCTTCCTGTAGTCATGAGAGGAAGCCTCGTCATTTCTTGAGCTGGATCTTGAAGACTTTCTGAAGCGATTCTTCTTGGAGAACTTTTGGAACTTCTTCACAAGAATTGCTAGCTCTTTGCCAATGTCTTCAGGATCTTCAGAACTACAGTCAGATTCTTCTTTAGATGAGGAAACAACCTTTGCCTTCAAAGCAAGATATTGGCCATAGTTGGGGCCATAGATGTCTATTTTCTCAGATAGCTAGAACTCATGTGTGTTGAGCCTCTCAAGTATGTCAGACGGATCAAGTTCTCTGAAGTCAGGTCGTTCTTGAATCATCAGGGCCAAGGTGTCAAATGAGCTATCAAGTGATCTCAGGAGCTTCTTCATGATTTCATGCTTGGTGATCTCAGTGGCGCCAAGTGCGTGAAGCTCATTTGTGATATCAGTGAGGCGATTGAACGTGAGCTGGACATTCTCATTGTCGTTTCTCTTGAAGCGGTTGAAGAGGTTGTGAAGAACATCAATCCTTGAGTCTCTCTGGGTTGAGACGCCTTCGTTGACCTTGGACAGCCAGTCCCACACTAGCTTCGCAGTTTCTAGTGCACTCACACGTCCATACTGTCCTTTGGTCAGATGACCCCATATGATGTTCTTGGCGGTTGAGTCCAGTTGCACGAACCTCTAGACATCAGCAGCGGTGACACCTTCACCGACCTTGGGAACGCCTGTCTTGCCGACATACCAGAGGTCAATGTCAATGGCTTCAAGATGCATGCGCATCTTATTCTTCCAGTAGGGGTAATCAGTGCCATCGAAGACTGGGCATGCAACGGAGACCTTGATTATCCCTGCAGTCGACATAGCTAAAAATCCACGTGGTTAAACCGAATCACCCAGAACAAGGGAGCACCTTGCTCTGATACCAATTGAAAGTGCTAGTTATCGACTAGAGGGGGGTGAATATGCGATTTTTATGGAAGTCTTCAAAATACGAGGTCTTTGAAGACAAACTGTTGAAATGAACCTATATGATATGCAACGGAAGATGAACTACACTAGACAAGCCATAGTCAAGTAAGCAATGTAGTGAAAGAACAAAGACTAACAACAGCTAGGTAGTATGGATCAAAATGGAAGACAGTGTGAAGCCAAACAGGTAGTCTTCACACAGTGAAGTCAAACAGATCAGGCAAGCAAGCAATAACTTCACGAAGACAAACTAAAATGTAAAGGAAGTAGGGAATAGAACCAGTTTCTTGGTGAAGACAAGGATTTGGTAGAGCGGTTCCAGTTGTTATGACAACTGTACGTCTGGTTAGGGAGGCTGAGATTGACTCAGAAGACTGTGTCTTCACCTTATTCCCTTGAGCTAAGGACACCCAGTCCTTGCCCAATCACTCTGGTAAGTCTTCAAGGTAGACTTCCAAACCTTCACAGACTCTGTTCACTGGCGATCCACAATGACTCTTGGATCCTCAGAACGTGATGCCTAACCGGCTGGAGGATGCACAGTCCTCAAGCGTAACAAGTCTTCAGGTCATGCGGACAGAAAGACTTAAGTGATGCCTAACACTCTTTGGCTCTGGGTGTTTTGGGCTTTGTCCTCGCAAGGATCTCTCTCTCAAAGGCTTCGGAGGTGGGTTGCTCTCAAACGACAAAAGCCATGCACTAACTCTGAGCAGCCACCAATTTATGGTCTAGGGGGATGGGCTATTTATAGCCACGAGGCAACCTGACATGATATGTCCGAAATGACCCTGGGTCACTAAGGAACCGACACGTGTCCAGCGGTCGGATTTCAAACACACGCGGCAGCTGGGCTTGGGCTACAAGCAATGTTGACTCATCGAACTCCGAATAAGATTTGCTCGCATTGTCTTCGCTCGAAGGCATAGGATTTTGGTTGAGCATCACTTCAGTCATCTGACTTTGTTCACTTGGACCCCACTGAACTATACGGTGGTTCATATGACTCAATAAAGAAGAAAATGAAACTACGAAAGAAACTATGTCTTCGCACTCCATAGTCTTTAAGTGAATGTCTTCACAGGTCATTATCTTCAACGTGAATGTCTTCATGAACCACCATTGTCTTCAATGTCTTCATACATTTTTAGGGGTCGTCTCTGGTAGGTAAACCGAATCAATGAGGGACTACTACCTGTGTTATCCTGCAATTCGCACAAACACATTAGTCCCTCAACCATGTTTGTCGTCAATACTCCAAAACCAACTAGGGGTGGCACTAGATGCACTTACAGAGGATGAACAACTAGAACACAAAAGGGGAAATTCACTCAAACAAAACCCAATCACACATCCACTAGAATAATATAGTTGAGATCCACAAGAATACAAGAACAATCCAAGGAAACAAGCACAAAGGTAAGGTTCTTTCCACTCCTAAGGAGGTGAGGCCTTGATGACAGTCTTTTCCAAAAGGAGGTCTTGATATCCACTTGGAATCTTCTCAGTGGTAGATGAGCAAAGCTCTCTCAATGTCTCACATATACTTTGCTAACCCTAAATAATAGTCATAGGCACGGAATATATAGCTAAAGAGAGGTAAGGAATGACTTGGAGGGCGAAACAGGAAACCCTTGGCCAAAACTTGAGAGGGTCGTGCGCATGGGGTAAGTGAGGCCCGTGCGCACTGGCGTCCCATGGGCACGGTACACGCCCGTGCGCACGGGGTGCTATAGCCACGAGGCCCGTGCGCACGGGGTTCGGAGGTCATGCACACGGGGGTGCGTGTCTTCACTTCCAGAAGCTTTTTGGGGTGGCCCGTGGGCATAGGATCTGGGGAGGCCGTGCGCACGGGGTCACCTGGGAGGTGCAGTATTCGTTCTTGTGGCTGCCTCCTTCTTCCTTGTGGCCTTGGGGTCCTTCTCCTTGGCTTCCGGGATGCTCCCTAACTGCCTAGTGGCGGTCGTCCTCGTACCTAATGACACATAGCGCATTTTGATGTCAACCTTGTATAGGAGTGAGGTCACCTCGGTTTGGATGGCACGTGCACGAGCTCTTGTCATAGGTCCACATGGTGCTTGGTGTGTTGGTGTAGAATCCATAGGGATGATCAAAGGATGCTCCGCATCACTCTCTCACCGCACTAAGTTTCTGCCATGACCTTTCAATCAGTTATTGATTGTTCTGATATCTGCCTCATCGGATGGTGTGCACTTTTACTATCACACGGTGGTCACCTCATCCTCCTCTTTGCCCTTCTCAACAATCTCCCTACCTACTTCATACTTTGCTTCACACTTCTAAAAAGCATTGTCGGGTAAATAAATAAACATAGGCGATTTTTTGTCAAGTGTTCATTATTCTTACACTCAAAACATTTGCCATGGAAAGATTGCATACTTAACCACTCTCCGCTTCACCTAGGTCTAGGTAAAAATGATTTCTTCCTTGGCAAGGCATTTTTCAAACACCAAAATGCTCTTTAGAGAAATTTCCTAAGTGTCAATTGGAGATGGCTTATCAACTTTCTTCTAGCTGACAGGTGGGTTCTTCTTGAGCCCATTTGCATTGCTTACCCTACCTTATTCACCTGCCATACTAAATCGACTGCCTGATGGAAATACGCCCTAGAGGCAATAATAAAATGGTTATCATTATATTTCCTTAATCATGATAAAGGTTTATTATTCATGCTAGAATTGTATTGACCGGAAACTTAAATACATGTGTGGATACATAAACAAATACCGTGTCCATAGTAAGCCTCTACTAGACTAGCTCGTTGATCAAAGATGGTTAAGGTTTCCTAACCATAGACATGATTTTTCATTTGACAATGGGATCACATCATTAGGAGAATGATGTGATGGACAAGACCCAACCGTTAGCATAGCATATGATCGTTTAGTTTATTGCTACCGCTTTCTTAATGTCAAATACATGTTCCTTCGACCATGAGACCATGCAACTCCCGGATACCGGAGGAATACCTTGTGTGCTATCAAACGTCACAACGTAACTCGGTGATCATAAAGATTCTCTACAGGTATCTCCGAAGGTGTCTGTTAAGTTGGTGTGAATCAAGATTGGGATTTGTCACTTCGTGTATCAGAGAGGTATCTCTGGGCCCTCTCGGTAATACACATCACAAGAAGCTTGCAAGCAAAATGACTAAGGAGTTAGTTGCAAGATGATGTATTACAGAACGAGTAAAGAGACTTGCCGGTAATGAGATTGAACTAGGTATAGAGATACCGACGATCGAATCTCGGGCAAAGTAACGTACCGACAGACAAAGGGAATTATGTATGTTGTCATAAAGGTTCAACCGATAAAACATCTTCGTGGAATATGTAGGAATTGTTGGGAAACGTTGCATGGAAAACAAAAAAATTCTATGCACATGCAAGATCTATCTAGGAGATGCATAGAAACGAGAGGGGAGAGTGTGTCTACATACCCTCTTAGACCATACGCGGAAGCGTTTCACAACGCGATTGATGTAGTCGAACTTTCTTCGCGCTCCAACCGATCTAGTACCGAACGCACGACACCTCCGCGTTCTGCACACGTTCCGCTCGGTGACGTCCTACGCCTTCTTGATCCAGCAAGACGGCGAGGTAGTAGATGAGTTCTGTCAGCACGACGGCATGGTCATGGTGATGGTGATGTGATCTCCGCGGGGCTTCGCCTAAGCACTATGAAAATATGACCGAGAGAGTAAACGGTGGATGGGGGCGCCGCACACGGCTAAGACAATGTTGTGTGTCCTTGTGTGGCGCCCCCTCCCCACATATATATAGGTGGGAGGGGAGGGGAGGCATCCAGGCACGCCCTAGGGCTGGCCGCCGGCCCCTAGGGCTCCTGCCTTGCCCTGCGCCCCCTTTCCTTGTATAAACAAGGGGGAAGAAAAGAGGGGGCGGGGGGAGAGGGAATGAAGGGGGAGTCCTACTCCACAATTTCCTTGCCCTCCCCTCTTTCCTTCTCCTCCTCATAGGGCTGGCCTGTATAGGGGTGCACCAGCCCCTTGTGGGCTGGTGTATTCCCCCTGTTGGCCCATAAGGCCCATATCTTTGCCGGGGGTGCCCGAAACTCCTTTCTGTTGACCCAATAAGTACCCGGTACCCTCCGGAACACTTCCAGTGTCCGAATACCATCGTCCTATATATCGATCTTTACCTCTCGACCATTTTGGACTCCTCGTCATGTCCGTGATCTCATCCGGGACTCCGAACAACATTCGGTCACCAAATCACATTACTCATATAATACTATATCGTAAACGAACGTTAAGCGTGCGGACCCTACGGGTTCGAGAACTATGTAGACATGGCCGAGACACCTCTCCGGTCAATAAACAATAGCGGAACCTGGATGCCCATATTGGCTCCTACATATTCTACGAAGATCTTTATCGGTCGAACCGTTATGACAACATACGTAATTCCCTTTGTCTATCGGTATGTTACTTGCCCGAGATTCGATCATCGGTATCTTCATACCTAGTTCAATCTCGTTACCAGCAAGTCTCTTTACTCGTTCCGTAATACATAACCTCGTGACTAACTCCTTAGTCATGTGCTTGCAAGCTTATGATGTGTATTACCGAGAGGGCCCAGAGATACCTCTCCGATACTCAGAATGACAAATCCTAATCTCGATCTATGCCAACTCAACAAACACCTTCGGAGATACCTGTAGAGCATCTTTATGATCACCCAGTTATGTTGTGATGTTTGATAGCACACAAGGTATTCCTCCGGTATTTGGGAGTTGCATAATCTCATAGTCGAAGGAATAAGTATTTGACATCAAAAAAGGAATAGCAATAAACTGAACGATCATTATGCTAAGCTAACAGGTGGGTCTTGTCCATCACATCATTCTCCCAATGATGTGATCCTGTTATCAAATGACAACACATGTCCATGGTTAGGAAACCTTAACCATCTTTGATCAACGAGCTAGTCTAGTAGAGGCTTACTAGGGAGACGGTATTTTTTTATGTATTCACACATGTATTTAAGTTTCCAATCAATACAATTCTAGCATGAATAATAAACCTTTATCATGAATAAGGAAATATAAAATAACAACTTTATTATTGCCTCTAGGGCATATTTCCTCCAGTCTCCCTCTTGCACTAGAGTCAATAATCTAGTTCACATCGCCATGTGATTTAACACCAATAGTTCACATTGTCATGTGATTAACACCCATAGTTCACATCGCCATGTGACCAACACCCAAAGGGTTTACTTGAGTCAATAATCTAGTTCACATCGTCATGTGATTAACACCCAAAGAGTACTAAGGTGTGATCATGTTTTGCTTGTGAGAGAAGTTTCGTCAATGGGTCTATCACATTCATATCCGTATGTATATTTGCAATTTTCTATGTCTACAATGCTCTGCATGGTGCTACTCTAGCTAATTGCTCCTACTATCAATATGTATCCAGATTGAGACTCTGAGTCATCTGAATTGGTATCAAAGCTTGCATCGGCGTAACCCTTTACGACAAATTCTTTATCACCTCCATAACCGAGAAATATTTCCTTAGTCCTCTTAGGTAACTAAGGATAAATTTTGACCGCTATCCAGTGATCTACTAGTAGATCACTATTGTACCCCTTTGCCAAACTCATGGCAAGGTACACAATAGGTCTGGTACACATCATGGCATACTTTATAGAACCTATGACTGAGGCATAGGGAATGGCTTTCATTCTCTCTATATATTCTGCCGTGGTCGGGTTTTGAGTCTTACTCAACTTCACACCTTGTAACACAGGCAAGAACCCTTTCTTTGACTGATCCATTTTGAACTTCTTCAAAACTTTGTCAAGGTATGTGCTTTTGTGAAAGTCCTATTAAGCGTCTCGATCTATCTCTATAGATATTGACGCCCAATACCTAAGTAGCTTTACCGAGGTCTTTTATTGAAAAATTCTTATCCAATTATGCTTTTAAGCTATCCAGAAATTCTATATCATTTCCAATCAACAATATGTCATCCACATATAATATCAGAAATGCTACAGAGCTCCCACTCACTTTCTTGTAAATACAGGCTTCACCATAAGTCTGTATAAAACCATATGCTTTGATCACCTCATCAAAGTGTATATTCCAACTCTGAGATGCTTGCACCAGTCCATAGCTGGATCGCTGGAGCTTGCACACTTTGTTAGCACCTTTAGGATCGACAAAAACCTTCTGGTTGCATCATATACAACTCTTCTTTAAGAAATCCATTAAGGATTGCAGTTTTTGACATCCATTTGCCAGATTTCATAAAATGCGGCAATTGCTAACATGATTCGGACAGACTTAAGCATCGCTATGGGTGAGAAAGTCTCATCGTAGTCAACCCATTGAACTTGTCGAAAACCTTTTGCGACAAGTCAAGCTTTGTAGACAGTAACATTACCATCAGCGTCTGTCTTCTTCTTGAAGATCCATTTATTCTCTATGACTTGCCGATCATCGGGCAAGTCCACCAAAGTCCACACTTTGTTCTCATACATGGATCCTATCTCAGATTCCATGGCTTCAAGCCATCTGTTGGAATCTGGGCTCATCATAGCTTCTTCATAGTTCGTATGTTCGCCTTGGTCTAGTAACATGACTTCCAAGACAGGATTACCATACCACTCTCGTGCAGAACGTGTTCTGGTTGACCTCCGAAGTTTAGCAATAACTTGATCTGAAGTTTTATGATCATCATCATTAGTTTCCTCTCTAGTTGGTGTGGGCATCACGGGAACGATTTTCTGTGATGTGCTACTCTCCAATTCGAGAGAAGGTACAATTACCTCATTAAGTTCTACTTCCCTCCTACTCACTTCTTTCGAGAGAAACTCCTTCTCTAGAAATGTTCCATTCTTGGCAACAAAGATCTTGCCTTCGAATCTGTGGTAGAAGGTGTACCCAATAGTTTCTTTAGGGTATCCTATGAAGACACACTTCTCCGATTTGGGTTCGAGCTTATCAGGCTGAAGCCTTTTGACATAAGCGTCGCATCCCCAAACTTTTAAGAAATGACAGCTTAGGTTTCTTGCCAAACCACAGTTCATACGGTGTCATCTCAACGGATTTAGATGGTGCCCTTTTTAACGTGAATGCGGCTATCTCTAATGCATAAACCCAAAAGGATAGTGGTAAATCGGTAAGAGACATCATAGAATGCACCATATCTAATAAAGCACGGTTACGACGTTCGGACACGCCATTACGCTATGGTGTTCTAGGTGCCGTGAGTTGTGAAACAATTTCACATTGTTCTAAATGAAGGCAAAACTCGTAATTCAAATATTCACCTCCATGATCATATCGTAGAAACTTTATTTTCTTGTTACGTTGATTCTCTACTTCACTCTGAAATTCTTTGAACTTTTCAAACGTTTCAGACTTGTGTTTCATCAAATAGATATACCCATATCTACTCAAATCATCCGTGAAGGTCATAAAATAACGATACCTGCCGCGTGCTTCAACACTCATCGGACCGCATACGTCGGTATGTATTATTTCCAATAAGTCATTAGCTCGCTTCTTTGTTTCGGAGAACGGAGTTTTAGTCATCTTGCCCATGAGGCATGGTTCGCAAGTATAAAATGATTCATAATCAAGTGATTCAAAAAAATCCATCTGCATGGAGTTTCTTCATGCGCTTTACACCAATATGACCTAAACGACAGTGCCACAAGTATGTTGCACTATCATTATCAACTTTGCATCTTTTGGCATCAATATTATGAATATGTGTATCACTACGATCAAGATTCAGTAAACCATTCACATTGGGTGTATGACCATAGAAGGTTTTCATGTAAAAAGAACAACAATTATTCTATGACTTAAATGAATAACCGTATTGCAATGAACATGATCTAATAATATTCATGCTCAACGCAAACACCAAATAACGTTTATTTAGGTTCAACACTAATCCCGAAGGTAGAGGGAGTGTGCGATGGTGATCGTATCAACCTTGGAATCACTTCCAACACACATCGTCACCTCGCCCTTAACTAGTCTCTGTTTATTCTGCAACTCCTGTTTCGAGTTACTAATCTTAGCAACTGAATTAGTATCAAATACGCAGGGGCTACTATGAATACTAGTAAGCTACACATCAATAACATGTATATCAAATATACCTTTGTTCACTTTGCCATCCTTCTTATCTGCCAAGTATTTGGGGCAGTTCCGCTTCCAGTGACCATTTCCCTTGCAGTATAAGCACTCAGTTTCAGGTTTGGGTCCAGCTATGGCTTTCTTCACGGGAGTGGCAACTTGCTTGCCATTCTTCTTGAAGTTTCCTTTCTCCCCCTTGCCCTTTTTCATGAAACTAGTGGTCTTGTTTAACCATCAACACTTGATGCTCTTTCTTGATTTCTACCTTCGCCGATTTCAGCATCGCCAAGAGCCCGGGAATCATTTTAGTCATCCCTTGCATATTATAGTTCATCATGAAGTTCTACTAGCTTGGTGATAGTGACTAGAGAGCTCTATCAATCACTATCTTATCTGGAAGATTAACTCCCACTTGATTCAATCGATTGTAGTACCCAGACATTCTGAGCACATGCTCACTGGCTGAGCTATTCTCCTCCGTCTTGTAGGAAAAGTATTTGTCAGAGGTCTCATACTTCCCGACACGGGCATGAGTCTGAGATAGCAATTTCAGCTCTTGGAATATCTCATATGCTCTGTGGCATTCAAAACATTTTTGAAGTCCCGGTTCTAAGCCGTAAAGCATGGCGCACTAAACTATCAAGTAGTCATCATACCAAGCTTTTCAATCGTTCATAACGTCTGCATCTACTCCTGCAATAGGTCTGTCACCTAGCGGTGCATCAAGGACACAATTCTTTTGTGCAGTAATGAGGATAATTGACCCAGTCCGCATCATTGCTACTATCATCTTTCAACTTAGTTTTTTCTAGGAACATATCAAAAATAGGGGAGCTAAAACGCGAGCTATTGATCTACAACATAGATATGCAAAAACTATAAGACTAAGTTCATGATAAATTAATTTCAATTAATCAAATTACTTAAGAACTCCCACTTAAATAGACATCCCTCAAGTCATCTAAGTGATACGTGATTCAAATCAACTAACCCATGTCCGATCATCACGTGAGATGGGGTAGTCATCAAAGGTGAACATCTCTATGTTGATCATATCTACTATATGATTCACGTTCGACCTTTCTGTCTCCAGTGTTCCGAGGCCATGTCTGTACATGCTAGGCTCGTCAAGTTTAACCCAAGTACTCCGCATGTGCAAAACTGTCTTGCACCCATTGTATGTGAACGTAGAGTCTATCACACCCGACCATCACGTGGTGTCTCAAAACGACGAACTGTAGCAACGGTGCATAATCAGGGAGAACACTTTTACCTTGAAATTTAGTGAAGGGATCATCTTATAATGCTACCGTCGTTCTAAGCAAAATAAGATGCATATAAGATAAACATCACATGTAATCAAAATATGTGACATGATATGGCCATCATCATCTTGTGCTTTTGATCTCCATCTCCAAAGCATCATCATGATCTTCATCGTCACCGGCTCGACACCTTGATCTCCATCGTTGCCTCGTGGTCGTCTCGCCAACTATTGCTTCTACAACTATTGCTAACGCATAGCGATAAAGTAAAGCAATTACATGGCGTTTGCATTTCATACAATAAAGAGACAACCATAAGGCTCCTGCCGGTTGCCGATATCTTACAAAACATGACCATCTCATACAATAACGTATATCACATCATGTCTTGACCATATCATATCACAACATACCCTGCAAAAACAAGTTAGAAGTCCTCTACTTTGTTGTTGCAAGTTTTACGTGGCTGCTATGTGTTTCTAGCTAGAACCGTTCTTACCTACGGCAAAAACCACAACGGTGATTCGTCAAGTTTGCTGTTTTAACATTCTTCAAGGACATGGCGTAGTCAAATTCGATTCAACTAAAGTAGGAGAATCAGACAACCGCCAGCCACCTTTATGCAAAACTAGTTGCATGTCAGTCGGTGGAACCGGTCTCATGTGCGTGGACATGTAAGGTTGGTCCGGGCCGCTTCATCCGACAATATCATAGAATTAAAATAAGATGTTGGTGGTAAGCAGTATGACTCTCACCGACCACTACTCTTTGTGTTCTACTCGTGCATATCATCTACGCATAGACATGGCTCTGATACCACTGTTGGGAAACTTTGCATGGAAAACAAAACAAAAAATCTACGCACACGCAAGATCTATCTAGGAGATGCATAGCAACGAGAGGGGAGAGTGTGTCTACGTACCCTCATAGACCGTAAGTAGAAGCATTTCACAATGCGGTTGATGTAGTCGAACTTTCTTCGCACTCCAACCGATCTAGTACCGAACGCACGACACCTCCGCGTTTTGCACACGTTCAGGTCGGTGACGTCCTCCGCCTTCTTGATCTAGCAAGACGGCAAGGTAGTAGATGAGTTCCGTCAGCACGACAGCGTGGTGACGGTGATGGTGATGTGATCTCCGCAGAGCTTCGCCTAAGCACTATGAAAATATGTCCGAGAGAGTAAACGGTGGACGGGGGCGCTGCACACGGCTAAGACAATGTTGTGTGTCCTTGTGTGGCGCCCCCTCCCCGCATATATATAGGTGGGAGGGGAGGGGAGGCAGCCAAGCACGCCCTAGGGCTGGCCGCCGGCCCCTAGGGCTCCTGCCTTGCCCTGCGCCCCCTTTCCTTGTATAAACAAGGGGGGAGGTGATAACCCACAAGTATAGGGGATCGCAACAGTTTTCGAGGGTAGAGTATTCAACCCAAATTTATAGATTCGAAACAAGGGGAGCCAAAGAATATTGGTAAGTATTAGTAGCTGAGTTGTCAATTCAACCACACATGGAGATTAATTATCTGCAGCATAGTGATCAGTAGCAAAGTAGTATGATAGTTTTGATAATAGTAGCAGTAGCAATAGTAATAGTAACAGTGATAGTAGTGATTTTGTAGCAAGTGCAACAGTAACGATAGCAGTAGTAACTTAGCAAGAACAATATAAGAGAAATTCGTAGGCATTGGATTGGCGATTCGTTGGATGATATTAATCATGTGATAGTTATAACCTAGGGCGATACAACACTAGCTCCAGTTCATAAATATAATGTAGGCATGTATTCCGTAAATAGTCATACGTGCTTATGGAAAGAACGTGCATGACATCTTTTGTTCTACCCTCTCATGGCAGCGGGGTCCTATTAGAAACTAAGGGATATTAAGGCCTCCTTTTAATAGAGAACCGGAACAAAGCATTAACACACGGTGAATACATGAACACCTCAAACTACGGTCATCACCGCTAGTGGTCCTGACTATTGTCACTCCGGGGTTGCCGGATCATAACACGTAGTAGGTGATTATAACTTGCAAGATTGGATCTAGAACATAAATATAATGGTGATAACAAAAACGGTTCAGATCTGAAATCATGGCACCCGGGCCCAAAGTGACAAGCATTAAGCATGGCAAAGTCATAGCAACATCAATCTCAGAACATAGTGGATACTAGGGATCAAGCCCTAACAAAAATAACTAGATTACATGATGAATCTCATCCAACTCCTCACCGACCAGCGAGCCTACGAAGGAATTAGTCACTCCCGGTGGGGAGCATCATGGAATTGGCGATGGAGAAGGGTTGGTGATGATGAAGATCGAAGACCCCCCTCTTTGGAGCCCCAAATGGACTCCAGATCTGGCCTCCCGATGAAGAACATGAGACGGTGGCGGCTCCATCTCGTGGAACGCAATAATTCTTCCTCCCTGATTTTTTTCTGGAAATATGTGATTTTATAGCGTCGGTTTCAGGGTCTGTGGGGCCATCGGGTGGGGACAACCCACTTGGTCGCGCCTGGAGGGGGGGGGCGCCCTGGTGGGTTGTGCCCACCCAGGTGCCCCCCTCCGGTGGTTCTTGTCTCCAGAAATTCTCTTTTATTGTATAAAAAACCCTCACAAAGTTTCGTTCCATTCCGAGAACTTTTATTTCTGCACAAAAAACAACATCATGGTAGTTCTGTTGAAAACACCGCCAATCCGGGTTAGTTCCATTCAAATCATGCAAATTAGAGTCCAAAACAAGAGGAAAAGCGTTAGGAAAAGTAGATACGACGGAGACGTATCAACTCCCCCAAGCTTAAACCTTTGCTTCGTCCTTAAGCAATTCAGTTGATAAACTGAAAGTGAAAAGGAAAAACTTTTACGAGCTCTTTTGCTCTTGTTTGCATAAATAAGCTTAAACAACACCCAGGTTTTCAGCCAATATTATAACTAACCATGCTGACAATAACTCTTAAAAATTATATTAACTCATATAAATGACATAATAAGCTAGCGAGCAATAATAAGATATCTCAAATAGCAACACGTTATCAAAACAACCATGATATAATATGACAATAGTGGTATCTCGCTAGCCCTTTCCGAGACCGCAAAACATAAATGCAGAGCACCTCCAAAGTCCAAGCAGCGACTAAACATTGTAATTCATGGTAGAAAAGATCCAGTCATGATGAACCCAACATTAGCTACACATAATGCATCAGCATGACAGCAGTGCTCTCAGGTTCTGGCACTTATTTTAGAAGGTGATGACACAACATAAAACTAAATGGATAGTCCCTTCCCAGAGGGAAGCAGTGATTTGCAGCGGTGCTAGAGCTCAAAATTTTAAAACAGAGGTAAATGATATTTTGAGAAATGCACCCTTCTTGTTTACTTCGCGACCATCAGTTATCAATATCTTCCATGCTAAACACATTAGTAGCGGTTCCCACGCGATAAAGTAAAGGTTATGACTCCGTAGGAGTTTTTGTTTGATTATTTGTAAGCTCTTTTCTTTTTGCAGTTTGGGACTGGGCATCCTTATCACCACCCTTTTCTCGTGCAATGGCGAGTGAATAAACACTCAAACTAAGAACAACCCGCTTAGCATGGAAGATACCGACTACCTCCTGTCGTTCTATGAACAATCCAGGCACACAAAAAGGATATTTATTTGAAGTTCTTAGAGATGGTACATGCAAATTTACTTAGGACGGCAGGGTAATACCGCATATGGGTAGGTATGGTGGACTCATCTGGAATTACTTGGGTTTCTGGTTTTGGATGTACAAGCAGAATTCCCACTTAGTACAGGCGAAGGCTAGCAAATAGGTTGAGAAGCGGCCAGCCATAGAGCAACAACGTTCATGAACATGCATTATGCATAAGTAACATTGGACACTAGCATGAGTAGGATATGAACACCATGAACATAAATATCATAGAGGCTATGTTGGTTTTGATTCAACTACATGCATGAACATGTTCCAAGTCAAGCCACTCGAACATTCAGAGGAGGATACCATATCATCATACTACATCACAATCATTTTAATACAATGTTGACATCCAAGATAAACCATTATCCACTCCTAGCTACTTATGCATGGCATGCGAAACTATAATCTCTAATTGTCATTGCAAACATGTTTAATCATAATGAGCTGAATCATGGATACTAGGTTAAACATATTTACAAAAATAGAACAAGTCGAGTTCGTACCCGTTTCTCTCTGCCACGACCAGTTCATCGAATATCGTTATTATTGCCTTTCACTTGCACGACCGAACGATATGAAAATAATAATAGTGCAAGAGTGCCGTGGACTAAGCTGGAATCTGCAAACGTTTTATTCAACAGGAGAAGACAAGGTAAAATGGGCTCTTTGTTAGATCAACAATAATGCATATGAGAGCCACCCAATATTTTGATCACGGTCTTCTCCTCGGTACGACTCAATAAACAGAAAAGAAACTCAGAGAAACGAATTGAAATATTTTTGGATTTTTTTTCTTGGAAGAAAACAAATAAAAGGAAAAAACAAAAACGAGAAAAACTATTTACATGGGAAAGCTCCCAACAAGTAAAAGAAGAACAAGGAAATCTTTTGGGGTTTTCTTTTTAGTGCTACAACAATTTAAACTAGGAAGAAAAATAAAAAAGAAGCATGAAATATTTTTGTATTTTCTCAAAGTTTTTCAAACACACAAGAAGAAAGCGAGAAAATAAATTTAGCATGGATAATACAATGAAAGAGTGTGGATACCGACAACTGGAATGAAATGTGTGAACATGAATGAAATGTCTGTGGAAATACGTACTCCCCCAAGCTTAGGCTTTTGGCCTAACTTGGTAATCAGTAGTCGCCTGCATAATGGTCGGAGTGATAGCTCATGGAGGCTCTCAGTGCGGATGCCTCAGCCTACCGTGCGGCTACAACCACCGCGTTATGAGCTCGGGCCTCGCTCTCAAGAACAAAATATCTTCCCCTACTGTGAAAATCAAAGAGAGCAGGCGCATGCAAATATGTGTGTACAACGGAGTCTTGATTAAACAACAATTTGTATGTGAAATTATGGGGATCACCTCTAAGGATCTTATGACATTTCATAGCTTCAAAGTCTAAATACTGCCTGGGTAAAATAGGGTCATGGGGCAAAGGTGAAACACCCAGCTCTCTTGCTAAGCATGTGGCATAAATTCCACCATAGAAATAGCCACTATTAGCATTGTGCATGCAACAATCGCTCCAAGATTATAACTTCTATCACCGGTGAGAGTGGTGCGTACGAGGCTCAAGTCTGGAGCACAAAGTGTACTACAATCTTGTTTGCATACAATACATTTTTCATTAAATAATGCGAAGTACTGAATTGCGGGAAAATGAATGCTCTTTATTCTACCCTGTGTCACTCCCTAGTCTCGCCATAGCAAAGACTAGTAAAAAATGTCTGAAACTCATATCTTGGTAATTCGTCAAGCGAACCCCAGAATGGGATTTTACAGTGGTGAGCAAATCTCTCTAAGGATACGGTAAATGGATTTTCATACAGTTTAAATGAGACCCTAGACTCACGGGGATGGAATTTAAATCCTATGACAAATGATTCAGTGAGAGTGTGGTGTTGGTTGCACTTATCTGAAATGTAGGGACCAAGATCGGCATTGTGAACATATTGCTCAAATTCCTCCTTAATGCCCACACTCACCATATAATCGTCGCATGGCCATAAGCATGTTTTGTTGGCGGCATCTCGTATGGAACTTTCACTTGGTTCAACATAATACCGACGAACGGAGCTGTCACTAGAAGATGCCTCCGAAGATCTCCTCCTCGAAGAACTCCATCCAAAGAATTTCATCATGTTCGCGTACAATTTTCTGAAATTTTTTGGGTGTCAAATAAAATTTGTCAACAGAACTTCACAATATTGGTAGCAACTAGTCATAGGGATGCATAGAGGCCATATCAAGCATTCAAACTACTTAGAACTCTAAGAATTCAACATGCAAGCTCATCTACAACAGCACCAAGAGTAGCTAATTATTCAAAACATAAACTACTAAAGCAAAACTAATTGGACAAACGGAGGAGTCACATACCAAGCAACAATCCCCCGAAATAGTTTCGGAAACGGAGCTTTGAGCAAAGAGATTGAAATCCGCGGGTTTGAGAGAAAGAACACAAGAGAGAGAGAGAGCAATGGTGATTTTTTCTGGAGGTAGGTGGTGATGTGGGATGAAGAGATAAGTGAGGGGGCCCACGTGGGGAGCACAACCCAGCAGGGCGCGCCTGGGGGTCCTGGCACGCCCAGGTGGGTTGTGCCCACCTCGTTCACCTCCCTCTGATATTATTTGTACCAAGAATTCTTATATAATAAGAAAAAAATCGTATTAAAATTTCAGAGCATTCTGAGAACTTTTATTTTGGGTCATTTTATTGCATGGGAATTTCAGAAAACAGACAAGACATGGCATTTTATTTTATTTCACTAGTAAGAACAGAAAATAAAAGGTAGGGACAGAAGGTAGTGCTCACTAAATTCATCAACCTCATACCTCTCAAAAATGATCCATTAATAAGGTTGATCAAGTCTTATTAACAACCACTTTCGATTAGCATGAAACTGAAGAACTTTCGTAAATCACTAAGTTACCTCAACGGGGATATGAATGTCCCCAACAATAAGCATTTCGTACTTCTTTTTTAACAGTAGGTAGAGGTAGTTGAAAACTTCCAATAGTGATTGTCAGAGATTTTTCAATAACATTAATACCATTCACTTTGGAATTGTTTCTTCGGAAAGTGCACTGTATGCTCATTACCATTGATATGAAAAGTTACCTTGCTTTTATTGCAATCAATAACAGCCCCCGCAGTATTCAAGAAGGGTCTACCAAGGATAATCGACATGTTGTCGTCCTCGGGCATCTCAAGTATAACAAAGTCAGTCAAAATAGTAACATTAGCAACAACAACGGGCACATCCTCACAGATACCGATAGGTATGCAATTGATTTGTCAGCCATTTGCAAAGATATTTCAGTAGGTGTGAGTTTATTCAAATTAAGTCTTTTATATAAAGAGAAAGGCATAACAGTAACACCAGCTCCTAAATTACATAAAGCAGTTTTCACATAGTTTCTTTTGATGGAGCAAGGTATAGTTGGTATTCCCGGATCTCCAAGTTTTTTAGGTACTCCATCTTTAAAAGTGTAATTAGCAATCATGGTGGAGATTTCAGCTTCCGGTATTTTTCTCTTATTGGTGATGATGTCTTTCATGTACTTTGCATAAGGAGGCATTTTCAAGATATCAGTCAAGCGAGTAAGCAAAAAGACTGGCCTCAGCATTTCAGCAAAGCATTCAAATTCTTCATCATCTTTCTTTTTCATTGACTTAGGTAGAAAGGGCATAGGTTTTTGAACGCATGGTTCTCTTTCCTTACCGTGTTTTCTTGCCACAAAGTCTCTTTTATCAAATCTTTTATTTTTAGATTGTGGGTTATCAAGATCAACAGCTGGTTCTATTTCAACATCATTATCTGGTTCCTTTTCCTTGTTTGGTTGAGTATCTTCATGAACATCGTCATTATCATTTTCATTATCACTAGGTGAATGTTCATTATCATATTGAGTTTCAGCATCAGAGATAGAAACATCATTATCATTATCAGGAGGTTTTTCTACTTCAGGTTCACTAGAAGCATGCAAAGTCCTATCATTTTTATTTTGCTTCTTCTTTTTAGACGGACTAGGTGCAGTGGTATTATTCCTTTGTGAATCCTGTTCAATTCTTTTTGGGTGTCCCTTGGGATAAAGTGGTTCCTGACTCATTTTAACTCCTCTAGTTGCAACTCTAACAGCAAAGTCATGTATGTTGTTATTCATTTCATCAAGCAATTCTCTTTGAGATTTAGCAACCTATTCTAATTGAGTTTGTACCATAGAAGCATGCTTTCCCACACCTCTAACATCATTTGAGATTCTAAATAACAAATCACTCAAGCGAGCAATCATATGAGAATTGTATTTCAATTGTTTCCTAACATTTGCATTGAAGTGATCTTGTTTTCTAATGTAATTTTCAAACTCATAAAGGCATTGGCTAGGGTGCATATTGTGAGGATTATCATTATCATTGAAATTCATTAGAGAATTTACCTCTACCACCTTAGGCAGTGGTGGTGTATCAAGCCCATGTATTTCTTCAATAGGAGGTAAAAATTTAATATCTTCAGCTTTAATACCTTTTTCCTTCATAGATTTCTTTGCCTCTTGCATATCTTCAAGACTGAGATATAAGACACCCCTCTTCTTAGGAGTGGGTTTAAGCGGTGGTTCATGAAGAGTCCAATCATCATAATTTTTCAACATGTTATTCAATAATTCTTCAGCTTGTCCAATAGTTCGTTCCCTAAAAACACAACCAGCATGACTATCTAGGAAATCCCTACAAGCATCAGTTAGTCCATTATAGAATATATCAAGTATTTCATTTTTCTTAAGAGGATGATCAGGCAAAGCATTAAGCAATTAGAGAAGCCTCCCCCAAGCTTGTGGGAGACTCTCTTCTTCAATTTGCGCAAAGTTAAATATTTCCTGCAAGGCAGCTTGTTTCTTATGAGCAGGAAAATATTTTTCAGAGAAGTAATAAATCATATCCTGGGGACTACGCACACAACCAGGAGCAAGAGTATTGTACCAAACTTTAGCATCACTCTTTACTGAGAACGGAAATAATTTGAGAATATAGTAATAGCAAATTTTCTCATCATGAGCAAAAAGGGAGGCTATGTCATTCAACTTAGTAAGGTGTGCCACAACAGTTTTAGTTTCATAACCATTGAAAGGATCAGATTCAACCAAAGTAATTAACACTGGGTCAACAGAGAATTCATAGATTTTTCTTGTACTTGCATAATAATTTCTCTAGATCATCTCTATCCTTACAAGCAAGAATATCTCTAGTTGCCTCCTCACCCATAACATAACCTTCCGGCACCTTTGGCAATGCATATCTAGGAGGGCTAGTTCTAGTAGGTGTTTCAAGATTTTCAGTTTCAAGCTCATCATGAGTTTCAACAATATCATGCTGTCTTACTCTAGCAATTTGTTCATCAAGAAATTCACCTAGTGGCACATTATCACCAAGCAAGGTATTAGCATCATCAATAACTTGTCACATACCAGGATTGATAGCATGTGGTGGTGTTGCAAGTTTACTTATAACAGAAGGTGAATCTAAAGTAGAGCTAGATGGCAATTCCTTACCTCCCCTCGTCTTAGAGGAAAAAATCTTAGTCTTAGCATCCTTTAGATTCTTCATAGTGACAATTTGATAATAATCCCAAGTGACTCAACAAATATAGCTATGCTCCCCGGCAACGGCACCAGAAAAAGGTCTTGATAACCCACAAGTATAGGGGATCGCAACAGTTTTCGAGGGTAGAGTATTCAACCCAAATTTGTAGATTCAACACAAGGGGAGCCGAAGAATATTTGGATGTATTACAACTGAGTTGTCAATTCAACCACACCTGGAGATTAATTATCTATAGCAAAGTGATCAGTAGCAAACTAGTATGATAGTTTTGATAATAGTAGCAGTAGCAATAGTAACGGTAACAGTGATAGCAATGATTTTGTAGCAAGTGCAACAGTAACGATAACAGTAGTAACTTAGCAAGAACAATATAAGAGAAATTCATAGGCATCGGATCAGCGATTCGTTGGATGATATTCATCATGTGACAGTTATAACCTAGGGCTATACGACAATAGCTCCAGTTCATAAATATAATGTAGGCATGTATTCCGTAAATAGTCATACGTGCTTATGGAAAGAACTTGCATGACATCTTTTGTCCTACTCTCCCGTGGCAGCGGGGTCCTATTGGAAACTAAGGGATATTAAGGCATCCATTTAATAGAGAACCGGAACAAAGCATTAACACACGGTGAATACATGAACTCCACAAACTACGAACATCACCGGGAGTGGTCCCGACTATTGTCACTCCGGGGTTGCCGGATCATAACACATAGTAGGTGACTATAACTTGCAAGATCGGATCTAGAACATAGATATAATGGTGATAACATAAACGGTTCAGATTTGAAATCATGGCACCCGGGCCCAAAGTGACAAGCATTAAGCATTGCAAAGTCATAGCAACATCAATCTCAGAACATAGTGGATACTAGGGATCAAGCCCTTGTTGGAGATATGCCCTAGAGGCAATCATGTATGATGATATTTCCTATGTGTTTATGAATAAAGATAGTCCTTGGACATTATCAATGATGTGTATAGCCAAGTACGTGACTTGTTTGTGGGACTATGCATTGTATGATGACTGTCCTAAAAGGTCCCTAGTCGAAAGGGCTGTGTGGATGCGCAGCCGACTAGACTAGCATATGACATGGTCTGTAACGCCCACGATGCGGCTATATCTCCCACGTGTCGAGGCACGACTTAGAGGCATAACCGCATTGTGGTTTTGTCGCAAGAAGGGTCATCTTCACACAATCCCATGTAATGAACAAGAATGGGATAACGAGAGTTGGCTTACAATCGCAAGTTCACACAATACATAAATACAATTCATACAACATCCAAAATCCACACATATAGATCGACTACGGTCAAATCCAAATGAAAATAAGATAACCCCAAATGCTAGATCCCCGATCGTCCCAACTGGGCTCCACTACTGATCATCAGGAAACGAAACATAGTAACGACCACGTTCCTCGTCGAACTCCCACTTGATCTCGGTTGCGTCATCTGCACTGGCATCGTCGGCACCTGCAATTTTTTTGGTAGAATCTGTGAGTCACGAGGACTCAGCAATCTCACACCCGCGAGATCAAGACTATTTAAGCTTATAGGAAAGGATGGTGTAATGAGGTGGAGCTGCAGTAAGCACTACGCATATGGTGGCTAACATACGCAAATGAGAGCGAGAAGAGAAGCAACGCAACGGTCGCGAAGCTAGAAATGACCAAGAAGTGATCCTGAAACTACTTTCGTTCATGCATAACTCAAACCGTGTTCACTTCCCGGACTCCGCCGAGAAGAGACCATCACGGCTACACACACGGTTGATGTATTTTAATTGGGTCAAGTGACAAGTTCTCTACAACCAGACATTAACAAATTCCCATCTGCCTCATAACCGCGGGCACGGCTTTCGAAAGATAATACCCTGCAGGGGTGTCCCAACTTAGCCCATCATAAGCTCTCACGGTCAACGAAGGATAAATCTTCTCCCGGAAAGACCCGATCAGTCTCGGAATCTCGGTTTACAAGACATTTCGACAATGGTAAAACAAGACCAGCAAAGCCGCCCGAATGTGCCGACAAATCCCGATAGGAGCTACACATATCTCGTTCTCAGGGCACACCGGATTGTCCAAGCTTCCGATAGGCGATCCCGGAGTTGCCCCTGGTGGCCACCGGCGTCTGACAGGTTGGACCAATACTCAGAGGAGCACTGGCCCGGGGGTTTAAATAAAGATGACCCTCGGGCTCGCGAAAACCCAAGGGAAAAAGGCTAAGGTGGCAAATGGTAAAACCAAGGTTGGGCCTTGCTGGAGGAGTTTTATTCAAGGCGAACTGTCAAGGGGGTCCCATAAATCACCCAACCGCGTAAGGAACGCAAACGCAAGGAACATAATACCGGTATGACGGAAACTAGGGAGGCAAGAGTGGAACAAAACACCAGGCATAAGGCCAAGCCTTCCACCCTTTACCAAATATATAAATGCATTAATTAAATAAGAGATATTGTGATATCCCAAAATATCCATGTTCCAACATGGAACCAACTTCAACTTCACCTGCAACTAGCAACGCTATAAGAAGGGCTGAGCAAAAGCGGTAACTTAGCCAAACAACGGTTTGCTAGGAAAGGATGGTTAGAGGCTGACATGGCAATATGAGAGGCATGATATAGCAAGTGGTAGGTACCGCAGCATGGCAATAGAGCGAACAACTAGCAAAGCAAAGATAGAAGTGATTTCGAGGGTATGGTCATCTTGCCTGCAAGGTTCTCAGAGTTGTCGAAAGCTTGATCCTCGTAAGCGTACTCAACAAGTTCCTCATTCACGAACTCGTCTCCCGGCTCTACCCAAAACAAGAACACAAGCAACGGAACCACAATCAATCGCAGGAAAATGAACAAGCAACATGATGCAAAACATGCATGATATGCGGGATATGATATGCGATGTATATGCGTGCTCCAGAAGAAAAATAATGAATAAGGAAGTAACTTGGCAAACCAAGCATGCCACTAGAAAGATGAGATGATTTTGGTCGAAATCGATATAAAGATCACCGGAAACGGATGCACGGTTTGCAAATGGCAAGCAAAACAAGAATGACACGAATCTGTGATTAACAACATGATAGCACTTAAAATACATCAAGTAACTATGCTACGGCACTCCAACATAGCAACAAAACATATGGCAGTAATCTACAGGAGATGCTTGACAAAAGATAAACACTGAGCTACGGCTAGATCACAACACAGCAGGTTCAAACAAGCATGGCAAAAGTGCAAAAGATAACAGGTTCACAGACTTTTGTGAAATTACTGGACACGGCAGAAACAACATCAAGTAGCAATGTTCAGAGCATGAAATCAACATGCTACAGGAACTTAACATAGCAAAACAAGGCATGGCATGAATCTACTAAATGCATATGACAAACTTCCCTTACTGAGCATAAGCCAAAAAGGACCAGAAGATATGATGGCAACCATGTAAACATAGCAAGTTTCGTTAACAGGTTCCAGACTTGGCAGAAAACAAGAGCATGGCAGAAACAGACATTACGAGGGCATCTTTGTGAGCTTGATGCACTCATCACAAAGCAATACATGACAAAACAAGCACACCTACAGCAATATGGCATGCTTATGAAGCTATACATGGCAAGAGAAAGTTCATAGCATGTATGAAACAACTAAAACAAGCTTGGCAAAATTGAATATCATGTTAACAATCTGCCAGAAATATTTTATAGCAAAAGTAGAGCAAGATTGAGTCATGCCAGGTACTCCAAAATTGCAAACAGAGGCATTAATGGATCAAATACAACAATATCTACAAAACATCCTTAGTGAATATCACCAAAATAAGCATCGATTTATCTGTAGACATATGGATACATAGCAACAAAATAACAGCAGTCACAGACTTAGTAAAACTACTAAGTCCCTGAAATCAGAAACATCACGAAGCCTAGTTTGCATGCTTGTTCTAGTCACCACAGAGATCACAAAAATACATGGCATAAATCCCTGTAACGATGGCATGGCATAAATCAAAACACATGTAGAACTCATGCCCATAAGATGCACACATCAATAACAACAAAAATAACAAATCACCAAGATCTGATAAGTAACAGCAGATCACAGCAACTAGCACTCTTGCACCAGAGATTTGGGCAACAAGATGGAATCAAATGAACATGGCATAATGGAACAAAATGAAGAGCATCTCGAGGCGAACATTTTGATATATTACACGCATGAAACGGAGCTATATGCAGAGAGATATGATGCGATGAACAGGAGCATATATCATACAAATCACAAGACTTAGAATATTTCGGGGAGAGGGGAGAGTCAACCTTCGGCGTTGACTCAATCGGATCTCGCCGAGCTCGACCTCGAGCTCGCCGGGGAAGGAAGGGGCGCGGCGGCCGGAGCTTGGGGAGACGGGCGACGGCGAGGGAGAGGAAGGAGGCGCCGGGACCGGAGCAGGGCTCGCTGGGGCGCCGGGGCGCGCGGGGGCGGCGAGGTCAGCGGCGGGTTGCTGCGAGGCCCGCGGGCACGGAGGGCGGCGGTGGCGCCGGCGAGACGACGACGAACGGCGGCGGCGCGCGGCTCGGCCGCGGGCGAGGAGGCACGGGCCTGCGGGGCGGCGTACGGGCCCGGCGGGCCGGCGCCGCGGGGAACGGCGCGGGGCCACGTGGCGCGCTGCGCTGGCTGCGGGCGGCGGCGGCTGGTTCGTCCGGCGCCGGGCGGACACGTCCGGCGGTGCGGAGGGAGCGGGGCTAGGGTTAGGGTTAGGGTGGTTTTTGCCCGAGATTTTGGACGGGGGAGGTATTTTTATAGGTAGAGGGAGCTAGGAGAGTCCAAATGAAGCACGGTTCGCCCACACGATCGTGATCGAACGACCTAGAGCATGGAGGTGACTTAGAGGGGTTTTGGGCTGTTTGAAGGGGGGTTTTGCTGCAACACACAAAAGGACTTTGCGGTTACCCGGTTAACCGTTGGAGCACCAAACGACCTCCAAATGGAACGAAACTTGACAGGTGGTCTACCGGTGGTATACAAAGGCCAATTGGCAAGCCTCGGTCCATTCCGAGAACGTTTAACACCCGCTCACGAAAAGAAACAAGAGGGGTACGCCGGAGGAGGTGGGAGTGCCGGATTGCAAAACGGACAACGGGGAAAATGCTCGGATGCATAAGACGAACACGTATGCAAAATGAGATGCACCTGATGACATGATGTGAGATGCATGACATGAACAAAATGCAAAAACGAAAAACAAAACCCGACCACGAAGGGAATATCATAACACATAGCCGAAAATGGCAAGAGTTGAAGTTACAAATTTGGAAAATTACATCCGGGGTGTTACAACACTCCACCACTACGAGAGGATCTCGTCCCGAGATCTAGGACTGAAAGAACTCCGGATATTTGGAACGGAGATGGTCCTCGCGTTCCCAGGTGGCTTCTCGGTCGGAATGGTGCGACCACTTCACTTTCAGGAATTTGATTGACTTGTTGCGAGTCTTGCGCTCAGTTTCTTCAAGAATAGCAACGGGGTGCTCATGATAAGACATATCTTCTTGGAGGTCAATCTCTTCGAATTTGATGGTGCGCTCAGGAGTCTTGAAGCACTTGCGAAGCTGTGACACGTGGAACACATCGTGCACGTTCGCGAAGTTGGAAGGAAGCTCAAGTTGATAGGCGAGGTCGCCTCTTTTGCCAACGATCTTGAAAGGACCCACGTATCTAGGGGCAAGCTTCCCTTTGATACCGAAGCGATGAGTGCCTTTCATTGGAGAGACGCAGAGGTAGACATGGTCTCCGATCTCGAAAGCCACATCACGGTGCTTACTATCATAGTAACTCTTCTGGCGCGATTGCGCGGCTTTGAGATTTTCACGAATGACTTTACACATTTCTTCAGCCTCTGTGATTAATTCATTGCCAAGAAGTTGGCGTTCACCAGTCTCTGACCAATTGAGAGGAGTACAACACTTTCTACCATAGAGAAGTTCGAATGGGGCCTTGCCCGAACTCGCTTGGAAGCTGTTGTTGTAGGAGAATTAGGCATATGGAAGACAATCTTCCCATTTCATGCCAATGGAAATGACACAAGCCCTGAGCATATCTTCAAGGATTTGATTGACTCGCTCGACTTGGCCACTAGTTTGAGGATGGAAAGCTGTGCTGAAACGAATGTTGGTGCCCATGGCCTTCTGAAAGGAGTCCCAGAACTTAGAAGTGAAGATGCTTCCACGATCTGAAGAAATCAATTGTGGAATGCCGTGCAAGGAGACAATCCTGGAGGTGTATAGCTCTGCCAACTGAGCTGCTGTGATAGATTCTTTGATTGGAAGGAAATGAGCCACTTTAGTTAGCTTGTCGATGACAACGAAGATAGCATCATTTCCACGCTTGAACTTGGGAAAGCCAGTCACGAAGTCCATTTCGATATGGTCAAACTTCCATTCTGGGATAGCAAGAGGTTGGAGGAGACCAGCTGGTCGTTGGTGTTCTGCTTTCACCCTTCGACAGACATCACATTCATTCACGAATTGAGCGATTTCTCGCTTCATTCGAGTCCACCAATACGACTGCTTGAGGTCATGGTACATCTTCGTACTTCCAGGATGAATGGAAAGAAGAGAATTGTGCGCCTCGTTCATAATGACTTTCCTTAGATCACCTTTAGGAACCACAATCCGGTCCTCGAAGAATAAAGTGTCTCTGTCATCAATGCGATAGCACTTGTATTTGGAAAGACCCTTGTCGATACCACGAATCACCTTCTTCACCATGGTATCCAGGAGTTGTGCCTCACGAATCTGATCTTCCAAAGTAGGAGAGACTATGAGGTTGGCAAGAAAGCCTTGAGGAACAACTTGGAGATTCAACTTGCGGAAAGCTTCACAAAGATCCGGTTGGAATGGCTTTAGAATTAAGCTGTTGCAATAAGCCTTCCTGCTCAAAGCATCTGCAATGACATTGGCTTTGCCTGGAGTATATTCAATACTCGGATTGTACTCTTGAATCATTTCGACCCATCGAGTTTGTCTGAGGTTGAGGTTGGGCTGAGTGAAAATGTACTTGAGACTCTTGTGATCGGTGAATATGTCCACTTGTCTTCCCAACAAGAGATGTCTCCATGTTATTAATGCATGGACAACTACCGCCAACTCAAGATCGTGAGTAGGGTAGTTCTTTTCATTGGGCTTCAACTGACGAGAGGTATAGGCCACAACTTTCTTCTCTTGCATTAACACAGCACCGAGACCTTGAAGAGAAGCATCATAGAAAACTTCGAATGGCTTGGATTCGTCAGGAGGAGTTAAGACAGGAGCTGTGACGAGTTTCTCTTTGAGAGTGTTAAAAGCAACGTCACACTCAGGAGACCAGACATACTTCACATGCTTCTGGAGGAGGTTGGAAAGAGGCTTTGCAATCTTAGAGAAATTCTCAACGAATCTTCGGCAATAGCTTGCAAGACCAAGAAAACTGCGAAGCTGCTTGACATTCTGAGGAGGTTCCCAATTCACAATTGCGGACACCTTCTCGGGATTAACAGCGATGCCCTTGGCAGAGATGATATGACCAAGGTAAAGAACTTCATCGAGCCAAAACTCACATTTGGAAAACTTCGCATAAAATTGATACTCTCTGAGCTTGTCGAGCACCAATCGCAAATGTTTGGCATGATCCTTCTTATTCTTGGAGAAGACCAAGATATCATCGAGATACACCAGGACGAATTCATTGGTATAGGGGTTGAAGATGAAATTCATCACCCGAGAGAATGTTGGAGGAGCATTGACAAGGCCGAAAGACATGACAGTATATTCATAAGAACCAAAGCTTGTTCTGAATGCTATCTTGGGAATATCTTCTTCACGAATGCGAATCTCATGATAACCCATACGAAGGTCAAGCTTGGAGAATACTTTAGCACCTTTAAGTTGCTCGAATAGCTCATTGATGTTGGGAAGTGGATACTTGTTCTTGATTGTCTTCTTGTTCAATGGACGGTAGTCGACACAAAGTCGGTCCGTGCCATCCTTCTTCTGGACAAAAAGAACACCACAACCCCATGGAGATGAACTCGGTCTGATCAAACCAGACGCTCTTGTTCATCGAGTTGTTTCTTCAATTCCTTCAGCTCCTTGGGACCAAGCTTGTATGGACGCTTGCAAACGGGTTCAGTGTCGGGCTCAAGATCGATAACGAACTCAACTGGCCGGTGAGGAGGCATACCCGGAAGCTCTTCTGGAAAGACATCTTGATACTCACAAACGACTGGAATTTGAGAGATGGCATTCAATTCGCCCTTCTCATTGAGAGAAAATAACCGAATGGTTTCATCACGAGCGGCATAAATAATCACATCCTCAGAAGAGTGTGTTAATTGAATTTCCCTGGCAGCGCAATCAAGTTGAGCCTTGTGCTTAGAAAGCCAGTCCATCCCGAGAATAAGATCAATATCCGAGTCACCAAGAACAATTGGTTTAGACAGAAATTTATAGTTCCCCATCTTGATGGAAACATCCGGAACCATGTAGCTTGCGTTCATGCATTTGCCCGGAGAGACAACTGCTAACGTTCTAGGCAATTCTTGGAAATGCAATTCATGCTTGGATGCAAATGGTCTTGAGATGAAACTAAGCGATGCACCAGTGTCAAAAAGAAGTTTTGCAGGAATATCATTAACTGAGAGATTACCCATTATCACATCAGTAGAATCCTCCGCTTGAGCTGCATTCATCATGTTGACCTTTGCAAACTTTGGATTATGCTTGACCACTGCATTGCTGGAAGATCTCACCGGAGGAGGCGGAAGGCGCCTTTGGTTGAAGCACTTGTTAGCATAGTGACCTTTCTGCTGACACTTGTTGCAAGTCACCTCCGAGAGTGGACGATGATAAGGAGCATTCGACTTTGGAGCTTGATTCTGAGACTTGTTCTGATAGCCAGAGTTGGAAGAGTGGGAAGATCCATGTCCACGTTTGTTCTTCTGCTGGTAAGGCTGGCGAAACAGAGGAGGAGGAGGCAACCAGAACTTCTGTTGCTTAGCAGCCACTAGTGAGGAAGAAGAAGACTGAACTGCGTCCCTGACTCTCTTCTTAGAAGCCTCACACTTGAGCTGAGCAGCCTCTTGCTTCAGAGCCATATTATAGAATTGATCAAACTGAGTAGGCTCAACAAGAACGAGAGCTAACTGCAGATCCTCTCTAAGGCCACCTCTGAAGTGATAGATCATGCTCTTTTCATCAGGAACATTTTGTTTAGCGAAGCGAGCAAGTTTCTGAAACTGGATGTTGAATTGATACACAGACATGTTGCCTTGCTTGAGATTGCGGAACTCCTCACGCTTGCTCTCAACAACACTTTGTGGAATGTGGTGCGCTTTGAAGTCCCGACAGAAGTCAGTCCAAGTGATCACACGACCTCCTCTGGAATCTTTGTATTGTTGATACCAATCAGCAGCTTGGTCCTTGAGCTGAAAAAAGCGAACTTGACATAGTCCTCAAGCTTGACATTGCTACATTCAAAATGCTTGTTGATGTCCATGAGCCAATCATCGGCATCTGTGGCCTCGGCACAGTAGCTGAAAGACTTGGGCTGATTTGTGAGAAACTGGTTGAGGGTAGCGATGTGAGGCTGATTGTTGCCTTGGCCTTGATTTCCTTGATTGCCTTGCCCTTGGGTTCGTTCTTGCAAGAGTTGCAGAATCATTTGAGCATTGGCGTTGGTGGCTGCCATGATAGCTTGCCATGCCTCCGGAGGCGGAGGTGGTGGCGGAGGGTTCGCCTGACTCCCATCATTGTGTTCCGGATTCTGACGCGTTGGCGGAGCCATCCTGAAGAGGATGACATCCGTTAGCATCTTGATAGACAGATATGCAAATTGAATCAACGGATAGAAATTGCAACATATAGTCTTCACAATAAACATTCGAACGAGGATGAACGAATGAATTCCATAGTAAATCATCACACTTCCAATAAGTTGAGAAGCCACTTAGAAAAAAGGTATGGAATCAACATTTCACTTCGAAGCAACTCGAATACCACAATTCAAAACAAAACAAAGTATTGGCTTGCAGAATAAGCCGGAACAAACATATTGTAACACCCCGGATCCGATGCGCCAGGTGTCACCCAGTTATTCGCTGTCGTTGCCTTGTCATTTGCTTGCGTGTTGCATCTTTCCATGTCATCATCTGCATTTCATATCATGTCATCATGTGCATCGCATTTGCATACGTGTTCGTCTCATGCATCCGAGCATTTTCCCCGTTGTCCGTTTTGCAATCCGGCACTCCCACCTCCTCCGGCGCGCCCCTCTTGTTTCTTTTCGTGAGCGGGTGTCAAACATTCTCGCAATGGACCGAGTCTTGTCAAGTGGCCTTGGTATACCACCGGTCAAGTTTCGTTCCATTTGGAGGTCGTTTGGTGCTCCAACGGTTAACCGGGTAACCGCAAAGTCCGTTTGCGTGTTGCAGAAAAAACCCCCTTCTAACAATCCCAAAACCCTTCTAAGTCTCCGCCATGCTCTCGGTCATTCGATCACGATCGCGTGGGCAAAAACCGCACCCCATTTGGACTCTCCTAGCTCCCTCTACCTATAAATATGCCACTCCCCCCAAAATCCCGCAGTCGAAACCCTAATTTTTCCTCCCTCACCGCGCCGGACATGTCCGTCCCGGACCGGACGAGACCCCGCCGCCGCTCCCGGCCAGTGGCGTCGCGCCACGTCACCCCGCCGCCGTCTCCACCGCGCCAGGCCCGCCGGGCTTGGATCGGGCCCGCGGGGCCCATCCCGCCGCCGCCGCGACCCGCGGGCGCCGCCCCACGCGCCTCCTCTCTCCGCCGCCGTGCCTCCGTTCGCCGTCGCCGTTGGCCGAGCTCCCCGCCGCCATCTTTCCGGCCGTCGCCTCCGGCGGAAGCTCGCCGCCGCGGCGCGCCTCCCGCGCCCCGCCTCGCCTCCGCCCGGCCCCGCCGCCGCGACTCCTCCTCCTCCTCTTCGCCTCGGCCTTCGCCGCCCGGTGCCGCCCCGGCCTCCTCCGGCCGGCGAGCTCCGTCGCCCGAACTTCGGCAGCCGATCCCGATCCAGTTTCCCTCGTGCGTTGACTCTCCCCCCTCTCGTTTTTCTCCAAGTCCTTATATTATTACAGCAAGTGCCCCTGTTCATAGCCTCATAACTTCATGCATATAGCTCCGTTTCGCGCGTGTAATATATCGAATTGTTCGTCTCGTGATGCTCTTTATTTTGTTCCATTGAATCATGTTCATTTGAGTCTATCTTGATGCCCAAATCATTGTTGCAAGAGTGCTAGTTGCTGTTATCTGCTGGTTCTTATCAGAACTTGGTGATTTGTTATTTTTGTTGCATTTAATCTGTGCATCGTATGAGTATGAGCTCTACATGTGTTTTGTTTTATGCCATGCCATATTTCCAGTGGTGTATGCCATGTATTTTTGTGGTCTCTGTGGTGACTAGCACAAGCATGCAAACTAGACCCCGTAATGTTTCTGATTTCAGACTTGGTGATTTCTCTAAGTCCTTGTCTGCTGTTATTTTGTTGCCATGTAAACTTGATGCTACAGAGAGATCCATGCATAGTTTGGAGATGTTCAGTAAGGATGTTTTTTAGATATTATTTTAATTGATCCATTCATGCCCTTGTTTGCAATTATGGAGTACCATAGCATGACTCAATCTTACTCTACTTTTGCTATAAAATGTTCCTGGCAGATTGTTTTCGTGTTATTCAATTTTGCCAATCTTGTTGTAGTTGATCCATTCATGCTATGTATTTGCTCTTGCCATGGATAGCTTCATAAACATGTCATCTTGCTGTAGGTGTGCTTGTTTTGTCATGCGTTGCTTTGTGGTGAGTGCATAAGCTCACCAAGATGCCTTCATATTATAGTTTCTGCCATGCTCTGTTTTCTGCTAAGTCTGGAACCTGATAATGAAACTTGCTATGTTTACATGGTTGTCATCATATCTTCTGTGCCCTTTTGGCTTATGGTCAGTAAGGGACTTTTGTCATATGCATTTATTAGATTCATGCCATGCCTTGTTTTGCCATGTTAAGTTCCTGCAGCATGTTGATTTCGTGCTCTGAACATTGCTACCTGATATTATTTCTGTCATGTCCAGTAATTCGGCCAAGTCTGTGAACCTGTTATTATTTGCAATCTTGCCATGTCCTTTTGAGCTTGTTCTAGTGATTTCTGGAGATAGCTCAGTGTTCATATTTTGTTGTGCTTTACCTGTACATCATGTCCATGCCTTTTATTTTCATGTTGAGTTGCTGTAGCATATTGTTTTGATGATTTCTATATGCCTAGTTGCTGTTTTGGACAGTTTGTTGCTATATCTTGTTTGGAGTGTATGTGTTGCACCGTTGCTCCGTTTTGATCATGCTCTATATGATACTTGATTAGTTTTGCATGTAATCTCATATTATCTTGTTGCATCCTTGTTTTGAGGTGTTTGCTTGATGTTTGTATGCATTTTGCATCAATGCCATGTTTAACTTGTTTTGCTCATATCTTCTAGGTCGTAGCTCCGAATCTAATGAACTTTATATGTAACTTGACTAGAATTTCGTGTAGATCATCATGGTGCTCCTTAACTTGCTGTTTAACAACTTCAACTTAAGGTTTATTCAGTTCTGGACCAATTTCGAAATTTGCATATGAGGACTTACCGGAATTGTTATATGTTGTTTCCGGCCTCATTTAAACTTGCTTTGATGTGTTGTTCTTGTACGCATCATCTCTCGTCATGAGTAGCTTTATGTAGCCTTGTCATGCATCATACTTGGTTGAGCATCATGCCTTGTTCATGTGTGGTGTGTTTACCTGTTGTGTGCTTCTTCTCGATAGTTCCCGTGTCGTTGCGATCGTGAGGATTCGTTCGTCTTCGTGGCTTCATCTTCTTCATGGACTCGTTCTTCTTCCTAGCGGGATTTCAGGCAAGATGACCGTCACCTTGGATCTCATTACTATCATTGCTATGCTAGTTGCTTCGTTCTATCGCTTTGCTATGCTACCTATTCACTTGCTCTTCAAGCCTCCCAAATTGCCATGAACCTCTAACCTTTGTCACCCTTCCTAGCAACCATTGTTTGGCTATGTTACCGCTTTGCTCAACCCCTCTTATAGCGTTGCTACTTGCAGGTGAAGATGAAGATTGCTCCATGTTGGATTATGTTTATGTTGGGATATCACAATATCTCTTATTTAATTAATGCATCTATATACTTGGTAAAGGGTGGAAGGCTCGGCCTTACGCCTGGTGTTTTGTTCCACTCTTGCCGCCCTAGTTTCCGTCATACCGGTGTTATGTTCCCGGATTTTGCGTTCCTTACACGGTTGGGTGATTTATGGGACCCCCTCGATAGTTTGCTTTGAATAAAACTCTTCCAGCAAGGCCCAACCTTGGTTTTACCATTTGCCTAGCCTATTTTTTCCCTAGGGAGTCGCTCTCTCGAGGGTCATCTTTATTTACCCCCCGGGCCAGTGCTTGTCTAAGTGTTGGTCCAAACTAGAGCACCGTGCGGGTCCATCCCTTGGCAACTTGGGTTACGTCGGTACCTGTACGCTTCGCTTATCTGGTGTGTCCTGAGAACGAGATACGTGCGACTCCTATCGGGATTGTCGACACATCGGGCGGCTTTGCTGGTTTTGTTTTACTATTGTCGAAATGTCTTGTAACCGGGATTCCGAGACTGATCGGGTCTTCCGGGGAGAAGGAATATCCTTCGTTGACCGTGAGAGCTTATAATGGGCTAAGTTGGGACACCCCTGCAGGGTATTATCTTTCGAAAGCCGTGCCCACGGTTATGTGGCAGATGGGAATTTGTTAATATTCGGTTGTAGAGAACTTGACACTTGACCTTAATAAATACGCATCAACCGCGTGTGTAGCCGTGATGGTCTCTTCTCGGCGGAGTCCGGGAAGTGAACACGGTTTCTGGGTTATGTTTGATGTAAGTAGGAGTTCAGGATCACTTCTTGATCATTGCTAGTTTCACGACCGTTCCGTTCCGTTGCTTCTCTTCTCGATCTTATGTGCGTAAGTTAGCCACCATACTTGCTTAGTCGCTGCTGCAACCTCACCACCTTATCCATTTCCTTTTCCATTAAAGCTTTGCTAGTCTTGATACCCATGGTAATGGGATTGCTGAGTCCTCGTGGCTCACAGATTACTACAACACCAGATGCAGGTACTGGTTTTGCGATGATCATGACGCGAGAGCGATGTTACTTGTATTGGAGTTCGTCTTCTGCTTCTTCTATCAGGGGATAGGTTCCAGGTCGGCAGCCTAGGCTAGCAGGGTGGATGTCGTTTGAGTTTCTGTTTATGTTTCATCCGTAGTCGGATGTTGATCTTATGTATGATGTATTGTTGTATTCTTGCGGCATTTGTATGCCTTGTATGTATCCCCAAATATTATGTAATGTTGATGTAATGATATCCACCTTGCAAAAGCATTTCAATATGCGGTTCTATCCTTGGTGGGGCCTTCGAGTCTCTTTAGGATAGTATCGCATATTGGGTGTGACACATATGATAGAGATTTCGTCCGAAGTTTTCGTGGTGGGGCCCACACGGGCTCGATCGTACAGCACCATCATGTACAAGGCAGTGCACATGACATACGAAGCGTCCCCGAGTCGGCATAGCCAAGTACTCTTTAAGACATTACGAGACCACTGTAAAACCAACCGTGGAAAGGTAGACCACTAGACGTCGAACCCCAATCTCATATCATGCGTCTGTCGGAAAGATATCCTAGGAGCTACTTGAATTCCCACTTATAAACTCCCGAAACTTTCTGGTTATGCAATCTGGTGTTGGGGATACAGGGGACACAAAATATATCACCCAAACTTGCAATCCCTAGATCCAGCTGTATCCATCCGTCAACACATAACCAAGAAACCTTCGGAAATCGTGTACCTCAACCTTCGAAAAGCATCCATTATACGAGTTATGGAAATACTCCCGAACTCCCGCCCCAGTACTGGGTGGCGTCGAGGTGATCTCACCAACAACTGCATAAAAGAGATTTCGATGTCGGCGAAACTCAGGTATTCCAGAACTGCAACGATAAAATTGTGACGACAACACCTCGGAGCTCAACTCCCCGGGACACTACCACAACCCCTAAATGTCAGGAGGCACCAAAAACAATGTTCTCGTCACAAAACCATCGGAACGATTCCAAGATACCCGCGTGATCCTAAATTTTTTTAGTGAAATTTGAGGAGAGAAGAGTCAAAACTTCTACGTCAGGAGGCCTCACCAGAGCGACGAAGGGACTGAGGAGTAAAAAGAATCCTACTCTCCGATATATATAATCCTAAGACTCAAAACATTTTTTTTCTAGACTCAACAACGCCAGCGATTCGATGAAGCAGGGGGCTCCTAAGTCGGGGATGGCTCTGATTACCAACTTGTAACGCCCACAATGCAGTTATGCCTCTAAGTCGTGCCTCGACACGTGGGAGATATAGCCGCATCATGGGCGTTACATGGTCGATGGCTTGGTCTCACTAGCCATGGAGCATTGGATGCTAACCGGATAATATGGACTTGGAAAGGTCTAGTCGAATTCGACGTAGTCGGATCTGAGTCGAGATAAGGTCCGAGTCGGACAGACCCAACTATGAGACGCAGCGATATGTCATCTGTGAGTCGCTGGTAGAACATACGTTCTATGTCCTAAGACCTGAGCTGAAGCATGTACCTGGGATGGTGACAGACTTGCTTTGGACCGACCAAACGCTACTCCGTAACTGGGTAGTTACAAAGGTAGCTTTCGGGTTTGTCCAGACCCATGCTGCGAGACGTGGTCGAGCAAGATGGAATTTGCCCCTCCGATCAGGAGAGATATACTCTGGGCCCCTCGTGTGATCCGACCAAGATAAGCATGGCCATGCGACAAGGATTATGAGATAATCCAGTTTGTGGTCGGCATCACTAGAACGAGAAAGAGGTCAGGCTAGCACAAGGATGACAGACTCGCCTTGAGCCCGACAACATATATCGTGTGGAAAAAGGAATGGAAGTGTGATGTACAGGTTCGCCAACCGGCTTCATTGTCTGCTTGGTGGTCGGCCCGCCTCGCTAGAGGCTGCTACCAGCCAAGCAGGTCGGAGGTGATCCGACCTGCGACCAAGCCGACTTGAACCTAAGGGGTCGTGCGCTTAAGGGAAGGAACCTGTGAGGCCAGATCGGACTCCACGAGTCAGATGTGTCAGATCACGGGTTCCGGCAAAACCCTTAAGGTTCGAACACTAAGGTGCGCGCGAAGTTCTCCCCCTACCGATCCACGTCCTAGCTTTCTAAGATCTCAAGAACAAACTCACCGCACAAGGGACACAAGATTTATACTGGTTCGGGCCACCGTTGTGGTGTAATACCCTACTCCAGTGTGGTGGTGGATTGCCTCTTGGGCTGAGGATGAACAGTATAAAGGGGGAAGAACAGCCTCCTGAGGATGAGGTGTTCTTGTGCTTGGCGAACTTGTGTGGGTGAGGATTAATCAAGATGAGATGCCTCCTACTATGGTGGCTAGTCCTATTTATAGAGGCCCTGGTCCTCTCCCCAAATATTGAGCAGGTTGGGAACCAACAACGGCCAATTTGAAAGGGGACAACTAGTACAGCTTATCCTGACAAAAGCGGTCTTCGCCTGCAAAAGGCTCTGGTGGTGACGCCGCCTTGGGCTCCATGGTGACCTTCGTCTTGCCGTCCGGCTGGTCTTGGTCTCGTTGCACTGATATGGAAACCTTTGCTTGATGCCTCGGTACTCCGCGCCTGCGATTGCCGCCTTAGCACCAAAGAGGAAACAAGGACGCTGCGCGCGCTGGCGCCCGCCTGGTCTCAATCGTCATGGCTCACGTCATGAGAACCTCGCGAGGTTTGCCTTGCCTTGATCTCTTCGCCCCTCGCGAGCCTGCCTGGCGAGGCCGCTCCCGAGGAGGTCTTGCATCGTCTGCCTTGCGAGGCTTGGCCCCTCGCGAGGGTCTTGGATGCCTTGTTGATGAAGATGGGTCGTACGGGCCTGCTAGCAGAGCCACGCCATCGGTGTCAAAACTGGCGGATCTCGGGTAGGGGGTCCCGAACTGTGCGTCTAGGATCGATGGTAACAGGAGACGGGGGACACAATGTTTACCCAGGTTCGGGCCCTCTCTACGGAGGTAATACCCTACTTCCTGTTTGCTTGATCTTGATGAATATGAGTGTTACAAGAGTTGATCTACCATGAGATCGTAATGGCTAAACCCTGGAAGTCTAGCCTTTGAGTACACGATAATGAATCTGTCCTATCCAGACTATGCTCTCCGGTTTATATAGACACCAGAGAGATCTAGGGTTACATGAGGTCGGTTACATAGGAGGGAATCTTCAAAATAGGTCGCCTAGCTTGCCTTCCACGCCAAGTAGAGTCCAATCTGGACACGGGTATTGTCTTCGGCCTTCGCATCTTCACAGCCCATCTGTCCGGCCCATGGATAACAGGCCAGACGCCCGAGGATCCCTTAGTCCAGGACTCCCTCAGTAGCCCCTGAACCTGGCTTCAATGACGAGGAGTCCGGCATGTAGATTGTCTTCGGCATTGCAAGGCGGGTTCCCCTTTTTCTGAACTCCAAGGTAGTCTTAGGACACGATGATTGTATCCGGACCTGTTAAACACCAAGCACAACCGCAGAGAGAATATATATTTTACACGAGTTCCATCCGCTAACAGCTTTCTGTATTACGTCCGTCCGGTCACAATTTTGAACCGTTTGTCCCATGTTTCGAGACGCGGTCGCTATTGGCACGTCTTGTCGAAGCAGAGACTGTGTCCCCTTATTGCGGGATTCTCATCAATGCGGCCATGGGTAACCCAACCGTGCTGTTTGCACAGCCTTTGGGTATAGGCGAATCTTAAGGCGAGTGAGGAGGCATTTAATGTTTACTGCCTTTATAAGAGGATAAGGACCTCCTCTTCCTCTTCTCACGCTTTCTCTCCGTCTCCGCCTTCCCGATCTCGAGCTCCACCGCCCAAGTTTTCATCTTCTTTCCACTCAAGCAACCATGACCGGATCCAGTGGTCAGGGCAAATGGATGGTCTCCTCCGTCACGGAGGAGGACATTACTGAGCTCCGGGCGGCCGGATATTTGGCGAAGGAGATTGTCCACCACCTACCGGCCGAGGGACAGATCGTCCCCATGCCGGAGCCCACAGAGAGGGTGGTATTCCTCCCCCATTTCTTTCACGGGCTAGGGTTTCCACTCCACCCCTTCGTCCGCGGGTTAATGTATTACTACGGGGTAGATTTCCATGATCTGTCCCCGAATTCCTCAACATCTCGGCATTTATCGTCGTGTGCGAGGCCTTCCTCCGCATCCAACCCCACTTTGGGCTGTGGCTCAAAGTCTTCAACATGAAGCCGAAGGTGGTGGATGGCCAGCACGCGGAGTGTGGAGGGGCAGTGGTGAGCAAATTGTCCAACGTCTCTTGGCCCAAAGGCACCTTCATGGATACGGTAAATGAGTGGTAGAAGCAATGGTTCTACATCACAGAACCACGCGGCACCACCTGGGCCGCAGCTGCCGAATTCCGCTCCGGCGCTCCTATGCGACTCACCTCCTGGGTCAAGAAGAGTCCGGACTGGTGTTCTCCTGACGAGCTGATAGCGCTGCAGACGCGCGTTCAGAGCATGGTAACCAAGAGCGTCAAGCTGGTTGACGTGATCCAGGTGATGTTAGTTCGCCGGATCCTTTCATGCCAGTGCCGAAGCCGCCCGCTGTGGAAGTTCAATCCAAAGAGGCACCAGACCCTGGCGAGGCTCTTCGAGACTACGCACGAAGGCGCATGGAAATTGCTCTTCAGGGGCAATGAAAAACCACCGGCCACGGATTCAGACCGTGGTCACGATTGTACACACCCCACCAGCAAGGTAGGTTATTTCGAATGAGTCCTCAACCTAATTGTTTCAAGGATGATGTCTGAGCTTTTATTGCTGCTCTTTCAGGACTGGACGGAGAGGGCGAAGCGGTTCCAGTGTCCGGCTCCGTTGCCCGAAGAACCAGTCATCCCTCGCTTGGCGGAGATGCTAGTGCCGACGCCATATAAGGCGCCGGAGAAGAAGGCCAAGAAGAAGGCAAAGGGGGCCAAGAGTGGCCTCCGTCATAAGGGTATTTCGGATGCGGCATCCGAAGACGACGAAACTCATTCCTCTGTCCCTGAGGACAATGACGGGGAAGAGGAGGAGGAGGAAGAAAGCAATCCTCCCCCTGAGGAGAGGAAGAAGAAGAGGGTGGCTCCGGCGCATCTGGAGGTGGAGGCGCCCAAAAAGGGGAAGGGCGTTTCGGCGGCCAACACCGCATGGGACGTTGATAGTAGTCCGGAACGACGCCCCCGCACTAAGCCCCAGGCCACATCGTAAGTGATATGGCTTATTTATGCGCGCATCCAGCCCTTTCTCTCCATTATCTAGATGTAGTTAACTATACCATTGGAGTCCGGCCCGTGACCTAATCCAGCGATCCTCGTCTGGAAGTTCGTTGGCTCCGTCGGAGATGGCGAGCCAGTCGTCACCGCCTGCTTATTCCCCCGGGGCCGGGGACGACACCGAAGTGCTGTCCCGGAGGGCCGATCCAAACCCGGGGGGAGCCCAGGACGCTGTCCGGGAGGCGCCACGAGGCGAAGCCTCCACTGCCGGACGCATGGAGGAAACGATCCCCGTGGGGACTGGTGAAGGGGGCCGCACCCAGCTCGGCCCTTAGCCGAATACGATTCCGGAGACCCAAATGGCTCTGGAGTCGGGCTGGCAGCCCTCTTGGAAGGAGGGGGTGCGCCACTTCCGTCGGTGGTCCCTGTCCATCCAGGGGCGCCGGATAACCTGATGGAGGCGCTATGAGGCGCCTCCGTTATGGACGAGCAGCGTGTTCTTATGAGCGCGGTGATCGAGAAGGTTTAGTCCGCCAAGAGTGGACTGAACGAAGCCTGCAGCAACCTGTTGACAGATTTCGAGGTAAGGGACAGAGAAAAAACCTCCTATAGTCAGTAGCCCCTGAGACACTGTCCGGTGTTCGGTAAGAGGAACCGGACGGAGGATCAATCCTCTAGTGTAGGAAACTAACGTTACATGTGTGCATGAGCAGGCGTCGCTGTTGGCTGCGACCTCTCATGCTGCTGAAGTCTCTGAACTGAAGTAGAGGCTGGAGCGGACCGAGAACGAGCTCGGCGAGGTTAGAGTGCGGCTGCAGGAGAAGCAAGGTAACTAACGTCTTGCTGTGTGTTCGGAAAGCGGAGACGCTGTGTATTGACTGTAATGTCGAAATGTATGCAGGGTCCGCGACCGAGGTCGAGGCCCTGAGGAAGGCCCTGGGCGAGGCCGAGGAGAAGGCTGTCCAGCAGCAAGCCGCCCGTAAGAAGCTCAAGGCCCATGTCAAGGAGATCCAGCCGGAGCTCCAAGATGTAGTGAAAAAATGTGAGACCCTGGAGAATGATGCGTCGCGCTCAGGAGGCCGAACTCACCAAGGCTTGTCAGGGCGCGAAAACCATGCGGAATGAGGCCCAGGCCGTCATTCAGGAGATCCGGGAGGCCAGGAAGATCACGGCGGGTAAGGCTTTTAGGATGCAAAGCAAGTATGCGGAGAGAAAGTACCTTTTACTAACCCGGGTTCGGAGTTCCCCAGGAGCTTTTGCGGATCTACCACGCAGTGTATCAGACGCTGCAGCGTTCTATCGATCCAAAGGAGGAGGTTCTACGGAGAAGCTATTCTGGTCGCAGTATGCGACGCCGGAGCATCCCGTGTCCTTCACCGATCAGCTGAAGCAGCTGGTGGAGCTGCACAGGGTGGCCGAACTAGCCATGAAGGATTTGACAATCCGGCTATGGCCAGCCAAAGCTATACCCGGCAGCTACTTCGGACTCGTGAGGCGGCTGGTGGAAGCCTGTCCATGGCTGGACGTCGTCAAGCGCTCTGCATGTATTGAGGGCGCCCGTATGGCCTTCGCTCTCTGCAAGATGTGGTGGGCGAAGATGAACGCTGTGGAAGTGGCTAGCGGGCCGCCGGAGGGCAAGGAGCACCGCACACCCGAGAAATATTTTACGATGTCATAGAAGGGTCTCAACTTGTGGCAGCTCAATGTTCGCAGGACGTTATTTTCGAATGAATACATTCGTGTTGTCCTTTGCCTTGTATTATAAAGGCAAAGCTTTGTTTTGTAATGTGATTTCGTTATCCTTTAAATTGTTTCCTCCTGTGCAGCCGTGTTATATGCAATCTGAGGGTTGGCCAGTCGTCGGCTTCTGCCCTCACGTAATTAGTACAGAGGTGTTCGGGATGGGATCTAAACAATCTTGATCCAATTATATGGTCCTTGAAGGAGTTGTTTAGCGCAACGAACAAGGCAATCAGACTATACGGCTTAAACACCCTCACTTAGCCATAGGAGTTTTATAATTAAGCAAGTGCGCAACCCCTGGTCCAAGCCAGGGTGCTGTCAGCATCTGATCGAGAAGTGTCGATCCTTCGCGTGATGCGGAAAAAATCTCCAACGATTTTGTAACCCTCGAACAGCTGACCGGCTCTCACCGTATCATGACAGTCAGTTTTCGGCTTTCTCTACTGAGGTGCTCATCTGGTCAAGGCCAAGGCACAATCGCAGTAGTTCTCCCTTTACTATGCTAGCCGATAGGGCGGAACGTAGGATAGCAAGCACAGGAGCCGGGCAACCCAACTATTGACCAAAGACATGATTCGGAGCCAATGCATATAATGCTAAATTCGGGGTGCCGAACTTATATATAAGGAGTGTTCGGTCTTTGCTGCCGTATTGCGGGGTGATAAGCAGTCGCTGGCGAATATGAAATGTACAAAAGAGTACCGATGTAGCTAATAAGCAGATCGAAATGAAATGGGATGAGGGGCAAGAGCCAAAAAAACTGGGCCACACATCATTTTTATTATAGCTGAATGGATACGTCAAGGCGTATCTTATACAAATAATGCGATAAGCACCCGGACTATTTAACATACCGGGATCAAGAGGGAGCAGCGTGCGGGTCCTGGGAAATAAGTAAAAATACAGTCAAGAAGAACGTATGGGGGTTACCCTGCACACCTATGCTGCATGCCCCCTTTGTATGCCGATCCTTCGAAGGGGCTGGTGATCAGGCTCGCGGGAAAAGGAACCTGAAACAGAAAGGAAAAAGTGTATGCGGGGTCGGTCTAGCTGAACTGTAGATCTCGGGTTAGCTAGTGCCTCCGTCGATGTCCATGGAATTTCGAGTGCTTAACTATGTACGCGTGGTACGAATGCCACTACTTCATCGGGACTAGGACGGAGGCCAAATTGCTAGTCGAGCTCTTAACGAGCCTTGCTTTCCTGCTGTAGTGTAGTCCGGACCCTCTTAATGATGTCCAGGGGCTCGGCAACCGGATTATAGTGCTGCTTGAGAAGGCCACTCTGTACTTCTGCTGCTAGGGCGGCGGTGTGCTCCTCTGTATGGAGGGAGCGTTTCGTATTTCCGTTTACCGTAATGACGCCACATGGACCGGGCATCTTGAGTTTGATATAAGCATAGTGCGGCACCGCGTTGAATCTAGGGAATGCGGTTCGTCGGAGCAGTGCGTGATAGCCACTGCGAAATGGGACGATATCGAAGATTAGTTCTTCGCTTCGGAAGTTATCCGGGGAACCGAAGACCACTTCCAGCGTGATTGAGCCCGTACAGTGGGCCTCGACGCCTGCTATGACTCCTTTGAAGGTAGTCTTCGTTGGTTTGATTCGTGAGGGGTCAATGCCCATCTTACGAACTGTGTCTTGATAGAGCAGGTTGAGGCTGCTACCACCGTCCATTAGGACTCGTGTTAGGTGAAATCCGTCGATGATTGGGTCGAGGACCAATGCGGCCGAACCGCCATGGCGTATACTGGTTGGGTGGTCTCGACGATCAAAGGTGATTGGAAATGACGACCATGGATTGAATTTAGGGGCGACTGGCTCTACCGCGTAGACGTCCCTGAGTGCACGCTTACGCTCCCTTTTGGGGATGTGTGTAGCGTATATCATGTTCACCGTTTTGACTTGAGGGGGAAATTTCTTCTGCCCCCACTGTTCGGCTGCCGGGGCTCTTCGTCCTCGTCCTCACTTTGTGATCCCTTTTCTTTATTTTCGGCATTTAATTTGCCAGCCTGCTTGAAAACCCAACAATCCCTGTTGGTATGATTGGCTTGCTTGTCCGGGGTGCCGTGTATCTGGCACGGACGGTCGAGTATGCGGTCCAGGCTGGAAGGTCCTTCATTGTTCCTTTTATAGGGCTTCTTCCGCTGGCCGGACTTAGAGCCAGTGAATCCGGCGTTGACTGTAGCGTCATCGGTGTTGTTGTCATTGCTTTGGCGTTTGTGTCTGTTGCGCCGAAGCTTACCAGTGCTATTCTTGGCCTCCTAGGGGCCTGTCTTGCTGGCTGTGTTGTTACTACGGGCCAGCCAACTGTCCTCTCCCGCGCAAAAGCGGGTCATGAGTGCCGTGAGGGCTGCCATGGACTTTGGCTTTTCTTGGCCGAGGTGGCATGCTAGCCATTCATCACGGATGCTGTGTTTGAAGGCTGCTAAGGCCTCGGCGTCTGGACAGTCAACGATCTGGTTCTTTTTGGTTAGGAACCTAGTCCAGAATTTTCTGGCTGATTCTCCAGGTTGTTGAACTATGTGGCTTAAGTCATCGACGTGTGGTGGCCGGACATAAGTTCCTTGGAAGTTGTCTAGGAAAGCTTCTTCCAAGTCCTCCCAGCTGCCGATAGAATTTTCAGGATGGCTGTTAAGCCAGTGCCGAGCTGGCCCTTTGAGCTTGAGTGGGACGTATTTAATGGCGTGGAGATCATCTCCTCGAGCCATGTGGATGTGGAGGATGAAATCCTCGATCCACACTGCGGGATCGGTTGTGCCGTTGTATGATTCGATATTGACGGGCTTGAATCCCTTGGGGAATTCGTGATCCAGTACCTCGTCTGTGAAGCAGAGAGGGTTTGCGGCACCTCTGTACCGTGCCGTGTCGCGGCGTAGCTCTGATGGAGTCTGTCTGCGGCATTCGGACCGGGCGTGGTTAGGTTTGTCTCGTTCGAATAGGTAGCCGTCTTTGTGCCTCGAGGCACGTTATCGTGATCCGTAGATCGATCTTGTATGTCCTGCTCTACTGTCCAGGGTAGGGATGGATGTGGGGACAATCCCCTATGGGGATACCTACAACATCCCCATCCCCATCTATTCCCTATCATCCCATCCCCATCCCCGTTTACATGACTGGGGATGAAATTTCCCCATACCCATGCCCCACTGGGGAACGGGGCCCCATTAGGGTCCCCATCCCCATAAACAAATACTCGTATACATAATATGACACCCTATAATCAACATACATACATGGTGTTGTCCTTGTCCTGCTAATGCCTATCTAGGTTGTATTGACTTCTTGGTCATGGTGGCAGCTGAGGTGAGGATGTGAGATATGTTTAAGGTTTTTTTCAGAGCTTTTTTTGTTTTAGCAAGTTTGTTTGTGAATATTTTAAGGTTGACCGCAGAATCACAGTTACTAACCGGGTCCCCGGCGGGTATTGGGTCTGGGGAATAGGATATCATCCCCATCCCCACTGTACCCTATGGGGAATAAAATAGTTTGGTAAATATCCCCATGGGGATGTTTTTCACCCATCCCCACCCCCTAATAGATGAAATCCCCATGGGTTTGGCGGGTATGGGGCCCCGTTTCCATCCCTAGTCCAGGGTCTGACGGAGGTCATACGTGTGACCCCGAATTCTTCCGTCTTTATTTTTACGGGGCGGTTGGGCAGGCTGCTATTCGGCCTAAGTTGCTGCTTTATCCCGACCGTGTGGTGGCCGGTCGGCCGCCCTGTCTCGACCACGTGGTGGTCGTTCCGCATTACGTGAGGGAGATGTGTGCTCTGGTGCCTCCTCATCGAATTGAGGTAGCAGTCTACGTTTTGGGTAGCTCTTGGTTGGGCGCTTGAGGCCGTATTCTTCCGCTGTCAGGACGTCAGTCCATCTGTCGACGAGCAGATCTTGTTCAGCTTGAAGCTGCTGCTGCTTCTTTTTCAGGCTCCTTGAAGTGGCTATGAGTTGAAGCTTAAAGCGCTCCTGCTCCAGAGGGTCCTCAGGCACGATGAAATCTTCGTTGCCGAGGCTTGTCTCCTCTTCGGAGGGTGGACAGTAACTATCGTCCCCCGAGTCATCTTCTATGGCCTGCTCATCAGGGTTGTCTTGCCTGTCGTCATGTTCCTCCTGTTCGGATGCAGCTCCGACAGGGTCTTCATTGTTTTCGGCATCGCCCGGAGTGCTATTTTCTCCGGTACCAGTATTGCTATCCTTTGAGCGGCGAGGCTTAGAATGGCGTTTGGGGCGCCGGCGCTTGGACTGTGTCTCGGAAGTTTTATTCTTATCTGGCTCTTCTTTGTCGTCGCCAGATCCCTTGGGTGTATCAACCATGTATACGTCGTACGAAGAGGTGGCCGTCCAACGTCCAGTGAATGGCGGGTCTTGGCCTTGCTCATTGTCAGCATTGTCGTCCATACCGGTGATGTCTTCGGAGCCATAGTCAAGCACGTCGGTTAAGTCGTCGACGGTGGCTATGAAGTGGGTGGCGGGTGGGAAGCAAAATTCCTCATCGTCCGCCTCTAGCTCGAACCGAACATTGTTCGGCTGTGAGTCTTCCTCCAAGGACAAGTTCTTCAAAGAATTTAGTACGTCACCCAAAGGCGAATGCTGGAAGACGTCTGCGGCGCTAAATTCGAAAATCGACAACCGATCCAGCTCGGTGTCCGCAGGTGTATCCGGTCCGGAACGTGCAGCGGGAGACGAGTCCGGGGTTCCGTTGACACAAGCATTGTAGGATATCGAGTCCGTGTGCAGCTCCAACGCCGCGGACTTTATGGCCTCGGGGGGCGCGATCTGCCTTAGTACTGAGGCCGTCGCAACAACAGGATCCATCTCCTAGGTGTGCTCCGATGACAGATTTAGGTCATGTTCATCGGAGAAAGGGGGAGCGATCGCCGCGGTATCAAATCCCTCGAAGATCAAGTCTCCACGGATATCTGCGACGTAGTTTAAGCTTCTGAACCTGACCTGGTGGCCAGGGGCGTAACTATCGATGTGCTCCAGATGGCCAAGCAAGTTGGCCCGCAGTGTGAAGTCGTCGAATACGAAGATCTGTCCGGAGAGGAAGGTTTCTCCCTGGACCACGTCATTACTGACGATAGAAGGGGCCATCGAGTCATTTGTCGACGGCACAGTGGAACTCTCAATGAAAGCACCAATGTCGGTGTCAAAACCGGCGGATCTCGGGTAGGGGGTCCCTAACTGTGCGTCTAGGATCGATGGTAACAGGAGACGGGGGACACAATGTTTACCTAGGTTCGGGCAATCTCTACGGAGGTAATACCCTACTTCCTGCTTGATTGATCTTGATGAATATGAGTGTTACAAGAGTTGATCTACCATGAGATCGTAATGGCTAAACCCTAGAAGTCTAGCCTATGAGTATACGGTAATGAATCTGTCCTATCCGGACTATGCTCTCCGGTTTATATAGACACCGGAGAGATCTAGGGTTACATGAGGTCGGTTACATAGGAGGGAATCTTCATAATAGGTCACCTAGCTTGCCTTCCACGCCAAGTAGAGTCCAATCTGGACACGGGTATTGTCTTCGTCCTTCGCATCTTCACAGCCCATCAGTCCGGCCCATGGATAACAGGCCGGACGCCCGAGGACCCCTTAGTCCAGGACTCCCTCACACGCCGTGGGACACAGGCAGGCAAGTCTGGGGACCCCCATTCCCAGAACACCGACAGTAGCCCCCGGGCCCAAGGCGCGCTCGGGCTTGGCTTCGAGGTGAAGCCAAAGGTCAAGTACGGAGCGCCGCGGGCCCCAACAGCCTGCAGCCTTGGTCGACGCGTGGTGGTTGATTGGACGTGGGCGTCTCCGCTTCCCCATGCTGCCTCAGCAACTGCCCGACTTCACAAGTCCCTGCGACATGCAAGGAAAACCATCATTACCTGTGATCGTGGGGGGCATTAGTTGGTCTTCTCCTGCTATAAATGAGGAGGGGGGCAGAGTCCCCGTCGCCCATTTCTTCCCATTCCGCTTGCTTCTTCTTCTGCCCCACCACCGACTCCAATGGCGCCGTCGAAGGGGTTCTCCGCCGCAGAGAAGGGAAAGGCCCCTCGCGAGGGGCCCGGCTCCCCGGCGCCCAAGCGTGGACGCGGCCGTCCACGTAAGCACACCACGACCCCCGCCGTGGCCCCCCGTTCCCGCGATTGCGCCGCTGCGCGTGGCAAGGGTCGTTCCAGTTGTGGGAGCCCTGTTGATGAAGGAAGACGCACCATGGTCGCGCGGCCTCCCCGGCCGCGCTTCCATTCTGCAGAGGTGTTGCCGGAGTTCGCCGTCTGGTCGGAGAACCCGGCTGGCAACTGGCTTCAGCTTCCGCGCTTCTTCGCCGACGAGCTGCCGGCCTCCGGTCCAGGCGGGCCCTGGCTGCAGGCGGACGACTGCTGCAGCAGAGCTTCTTGGGTTGTGGTTGAGGTCTCCGCCGCGGGCAACATAGCTCTGGCCCGCGGTTGGCAGACGTTCGCCCGCGCGCGCGGCCTGGGCAGGCGGTGCACCCTCCATTTCAAGTACGACGGTGATGCGACCCTCTACGTGAGGGTGTTTGGAGAAGATGGTCGCCCCGCCGGGTGCTGCCCCGAGGTGAACGACGGCGAGGAGGTGCTCGGCCTTGGCGTGGTCGGGACGAGGAGGAGGGCGAATCCGCCCTTCGTGCCGACCGCATCTCGTCCAGCTACGTCGGCTCTTCCTCTGGCGACAGCTCCAGCAGTGGTGGCTATGACCAGTCGCCGCACCGCCGCGCCTGCTTCAAAGGTGGCAGCGGGTCGTCTCGTCGTCGCGTCTTCGTGAAGCGCGAGGAGGGGTCTGGCTGAGCTCAGGACGGCGCCAGGAGCCTGCCTCCATGGACCGCCGTAGGGGCAGGCGCCGCTTTATTTTGTTCTTCCTTTCTTTTCTGCATCAAGAAGAAACCAGTATGGGCCCCGGGGGGCGTGTATCAAACTATGATTTCCCAATCATTATGCTGTGTTTGTTGTTTCTGTGCTGTGCTGTTATTTTGTGTAGAGGTAACTTAGCTTGGCATGCTTGGGGTAGCCTCCTCCTCACGAGGGACTCGCTTCCTGGGTGCCTGCGGAGGCCTTCCTTGACTTGGCGGGTGTTAGGGAACTGCAAAAAACTTGTTAGGAGCATCGCCCGGAGGCTTATCATTTAGCTGAGCCTAGACCCAGCGCTTCGCATCGTGATACCCCAGGGGCATGGATCAGGAGAGGTGCACCATCTTGTTGCCTCGAACGAGAATGCCTCGCGAAGAAACAGACGAAGGGCCTTGCGAAAAACAGACGAAGGGCAGAGGAAAGGAAAAAGGCTCGCGAGGGCACCTGCCTAGCCCCCTCGCGAGGTACGTGCACGAGAGAGAAAACAGGTTAAACTGTAACTAGAAACAACAGCAAAAAGCGACGGAACCAAACCAGCAAGGAACTCCAGAAGCAACTTTCAATTAAAAGGAGGCGAGCCAACTACGGAAAGCAAATGAAAAGCCGCGTCCGGCACCTAGCCTAGTCTTCGAGTCGTCTCACCAGCGCGGAGCTAAGTGCTGCCACTAAGATGTGGGAGGGAGCCCCCGAGGTCCGAGGGCGACACTCCTGAGACTCCGGGGCGTGTACAGCCCCACTCATAATTACGTGAGAGTGTCACGGGCGGCGATCTTCACAGGCACTGGGCCTTTCTTCACAGGCGCTGGGCCTTGCTTCATGGGTAGAACTTCCAGAGGTGCTGGATGTTCCAGGCGTTCTGGATGGGCACCCGACGCCAGGCCTGGAGACATGGACAACCTTGAACGGGCCCTCCCACATGGGTGAGTGCTTATGCAACCCTTCCCTGGAGAGGACCCGCCTCAGGACGAGGTTACCCGCCTCGAGCGTCCTGGAGCGGGTGTTGCGGCAGTGGTCTCGCCGCAGCGCTTGCTGGTAGCTTGCCGCCCGTAGTGAGGCTTCGCGGCGGCGTTCCTCCCCCAGCACGAGGTCCATCCCTCGCGCGGCGTCCTGTTGCGTTTCATCAAACGTCAGGACCCGTGCGGAGCGATGCCTGACCTCGTGAGGGAGGACATCTTCTGCTCCATAGACGAGGAAGAATGGGGTCTTGCCCGTTGGCTTGGTGGCGGTGGTGCAGATGGACCACAACACGGACTGGAGCTCGTCATACCAGCCCTTGCCGCATGCCTCGAGCTTCTTCTTGAAAGTCCTGGTCTTGAGGCCCCTCAGGACCTCTGCGTTGGCGCGTTCGGCCTGACCATTGCTCCTTGGGTGTGCCACCAAAGCGTAGCAGATCTGCGTTCCAAGGTTAGCACAGTATGTTCTGAAGAGATTACTAGTGAACTGCGAGCCGTTATCAGTGATGATGTGGTTGGGGACCCCGAAACGGCTCACGAGAACCTTGATGAACTTGACCACGGAACCAGCTGGGATGGTGCGGACGGCTTCCACTTCCGCCCACTTGGTGAACTTGTCGATGGCGACGTAGAGGTAGCGGTAGCCCCCTGGCGCTCGAGGAAATGGGCCCAAGATATCCAGCCCCCAGACCGCGAACGGCCATGTGAGCGGAATAATCTGGAGGCCCTGAGCTGGCTGATGGATCTGCTTGGCGTGGAACTGGCAGGCTTCACGGGACTTCACCAGCTCGGCTGCATCGTTGAGCGCCGTGGCCCAGTAGAATCCGCTGCGGAATGCCTTGCCGACGAGGGTTCGCGACGACGAGTGGTGCCCGCAGTCCCCACCGTGTATGTCGGTCAGCAACTCCTTCCCCTGGTCTCTGGAGATGCAACCAGTGAAACGTCATTCAGTCGCTTCCTGTACAACTCACCCTCCCGGATGCAGTATGCCGTGGCCCGCCGAGCCACGCGCTCCGCGTCCTCCTCCTTCTCCGGCAGCGTCCTTTGCATCAGGTATTCCTTGAATTCCTTGGTCCCGCATCCCTCCTGGGGCTTGAGCGCCAAGAGTAGGCGCGCTCCTGAAGTCGGGCCACAGGCTGGGGCTCCTGTGGAAGGCGGCTGCGGGAGCTCGTCCCGAGGCTGAGCTGTCCTTGAAAGTGGTGGCGTTGCTGACGGCTTGAAGAGCCGCTCCTCGAAGACGCCAGGCTCTTGGGGCTGCCGCTTGGACGCCCTCTTGGCGATGTCATCAGCTTCCTTGTTGGTGCCACGAGGCACGTGCTGCAACTCCAGGCCCGGGAACTGCTTCTCCATCTTACGCACTTCTGCGAGGTACACCTCCATGTGCTCGTCCTTCGGCTCGTATACTTTGTTGGAGAAGTTGATGAGGAGCTGCGAGTCGCCCCTAATTGTGAGGCGCTTCACCCCCAGAGTTGCCGCCGCCTTCAGGCCAGCTATGAGGCCTTCGTATTCTGCGATGTTGTTGGAGACCTTCTCACCCTACTGAAAGCAGAGCTGCATGGCGTAGTAGAGTTTGTCTTGAGCGGGCGAGATGAGTACTGCTCCAGCCCCCGCGCCCTGGTGCGCGAAGGCGCCATCGAAATACATGACCCAGCTGTCTGGCGCCTCACTTCCTGGTGAGGTGGACCGGTCCTCACCTACTTCAAGCGTCGGGGCATCCGTCCATTCCGCCACAAAATCAGCAAGTGCGGCTCCCTTGATGACCCTGGTAGTGCTGAACTCCAACTAGAATGCATGCAGCTCGATGTTCCACTCAGCGACCCTTCCAGCAGAGTTGGGGCTCCTGAGCGCTCTCTCCAATGGGTAGGCTGAGACGACCTTGATGGGGTGGCCCTGGAAGTGTGCTGCAACTTGCACGAGGCCACCAAGAGCGCGAGAAGGAGCTTTTTGGGGCATGGGATATCACGCCCTTGTGTCCCGCAACACCGTGCTGACGAAATACACCGGGTGCTCGACAAGGGATGGCACGTTGGTGAGGCTCGTGTCTTGCGGAAGCTGGGATCTCTCCTGAGGTGATGGAACCTCCGACGCTTGATCGCTTGTCGGGACCTTGGCGGCGGCGTCCTGCCGAGCTTGGTCCCTTGTTGATGCCGCTATGGCCCTTGCTGCGCCTTCCTGATCTTGCGTCACCCCGGTTGTAGCTTGGCGCGACGTGCCTTTGGCTTGGTGCTCTTCCCGAACCACCACCAGTGCTACGCTGGCGGAGTACAGAGTGGCGGCAAGGTAAAGTACTAGGGGCTCGAGAGATCGCGGCGCCACCATCACTGGAGGGCTGGTTAGGTAGTTCTTGAGGTCTTGAAAAGCTCGGTCGGCCTCCAGGGTCCACTCGAACGGGCCCTTCTTCTTCATCAGCTTGAAGAAGGGTAGGGGGCGCTCTCCCAGCTTGGAGATGAAGCGCCCCAACGCGGTCACCCGACCAGCCAGCTTCTGCATTTCCTTCAGGGTCTGCGATGGGTTCATGTCTTCAATGGCCTTGATCTTCTCCGGGTTTGCCTCGATCCCTCTGTGGGACACGAGGAATCCCAGCTTGCCGGAAGGGACACCGAACATGCACTTTTCTGGATTAAGTCGCAGGTTCACCTGGCGCAGGCTCGCGAAGGTCGCCTCCAAATCTTGGATCAAGGTTCTTGCCTCCCAAGACTTCACCACAATGTCGTCGACGTAAGCCTCCGTGTTCCTCCCGAGCTGCCGCCCTAAGGCGATGTGCATCAACCGCTGAAAGGTCGCGCCTGCATTGCGCAGTCTGAAGGGCATGCAGGTGTAGCAGTACACCCCACACGGGGTCAGGAAGGCTGTCTTCTCTACATCTTCTACCGCCATCTTGATCTGGTGATACCCTAAGAACGCATCCAGGAAGCACAGCAGGTCGCACTCGGTGGTAGAGTCAACGATCTGGTCGATGCGTGGGAGCGGGAACGGATCTTGGGGGTAGGCCTTGTTGAGGTTGGTGAAGTCGACGCACATTCGCTCCTTCCAGCCTTTCTTCGGCACTACGACGGGGTTCGCCAGCCATTCGGGGTACCGAACCTCGCTAATGGTACCCACCGCCTCCAACTTGCGGGTCTCTTGGACGATGAAGGCCTGCTTCTCTGTGGACTGCCATCTTGCCCGCTGCTTCACCGGGCGTACGTTGGGGCACACCTCAAGTGATGTTGAATCACTTCTCTCGGGACCCCCACCAGCAGCTTGGGCTCCCACGCGAATATCTCCTTGTTTGCGCACAAGAACTTCAGCAACGCTTCCTCTTGGCCTGGGCGAGGTCGGCACCTATGGTAAAGGCGGTTCCCGAGGATCCGTCTTCATCGACCGGCACCTGCTTGGTTTCCGCCTTGTCTTGGGTGAACAACTGCTTCTTCTTGGTTGGTGCGGCCCCCTTGGCCTCGGGGGCGCCCGCGTCGACGGGCTGCGCCACCGCGGCGGTCTTGAGGGCAAGCTTGAGTGCCGCCAGGGCCTCCTTGGCGTCCCCCTTGATGGTGAGGACGCCCTTGCTTCCAGGCATCTTCATGAGGTTGTATGCTGGGTGGGTTGCTGCCATGAATTGAGCCAGCGCTGGGTACCCGAGGATGGCGTTATACGGGAGGCCGATGCGGGCGATGTCGAAGTCGACCAGCTCGGTACGGTAGTTGTCGCGCGTGCCGAAGGTGACGGGGAGGCGGATCTGCCCCAGGGAGTGGGCGGTGCCGCCGCCAACTCCTGAGAAAGGTTTGCTGAGGCTGAGCCGCTCGAGCGGCACGTGAAGAAGGCTGAAGGCCTCCACGGAGAGCACGTTGAGGCCAGCGCCGCCGTCGATGAGGGTCTTGGTGACGGCTACGTTGCAGATGGTGGGCGTGCAGAGCATCGGGAGCATACCCGAGCCGGCGGTGGTGACGGGGTGGTCTTCTCAGTCGAAGGTGAGGTCGGCCTTGGGCGCAGCCCAGCCCGGTGGAGACCCCGAGCGCTTGGAAGCGGCGCCGATCTGGCGAAGGAATGGCTTGACATGGCGATCTGAAGGCGGTGCTTGAGAGCCGCCTAGTAGGGCCGTGACCGCATGGTGCGCCGATGCCACGTAGCGCGCAGTGAAGAGGTTGCGGAGCTCCTCCCAAGATGCCACCGTGGATCCGGGGAGGTTGAGTAGCCAGGCGCGCGGCGCGCCGGTGAGGGCCATGGGAAACCAGTTGGCCATGACCTTGTCGTCGCCCCCGGCCTCGAGGACGGCCTCCTCGTATGCCAGCAGGAAAGCTGTTGGGTCCGCCGCGCCGTCGTAGCACGGCGGCATCTCCGTCTTGAACTTGGGTGGCCACTGCACCTGCCGCAGGGCGGGGGCCAATGCTCGAAGCTCCCTGGCCCCGTCGTCAGCGCTGACCATCGGAGCCGATGGCGAGGCGCCTACCATGAGGGCGGAGTGCAGTGGTGGCGGAGCGTAGATTAGCGAATGGAAGGCTATGACGCACCCCTACCTGGCGCGCCAAATGTTGGATCACGGATTCTAGCAAAACCCTTAAGGTTCGAACACTGGGGTGCGCGCGAAGTTCTCCCCCTACCGATCCACGTCCTAGCTTGCTAAGATCTCAAGAACGAACTCACCGCACAAGGGACACAAGATTTATACTGGTTCGGGCCACCGTTGTGGTGTAATACCCTACTCAAGTGTGGTGGTGGATTGCCTCTTGAGCTGATGATGAACAGTACAAAGGGGGAAGAACAGCCTCCTGAGGATGAGGTGTTCTTGTGCTTGGCGAACTTGTGTGGGTGAGGATTACTCAAGATGAGATGCCTCCTACTATGGTGGCTAGTCCTATTTATAGAGGCCCTGGTCCTCTCCCCAAATATTGAGCGGGAAGGGAGCCAACAACGGCCAATTTGAAAGGGGACGGCTAGTACAACTTATCCTGACAAAAGCGGTCTTCGCCTGCAAAAGGCTCTGGTGGTGACGCCGCCTTGGGCTCCATGGTGACCTCCGTCTTGCCGTCCTGCTGGTCTTGGTCTCATTGCACTGATATGGAAACCTTTGCTTGATGCCTCGGTACTTGGCGCCTGCGCTTGCTGCCTTAGCACCAAAGAGGAAACAAGGACGCTGCGTGCGCTGGGGCCCGCCTGGCGCCCGCCTGGTCTCGATCGTCATGGCTCACGTCATGAGAACCTCGCGAGGTTTGCCCTGCCTTGATCTCTCCGCTCCTCGCGAGCCTGCCTGGCGAGGCCGCTCCTGAGGAGGTCTTGCGTCGCCCGCCTCGCGAGGGTCTTGGATGCCTTGTTGATGAAGATGGGCCGTACGGGCCTGCTAGCAGAGCCACGCCGTGGGCCGTAGGCAGGCAAGTCTGGGGACCCCCGTTCCCAGAACGCCGACAAGATGTGATCCTACTCGGACTCGGATCCCGGCCGAACATATTTTGGGCTTTAGGGTCCGTGCAAGGCCCAAGTGTTGAGCCCGCGACGGATGCCTATATAAAGTGGAGGTGCGGCACACTCGTTTGGTTGATCGCTTCAGCGCTGTCACTAGGGTTTGCATGTGTTGCGAATAGACACCTCCACTCGCCGCCGACTGTGTGATCGGACCTAGCAGTCTGTCGCACGGTGTTCCTTCTGCACGCGCGGATAACGTTGGAGGCGGTGCACCTGCGCCGCTCCGGCGAACTTGTACGTGGGATCGGACGACCGGCTGTTCGAGGGAGATCGGACGAGGAGGAGACGATCCATGCGGACGCGCTGCCCCAACTCTTCTTCCGCTGCACGGCACTGCGCGTCTAGTGGTAACAAACTGTGATCCATCTCCCGTAGCATGTTCTTGGTTGTTCTGCATGTAGGAAATTTTAATTTGCAGTCGACGCACCCTACCGTAGAACCCAACAGTGGTATCAGAGCCTCTGCTATAGGATTGGGTTTCAGATCGTATGCATATTAGATATGTGGAGGCAGCAGATGAGATCTATCGTCGTTTATGAGATCGGCTGTGTGCACGGTTGATGAGATCAACTGCACATGGGGATCGATGTGGCTATGTTTTCTGATGATCGGAGTCGATGAGGTCGTGACACAACCTACCCCTACCGGTCGGTATCCGCCATCGGGGTTAACAGTGAAACATAAATCTGAATCGGACTCACGATGATCGATAAGATCGGTCAGATCGGAAAATTCGGCGTGATCGGAGTTCAGATGGGACCGCCGTGTGCATAGCGGATTGTATTTCGTACACGATCACATAAACCGGTAGAATGTGATTCTATGCATAACTTTATTTTGCAGGGTTTGATGTGAATAGTATGGCTCATATGTATGTGATGCATGTGTGTAAATTATACATGGCCTGCCCGTCATGTATGTCAGCCGGCAGGAGCGAAAGTGTTGTCATTATAATGTATAACGACATGCGTGTCGACTTGTGACTCTATGTAAAATTCATTACTAGTTGTAGTAGTTGGATAATATAGATCAGGTTGGTGGCTTGGCGTCCGGGCGTGACAAACAAGATGGAGTTCCTAGATGGTCATCGGAGTCGGAGTCGACCTGGAAGAATGTCCATGAAGGAGCCATACTATTTTAAAATATGTGTTTATTTGTGATAATCATGCTCCTTTGTTTCTATGCATGTTAAAATGGTAGAAAGATCCCTCATGAATATCAAGTGAATTGCCATCCCCGATGTTGCACCTTCGCACGTCAAGTACGTCTAGTAGTGGGCTCATAAAATTGGGGTGCTACTAGGTGTCCTTGAACTGAAGGGTTCGTGTCGGAAATGGAGATGCACTGCATCAGGTTAACTTGACAAGGCTATCAAAACGGTTTTGGGCCTTGTGGCAAAGAAGGTTGGGGGCCGGGGTATGAGATACCTTCCTAACCGACATGAGTCGTATAGAGATATGATTAGCAAGGAGTCGCTTACCGGATAGGCATGTTGTCTAGCAGTGATGCTAAAGCTCACAAGTCGCATGTGCTAGTCGGATCCTGAATCACTGAGAGTTTGCGGAGGGATGCCAACTTCAGTGGGAGTATTTATATTTAAGGCTTGAATTACTCTAAATAAACACATTGCTTAGTGATTGCATATTTTATGTTGTAGATTAATGGCACCACCTGCTCAACCAACTGTGGCACCCCGGCTCAGAGAAAACCGGAACGCCCTGTATTCCAGCCCAGAGATTGAGGTGAAGTCTTCTGGAATACGGCACTGCTTAGTATAGAACAAACCAGCTCTCTATTACAACACGAAAATGAATACACGGGTTCCGATATTACAATGAATAACATCGGCACGGCGACACTACGCCAACCACGGTTGCTCTATACAAGCAGCATAACAACTTGAAGCAGCAGAACAACTACTGGCAGCGGAACAACGAACGACGATGATGAACTCCAATCCGCAGGGACTCTGGCTGGAACGTTTATCCTAGCTCGCGAACACGGGAACAACACCAAACAAGCAAGCAATCCAGGCACGACCTGCAAGCTGGCATGACACGCCAGGTCAGTACATTGAATGTACTTGCAAGCTCACAATAACCAGGAGCATTCAAGACAAACAACGACATGGCAATTACAGGTTAAGCAGGAATTATCATGAGATCAACAGAAAAACATGGCATGAACAATATGAACATAATACTGCTAGAACAATATGATCATGGCATGAACAACATGAACATAATACTGCTAGAACAATAGGAGCATGACATGAACATATAAATCTGACGATACTAGCATGCAACATGATGACACTATATGCACCATATGCTCGGGTTACCTCATAACCAAACGGTGATCCTTCCGGCGATCACAACCATGACCAACACTTGGCCTCAAACCGTGATCCTTCCGGCGATCACAACCATGACCAATACTTGGCCTCAAACGGTGATCCTTCCGGCGATCACAACCAACTTATCTCCTCATCAAACTGTGGTTGCTATTAAGCACATTATTATTATTACTGTTGACTCACAGTGTGACCGACACGAACTGGGCCCTTATCCGCGGGCACAGCTATCGATAGATTTAATATACACTCTGCAGAGGTTAGTACACTGTACCCACACTACGGAACCCATGGCCTCGCACTCCTATTTGGGTGGACCAACGGCGTTCTGACAAAACCGATCCACTGCCATGACACTCTCCCGGCCACTCCGACTCACTCCCCACTGAGCTAGTCCTGGGTGGCCCCGTGTCTACCAAAGACACAACGACCACCGTCGTGGCCAAACATAAACGGTCCCAAACAGGGACCCGGATCCATACAACAACAACTGGCACACAAGGTTATGTCTGCTTACCAGACCAGGGTACCGCACACCCATAACCTTCCCTCGTTGGAGGCACCGGCGAGAGGCACGACAATAGCCCAGTTAGGACCTTCCCATAGAGGTAAGCGTGGTTGCACTGGTCAGTTCGATATGGTGGCAGCATGACTCAGCCAACAGTTGTTCAACTTCAATTTAATCCGGTTAAACTTGAATGCAAATATGCTGAGGCATGATAAAATACATGATGCAATTACAATGCATGAGCATGATATCAACATAATCATGAGGGTATCACATAACTATCCACCATATCAACAATGAATCATATCCAACTGAGCATGGCATACTGACTAGCATGAACATCACAAGTACATACTTCTCCAAAACATAGCATGACCACTAGCATCAACAATAAATATCATGCAAGAACATATTAACAATGCCATCATGCAAGCATTTAACCAACTGGATGCAATGGAACATGCATAACAACTGTACTAGGGACAGATGGTAGTCATGCACCGAAGACCATCACCAACATCAACATGTACTACTAGCAAGCATAAGCATATGAAAGGAAATACTAGCTACTAGCAGGGCATGACAACCAGATGCATAACTACATAGCAAGAAAGTAAGCACTAACCAAGAATCATTACCGAAACAACGATAGCCATATTTTAAACAAGCAAACATTTAATAAATATTCAAGTTGAAAACCATGGCTACTGCATGACTATCATGCAAGTGGGTATTGTGGCTTGCCTGGGGGTGAGGGAGACTCCGGGAAGAAGTGCGGTGAAGCCGCGAAACGAAACACCGGACGGTTCTTTCTCGAAGGGGGCTGATTAGGGGCAAGGGTAAAATGGTCATTTTCACTGTGAGACCACCTGGTGAAAATGTCACCAAAAGATAGAGTTCGATCAGACGAAGAAGTGAGCGCTGGTTTCACCTCAATCGGAGTTACGGTTGCGGAGTTATGAGGTGTTGAAGAAGAAGGACCAATCTGTGAATATTTTCATCACCAACGGGTCCCTGAGTGGATAAGGCAGAGGCGCATATTAGAAAATATGCGTTTTGAGCAGAGAAAGCGCATTCCTGGCCGCGGTATAAGAAAATACGTTTTCCAGAGGGGAAAACGCGCTTTAGCGAACGAAGGGAAAGAATACGCTTTCGTCAAATGAAAACATACTCAACAAAAACCCGTTTCCACTTACGTGACGTGGCAGTGGCAGGGTCAACGGCCAGAGGATGACATGCGGGGCCCACCTTATCCTTCTCTCTCCTCCCCCTGTCTTCTTCTTCCTCCCGGGCCTGGCCATGATAGAAAGCAGAGGAGGAGGACAGGGGCGCTGCCGGCGCTGGCCCCGTCGACTCTGGCCACTCCCGGCCAAGGCGAGGGCACCGGCGGCTTCAGGGTGGCGCGCCGCACCGTTCAAAGAGGAGCCGAACGCCGGGGAGTCGCGGGGAGGAGGGGAGAGGCGGCGACCGTGGTCGGCAGAAGGGGGCGGCGGTGTTGGTTGTCGGCGACGTGGGCAGCTCCGGCGAGGGCTGAGGGGTGGGGGCGAACCGCCGGAGTGAGGAGGCGTAGGTGGCGACGGAAGGGAGAGAGGAGCGCCGGAGGGCTTGGTCATGGTGGTGGCAGAGAACAAGAGTGACGGCCAAGCTCCAGGAGGCGCGGCCAGAGGGACTCTGGAGACGAACTGGTGGGGTGGAGATGCTCTCTGGGAGGAGGGGAACACGCTGGAGGGGTCAGGAGGTGGAGAGGAGGACTAGGCTCGCTGGAAACGCGAAGACCGGCGATGGCCGAGGTGAACTCCGGCGAAAAGAGGAGGGGGCTGAGGACTCCGGTGGACTAGAGAGGCGAGGGGGGGATGAATGAGCTGCGGAGGGGTTCGGGGGTCCTTATATAGGCACGGAGGAGAGCTCTAGAGCTCACGAGCGAGCTCCCGACCGAGCTTTAATGGCGGGCAGAGGCTGGACGCGGCACGGGCATGGCGCTAGTGGTGCATTTATGGTGAACCACGACGAAGCACCGATGCAGGGCAACGCAGTCGAGCACGGGCGAGCTCCAGGACATGAATGGAGGTCGAGACGAGGAGGGAGGAGACGAGCACAGTGGCCGGACCGAGCCAGAGCTTGCACTGTGCGTGACGCCAGCGTAATCACCGTGAGCACTGGTGCAAACGGCGCGTTCTGGCCGGGCTGACCATGTCCAGTAGATAGACTGTCGTGTCCTCAATCAAAATGAGGAAATAAATCGGTCCAGGGGCAAAGAAGAGATTTGCACTTAGCTCCAAAGTAAATCAGTAAGAAGGTGTTTGTAACTCTCTGTGGTTAAACCAGCTAGGTAACATGGTAAAGAGTTTGTCTGATGATGATCACACCCTAAGGTGATGGTGATCACCAAAAATCAGACTAAGAGGAGGAGTTTAGATGAGGGTTGCTGTAGAAAGTGCAAAACTGGCCAGAATTAGGGATTTGGATGATACACTCACATACTTGATTGTCATGAGCTGAAATTTGGTGCAGGTGGGTTATTTGATGTTATGAAGCTGCTGTAAATATTTCATGCCATCTGGAAGTACGAAAGTGGCACTTGCTTCACAAAGCTTCATTCTGGATAGAAACTTGGAAAAATTGCACAGGGCAATTGGATTAAATAATTGAGCTAAAACTTGGTGGAGAGGGTTTATATGGATTGAAGAATGCCCTGGAATTTTTTTAAGCTTAAATGAATCAATATAAAATATAGTTGCTTCACAAACTGAAAATCTGACCAGAAACAAAGATTTGGAGCTGGGCTCACATAGATGAGTTACATGAGCTCATATTTGGTGGAGAGTCATGATAAGATCATAGGAAGGACCTTGCAAAATTGCAACTCATTTGGACATGCCTAGCTTGTACTTCCTTCACAATCACTTCCCTCAGACAAGAACTTTGAAAAATTGCTCAGGAATATTTACTAGGCAAATTGAGTTGATTTTGTCATGAGGCAATTATTTGGACAGGAAAAGATGTCCAAGAAGTTTGGGTTCAAATGGGCAAAGATAAATAGCACTTGCTTCACAATGTGCCATTTAGGACAAAATAGGAAATGAATTTATTGAGCATGATGGGAAACATGGCCAATCATATATCCATATTTGAGGGATATATTACCCAAACAATTTATGAGAATTATTTGGGAATTTTAGGAGCGACAGAAATATAGGTTGCTTCACAACCTAGGGTTTTAAGGGTTATTCCTTTATCGAAAAAGGAATATTCCCAACAAAAGAATATTGGGATTAGGTCAAGGATGGAAATGACATGATCTTGGGATGATGATGAGGGTGACAAGCCACTATAAAACCTAGGAAGACATGATCTTCCCAAGTTTCAGAACCACACAGCCACGGAAAAGCAAAACAAAACAGGAAATCCAGGAAAATCAAAGTCAAAAGAAAAGGGCAAAAATCCAGGCTGTTACACCAACTTTGCATTGAAATCAGTTCTGGAAAAGGATAAACTGAATGGAACAAACTTTACCACATGGTATAGAAATCTGAGAATTGTTCTCAAGCACGATAAAAAGGAACATGTTCTAGAGGATCCACTTCCAGAGGAACCTACCGATAATGCTAATGCCACAACTAATAATGCCTACCAGAAACTCGTTGATGAATCAACGGATATCAGCTGTCTGATGCTGGCTTGTATGGAGCCCGATTTGCAACAGCATTTCGAAAATGTTGAGGCTTACGATATGATCGAGAGTCTCAAGAGCATGTTTCAGACACAGGCTAGGACCGAAAGGTTCAACGTCTGGCGATCCTTGATGGATTGCAAGCTGAAGGAAGGTGATCCACTGAGCCCACATGTGATCAAAATGATCGGATATGTGCAAGCTTTGGATCGGTTGGGCTTCCCGCTCTTGGATGAGCTAGCTACTGAAGCTGTTCTGGGTTCTCTTCCGCCTAGCTATGGGACGTTCATCTCGAACTATCATATGCATGGCATGGATAAGAAGGTCACTGAATTGCATGGGATGCTCAAAGTGGCAGAGCAGGATATTAAGAAAGGCACGCATCAAGTGTTGATGGTGCAGAAATTGGCTAAGTTCAAGAAGAGTTGGTCAAAGAAGAAGGCTAAGGCAAAGGGCACGGAGACGACAACCTCCGGCGCTGCGCCGAAGTCTGGACCAGACTCAAAGACCATTTTCTATCATTGCAAGGAGACCGGTCACTGGAAGAGGAACTGTAGCAAGTGGCATGCAGAGCATGGCAAGAAGGCCGGGAATGCTGCTTCAGGCAAAGGTACACTTATTGCATATGTTATAGACATTTACCTTGCTGACATACCTAGTAGCTCTTGGGTATTTGATACCGGATCGGTTGTTCATATTTGCAACTCGATGCAGGGGCTAGTAAGAACTAGGCGTGTGGCACAAGGGGAGATTGACATCAGGGTCAGCAACAAAGCAAGAGTTGCTGCTTTGGAGGTCGGCACGATGCAGCTCCAGCTTCCTTCTGGATTTATTTTGGAATTGATAATTGTTATTACATTCCTGCACTTAGTCGGAACATTATTTTTTCCTCATGCTTGATGAGTCAGGGTTATGAATTCAATTTAAGGGACAATGGTTGTTCGTTTTATTTGAATGGTATGTTCCACAGCTATGCACCCATTGTTGATGGGCTATTCATATTGAATCTGGAACAGGAACCGGTCTATAACGTGAATGTCAAGAGGCATAAGCCTAATGAGATAAATCTGACATACTTCTGGCATTGCCGGCTTGGACACATTAGTCTAAAACACATGAAGAAGCTCCATGATGATGGGCTCCTAACTTCGTCCGACTTCGGGTCTTCGAGACATGCGAATCATGCTTGCTCGGCAAGATGACTAAGTCTCCCTTTGCAAAGAATTGCGAGAGGGCGTCCGAGCTGTTGGAACTGATACACAGTAATGTGTGTGGACCAATGAGCACAACTGCCAGAGGTGGCTATCAGTACTTCGTGACTTTTACCGACGACTTGAGTAAATATGGATATATCTATTTGATGAGGCACAAGTCAGAAACTTTTGAAAAGTTCAAAGAGTTTCAGAACGAGGGTGAGAATCAGCTCGGCAAGACTATAAAGCTTCTATAATTTGATCGTGGAGGTGAGTACATGAGCCAGGAGTTTGATGATCATCCGAAAAGCCGAGGTATAGTACCTCAGCTCACACCTCCGGGTACGCCATAGAGAAATGGCGTGTCGGAACGGAGGAATAGGACCTTGTTGGACATGGTCCGGTCAATGATGAGCAAATCGGATTTACCCTTGTCATTCTGGGGATACGCTCTAGAAACTGTAGCTTTCACACTTAACAGAGTACCATCAAAATCCTTAGACAAGACACCACGTGAGATGTGGACCGGGAAGAGTCCCAATTTGTCTTTTCTAAAGATTTGGGGCTGTGAAGCATTTGTCAAGCGACTTATGTCAAACAATCTTACACCCAAGTCGGACAAATGCATATTCATGGGATATCCGAGGGAAACCTTGGGATATAGCTTCTACAACCGGGAAGAGAACAAAGTGTTTGTTGCTCGGAACGGGGTTTTCCTTGAGAAAGAGTTTCTCAGTCGGGAGGCCTGTGGGAGGACGGTCCGACTCGAAGAAATTCGAGGGCCACTCGGGGACGGCTCGGGTGGTGATGAGATCATACTGGAGTCAGTCAGGGAACCCGTAGTGGAAGCGGCACCAGAACCACGGAGGTCGGAGAGATTGCGCAGAGTGCGCGATGTATTATTGCTAGAAAGCAACAAGCCGGCCACATATGCGGAAGCGATGGTGAGCCCAGATTCCGAGCCATGGCTGGAGGCCATGAGATCCGAGTTAAAGTCCATGGATGAGAATCAAGTCTGGGACTTGGTTGATCCGCCGCCTGGCGTAATAGCCATTGGTTGCAAATGGGTCTTTAAGAAGAAAGCCGATGTGGATGGAAATGTTCAGATCCACAAAGCTCGGCTTGTCACTAAAGGTTATGGACAAGTTCAAGGAATTGACTATGACGAGACTTACTCGCCGGTAGCGATGCTGAAGTTGGTGAGGATCGTACTAGCTATAGCTGCATATTTCGATTACGAGATATGGCAGATGGATGTCAAAACGGCTTTCCTTCACGGAAATTTAACCGAGGACATGTATATGATACAGCCCAAGGGTTTTGTCGATCCGACTAGCGCTAGTAAGGTATGCAAGCTCAAGAGATCCATTTATGGGTTGAGGCAAGCATCTTGGAGCTGGAATATTCATTTTGATGAGGTCGTCACTGGTCTCGGTTTCATCAAAAGAGAAGAGGACGCTTGTTTATACAAGAAGTTAAGTGGGAGCTCGATAGTGTTTTTGATCTTGTATGTGGATGACATATTGTTGATGAGAAACGATGTTTCGATGCTGAACTCGGTCAAGGAGTCATTGAATGGCAAGTTTTTGATGAAGGACCTTGGTGAGGCAGTGTATATTTTAGGCATTAAGATCTATAGAGATAGATCGAGGAGGCTGCTCGGCTTAAGCCAGAGCACGTACATAGATAAACTGTTGAAGCGGTTCAACATGAGTGAGGCGAAGAAAGGGTTCTTGCCACTCTCATATGGTATAAGGCTAAGCGAGACTCAGAGTCCTTCGACATCTGATGAGTGAAGCAGGATGAGTAGGATTCCATATGCCTCGGCAATCGGATCCATCATGTATGCCATGATATGTACAAGGCCTGATGTTGCTTTTGCAATAAGCCTAACAAGCAGATACCAGTCCAACCCAGGTGAGAGTCACTGGGTAGCGGTAAAGACTATTTTGAAGTACCTGAAAAGGACTAAAGAGATGTTCCTAGTTTATGGAGGTGAGGAAGAGCTCGTCGTAAGGGGTTACACCGATGCTAGTTTCCAAACCGACAGAGATGATTGTCGATCACAGTCCGGATTCGTGTACGTCATGTACAGAGGAGCAGTGAGCTGGATGAGTTCCAAGCAAGATACGGTGGCCGATTCTACCACAGAAGCCAAATACATTGCGGCTTGTGAAGCTGCAAAGGAAGGTGTTTGGATCCGGAACTTTCTGGATGATCTTGGTATTTTCCCAGCCTCGGTAAAACCGTTGGACCTTTATTGTGATAATTCTGGTGCCATCGCACAACCCAAGGAGCGGAGGAATCACCACAAGGTCAGACACATAGATCGGAAATATCACCTGATACGAAAGATCGTAAAGAACGGTCATGTAGAGTTATGCAAAATTCACACGGATGCAAATGTTGCAGATCCGTTGAGTAAGCCGCTTCCACAACCCAAGCATGAGGGGCACGTTAGAGCTATGGGCATTCGATGTCTATTTGATTGACTCTAGTGCAAGTGAGAGACTGTTGGAGATATGCCCTAGAGGCAATCATGTATGATGATATTTCCTATGTTATTATGAATAAAGATAGTCCTTGGCCATTATCAATAATGTGTATCAGCAAGTACGTGACTTGTTTGTGGGACTATGCATTGAATGATGACTGTCCTAAAAGGTCCCTAGTCGAAAGGGCTGTGTGGATGCGTAGCCGACTAGACTATCATATGACACGGTCGATGGCTTGGTCTCACTAGCCATGGAGCATAGGATGCTAACCGGATAATATGGATTTGGAAAGGTCTAGTCGGATTCGATGTAGTCGGATCCGAGTCGAGATAAGGTCCGAGTCGGACAGACCCAACTATGAGACGCAACGATATGTCATCTGTGAGTCTCTAGTACAACATACGTTCTATGTCCTAAGACCTGAGCTGACGCATGTACTCGGGATGGTGATAGACTTGCTTTGGGCCGACCAAACGCTACTTCGTAACTGGGTAGTTACAAAGGTAGGTTTCGGGTTTGTCCAGACCCATGTTGCGAGACGTGGTCGAGCAAGATGGGATTTGCCCCTCCGATCAAGAGAGATATACTCTGGGCCCCTCGTGTGATTTAACCAAGATAAGCATGGCCATGCGACAAGGATTACGAGATAATCCGGTTTGTGGTCGGCATCACTAGAACGAGAAAGAGGTCGGGCTAGCACAAGGATGACTGAATTGCCTTGAGCCCGACAACATATATCGTGTGGCAAAAGGAATGGAAGTGTGATGTACAGGTTCGCCAACCGGCTTCATTGTCTGCTTGGTGGTCGGCACGCCTTGCTAGAGGCCGCTACCAGCCGAGCAGGTCGAAGGTGATCCGACCTGCGACCAACCGACTTGAACCTAAGGGGTCGCGCGCTTAGGGGAGGGAACCTGTGAGGCCGGATCGGACTCCACGAGTCAGATGTGATCCTACTCGGACTCGGATCCCGACAGAACAGATTTTGGGCTTTAGGGTCCGTGCGAGGCCCAAGTGTTGAGCCCGCGACAGATGCCTATATAAAGTGCAGGTGCGGCACACTGGTTTGGTTGATCACTTCGGTGCTGTCACTAGGGTTTGCATGTGTTGCTAATAGACACCTCCACTCGCCGCCGACTGTGTGATCAGACCTAGCAGTCTGCCGCATGGTGTTCCTCCTGCACGCGCGGATACCGCTAGAGGCGGTGCACCTGCACCGCTCCGGCAAACTTGTACGTGGGATCGGACGACCGACTATTCGAGGGAGATCGGACGAGGAGGAGACGATCCACGCGGACGCGCTGCCCCAACTCTTTTTCCGTTGCACGGCGCTGCGCATCTAGTGGTAACGAACTGTGATCCATCTCCCGTAGCATGTTCTTGGTTGTTCTGCGCGTAGGAAATTTTAATTTGCAGTCGACGCACCCTACCATAGAACCCAACAGCCCTAACAAAACTAACTAGATTACATGATGAATCTCATCCAACTCCTCACCGACCAGCGGGACTACGAAGGAATTACTCACTCCGGTTGGGGAGCATCATGATATTGGCGATGGAGAAGGGTTGGTGGTGACGAAGATCAAAGATCCCCCTCTCCGGAGCCCCAAACGGACTCCAGATCTGGCCTCCCGATGAAGAACAGGAGACGGCGGCGGCTCCGTCTCGTGGAACACGATAATTCTTCCTCCCTGATTTTTTTTGGAAATATGTGTTTTTATAGCGTCGGTTTCAGGGTCTGCGGGGCCACCAGGTGGGGACAACCCACCTCGGCATGCCTGGAGGGGGGGCGCCCTGGTGGGTTGTGCCCACCAAGGTGCCCCCTTCCGGTGGTTCTTGGCTCCAGAAATTCTCTTTTATTGTATAAAAAGCCTCACAAAGTTTTGAACTTTTATTTCTGCATAAAAACAACACCATGGTAGTTCTGCTGAAAACAACATCAGTCCGGGTTAGTTCCATTCAAATCATGCAAATTAGAGTCCAAAACAAGAGGAAAAGCCTTAGGAAAAGTAGATACGACGGAGACGTATCAGAAGGAAAGAGGAAGGAGAGGGAAGGAAGGGGGAGTCCTACTCCACACTTTCCTTGCCCTCCCCTCTTTCCTTCTCCTCCTCATAGGGATGGCGTGTATAGCGGCGCACCAGCCCCTTGTGGGCTGGTGTATTCCCTCTCTTGGCCCATAAGGCCCATATCTTTGCCGGGGGTGCCCGAAACTCCTTTCCGGTGACCCGATAAGTACCTGGTACCCTCCGGAACACTTCCGGTGTCCGAATACCATCGTGCTATATATCGATATTTACCTCTCGACCATTTCAAGACCCCTCGTCATGTCCGTGATCTCACCCGGGACTCCGAACAGCATTCGGTCACCAAATCACATAACTCATATGATACTATATCGTCAACGAACATTAAGCATGCGGACCCTACGGGTTCGAGAACTATGTAGACATGACCGAGACACCACTCCGGTCAATAACCAATAGCGGAACCCGGGTGCCCATATTGGCTCCTACATATTCTATGCAGATCTTTATCGGTGTGTTACTTGCCCGAGATTCGATCGTCGGTATCTTCATACCTAGTTCAATCTCATCATCGACAAGTCTCTTTACTCGTTCCGTAATACATCACCTCATGACTAACTCCTTAGTCATATGCTTGCAAGCTTATGATGTGTATTACCGAGAGGGCCCAGAGATACCTCTCCGATACTCGGAGTGACAAATCCTAATCTCGATCTATGCCAACCCAACAAACACATTCGGAGATACCTATAGATCATCTTTATGATTAACCAGTTATGTTGTGACGTTTGATAGCACATAAAGTATTCCTCCGGTATCCGGGAGTTGCATAATCTCATAGTCGAAGGAATAAGTATTTGACATGAAGAAAGCAATAGCAATAAACTGAGCGATCATTATGCTAAGCTAATGGGTGGGTCTTGTCCATCACATCATTCTCCTAATGACGTGATCCCGTAATGACAACACATGTCCATGGTTAGGAAACCTTAACCATCTTTGATCAACGAGCTAGTCTAGTAGAGGCTTACTAGGGACACGGTATTTGTTTATGTATTCACACATGTATTTAAGTTTCCGATCAATACAATTCTAGCATGAATAATAAAACTTTATCATGAATAAGGAAATATAAAATAACAACTTTATTATTGCCTCTAGGGCACATTTACTTCAGGAATCAATATGGGCATCTAGGTCCCGCTATTGGTTATTGACTAGAGAGGTGTCTCAGTCATGACTACATAATTCCCGAACCCATAGGGTCGCACGCTTAACGTTCGTTGATGCTAGAGTAGTATTGTGATATTTGATGAGTGGTAACCAAATGTTGTTCGGAGTCCCGGATGAGATCCCGGACATCATGAGGAGTCTCGGAATGGTCGAGGGGTAAAGATTTATATATATGGGAAGTCATATTTTGGGTTCCGGAAAAAGGTGCCGTTTTTCGGTATTGTACCGAGAAGTTTCGAGAAGGTTCCGGAGGATTCCTGAGGGGTCCAGAAGTCCACAAGTGGGTTCACCACGACTCAAGGGCTAGCATGGGCCGCGGGGAGGGGCCCTGGCCTTATTGGGCTAGGCGCACCAAGTCCTCAAAAGCCCATGTGGCTAGGGAAGGCAAAAAAGGAAGGAGTCCTAGTAGGAATATGATTGGACTTGGAGTCCAAGTCCTCTCCCCCTTAGTTGTGCCCTAGGGCTTGGAGGGGCTGTTTCCCACGCCCTCCACCTATATATAGAGGGGATGGGGTGATACGTCTCCGTCATATCTAATTTTCCTAACGCTTTTCCTCTTGTTTTGGACTCTAATTTGCATGATTTGAATGGAACTAACCCGGACTGACTCTGTTTTTAGTAGAACAACCATGGTGTTGTTTTTTGTGTAGAAATAAAAGTTCTCGGAATGGAACAAAACTTTGCGAGGATTTTTTATACAATAAAAGAGAATTTTTGGAGCCAAGAACCACTAGAGGGGGGCACCTGGGTGGGCACAACCCACCAGGGCGCCCCCCTCCAGGCGCGCCCAGGTGGGTTGTCCCCACCTGGTGGCCACGCAGACCCTAAAACCGATGCTATAAAATCACATATTTCCAGAAAAAAATTTAGGCAGGAAGAATTATCACGTTCCACAAGACGGAGCCGCCGCCGTCTCCTGTTCTTCATCAGGAGGCCAGATCTGGAGTCCGTTTGGGGCTCCGGAGAGGGGGATCTTCGATCTTCGTCATCGCCAACCCTTCTCCATCGCCAATTCCATGATGCTCCCCAACCGGAGTGAGTAATTCCTTCATAGTCCCGTTGGTCAGTGAGGAGTTGGATGAGATTCATCATGTAATCTAGTTAGTTTTGTTAGGGCTTGATCCCTAGTATCCACTATGTTCTGAGATTGATGTCGCTATGACTTTGCCATGCTTAATTCTTGTCACTTTGGGCCCGGGTGCCATGATTTCAAATCTGTACCGTTTATGTTATCACCATTATAATTATGTTCTAGATCCGATCTTGCAAGTTATAGTCACCTTCTACGTGTTATGATCCGGCAACCCCAGAGTGACAATAGTCGGGACCACTCCTGGTGATGACCGTAGTTTGAGGAGTTCATGTATTCACCGTGTGTTAATGCTTTGTTCCGGTTCTCTATTAAAAGGAGGCCTTAATATCCCTTAGTTTCCAATAGGACCCCGCTGCCACGAGAGGGTAGGACAAAAGATGTCATGCAAGTTCTTTCCATAAGCAGGTATGACTATTTACGGAATACATGCCTACATTATATTTATGAACTAGAGCTAGTGCCGTATCGCCCTAGGTTATGACTGTCACATGATGAATATCATCCAACAAATCATCAATCAATGCCTACGAATTTCTCTTATATTGTTCTTGCTAACTTACTACTGCTATCGTTACTGTTGCACTTGCTACAAAATCACTGCTATCACTGTTACCGTTACTATTGCTACTGCTACTATTATCAAAACTATCATACTACTTTGCTACTGATCACTTTGCTGCAGATAATTAATCTCCAGGTATGGTTGAATTGACAACTCAGCTGCTAATACTTACAAATATTCTTTGGCTCCCCTTGTGTCGAACCTATAAATTTGGGTTGAATACTCTACCCTCGAAAACTGTTGCGTCGTTGCCGAGGAGCATAGCTATATTTGTTGAGTCACTTGGGATTATTATCAGTAACTATGAAGAATCTGAAGGATGCTAAGACTAAGATTTTTCCCTCTAAGACGAGGGGAGGTAAGGAATTGCCATCTAGCTCTGCTTTAGATTCACCTTCTGTTATAAGTAAACTTGCAACACCACCACATGCTATGAATCCTGATATGTCACAAGTTATTGATGATGCTAGTACCTTGTTTCATGATAATGTGCCACTAGGTGAATTTCTTGATGAACAAATTGCTAGAGTAAGACAACATGATATTGTTGAAACTGATGATGAGCTTGAAACTGAAAATATTGAAACACCTACTAGAACTAGCCCTCCTAGATATGAATTGCCAAAGGTGCTGGAAGGTTATGTTATGGGTGAGGAGGCAACTAGAGATATTCTTGCTTGTAAGGATAGAGATGATCTAGAGAAATTATTATACAAGTACAAAGAAAAATCTCTAGATGCTAATATGAAATGTGATCCTAAGTTTGCTACTTCACCTATCTTTGTTGATGATAAGGATTATGAATTCTCTGTCGACCCAGAGTTAATTACTTTGGTTGAATATGATCCTTTCCATGGTTATGAAACTGAAACTGTTGTGGCACACCTTACTAAGTTGAATGACATAGCCACCCTTTTTGCTCATGATGAGAAAAATCGCTATTACTATATTCTCAAATTATTTCCGTTCTCATTAAAGAGTGATGCTAAAGCTTGGTACAATACTCTTGCTCCTGGTTGTGTGCGTAGTCCCCAGGATATGATTTATTACTTCTCTGAAAAATATTTTCCTGCTCATAAGAAACAAGCTGCCTTGCAGGAAATATTTAACTTTGTGCAAATTGAAGAAGAGAGTCTCCCACAAGCTTTGGGGAGGCTTCTCCAATTGCTTAATGCTTTGCCTGATCATCCTCTTAAGAAAAATGAAATACTTGATATCTTCTATAATGGACTAACTGATGCTTGTAGGGATTTCCTAGATAGTCGTGCTGGTTCTGTTTTCAGGGAATGAACTATTGGACAAGCTGAAGAATTATTGAATAACATGTTGAAAAATTATGATGATTGGACTCTTCCAGAACCACCGCTTAAACCCACTCGGAAGAAGAGGGGTGTCTTATATCTTAGTCCTGGAGATATGCAAGAGGCAAAGAAATCTATGAAGGAAAAAGGTATTAAAGCTGAGGATATTAAAATTTTACCTCCTATTGAAGAAATACATGGGCTTGATACACCACCACTGCCTAAGGTGGTAGAGGTAAATTCTCTAATGAAATTCAATGATAATGATAATCCTCACAATATGCACCCTAGCAAATGCCTTTATGAGTTTGAGAATTACATTAGAAAACAAGATCACTTCAATGCAAATGTTATGAAACAATTGAAATACAATTCTCATATGATTGCTCGCTTGAGTGAATTTTTATTTAGAATCTCAAATGATGTTAAAGGTGTGGGAATGCATGCTTCTATGGTAAAAACTCAATTAGAACAGGTTGCTAAATCTCAAAGAGAATTGCTTGATGAAATGAATAACAACATACATGACTTTGCTGTTAGAGTTGCAACTAGAGGAGGTAAAATGACTCAGGAACCACTTTATCCTGAGGGACACCCAAAAAGAGCTGAACCGGATTCACAAAGGAATAATGCCACTACACCTAGTCCGTCTAAAAAGAAGAAGAAAAAGAAAAATGATAGGACTTTGCATGCTTCTAGTGAACCTGAAGTAGAAAAACCTCCTGATAATGATAATGACGTTTCTATCTTTAATGCTGAAACTCAATCTGGTATTGAACATTCATCTAGTGATAGTGAAAATGGTAATGACGATGTTCATGAAGATACTCAACCAAACAAGGAAAAGGAACCAGATAATGATGTTGAAATAGAACCAGCTGTTGATCTTGATAACCCACAATCTAAAAATAAAAGATATGATAATAGAGATTTTCTTGCTAGAAAACATGGTAAGGAAAGAGAACCATGGGTTCAAAAACCTATGCCCTTTTCACCTAAGTCAACTAAAAAGAAAGATGATGAAGAATTTGAACGCTTTGCTGAAATGCTGAGGCTAGTCTTTTTGCGTACTCGCTTGACTGATATCCTTAAAATGCCTCCTTATGCAAAGTACATGAAAGACATCATCACCAATAAGAGAAAAATACCAGAAGATGAAATCTCCACCATGCTTTCTAATTACACTTTTAAAGATGGAGTACCTAAAAAACTTGGAGATCTGGGAATACCAACTATACCTTGCTCCATAAAAAGAAATTATGTGAAAACTGCTTTATGTGATTTGGGAGCCGGTGTTAGTATTAAGCCTTTCTCTTTATATAAAAGACTTGATTTGAATAAACTCGCACCTACTGAAATATTTTTGCAAATGGCTGACAAATCAACTACCATACCTATCGGTATCTGTGAGGATGTGCCCGTTGTTGTTGCTAATGTTACTATTTTGACTAACTTTGTTATACTTGAGATGTCCGAGGATGGCAACATGTCGATTATCCTTGGTAGACCCTTCTTGAATACTGCAGGGGCTGTAATTGATTGCAATAAAATCAAGGCCACTTTTCATATCAATGGTAATGAGCATACGGTGCACTTTCCGAAGAAACAATTCCAAGTCAATGGTATTAATGTTATTGAAAAATCTCCGACAATCACTATTGGAAGTCTTCAACTACCTCTACCTACTGTTAAAGAGAAATATGAAATGCTTATTGTTGGGGACAATCATATCCCCGTTGAGGTAACTTAGTGATTACGAATGTTCTTCGGTTTCATGCTAATCGAATGTGGTTGTTAATAAGACTTGATCAACCTTATTAATGGATCATTTTTGAGAGGTATGAAGTTGATGAATTTAGTGAGCACTACCTTTTGTCTCTACCTTTTATTTTCTGTTCTTATTAGTTAAATAAAATAAAATGTATGTCTTGCCTATTTTCTGAATTTCCCATGCAATAAAAAATGACCCAAAAATAAAAGTTCTCAGAATGCTCTAAAAATTTAATACGATTTTTTTCTGAATATTTAAGAATTTTTGTTGCAAATAATATCAGAGGGAGGTGCACTAGGTGGGCACAACTCACCTGGGCGCGCCAGGACCCCCACGCGCGCCCTGGTGGGTTGTGGTCCTCACGTGGCCCCCCTCACTTATCTCTTCATCCCACATCACCACCTACCTCCAGAAAAAATCACCATTGCTCTCTCTCTCTCTCTCTCTCTCGTGTTCTTGCTCTCAAGCCCGTGGAGTTTGATTGTTTCTACCGCACTCTGACAGTGGGGGATGAGAGAGGGGTGTCGAGTGTCACCGCCGCTAGCTTGCATTTTCCTGTTGTGCATTATTTTGCTCTGTTTATTGCAAAGTGTTTGCTTGCTAGAGAAAAAGTAGGTGCACTCAGTCCTGCAGACTTTGTCATTTTACGTTGCACACTCCAAGGCGACACCACTTATAGCTTGGGAGCTATCGTGGCACGTCGCCTTCATATTAATAAATCCATGGGCAAAATACATGGTGGTGTTTACGCTACTCGCTTAGCTAATCACTTTAACATTCAGATACGCCAACATGATTACCCTTTGCCCAAGGTTCACCTAGATCGAGCGGCCATGGAATACCACCAATTCATTGCAGGCGATTACCCTAACATTCCTATTCCTTATAACTTGGTTTTCAGTGTGAACACTCATGATATTATTCCATTGCCTGCACCTGCTTTGTTTGATCCTATTGCCAGGGGCGGATACAGGATTACGCGTGTGGACATCATCGCCTACCGGAACAACCTAGCTGCAGCACAGGCTGAGCTTCAGCGGTGAGATCCATAGGTGCCCGCTCCTTAGCATTTCAACATGGGACCCCATGGTTTCTTCGACTACTGATTACCAAGTTAGGCCAAAAGCCTATGCTTGGGGGAGTACGTATTTCCACCGACATTTCATTCATGTTCACACATTTCATTCCAGTTGTTGGTATCCACACTCTTTCATTGTATTATCCATGCTAAATTTATTTTCTCGCTTTCTTCTTGTGTGTTTGAAAAACTTTGAGAAAATACAAAAATATTTCCTGCTTCTTTTTGTTTTTTCTTCCTAGTTTAAATTGTTGTAGCACTAAACAGAAAACCCAAAAAGATTTCCTTGTTCTTCTTTTACTTGTTGGGAGCTTTCCCATGTAAATAGTTTTTCTTGTTTTTATTTTTCCTTTTATTTGTTTTCTTCCAAAAAACCAAAAACTCCAAAAATATTTCAATTTGTTTCTCTGAGTTTCGTTTCTGTTTATTGAGTCATACCGAGGAGAAGACCACGATGAAAATGTTGAGTGGCTCTCATATGCATTATTGTTGATCCAAGAAAGAGCCCATTTTACCTTGTCTTCTCCTGTTGAATAAAATGTTTGCAGATTCCAGCTTAGTCCACGGCACTCTTGCACTATTATTATTTTCATATCATTCAGTCGTGCAAGTGAAAGGCAATAATGACGATATTTGATGAACTGGCCGTGGCAGAGAGAAACAGGTACGAACTCGACTTGTTCTGTTTTTGTAAATATGTTTAACCTAGTATCAATGATTCAACCCATTATGATTAAACATGTTTGCAATTTGTCGGTGTACAAAAGTAGGGGCCCTATTTTGTACCCCTTTACTTGTGCACGGGCAGTAAGAGCCGCGCCTACGGCCACACTTAGCGGGGCAGAGGAAGGGCAACGTCGCAAGACTACCAGAGCTGCGCTCAAGACCCGAAGCATGAGGAGCAGGAGGGCGAGGTGAACTCCCCCGGCAAGGCCCTTGCCGGAGCGACCTTCACGGCCCCGGCAAGAGGCTTGCCAGGGCAACTTGACCAGCACCAAAAAGACCACCACCTTTGAGCCTGAGAGTTCCGACGCCCTCAACCACATTGGAACCAAGGCTCGGGAGGCGCCTCCATGGTGGCATGCAGATCTTTGTGAACACAAAGGGCCTACAAGGTCTAGATGAGAACCAGAAGACAAGGCAATAGTAAGGCTCCTTGCCGAGGATGCCCACGAGGCCCTGGCAAGGCTCCTTGCTGAGGACGCTGATAATCCCCAAGTGCAGGGAATCATCGTAGCAATCCCCAAAGGTGGAAGTGATAAGTATGGAGTGTCGAACCCACAAGGAGCTAAAGGTAAGATCAATATTCTCTCAAGTCCTATCTGCCACTGATACGACTCTACGTACACCGAACGTTTGCTTCCAACTAGAAACGAGAAATAAAACTACGTTGTGGGTATGAAGAGGATAACTTTGCATGATATCGGAGAGCTAAAACATAAAAGTAGGTGATGTTATCATAAAGTTAGATTATATTACTAAATATTATAAATAGCGAGTGTGGAATAATGATGGGTCGGTGTGCAGAATTATCCTAGGCAATCGTTAACAAGACCGGTAGTCGTCATTGCAATTTCATGTGAGGGAGAGGCATAAGCTAACATACTTTCTCTTCTTGGATCATATGCACTTATGATTGGAACTCTAGCACGCATCCGCAACTACTAAAGATCATTAAGGTAAAACCCAACCATAGCATTAAAGCATCAAGTCCCCTTTATCCCATACGCAACAACCCCCTTACTCGGGTTTATGCTTCTGTCACTCAAGCAATCCACTATAAGCGAATCATGACCGTATTGCAACACCCTACAGCGGGAATCACTCACGCTTGCGCGACACGGAGGGCACAATAGGACAACACCAAAATAAAACATACAACTCGTACCAATCTAGATCATCAATCAACCCAAAGACAAAGGATATCGACTCAAAACATCATAGGATGGCAACACATCATTGGATCATAATATGTGGCATAAAGCACCATGTTCAAGTAGGGATTACAGTGGGGTGCGGGAGAGTGGACCGCGTAAAAGAGATGAGGATGGTGATGATGGTGGTGATGTTGATGAAGACGATCACCGCGGCAATGATTCCCCTCCCGATGGCACTCCGGCGCCACCAAGAGAGAGGAGGAGAGGTTCTCCCCCTTGTGCTTCCTCCTCCATGGCCTCTCCCCTAGATGGGGAGAGGTTCTCCCTCTGGTCCTTGGCCTTCATGGCGATGATGGCCCCTCCGAGATCCTCCTCCATGGCCTCCGGTGATGATGGCCCCCTCCGGCAGGGTGCCAGAGAGGGCCTAGATTGATTTCTCGTGGCTACAAAGGCTTGCGGCGGCGGAACTTCCGATCTAGGGTAATTTTCCGAGGTTTATGTATTTATAGGATTTTTTGGCGTCGGTCTCACATCGAGGAGGTGCCCGAGCTGTCCACGAGGCAGGCCCACGCGCCCAGGGGGTGGGCGCGCCCCCACCCTCGTGGGCAGCTCGGGACTCTTCTGGCCCAACTCCGATGCTCCGTGGTCTTCTTTTGGTCCATAAAAAATCATAAAAAATTGGCACGTCAATTGGACTCCGTTTGGTATTCCTTTTCTGCAAAACTCAAAAACAAGGAGAAAACAGAAACTGGCACTGGGCTCTAGGTTAATAGGTTAGTCCCAAAAATCATATAAAATAGCATATAAATGCATATAAAACATCTAAGATGGATAATATAATAGCATGAATACTTCATAAATTATAGATACGTTGGAGACGTATCAGACGCCCACGAGGCCCCGGCAAGGCTCCTGCCGAAGATACCCACAAGGCCCCGGCAAGACTCCTTGCCGAGGGCGCCCCAGGAGGCCCCGGCAAGACTTCTTGCTGAGGGCGCCCACGCGGCCCCGGCAAGACTCTTGCTGAAGGCACTCGCAAGGCCCAGCAAGACCCTTGCTGGGAATATCAGCAAGACCGCGGCAAGCCCTTGCCGCCCCATCGCCGCCCCAGCTCAGCGGCCGACCCACCAACCCAGCAGTTACCCACGTGGCAGTATGTGGCTCCTAAGCCAACTGTTCAAGCACCTACGTGATGGCATGCAGATCTTCGTGAAGACCGGCTACTGTACCAGCTCAGCAGCCTTCCAGCCTACATGGCGCTGCATGCCTCGTTAGCCTGGACGCGTGTCGGAGCAAGGCGAAGCGGCGACGGATGGGACGGGCCTCGCTACCATCCCCGATAAAGTAAGAGGACACCTAAGTAGCGCATTTAATGCGTTTTGTCCTGTGATGTCAAGCGATAAGCTTGTACACTGTACAACTTTCCACCTCCTGTGTGCCACTGTGGCAGCCCCTTTGACTATAAAAGGAGGCCCGCGGCGTACTGAGAGAGGATTCAGAGTTTTTGGACCCTGCACGCTTTGTAGCTAGTCCAAGAACACCAGATGAACACACACCAGCAGGAGTAGGGTATTACGCATCACTTGCAGCCCGAACCTGGATAAATCCCCCGTGTTGGTCTCCTAAACCCGCTCTTGGCACAGCCCCGCGCCCGTCGAACATAGAAGGGATTCCCCGTGATCCCATAGGTGTCATTTCCATCGACATCTTTGGCGCGCTAGGTAGGGGTCGCAGCTGTGAAAATCCGGTTTCAGAGTTAACATATCGACTTCATCAGCGCCATGGCCCCCATGAAGAAGGGGGTGACAGCCAACGGGTCGCCCGGAGCCGGCCCGTCCGCACCAGCACGGGTGGGCGGCGGTGTGGCCACTGAGGGCACCGGAGGCGCCGCTCGCGAGCGTCCACGACACTCTGGCGATAGGAGCCAGGGGAGCGGCGCTGTTCGGATCCAAGACGACGATCCACGCGCCGCTGGGCCTGGGGACGGGGCTGTGCTGCCCACGGGCGGCGCAGCGACCTCCCGGACGCCCCCGCTGGCGCCCGCGCCGCGACATTCCTAGCCCGCGTGCGATGAGAAAAACCGCGACGTTGGTGCCCCCAGGTGCCGCCGTGGGAAGAGCCCTTTGCGTCATTCTCAGGACGCATCGGGCCAGCGTGCGCACCGGGACGCTGGCGGAAGCAGCGCGCGACCGCGAGACCGTGATAGGGCCCCTTCTAACGTGGTTAGAAGTCGGAGCGCATCTCGGTCCATGTAGCTTTCACCACCACCCACGCCAGTAGAAGCATTGGCGCATGTACAATTGCTCCCCGACTTCCCGCCCGCCGCGGAGAAGCTTGATGAGTGGAGAGCCACCATCCGAAGCCTCGTCAGTTTGGCCAACAAAGATGAGCCACTCCCAGCGGGACCCTCGTGCCGGCGTTCTGTTGAGCCGACGCGTGCCGGCTGTGGAAGGGCCAGGGATGCTGCGACCACAGTGCACTCTCCTCCCCCGCGGCCGCTGGCTCACCAGGCTGACGCCCACGACAACGTTTCTACGGCATCGTCCGACCCGCGAGCCCGCCGCGACCAACGCCAAGTCCTTCGGGAGCGAGCTCGGGAAGACGCTCGAACCACCATCGAGCGACGGCGGGAGACGCGCCATCAGTCAGATCGGCGTGCGGGGCCAACTATGGACCACCCGGTGCCGGGGGGCTCCGGCGACCTGCCTTACAAGGTGGGTTGCCGGCCTTTACCCAAGAGTTGCGGCAGTTCTAGTGGCCCTCCCACCGCACATTCAAGCCTGATGTTGGGGAAAAGTACAACGGCAAGACTCACCCATCGGAGTTCCTTAGCATCTATGCTATCACGATGCAAGCCGGTGGGGCGCGCGACAATAAGGTGCTCGCCAACTAATTTCCCTTGGCGCTTAAGCCCAACGTCATGTCGTGGTTGATGCACCTGCCAGCGGATTCCATCTCTTCTTGGTCGGATCTGTGCCACGAGTTTGTTGGCGCCTTCACCGGAGGCCACCAAGCTCCTGGCCAGGCAAGTGACTTGCATGTCATCCCCCAGAAGGATGGCGAGTCCCTGCGTAAGTACATACAAAGATTCAGCCGTGTGCAATACACCATCCCAGATGTTCATCCCGCCGCTATCATCAGTGCATTCCATCAGAACGTACGCAACCGCAAGATGCGTGAAGAGCTGGCGATGAACAAGGTCCAGGGCGTAGCCGAACTTTATGTTCTGGCGGATAGATGTGCTCAAGCTGAGGAAGGAAGGAAGTACCCCGGCGAGGACGCTGGCACGAAAACCGACTCCATAGACAAAGACGCCGCCTCCCCGGCGAAGAAGGGCCGGCGCCGTAACAGGAAACGTAAGGGCAAGACTGTGCTTGTCGTTGAGGGATCCAGCGACCCCGGCGCCGCCAAGAAGGCCAAGGCTGACGACCTCGGCAAGGAGGTTGCCGGGTGCGCCGCCTGCCGGGCCCTGGCGGCCACCGACAAGCCAGGAGGCTCCGACAAGCAGTACTGCAAGATCCACCGCACCAAGGGCCATGACCTCCAGAACCGCCGACAGGTTGAGCTGCTTGCTGAAAAGCAGAAAGCTGAATATGAAAGGCGAGACAAGGAGAAGGGTCAGGATGGTGCTGAGGGGTCCGGCAAGAAGCGTGGCGGCCAAGGGGGTTGCCGCAGCAAGGATAATCAGCAAGAGAGGCCCGCTCGGGGCCGTGACAAGAAGGAGGAAGATGATGATCATGACGAAGACGACGAGTCCATCGAGCACGAATTCTAGAAAGCTACAGAGGCCATGTGCGTCGACGGTGGTGCCTCGCTACACACCTCCCACCGCCAACTAAAGCAGTGGGCGTGTGAGGTCACTGCAGCAGAGCCATCGTTCGACGCCCAGAAACCACTGAATTGGTCCCGCACGCCCATCATTTTTGACACCGAGGATCACCCTGATCGCACAACTGCGGTTGGGTGTTTGCCGTTAGTGGTTTCACCAAACATACACAACCTCAAGGTGACAAAAGTGCTGACTGATGGTGGGGCCGGTCTGAATTTGATCTCGCCTGATGTGATCAGGAGGCTGCAGATTCCTGATGGAGATCTCGAAGAGACGGGCGTGTTTCAAGGGGTCAACCCAGGAAGGAGTCAGCCAAAAGGTAAAATCACACTGCCCGTTACATTTGGGGGCGAGCTGAACTATTGGATGGAAAAGATTGTTTTCGATGTCGCCAAGATCCCCTTGCCATACAATGGGATCCTTGGCCGCCCAACGCTGGCCAAGTTCATGGCAGCGTCACACTATGCCTACAATACATTGAAGATGCCGGGGCCGCTGACCATCATCACCGTCCCCTCTGACAAGAATGACGCGCTCATCTGCGCCGACCAACTTTACCGAGAGGCAGTTGCAGTAGCTGCCACCAGGGCACTTGCTCCTGTCGCTGGAGCCCTGGGAAGGAAGAGGGCCGGCAAGACCTCTTCCGGCCAGACCTCCAGCACCCACTCCGGCAAGCGCGCCTCTTCGGAGTGCAGCGCTCCCGCCGAGGACGTGCCAGAGAGCTCCACCGGCAAGGGCAAGAAGTCCAAGGCTGCACCACCAGAAACCAAGAAGGTGTCCGTCAAGGAGGACGGCACGGGCGGGGATTTCACTATAAGCTCCACCCTTGATAGCAAATAGGAAAGCGCGCTCGTCGCCTTCCTGCGGGCAAATGTCGATGTATTTGCATGGGAAGCATCTGACATCCCCGGTGTTCCCAGGGGGGCTGATTGAGCACCATCTTGCTGTCTGTCCTCACGCGCGGCCCTTCAAGCAGAAGGTCAGGAAGAAAGCTTTGGAGCGACAAGAGTTCATCATCGAAGAGATCAGGAAGTTGGAGGCGGCAGGCCTGGTTAGAGGAGTACTCCACCCCACATGGTTGGCCAATCTGGTGGTTGTGCGTAAGGCGAATGGGAAGTGGAGGCTGTGTATTGACTACACAGATATCAATAAAGCTTGTCCAAAGGATCATTTCCCTTTGCCACGCATCGACCAGATTGTAGGCTCCACTGCCGGGTGTGACCTGCTGTCATTCCTCGACGCCTATTCGGGACACCACCAGATCTTCATGATGAATGAAGACAAAGAGAAGACCGCATTCATCACCCCATGTGGTACGTACTGCTTTGTACGCATGCCTTTCGGGTTGAAGAGCGCTGGCTCGAAGTTTGCCCGAGCGGTCCAAATTGGTTTTGAGCCCCAGCTCCATAGAAATATGGAAGCCTATATGGACGACATAGTGGTCAAAACCAAGGACAGGACCACGCTCGTGCAAGATCTAGAAGAGACATTTGCAAATCTGCACAGGATCAACCTCAAGCTCAACCCAGAGAAGTGCGTGTTCGGTGTCCCCTCCGGCAAGCTTCTCGGGTTCTTTGTGTCATAGCGTGGGATCGAGGCGAACCCCGACAAGATCAAGGCAATTGAGCAGATTGAGGCACCAAAACGAGTCAAGGACGTCCATAGGCTTGCCGGCTGCGTTGCTGCCCTGAGTAGGTTCATCTCCAAATCTGCTGAGCACGCCCTCCCCTTTTTCAAAGGCAGGTCAAGTAAAATGGACTCCGGAGGCAGAGGCAGCGCTACAAGATTTGAAGAGATACCTGTCCTCCACGCTGATACTAGTCACACCTAAGCCACAAGAGCCATTGATGCTATACTTAGCGGGAACGAATCAAGTGGTGAGTGCTGCGCTAGTGCCGCAGAGGGAACTCGAGGAAGAAGCAGCAGTAGAGGCGGAGCCGTCAGATGTTGGGCCGGGGCTCTCCCCGACGGGGCTTGACACCTGTCAGATCATGGGTTCCGGCAAAACCCTCAAGGTTCGAACACTGGGGTGTGCACGAAGATTTCCTCCCTACCGATCCGCGTCCTAACTAGCTAAGATCTCAAGAACGAACTCGACGAACTCACAACACAAGGGACTCGAGATTTATACTGGTTCGGGCCACCATTGTGGTGTAATACCCTACTCCAGTGTGGTGGTGGTGGATTGCCTCTTGGGCTGATGATGAACAGTACAAAGGGGAAGAACAGCCTCCTGAGGTTGAGGTGTTCTTGTGCTCGGTGAGTGGCTAAGGATTAGGCAAGATGCCTCTGAATGAGTTCCGCTTGTCTTCTACTGTGGTGGCTAGTCCTATTTATAGAGGCCCTGGTCCTCTCCCCAAATATTGAGCGGGATGGGAGCCAACAACGGCCAATTTGAAAGGGGACAGCTAGTACAGCTTATCCTGACAAAAGTAGTCTTCGCCTGCAAAAGGCTCTGGTGGTGACGCTGCCTTGGGCTCCATGGCGACCTCCGTCTTGCCGTCCTGCTGGTCTTGGTCTCATTGCACCGATATGGAAACCTTTGCTTGATGCCTCGGTACTCCGCGCCTGTGCTTGCCTCCTTAGCACCAAAGGGGAAACAAGGACACTGCACGCGCTGGCGCCCGCCTGGCGCCCACATGATCTCGTTCGTCATGGCTCACGTCACGAGGACCTCGCGAGGTTTGCCTCGCCTTGATCTCTCCGCCCCTCACGAGGCAACCTGGTGAGGCCGCTCCTGAGGAGGTCTTGCATCGTCCGCCTCGCGAGGCTTGGCCCCTCGCGAGGGTCTTGAATGCCTCGTTGATGAAGATGGGCCGTATAGGCCTGCTAGCACAGCCACGCCGTGGGCGGCAGGCAAGCAAGTCTGGGGACCCCCGTTCCTAGAACACCGACAGTAGCCCCCGGGCCCAAGGCGCGCTCGGGCTTGGCTTCAAGGCGAAGCCAAAGGTTAAGTACGGAGCGCCGCGGGCCCCAAAAGCCTGCGGCCTTGGTCGACGCGTGGTGGTTGATTGGACGTGGGCGTCTCCGCTTCCCCATGCTGCCTCGGCAACTGCCCGACTTGACAAAAGGCTGGCGCAGACAGTGCTTGCCTTCATTGCTTCTCTTCGCCTTGCTCAGATCCCCTTTCTTGCGCCCTGCTTCCGAAATCCTCAGATCTGCTCACATCTCCTCTTGCACCAGCGACTAATGGCGCCACGCAAGGTCAAGCCCTCCGCATCACCGGCTTGGTACGAGCCTGCTCTCGACGCACCCAACGTCTCGGAGAAGAGCCTCGTCGCCACGTGCTTGCTGACGGCGGGGGAGAGCAATGAATGTGGGAAGAAGGAGCTCCGGGTTGCCTCCATCGAGCCGGAGCCCGAGGGGAGCACGTTCTTCCCCTTCTTCACGAGCAGCATCGCCGCTAGGTTGGTTCCTCCCTTCTCTGACTTCTTCTATGAGGTCCTCGACCACTACGGGCTGCAGGTGCTGCATCTTCATCCCAACTCCATCCTTCTCCTATCCATCTTTGCCTACTATTGCAAGGCGTATCTGGGCATGATACCGTCCGTGGCTCTGCTGCGCCACTTCTTCTTCCTCCGCGTCAGCGAGGGCCACATCTCCGGGTGCGCCAATTTCATCGCGTCCGGCAAGGCCAGCTCGACCTCGAACACCGGGAAGAAGGTCGACAACCTCAGGGCCAAATGGGTCATGATGGGCACCAAGTGCGTCCACCCGCGCTTGGTGCTGCCGACGAAGATGCCCCAGTCCGACAAGGGGTGGTCTCGTGCAGAGCTTACTGATGAGCGGGGGTCGTCGGTGTTGGAGCAGATGAAGACCGACTTGAAACCGGGCAACGCGAAGGCGGTCAAAGTGACGGGGGCCATGCTCCTGAGGGAATTCTTGATGCTGCGCGTTGCTCCACTTCAGGTGCGTGCGCCTTTGTGGAGGCTTGGAGATGAAGAAGACAAGGTTCGCCTGAGGCCGGAGGCCCTGCCTGACGATGAGCTGACAGCTGTCCTGCGCCTTTTGGACGGGGACAACCAGGAGTACCCGCCGAGCGCCTTCATTCCTTTGTTCCACCGCAAGGACTGGGTGCCAATCATGGCCTCCAGGCCGACCTTTGACGCGCGCGGGCTGGTGCCGCCGGTGCTTGCTGGGGCCCCTGCAGCGCCGAGGCCAGTGGAGCTATCTTCTGACGAGTCCTACAGGGAGGAAGAGGGGGAAGAGGACTCGGAGGAGACCCCCGAGGAGATGGGAGAAACCTTCCCCTTGAGCAAGGCTGACATCCACCGCGCCCTTCCTGACGACGCCGAGGTCGACACCCGCCAGGAGGAGGGAGAGCTGCCCGCTATCCCGACGAAGGGCAGGTCATCGCTGATTTCTCGAGGTGCTGCCTCCGCCTTGACGCCGCCTGGAGCTGGCTCCGGCCCTTTTGCTGCGCCGTCTTCTACCTCCGGAGCCCGTGTGTCCACTCCTCAGGCTCTGATGCTTTCGGGTTTTAGGCTCCCCAAGCGGAGGGTGGACTACATCGCGGTGGATCAGTAAGTGCTTCAAGCTTCGTCTTGTTCCTGCTTGTACTTGCTATTTTCTGACGTTCACCCTTGGTTGATCAGGCCGATGCCTTCGGCGAAGAAAAGGAAGGAGGATGCAGCGGTCGTGCCCCTCTCTGCGGAGAAAGGAGGCGACAGCACTCGCACCTCCCCAGCCCGGTCGCCCTCGCGAGGCCAAGAGGAGCATCGTAGGGAGGACTCAGCCCCCGTGACCCCGCTGGCTCCGGAAGTGCCGGTGCCTGGCTCGGCTGATGAGGTCCCAAAGGCTCAGGAGCCCTTGATCCCCCAGGCTCTGGTGACAACACCGCCCCCTCCTCCTGCCGCGCCTCTGGTCCCAGGTTCTTCTTCTTCCTCTGCCGCCTTGGAGCGCGTCCTTTTTCAGGGATGGCCCAGCTACGGGAAGATCTCCTGGGCGCGGAGCCGTGCCTGGTAGTCGGGCGCCTGGAGCTGGCCTCTGGCTTCACTCTGACTTGGTGGTTCGAGCGTCGCTAAGCCAGGCCGCCGCGGCCTCCGAGAAGGAGAAGCAGGCCGCCGCCAAAGCTGCGTCCGATCGCGAGGCGGCGCTGAAGGACGCCGAGGCCGCCCGCAACCGCTGCCGAGAGCTGGAGGACGAGCTGAAGGGCCTGCGTGACCAGCGCGAAGAAGAAGCACGTGGCCGCCATGCGAAGGAGGAGGAAATGAGGGCCCGGGAGGACGCCATCAAGGGCTGCGACGCCAAGCTAGGAGAGCTGGCGAAAGCATAGGCCGCGGAGCGCAGCCGGCTGGAGGAGTTGGAGCGGAAGGCGAAGGCGAAGGAGGCCGATCTTGACGCCAAGGCGAAGGTCCTGGCTGAAGATCGCGTGGCCTTCTCGCTTCTCGAGGAGAGGTCCAGCGTGGCACTGAAGTCACTGTATGAGAAGGGCTTGGAGAAGCCGCTGACCACCGATGAGGATGGCCCTGCTCAGCTGCTTCCCCATTTGGTGAAGGCGCTTGAGGAAGTCGTGGAGGGCATTGGTCCCATGGCTGAGGCAGAGGCTCGTGTCCTTACTTCAGCTGCACTGACACCTGTCTTCAGCCATCTTTATTTTCGCGACCCCAATGCCCGTCTTGACGAGCTGCTAGAGCCTGTGGCTGATGAACACTGCACGGCTGCCGCCGCAGCCGTGAAAGGCCGAGTGGAGGCCCTGCTGAAGAAGTACCGCGGCTTCGTCCTCGCGCCCTTGATCGGTGATGCCACCGATCATGCGGCTCCATCTGGCGGTGCAGGTGAAAGCGACGCTACCAAGGGAGGAGCACCTTTTGTGGGTGATGGCAGTGTCCAGGGGTGACTTGCTTGCGGCTGCTTCCCTGTTTTATCCCTGCAACATGTACCATGCCTCGTGGAGGCATTTAAACTCGTGCTTGACATTTGGGAGAACGATATGACTTGTAATATTTTCTTTTGAGATTTTGCGATTTTCTTCCTATTTGCTTTGCATTCTGTGTCGGCAGAGCCCGGCCCCGCGCATACCTCAACCGCCGTTGGGCCGATCGGAGACCAGGACGGACCAATGAGTGAGGGGCTATGTGACCAGTTAGGCTCCTGAGTCGCGATGCTCAGGAGTCCCCCTTGACGCGCAAACAACTTATAGGAAGAATAGGCGAGGATAGGTTAATGTTCTACGTCAGCAGAGCCCGGCCCCGCGCATACCTCAACCGCAGTTGGGCCGACCGGAGACCAGGACGGACCAAGGAGTGAGGGGCTACATGACTAGTTAGGCTCCTGAGTCGCGATGCTCAGGAGTCCCCCTTGACGTGCAAACATCTCCATACCTGCCCTCACCGAGGCTCGGCTCGGGAGGGGCGTGCGACGACCAGGTCCGAGGGACCTGGTTGGGTGGCGTACGCTTGGGCGTGACCCAAGCGCAGCCCCCGTGCCCAGCCCCCTCGCGCGGCTCTCCCGAGGGGAGGCGTTGCGGTGAGGCCGGACAATGAGCTCTGGGCTCCCTGAGATTCATACGGCCATGAGGCCGCCCTCAGTTGTTTATCACTAGCGCGGAGCGTAGTGCTTTCGCTTGTGCACGGGCATAGCCGCTCCTCGGCAGTGTCAACGGCCAGCGCGGAGCATGGTGCTTCCACTAGGGCGTGGGAGGGGGACTCCCTACTGCGGAGAGCCCCCGGGGCGTGTACAGCCCCGCCCTGACACGTGGCTTGCACGGCAGGGCTAAACGAGGTGTATCTGGGCACTCATGAGCCAGCGCGGGACTCACGAGGCCCTACCTCAAGGCGGGTTGCACCTGCTCTTGGTTCTTGTTCGCTGTGTTTGTCCCACGAGGTGGTCAAACAACCTGCGCCGAATGAATCTCCTGAGGTTATCGCGTGAGAAAGTCAACCACCAACGGCCCCAGGAGGTGACGTGAACGGGGCCGGCCCGCCAGACAGAGCTCAGCCGTTGGATTTATCGACGCTGCAGGGACGGGCCTGAGCACAGACGCCGTGCTCAACCTACTCACGCGAAGGGTCCTGAAGAAAGACGGCTGGCGCGCGACTCCCATGGTGGGTGGCGATCGAGCAGGTAATAGTCATAGGTAGATTAAGCATGGAAAGCATACTAGCTTAAGTAAATGCAAGGGAGATACATGCCACTGGGTCAGGCCCGAGCGGCTTGGGGATGATGCAGCCCGAGGGGCGCCCCCAACAAGGTAAGCTAAAAACATAAAAAAGGATACATGCCACAGGGACGGACCCACACGGCCTGGGAATGATGCAGCCCGAGGGGCGCTCCCAGCTAAATGAACTTGGAAAGTGTCACCTGGTTCTGTTGACGAAGGAGAGTTGAGGCAGCTGAAGGTACGCGGCGAAGGGGTTGCTCCTCATGAGCCACCGGGGCCCTGAGCCTCGGGAGGCTCTGGAGGTCCGGGCGGTTCCTTGAGGACCGTCTCCATCTCCGCCAACACTGCGTGGTGCCTGGCCTCCTGAGCCGCCAGGATGCTCCGCAAGTTGGGCTGATAGTCGGTCGCCATGCTCGGCAGGCCAAAAGGCATGCGAACGTAGCTGTGAGGAGGGCCCTCGCAGCATCCCGCGCGCAAAGGCCAGAAAAGCTCCTGAGAGGCGGACTTGTTGAGCCCTGGGACGTCGATGCAGACGCGCAGCCCGGCATCCTCGCCTGGATGGGGAGCTGCGCCTGGCGAGCGGCGTTCGCCGCGCATGGCCCATGCGTCTTGCAGTTCCTGAGTGATCTTGGTGATGAACTCTTGAGCGGTGGGCGCTCCTTGCCCTGTGTCCTCCTGAGGAAAATGTGCTGCGAAGCACGCCTCCAAGTGGTGCCCAAGCGCCTCCCTCGTGATCTTGGCAAAGTCTGAGGCCCTCCAGAAGAAAGCCCCCGACCCCTGCCCGAGTGGGGCACCCGGCGCGCTTTCCTATGCAATGGAGGAAGGCGCCCCAGGTGAGGGCGCTGATCCTGATGAGGTTCCAGCTGCAACGCCACCCTCCTGAGGTCCTGCACGGCGTAGCTGCTTCTTTTTGGGGTGGTCTCAGGAGGGCGCTCGCCCTTTCTGTCGGGTTCGTCGATTGCTGCAGCTTGGAAGGCTCGCTCGAGGGAGCACACCGCATCTCTTTCTTCGCATGGGACCATGATGATTCCGCCGCTTCCCGGCATCTTGAGGACATTGTAGCCATGATGGGTCACCGCCATGAACTTGGCCAGGGCTGGGTACCCGAGGATCGCATTGTATGGCAGGCAGATGTAGGCGACATCGAAGTCGATGAGCTCGGTGCAGTAGTTGTTGTGTTCTCCGAAGGTGACAGGGAGGCGGAGCTGCCCTATCGGTGTGGTGGAACCATCGGTCACTCCTGAGAACGGCTTGGTAGGCTGAAGCTGGTCATATGGCACTTGGAGGTTGTCGAACGTGTTGACGGACAGGACGTTGAGCCCTGCACTGCAGTCGATGAGGGTCTTGGTAACTTGCACGTTGCTGATGACTGGTGAGCAAAGCATTGGGAGGGCGCCAGCGGTAGCTGCGCACTTGAGCTGATCTGCCAAACTGAATGTGATGGCGCACTTGGACCACCTGAGCGGGCATGTGGCCTCGAGCTTGGGGAGGACCGCATTCACTTCACGAGCAAACTGTTTGAAGATACGCTGCGAGGCTGGGGCCTGAGCTCCGCCCAAGATGCAGGCGATAGCACGTGGCTCTTGGAAGCGCCCAGCCCCCTCGTCTTGGTGGCGGTCGTCATTCCTTCTTGGTGGTGGCGGTAGTGGGGGAAGACCGGCGTTGCCCTGAGGACGATCCTCACGAGGCTGGTCCCTCCAGGCACCCTCGCGAGGCTGATCCTGCTAGCGGTCCTCACGAGGCCGGTCGCGCCACTCCTGGTGCGGGCCACGGTCGTCCCAGCGTCCGCCACCGCGTCCTCCTCCTCGGCCGTAGCCCCGGTCGCTGCGCTCGGGGCGTCGACCGAAGCGTCCTTCTCGAATGGCCCTGAGCTCTTGATAGTCGCTAGTGTTGTGGGTGTGCAGGTTATGGAAGGCGCAGAACGGTCGGCTGCTCTTGGATGACTCGGGCTGGTCTCTGCCGTGCTTGGTGTTTGGTTCTGCCGCGAGCACGGCTGCTCCCTTGCGCTTCACGTCCTTGGCCTTGGCTTTCTTCTCCTCCGGGTTCGCAGCTGGGAGCTCGAGGAGGGAGAGGCGCCCCTCCTCAGCTCTTGCGCACTTGGTCGCCAGGTTGAACAACTCCAGAGATGTGCACAACTCCTCGTGGATGGCGAGCTCCTCCTTCATCTTGACGTCGCGGACGCCATCAGAGAAAGCGGAGATGATGGCCTTGTCCGTCACCTTGGGGATCTTGAGGCGGACGTTGTTGAAGCGCTGGATGTACTTCTGGAGGGTCTCTCCTGGTTGTTGCTTGACGCGGCGCAGGTCACCCGCGGCCGGCGGGCGGTCGCGAGTGCCCTGGAAGTTGGCAACGAAACGGTTACGCATCTCGTCCCAGGAGGAGATCGAGCCTGGGGGCAGATTCAGGAGTCAGGAGCGGGCTCCATCCTTGAGAGCCATGGGGAACTAGTTTGCCACGACTTTCTCGTCGCCGTTGGCCGCCTCGATGCTCAGCTCGTAGAGCTGCAAGAACTCTGCGGGGTCGGGTGTGCCGTCGTAGCGAGGAGGCAGATCCGGCTTGAATTTGCCCGGCCAGGTGACGCTACGCAGCTCGGGGGTGAAGGCGCGGCAACTGGCCGTGGTCACCGGGGCCTGCCTCGGAGGTGGAGATTGGTCTTGGTGCCCGCGTGCCGCTACGGCAAGCGGCGCGGGGCCTTGCCGCAGTAGACGATCCTGGCGCGGCGCTGCGAGGAGCGGCGGAGCGTTCTCTTGCGGTCGAGGGACTTCTTGACAGCTTCTTTCTTCATGCGCGAGCGCCGGACGCGGCGGGTCGCGTCGTGGAGCCGCGCGCCTTGGTGCCAGGGCGCCATCTTGTGGCAGAGGTGGTGGAGGTGCTCCGTGAGCTACGTCGCCTGTAGCTGGCGGAGGGCGAGACGGAGAAAGGGACGGCGCAGGGGAGCCCCCTGCGGCGTGAACAAGCTCGGCGATGCGGTCGAGCCAGTCCTCGTAGAGGTCGTCAACCGGGCGGGAGCGCAGGAGCTCGTGCGCCATGAGGAGCGCGGCCCACGCGTCCATGGGAGCGCGACGCGCATGGGATGAGGAACCGGCCAGGGTCAGCGATGGAGTGGCGGTGCGGCCGTCCCGCCGCACCGAGGGGTGCATCGAGCACGCTTGCTGCTCGTTCCCCACCGGGCCGGTGGCGGCGTTGGCGGGAGGCGATGGAGAACGACGAGGCGGCCCACCGATGGGAGCCGTCTGAGCGACACGGGTGGCGAGGGCAGCCCGGCGCTCAGCACGAGCACGGCGAGCATCCGCCATGGGGTCGACGGAGCAACTGGACGCGGAGCGACGGAAAGGAAGCTTCGGCGCACCCCTACCTGGCGCGCCAAATGTCGGATCACGGGTTCCGGCAAAACCCTCAAGGTTCGAACACTGGGGTGCGCGCGAAGATTTCCTCCCTACCGATCCGCGTCCTAACTAGCTAAGATCTCAAGAACAAACTCGACGAACTCACAACACAAGGGACACAAGATTTATACTGGTTCGGGCCACCGTTGTGGTGTAATACCCTACTCCAGTGTGGTGGTGGTGGATTGCCTCTTGAGGTTGAGGTGTTCTTGTGCTCGGTGAGTGGCTAAGGATTAGGCGAGATGCCTCTGAAGGAGTTCCGCTTGCCTCCTACTGTGGTGGCTAGTCCTATTTATAGAGGCCCCGGTCCTCTCCCCAAATATTGAGCGTGAAGGGAGCCAACAACGGCCAATTTGAAAGGGGACAGCTAGTACAGCTTATCCTGACAAAAGTAGTCTTCGCCTGCAAAAGGCTCTGGTGGTGACGCCGCCTTGGGCTCCATGGTGACCTCTGTCTTGCCGTCCTGCTGGTCGTGGTCTCGTTGCACCGATATTGAAACCTTTGCTTGCTGCCTCGGTACTCCGCGCCTGCGCTTGCCTCGTTAGCACCAAAGGGGAAAGAAGGACACTGCGCGCACTGGCGCCCGCCTGGCGCCTGCCTGATCTCGATCATCATGGCTCACGTCACGAGAACCTCGCGAGGTTTGCCTCACCTTGATCTCTCTGCCCCTCACGAGGCAACCTGGTAAGGCCGCTCCTGAGGAGGTCTTGCGTCGTCTGCCTCGCGAGATTTGGCCCCTCGCGAGGGTCTTGAATGCCTTGTTGATGAAGATGGGCCGTACATGCCTGCTAGCACAGCCACGCCGTGGGCCACAGGCAGGCAAGTCTGGGAACCCCCGTTCCCAGAACGCTGACAACACTAGTAAGGCGGGACCCCCGGCAAGGACCAGTCCCGACGAGGCGAAGTCTGCATAGATAGGCGAAGTTGAACAAAAGAAGAAGATGGTGCAGCACCCAGCTTATTTTGCCAGTTCCCTCCTGCAGGGGGCTAGGACAAGGTATTCGGGTATGCAGAAGCTACTTTTCGGCCTCCTCGTGGCCTCAAGGAAGCTGCGCCACTACTTCCAAGCACATGAGATCACCGTCGTCACCCGCCTCCCATTGCAAAGAATCCTGCACAACCTGGATGCAACCGGGATGATTGTGGAGTGGGCTTTGGAATTGTCAAGCTTTGGCCTCAAGTTTGAAAGTACTTCGACAATTAAGAGTCGAGCCTTGGCAGAGTTCATAGCAGAGTGGACTGCAACGCCCGACGAGGAGATTCGAGAGACCACCCTTCCCGGCAAGGAGACGAGCAGTGAGTGGGTTCTGTACTTTGACAGAGCTTTCTTACTCCAAGGTGCTGGTGCCGGCGTACTACTCGTCGCACCCACCGGAGAGCGCCTCGAGTACGTAATCCAGATGCACTTTCCCCGGAAAAAAATCAACGAACAACACGACAGAGTACGAGGGATTGCTGGCTGGTCTCTGGATCGCGGCGGACCTCAGGATCAAGAAGCTCATCATCAGAGGTGATTCGCAGCTCGTCGTCAAGCAAGTGAACAAGGATTACCAGAGCCCATTGATGGAGGCCTATGTGGATGAAGTGAGGAAGTTGGAAGAACGCTTCGATGGATTGCAAGCAGAGCATGTTCCCCAAGCGGAGAACGGCATTGCTGACGACCTGTCAAAGCGCGCTGCCCTCAAGTTGCCTATGGAACCAGGTACCTTCGTGCTCCAATTAACTCAGCCATCCTTTGAACCATCAGCAGGACAGAGCAAGCGGAGCAAGGCAGGCCCCGGCAAGTACTTTCCCGCCGAGCTCCCAGGAGTCGCCGGCAATGATGTCGCTGGTGTCCCAAGCTTGCCGGAGAGTAGCAGCCCCCAGCAGGGCCCCAAGCCCTGGCCGTAGAGGTAGCTGCCATTACGGTCGAAGATGTGCCTTTAGTCCTTGCCGTCGAGCCCCAGGCTCTGGCATGGGCGCAGCCCACCGTCCGTTTCCTCCAAAGAGGGGAGCTTCCTGAGGAACAAGAAGAAGCAGAGAAGGTAGCTCGCCGGTCCAGCATGTACCAGTTCGTGGATGATGACCTATACAGAAGGAGATCGAACGGCTTGAAGTTGATGTGCATTCCTCGGGAAGACAGACTGAGGTTGTTGGCAGAGATACATGGAGGCATGTGTGGCTCCCACATAGGGTCGATGGCCCTTGCCGGCAAGGCATTCTGGCAAGGTTTCTTCTGGCTCACCGCTCTCCAGGATGTGACGGCACTAGTAGCCAAGTGTGAAGCGTGCCAGTTCCATTCAAAGAAGCTTCATCAACCAGCCCAAGCCCTTCAGACAATCCCTCTTTCCTGGCCATTTTCAGTTTGGGGGCTCGACATACTGGGCCCCTTTCCCCGCACTGTCGGGGGCTTTGAGTACTTGTACGTCGCGATCGACAAGTTCACAAAGTGGCCGGAAGTGGAACCAGTGAGAAAGGTGACAACACAGTCAGCCGTCAAGTTCTTCAAGGGGCTAGTCTGCCGTTTTGGTGTGCCCAACAGGGTCATCACCGACAACGGCACACAATTCACAAGCTGCACCTTCATGCAGTACATTCAGGATCTCGGCAGCAGGGTTTGTTTTGCTTCTATTGCTCATCCCAGAAGTAATGGCCAGGCTGAGAGGGCGAATTCAGAAGTGTTGCGGGGCCTCAGGACCAGAACTTTTGACAAGCTGCACAAGTGCGGAAGGCGCTGGGTTGATGAATTACCAACGGTTCTTTGGTCGATCAGAACAACGCCAAATCGAGCTACTGGCTAGACACCATTTGCCCTGGTTTACGGGGCAGAGGCAGTTCTCCCCACGGAACTCATATACGGATCGCCTTGAGTGCTCGCTTATGATGAGCTTGAGCAAGAGCAGTTGCGCCAAGAGGATGCGATGCTCCTTGAGGAAGATCGTCTTCGGGCTGCCGTGCGAGCCGCTCGCTACCAGCAGGTCTTGTGGCGCTAGCATAGCCGCAAGGTTCATGCCCGAAGCCTTGAGGAAGGCGACCTTGTTCTTCGGCGGATTCAATCCGTCAAGAATTCAAACAAGTTGACGCCGAAGTGGGAAGGCCCTTACCGGGTAATGCGAGTCACCAGGCCCGGCGCAGTCCGCCTGGAGACCGAAGATGGCATTCCAGTGAGCAACTCCTGGAATATCGTACATCTTCGCAAGTTTTACCCCTATGGCGCGGTTGCCGGGAGCCCCAGCAACCCCCATTTTGTACTACCCTTGCCGGCGAGGCATGTAACCCTATGTACAAAGCCAGGCGCAGACCCTGAGCATAAATAAATGAAGCGCTGGTGCCCTAAGTCATAGCATGCATGCTAGGTTGAGTCTCTCTCTCTCTCTGTGTGTTTGTGTGTGTTAGGGTCGATAGAGCTTAGCAGCGACTATCCCCTAGCATAGAGGGTGAGTGTGCATCTCTCTGCTCCTTCTTGTCCTTTCTTTTGGATTGCAGGACACGCAGGCGCTTCTGCTGAGCTGTTTGATGGAAAGAAAATAGACCGACGCCCAAACCCCGGCAAGCCAAGGTTGCCGGGGGGCTACAAATCCAGAGATCCGACCACGACAAGCCCTGGTTACCAGGGGCTGCAGTATCAGATAAGTCTTTCATCCCCCACTCTACACTTCCGTATGAAACTTGAACGTACGAAGCTTCGCTCACTCTTATACCACAGTGCTCCCTCAGTCCCATGCCCAAGAACCTTTCTTTGGGGGATGACGCGAGCATGCTGCGGTCATTCCACGAAGGGCCTAATCCTACTTTGCCCCTACCTCCGCCGAAGGGCGCGAGTGTAGTCGAGCTATAGAGCGAGAGGACGACAAGGTCTGTTGGCGGGTGACGATGTTTATTTTTAGGATAACAAGGATTCGCTCCTTGGTGTGAGCCTCGCTCGCGCACAAAAGAACCCGGCAAACACCCCTTTTCTTCATTAATACGTTGTTGACAAGTACAACTCATACGGAATGAGAACTTGAGCAAGGGGATTACAAGGTTTAAAACCGACAAATGCCTGCAGGCTTAAAAACTAAAAAAAGGATAAGATGCCCGTAATCCCTTTCTTGTCCCTCTCCTCAGGAAACGGATCAGGATAAGCGGGAAGGCAAAAGGGGCGCCTAGGCGAGGTACGAGCAGCAGAAGACACCAAGAAAAGGCTGGTGATGACGGTGTTGGGGAAGAGGCCGAAAGATGAGGCAGCAGGCCGACAGTACGCGACAAAGGCGTCAGTGCCATCGTACTCCGAGTTGACGGCCCGCCACCCGCCTTCTTCGCCTTCTCCGGCCCTCCAGCGCCAGCCACCAGAAACAACGGTCCTGAGAAGTTCAAGGAGCTGGCGATGCGAATGGTGGTGCTGCCGACGTCGCCCAGGGACGGTGTGTCTGACACCTAGTCGGACCCGTCATCCTCCTGCCCGCTACCCTCGTCGTCGTTGTCGCTGTCCTCCTCGTCGCTGTTGCCCGAGGAGGTGCTTTCGTCATCGGTCGAGCTCTCTGCACATCACCCTAGCCTGTGTCCCGAGTGCCCGAAGACCTTGATGGAGAGCAGGTCGCTCTTCGCTAGCTTGAAGCAGAGGACGTGCCCATCCATCAAGCAATGGGCACGTGCGAAGGTTTTCCAGCCCCGACGAAGGAGCATCACATGAGGGGCAGGAAACCCTGTGTTCACCCACATGTCGCCGTGGCAACACCCCTTCATGTGAAGCCTCAGCCGCGCTAGCCGGTCGATCTCCAGCACCCTCGCGAATGCCCCGGGAAGGCGGAGGTGGCTGCACGGCGGCCCACGGAGCTGCAGAATAAACTCGAGCGCCGTGTCCCCAACATGACCACTCGACGAAGCAGGAGGAGATGGTGGAGGAGATGGTGACGGAGATGGAGACGACACAGGCGCCCCCCTTTCGTGCCCACCTCTACCTCGACCGCCTCTGCCTCGGCCACCTCACCGACCGCGGCCCCGTCCGGCGCCCTCGCCTCGAGCATGGCCTTCGCCTTGGGCATCTGGCTCTTCCTTGACCGCCGCAACCCTTTGGCGGGAGGAGATAGCTCCTGTAACCACTCCGGCCTTAGATCCGGAGCAGATCAAGACGTCCGAAGATGGGAGACTCAACCCCATCACGGGGGCTACCGAGTCTGCGGCGTTGGAGCCGCGCGTAGATCCCACTTCATACGATACCTGCATCAACGGAACCTCAGACTCGTCTCCGATATCGAGTTCCAAACCCTGCGAGCTCGCGGATACCAAACTTGGTCGTTTATCGGTATTCAAGTTCAGCGCCACAGATGTCTTTCAGCACTCGCCTATGGGCGATCTACTAAGCTCACTAAAAAACCTATCTCTGGCAGATGGCTCGTCGCAGAACTATGTCCGGTTCGACCTTACGGCGGATGACGGAGAATTTTGCTTCCCACCCGCCACCCACTTCATAGCCACTGTCGAAGACCCAACCAACATGCTTGACCTCTGCCCCGAAGACATCGACGGTATGGACGATGATGAGGGGTAAGTCCAGAGCTCACTATCCGCCAGACGCAGGACGACCACTTCCTAGTATGACGTGTGTATGGTAGACACACCCAACAACGATATTGACAATGAGAAGGAGGATCCAGTTGAAGTAAACCTCCTGGTACACAATCTGAACACCGGCGCCCCCGGCGCCGCTCTAGGTCATGTCGCCCAAGAGAAAACAATACTAGCAACGGAGGTGATACTACTCCGGCCAACAAAGACCCTGTTGAGGCAGGATCCGAACAGGAGGACCAGGAAAGCGGGCAAGATAGCCCCGATGAACAGGTCATGTACGGAGACTCGGAGGATAGCAATTATCTTCCCCTCTCCGAGGAAGAGGAGAGCCTCGACAACGAAGAATTCATCGTGCCGGAGGAACCTCTCGAGCAGGAGCGCTTTAAACGCCGGCTAATAGCCACAGCAAGGAATCTAAGAATAAAGCAGCTGCAGCTTCAAGCAAGCCAAGATCTGCTCAATGATAAATGGACTGAGGTCCTAGCCGCCATAGAATACGGCCCTAGTGGTCTGGACAAAAGCCACCCCAAATGCAGGTGGCTCCCTCCACATGATGGCAAGGCGCTGGAGCCCGTTCCACCATCGAATAATGCGGCAGGTCGACCACAGTTCGGTCCGGATAAAGCAGCAGCCCAAGCAGAATACCATACCAACAAATCCGGCCATAAGAACAAGAAGAAGACAGCTCGGGGGAACACTCGCGACATCCAACAAGACCTGGAGGGTAGAACATGACACACAAAATCAACACATAGATCACGGAGACATGCCCCGACCATTAATAACGGTTATCTATTCGGACACAACAGACCCGAGCACGCTCGGTCCGAAAACCGTAAGCGGAGTCCGCCGGAGGTGCTTCACAGTGTGGCCCAACATAGAGGAGCCGCACACCCTCTTTGCTTCACCAACGAGGTAATGGAGCACGAATTTCCAGACGGGTTTAAACCCATCAATATCGCATCATACGATGGAACAACAGATCCCGCAATATGGATTGAGGATTACCTCCTCCATATCCACCTGGCTCACGGAGACGACCTTCATGCCATTAAATACCTACCTCTCAAGCTTAAGGGGCCAGCGCATTACTGGCTAAACAGTTCGCCAGAAAATTCTATTGGCAGCTGGGAAGATTTGGAAGACGCCTTTCGTGACAACTTCCAAGGAACATATGTCCGGCCATCAGATGTTGATGACTTAAGTCATATTGTCCAACAGCCCGGCGAGTCAGCCAGGGAACTCTGGACTAGGTTCTTAGTCAAAAAGAACCAAATTGTCGACTGTCCGGACGCGGAAGCCCTTGCGGCCTTCAACCATAGCGTCCGGGATGAATGGCTAGCACGTCACCTCGGCCAGGAAGGACCTAAATCCATGATCGCCCTTACCGCTCTAATGACTCGCTTTTGTGCAGGAGAACACAACTGGCTCACTCGTAAAGGCAACAATGCCAGCGACCCGGGCACTTCCGAAATCCGAGACGGCAACGGCAAGCCACGACTAACCGAACACAACAGCCGCAACAATAATGAAAGATTACGCGACATAACAGTCAACGCCGGATTTCACAATCCGAAGCCCGGTCAACGGAAGAAGCCATTTAAGGCTAGCCAGGATGGACCATCCGCCCTCGACAGGATACTGGACCGACCTTGTCAGATTCACGGTCACCCTGATAAGCTAGCCAATCACACAAACAAAAACTGTTGGGTCTTTAAGCAGGTAGGCTAGCTTAACGCCGAAAACAATGGGAGGAGGCCACCAGGCAATAAAGACAACGGAGTGGCTCGCCAGCCGAACAGCAGGGGCTAGAAACAGTTTCCCTCTGAAGTTCGACCACTCCCGGAACGAAAATAGCAGTTCGGCTTCCGCCACCCACCCGCTATACCGGCAAGATTCACACCACGCATACATCACTATGCGCTCAAGATACCATGGGCACCGGCGGAAGCACAATACGGGCAACCCTGCAAACATTCCCGTAACATTTTTTATCTGTTTTCCATTTTTTCTTTATTATCTCTTAAAAACAGGTGACCATCAGGACAACATCTAATCGGACTCTATAGGAGTTCGGATCCGAACACTCACCTAAGGGGCCACTTCCGTTAAGGACTCCCCTCCCTGAGGACGGGCGGCACAGACGTGCGACAGGAGGTCCAAAACAGCTTTTTGTAGACCGCACTCTTTGTTTTGAGCCTGTACTATGCCTTTTTCCTCCGTTCCCGACCCGAGCATGTCAAATAGCCGGGTCGTGGTTTTTCTCTTCTTTTATATATATGAATTATCATTGGCTTATTCCCAGTAAACTTCATCCGAACTAATCTTCCATACTCTTTCTACATCGAGTACACCCGTAACGGCGGTGTTACAAGACGCACCTCGGCATAACTTGCCAGGGGCTCGGTATGGGAACAAATGAGTCGCCAATAAAAGTCCGAACAGCTCTATAGCATACTTCGGCGTTGCAAGTTTGGCCTTATATGCATCAGCTCCGAATCATTGTGTTTGGTCAATAGTTGGGTTGCCCGGCTCATGTGCTTGCTACCCTACGTTCCGCTCTATCGGCTAGGGTAGTAAAGGGAGAACTACTGCGATTGTGCCCTGGCTTTGACCGGATGAGCACCTCAGTAGAGAAAGCCGAAAACTGACTGTCATGATGCGGCGAGAGCTGGTCAACCACTTGACGACTTATTCGAATCTTTAGCGATTCTCCGTGTTACACGAAGGATCTTTTTCAGATCAAAACATGTAAGGCACAATATTACGATACGCTGCATACATACCAGGGGCTATGTCGTAGCCCCACCATAAAACTCCTATGGCTAAGTGAAAGTGTTAACGCCCTATAGTCCGATTGCCTGGTTCGCCGCATTATCACCTCCTTTATGGACCAAGACGTTGGATAAAGAGTGATTCAATGATTTTCCGAACACCCCCGTATTTCCTACGAGGGGGCTAAAGCCGATGATTGGAAAACTTTCGAATTACATTAAAATGGCCACACAGGAGGAATACAAGCTTTTGAGCAAAATATAGATTAACTATAAAGTTGTCTGTTACAACCCTTGTACACATCACTCGAATATTATGTCTTTCGAGCATTGACCCTCCATCAAGCGGGCGGCCTCTAGGACGTCTCCAAAATGATGCTCCGGTTCCAGACGGTCCTTGCCTTTGGGTGTTCATCGCAACATCGATGGCCTTCATCTTCCCCCAGAATGTCTTGACTCGGGCGAAGGCCATCCATGCACCTTCAATGCACGCCGACCGCTTCACAGCGTCGACACGCGGCACCGCGTCAGCAAGCCGCTGCACCAGGCCGAAGTAACTACTTGGAACAGGTTCAGTCGGCCACAAACGGACTAAGACGTTCTTCATGGAAGCGCCGGATATCCTATGCTGCTCGGCCCACTAGGACATCTGTTCATTCAGCAACAGAGGGCGCTTCGACGCGCCAAATTGCGACCAGAAAAGCTTCTCTGTTGCATACCCCTCTCGCGCCTGATAAAACTGCGCCGCATCGGAAGAACTCTTCGGCAAGTCTAAAAAATTGTCCGGAGAACTCCATACTTGGTTAAGCTGAGCATAGTTCGGGTCGCCGAACTTAGCCTGTAGCAAAAAGGGCTTGCCAGCCACAATCTCCCCAGCTTGTCGGATCTCCTCACGGGCTGCTCTGGATTCAGACCGCGCTTCCCTCGCCTCTCGTAAGGCCTTGTCAAGTTCAGCTGTTTTGGCTTCATTTTCCTTCTCAAAAAGTTTACAGCGGCCAGCCGCACTCTCTAACTCGCGCGCCATGGTGGACATTGCCTCCTTGTCCTGGCGCCGCGCGGCTTGTTCGGCCTTCAATTCAGCCGATGCCTTTTCGGCAGCCGCATTACTAAACCGGGCCTTCTCCTTGGCCTGGGCTAGCTCCGCCCGAAGGGCTTCCACGGCGGCAGCACCATCTGCATTGATGCACATTTCATATCAAACTCTCTTCCGAGTCAAGCTTACATTACAAGCATATTGGTGTAAGGAATGCTCGAAATATATACCTTGCAAGTTGTCAAGACGCCTGTTGATCAAAGCAATGTCATCCTCCGCAACATCCAGCTTTCGCTGCAGTTCGGTTACCTCCGAATTTCGGGCAGTGGCAGGAGGGGAGACAGCCTGCATTCCAAATTAACCCAAGGTTAGTACCTGAAGATATCTTTTTGATCCTCCGATCACTTCCTTTGGAAGGCAATCCGAGTCTCAGGGGCCATTGCATACACAACAGGTGCATTCTGTCAATATTATTCAATTGGCAACATTACATCACAAACCTCAAAACCTCTTAGAAGGCTCGTAAAAGCCTCGTTCAACCCGCTCTTCGCGGATACAACTTTTTCGACCACCGTAACCATTAAGGCACGGTGCTCCTCTGAAACGGACGCTCGTCGCAGCATGTCCCTCAGCATCTCCTGCACTCCTAGGTCTTCGGACACCGCTGCCGGAGCACGACATTTCTTTGAAGGAATCCGCTTACCCTCCTCCAGCATTGTCTCCGGCTGTAAACCGGACAGTTCGGGGTCATCATTCTTGATCCCCGAACCCTGAGTGATAGAGGCACCACCTTCGGGTAGCTCCTTCCTTGTTTCCTGCGCTACTTGCCGGTTGGGAGGAGCCCTCCGGGATGACACCTCGAGATCATCCGCCCTGTTAGGCGAGGAGGCCGGAGAAGGCGTGTCACTCTCCATCATCTCCGGAAGAAGGTCTCCCGAGGAGGAGGACGATTGAGAAACACCAGGCGTTAACCTGCAAGGATGCACATATGAGAAAGGAATGAGGTGTGGTTAAAGTGCCCTGCTCCACTTACGGTCTGGCCGGAGGATCGTCCTCATCATCAAGCTCAACGACGACATCGCTTACCCGACCCAAGCCGCCCGACGATGGTATTTTCCCTTTCTTGGAAGGCTTCCCCTCCCGACCTCCAGAAGCGGCCCTCTTCTTGCCATGAAGTGCCCCCTCCACACCTTTGCCCCTGGGCAAAAGGGTTTCGGTTTCCCCGAACACAACGTCTAAATCACCCTTAGGATGGGCATCTCCTCTGGGCTCCCCGCTCTCACCCCCTGTAGACATCAGGTACGGTGTCGGGATCAAAATTCGCGTCAGTAGGGCGGACGCAGGGTCTTGGGGAAGAGGCGCCGGACACCAGATTAACACCACTTTCTTTATCGAGTCCTGTATAAGGGCAGGTTGTTTAGTGTCTTGTCAAGACATGCTTGAATGAAAGGTGTGCGGGGATTGAATACTTACAGGGGTGTCCGGATGATTGCAGTCGATGCCGACATCTTCGGTGGTGTCCGGCCATTGCTCTCGCTCCCCGAAATATAACTTCCACATTCCTTCGTATGTAGTGCCGAAGAAGTGCTGAAGAGTTCGCCGCCCTTCTGGATTGAACTCCCACATACGGAGAGGCCACCGTTGACACTGCAGGATCCGGCGGACTAGCATTACCTAAACGACGTTCACAAGATCGATGCCCTTCTCGGTAAGGCTTCGGATGCGACCTTGCAGAGTCTGCACCTCATTAGCTGATCCCCAGTCCAACCCCTTGTTGATCCATGAAGCAAGCTGAGTCGGAGGTCCGGGACAGAATGCAGACGTGGCCACCCACTTGGAGCCCCGCGGCTCGTTGACGTAAAACCACCCCTGCTACCATAGTTCGGAAGACTTGGCGAAGGATCCTTCAAACCAAACCGCGCTAGCAAGCTTGTTTATTACAACGCTGCCGCACTCTGCCTGCTCCCCCTCTATCACCCGCGGCCTCACATCAAAAGTCTTGAGCCACAAATCAAAGTGCGGAGGAGTCCGGAGAAAGGCCTCACACGTGACGATGAATGCCGAGATGAGAAGAATAGAGTCCAGGGCCAGATCGTGAAAGTCTAGCCCATAGTAGAACATGAGCCCTCAGACGAAGGGGTTAAGCGTGAACCCTAACCCATGGAGGAAGTGGGAAACAAATACTACCCTCTCGCCGGATTTGGGGGTGGGAATAATCTGCCCCTCGGCAGGAAGCCGATGAAGGATTTCTGGGGTCAGGTACCTCGCTACGCGGAGCTTCGCAATATCCTCCCCCGTGATGGAAGAGGCCACCCACCGACCTGAACGGCTGGACCCGGACATGATTGGGGCTAGTGGTGATTGGAACTCGAGGGCTAGAACTCAAGGTGGCTGGGGTTGAGGAAGAAGCAAGCGCAGAAGAAAAAGACAAGTCTGGGTCCCTATATGAAGGCCCAGAATATCGAGCGTCCCCTCCTGGGACTTGAAACTTACCTATCCCCAAAGAGTTGTACCCAGGGGACGGTTGGGTTACCCATACCTACATTATTGAGAATCCCGTGAATAAGGGGACACGATCTCTGCTTTGACAAGACGTGCCAATAAAACCGCTTCCCGAGACGTGGGGCGACGGGCTAGCCAACGGTTGGAAATAATAACCGGGCAGGCGTGATACAATGTCATAAACAGTTGTCAACAGATTGAACTCGTGGAGTATTGTATTTTCTGCAATTATATACACAGGTCCGGATACAATCGTCACATCCGAAGACTACTTTGGGGTTCGGAAGAAGGGGAACCCGCCTTGCAATGCCGAAGACAATCTGCGCACCGGACTCCTCGTCATTGAAGCCAGGTTCAGGGGCTACTGAGGGAGTCCTGGACTAAGGGGTCCTCGGGCGTCCGGCCTGTTATCCATGGGCCGGACTGGTGGGCCGTGAAGACACGAAGACCGAAGACTATACCCGTGTCCGGATTGGACTCTACTTGGCGTGGAAGGCAAGCTAGGCGACCTATTGTGAAGATTTCCTCCTATGTAACCGACCTCATGTAACCCTAGATCTCTCCGGTGTCTATATAAACTGGAGAGCATAGTCCGGATAGGACAGATTCATGACCATATACTCACAGGCTAGACTTCTAGGGTTTAGCCATTACGATCTCGTGGTAGATCAACTCTTGTAACACTCATATTCATCAAGATCAATCAAGGAGGAAGTAGGGTATTACCTCCATAGAGAAGGCCCGAACCTGGGTAAACATCGTGTCCCCCGTCTCCTGTTACCATCGATCCTAGACGCACAGTTCGGGACCCCCTACCCGAGATCCATCGGTTTTGACACCGACAGCAAGCCCTTGCCGCCCCGTCGCTGCCCCAGCTCAGCGGCCGACCCACCAACCAAGCAGGTACCCACATGGAAGTACGTGGCTCCTAAGCCAACTGGTCAAGCACCTACGTGATGGCATGCAGATCTTCGTGAAGACCCGGCCACCGCACCAGCTCAGCAGCATGCCTCGTTGGCCTGGACGCGTGTCAGAGCAAGGCGAAGCGGCGACGGACGGGACGGGCCTTGCTACCGTCCCCGATAAAGTAAGAGGACACCTATGTAGCACATTTAATGTGTTTGTCCTGTGATGTCAAGCGATAAGCTTGTACACTGTACAACTTTCCACCTCCTGTGTGCCACTGTGGCAGCCCCTTTGACTATAAAAGGAGGCCTGTGGCATACTGAGAGAGGATTCAGACTTTTTGGACCCTGCACGCTTTGTAGCTAGTCCAAGAACACCAGATGAACACACACCAGCAGGAGTAGGGTATTACGCATCACATGCGTCCCGAACCTGGATAAATCCCCCGTGTTGGTCTCCTAAACCCGCTCTTGGCACAACCCCACGCCCGCGGACCGTAGAAGGGATTCCCCGTGATCCCATAGGTGTCGTTTCCACCAACACAATGACAATTAGTTTCTCATGCCTTGCATAAGTAGCTAGGAGTAGATTATGATTTATCTTGGATGTCAACATTGCATTAAAATGATTGTGATGTAGTATGATGATATGGTATCCTCCTCTGAATGTTTGAGTGGCTTAACTTGGCACATGTTCATGCATGTAGTTGAAACAAAACCAACATTGCCTCTATGATATTTATGTTCATGGTGTTCATATCCTACTCATGCTAGTGTCCAATGTTACTTATGCATAATGCATGTTCATGACCGTTATTGCTCTCTAGCTGACCGCTTCTCAACCTATTTGCTAGGCTTCACCTGTACTATAAGTGGGAATTCTTCTTGTACACCAAAAACCTTGAACCCAAGTGAAAGCACAAGTGCTCCTTGGGTGATTTTGGTAATTAATGTCAACATATCTGTTGTTGGACTAATATTTCTATCTAGTATATTTCAGATGAGTTAAATAGTGGAGTAGAATGGACTAGAGGATGTGGAACCCCTTCAAGATGCTAAGGACAGAAGATTGGCAAAAGCTCAAAGCTCAATACTCTACATTTTCATTTTAGTGATCCAAGATCACATTGAGTCCATAGGAAAGCCAATACTATTAAAACGGGATGAGGTGTTGCTTAATGGCTTGCTTGCTCAAAGTGCTTAGTGATATGCTCCAAAGCCCTCAACCACTTTCTCATTCCACATATGTCCTAAACCTAAAGTAAAACTTGGCCCCACCGATTTGATCTATCTCGCGCCACCGAGTTCACTTGACATAGCCACTGCCAGAAACCCTAATCAGTTTGGTCTCACCGATGGGATCTCGGTCCCACCGAGATGGGCTTGCAAACTCTCTGTTGCCTGTTGCAATTATTTCGGTCCCACCGAGATGTGCAATCGATCCCACCGAGTTTGCCTGACCAACTCTCTGTTTTGCTTATTACCAAAATCGGTCCCACCGAGTTTGTGTAATAGGACAAACCGAGTTGAGGTTTTACCCTAACCCTAGCACACATCGGTCTCACCGAGTTGATCATGTCGGTCTCACCGAAAATCCTAACATTCACATTTTGAACCATATCGGTCTGACCGACTTTCTCGATTCGGTCCCACTGAGTTTGGTGAATTGTGTGTAACGGCTAGATTTTGTGTGGAGGCTATATATACCCCTCCACCCACTCTTCATTCATGGAGAGAGCCATCAGAACATGCATACACTTCCAACATACATTTTCTGAGAGAGGACCACTTACTCATGTGTTGAGACCAAGATATTCCAATCCAACCACAAGAATCTTGATGTCTAGCCTTCCCCAAGTTGCTTTCCACTCAAATCATCTTTCCACCAAATCCAAATCCATGAGAGAGAGTTGAGTGTTGGGGAGACTATCATTTGAAGCACAAGAGCAAGGAGTTCATCATCAACACACCATCTATTACCTTTTGGAGAGTGGTGTCTCCTAGATTGGTTAGGTGTCACTTGGGAGCCTCCGTCAAGATTGTGGAGTTGAACCAAGGAGTTTGTACGGGCAAGGAGATCGTCTACTTCATGAAGATCTACCCTAGTGAGGCAAGTCCTTCATGGGCGATGGCCATGGTGGGATAGACAAGGTTGCTTCTTCGTGGACACTTCGTGGTTGGAGCCCTCCGTGGACTCGCGCAGCCGTTACCCTTCGTGGGTTGAAGTCTCCACCAACGTGGATGTACGATAGCACCACCTATCGGAACCACACCAAAAATCTCCGTGTCTCCAATTGCGTTTGCACACTCCAATCCCATCCCTTTACTTTCTTGCAAATTGCATGCTTTACTTTCCTCTGCTCATATACTCTTGTCATGCTTGCTTGAAATGTATTGTGAATGTTTAAACTTGTGCTAAAACTCCACCTTAACTTGAAGAACCTAAAAACTGCCACTTTTCTTTGTTGAGGGTCTAATTACCCCCCTCTAGACACCTCTTCTCGATCCTTTTAATTGGTATCAGAGCATTGGTCTCCATTGCTTTGGTTTAATCACCATTGGAGGAAGATGGATGAGTCTACGTTGGGGGGTCTTAGACATAGAGTGCCTATACTTGATGGAGAGTTCTTTCATGAGTGGAAAAAATGAGATGCTTGAGATTTCAATGAATATCACTTGAACAAGTACATTACTACCCCTCGTGCTCGCCTTGTTGACCCCTTGCATCCTACCCTTGATGAGTCTATTGACATGATCCGTAATCTTAGAACTGTCAATTTAATCACTATAGGATTACCTAGAAACTTGATTGCTAGCTTGCCTGCCCTTGATTGTGCTTACACCATATGGAGATTTCTAGAGGAACGATTCCCAAATTATTCCTTGCATAACTTAGATGAGATTCTTCACAAGTCTATTGCTTTGAACAAGATGAGACCTAATGATCCTAAGTTTGGTGATTGTTTATTTGAGCTTCGAAACCTCATGCGTGCCAAAGGAGATGTTGGAATCATTAGTACTATCATCTCCGAAGCCATTATAATTCATAAAGATGAACATTGTGATGATCATTTTCTAATGAATCACTCTCTCTAGGAATTGATCAATCACAAGACGATATTGAACATGGATACTATGATGAGGATGATGATAGTGACTACGATCTCGATGAGTCTATGAGACACTTTGGTCTTATGGCTAATCTTCGCGGCTACATGGCCGGAGGAAAGGAATGGGTTCTTGATAGTGGATGTACCGATCACATGACCAGAGACAAGGATATGTTTCGTGAGCTTGCTGAAAACGACGACCCTCGAAAGTATGTCACCTTTGGTGATAACTCAAAGGGTAAGGTGGTTGGCCTTGGTAAGGTGGCCATCTCACATGATAGCTCCATACAAAATGTCATGCTTGTTGAATCTCTTGGCTATAATTTACTTTTCGTATCTAGACTTGCTAACTTTGGTTTCAATGTCCTATTTACTGAAGTAGATTGCCAAGTGTTTTGAAGAGACAATCATAAAATGGTCTTTACTGGTATAGGTAGAGGTGATCTATACATTGTTGATTTCACTAAAAAGGCTCAACCTAGAACTTGCTTAATTGCTAAATCTTCTAAAGGCTGGTTGTGGCATAGAAGGTTAGGTCATGTGGGCATGTGAAATCTTGATAATTAAGATTATTAAAGGTGATCGTATCCTTGGAGTTAAAGATGTCATATTTCACAAGGATAGACTTTGTAGTGCTTGCCAAGCAGGAAAACAGGTTGGCGGAAGCCACCCCGTGAAGAACATCATGACCACGAGAAGACCGCTCGAGCTACTTCATATGGATCTCTTTGGTCCCAATGCCTATAAAAGTCTCGGTGGAAACTCATTTGGTCTAGTCATAGTCGATGATTTTTCAAGATTTACGTGGTGTTCTTTCTTGATGATAAATCGCAGGTCCAAAAGATTTTCAAGAACTTCGCTAGGAAAACCCAAAATCAATTTGAAGTGAAGATCAAGAAGGTTCGCAACGACAACGGAATGGAGTTCAAGAACGCCAATGTGGACACCTTTCTTGATGAAGAAGGGACTTCATGTGAGTTCTCGGCTACGTACACGCCTCAACAAAATGGAGTTGTTGATAGGAAGAACCGAACTCTTATTGAGATGGCAAGAATGATGCTTGATGAGTACAAGACGCCAAAACACTTTTGGGCGGAAGCGGTTGAGACAGCTTGTCATGCGATGAATCGTCTATATCTTCACAAGCTACTCGGCAAGACGGCATACGAGCTTCTCACCGGTAACAAACCCCAAGTTGGATACTTTCAAATATTCGGCTCAAAGTGCTACATTCTTGATAAGCATCGTCGTTCAAAATTTGCTCCTAAATCTCATGAAGGTTTCCTACTCGGTTATGGATCAAACTCTCACACATACCTTGTCTACAACAATTTCACCCTAAAGGTTGAAGAGACAGTAGATGTGAAGTTTGATGAATCTAACGGCTCGCAAGTAGAGCAATTGCCAATTTATGTAGGTGGAAAAGATCCTTCGTAAGCAATCCAAGACTTGTATATTGGCAAGATCCGTCCAACGGAGGTGAAGGAGAGTACCACGTCCATCCAAGTGGAAGCTTCTACCTCATGACAAGGTGAACCAAGAGTTGACACAGAGGCATCCACAAGTGGGACATGCCAAGATGAAGAAAACGAGGAAGTACACCAAGATGAACCTCATCAACCTCCTTCTCCACCTCGACAAGAGAAAAACAACGCCAACAACGAAGAAGGGCAAGAGGAAGAACAAGATGATGAAGAAGATGTTCCACCCCGACCCAAACAAGAGCTCTCACGAGTTCGAGCAAGAGTTTCACGAGACCATCCCGTTGAGCAAATCTACAATGACATTCAAACTGGGAGAATTACTCGCTCTAAAACTCGTTTGGCTAATTTTTGTGAACATTATTCATCTCTAGCATTGAATCTATGAAGTTGAAGAAGCATTGGAAGATCCGGATTGGATAAATGCCATGCACGAAGAGCTACACAACTTTGATAGAAACCAAGTGTGGACATTGGTCGAGAAGCCCGGCAACAACCACAACATCACCGGTACCAAATGGGTGTTTCGCAACAAGCAAGATGAAGATGGACAAGTCGTTCGCAACAAAGCACGTCTCGTTGCTCAAGGCTACACTCAAGTTGAAGGTATGGACTATGGTGAGACATATGCCCCCGTTTCTAGACTTGAGTCCATTCGCATCTTACTTTCCTATGCAAATCACCATAATATTACCTTGTACCAAATGGACATTAAAAGTACTTTTCTAAATGGTAAAATTGAGGAGGAAGTTGATGTTAAACAACCTCCTGGCTTTGTTAATCCGAGCATGTTTACAAACTTCACAAAGCTCTTTATGGTCTTAAACAAGCTCCTAGAGCGTGGTATAAATGCTTGACCAAGTTCCTTATTGAAAAAGGCTTTCAGATTGGAAAGATATATTCCACTCTTTTTACTAAAAGGGTTAATGGTGAATTATTTTTGTGCCAAATTTATGTTGATGATATCATATTTGGTTCAACTAATCCCCATTTTAGTGAAAAGTTTGGAAGGCTAATGTCGGAGAAGTTTGAGATGTCTATGATGAGTGAACTCAAATTCTTTCTTGGTTTGCAAATCAAGCAAACCAAGGAGGGTACCTTTGTCTCTCAAACAAAGTACACCAAGGACTTATTCAAGAAGTTCAACATGCAAGAATGCAAAGGTATTAATATACCCATGCCTACTAGTGGACATCTTGACTTGACTAAGGATGGCGAACCTGTTGATCAAAAGGTTTACCGCTCTATGATTGGTTCATTGTCATATCTATGTGCCTCCCATCCCGATATTATGCTAAGTGTGTGCATGTGTGCACGATATCAAGCGGCCCCGAAAGAATGTCATCTTAAGGCTGTGAAAAGGACAGTGAGATACTTAATTCATACACCAAATTTTGGCATTTGGTATCCTAAGAGGTCTTCTTTTGATCTTGTTGGCTACTCCGACTCGGACTACGCCGGTGACAAGGTTGATAGAAAGTCCACTTCGGGTACTTATCAATTTCTTGGTAGATCTCTTGTGTCTTGGTCCTCCAAGAAACAAAACTCGGTATCCTTATCCACCGCGGAAGCAGAATACATTGCCGCGGGTTCATGTTGTGCTCAATTACTTTGGATGACCCAAACTCTTAAAGATTATGGGATCTATGTGAAACATGTTCCATTGCTTTGTGACAATGAAAGTGCCATTAAGATTTCTCATAATCCCGTGCAACATTCTCGAACTAAGCATATTGAAGTTCATCATCATTTCATTCGAGATCATGTTGCTAAAGGAGACACTGATCTTAAGCATGTTCGCACCGATAAGCAATTGGCGGATATATTCACCAAACCGCTTGATGAGAAAGTCTTTTGTCGTTTGAGTGGTGAATTGAACATCATTGATGCCTCAAACTTGGAGTAGTAACTCCGTTTGGATGCATGCAAGGCATGATCCTTTGACTAATCCTTGATATTTCTCTTATGATGATGATCATATGTCCTAGATATATACATTTGTACCCTTGCATGCCATCTAACCCTTGTAGGTGCTTGGATGAATCCAACTCTATGAGATTGCAACTCACGCATATCTTGAGCAATCTCTACATCACCAAGTCTCTACAATATGGTGGTTGAAGACAAGGAAGCATCAAACCTTTCAACATATCCTTTGACAATTTATTTATATCAAATTTCATTTGGTATCAAACTTCATGATTGTCATTTTGGATACACAAGTGCTCTTCCTTGCAAAGCTAACCCATGTAGGTAGATGAACTCAAACTACAAGTGGTGCTCCCAAATTCTTGATGAGCTACATCAACCTTGAGCATCCCACACAAGTTCAACTACATGATCAAGATCAAGACCACCACTCAAGGTATGTCATTCCATCTTAGAGAAGCTTTACCCCAAGTCATGGGTCAAAGCATCTCAACAAGATGTGAATACATCAAAATGCTTAAACGAAAAATGGCAACCCCATTTTGAGCTTAAATGATGAGTATGACCTATGATCAAGTGTCTTCACTTGACTCCTAAGTCAATATACTCTAACGTAGGTGACTTTGTCGCCGACCAATTCTAGATGAAGTTCTCTAGTGTTTCTCTGTGCTCTTGCATTTGTCTCATGCATGTTTGTTTCCCCTTGTTTTTCATCTAGATTTCCTTCTTTTTCTCCGTTATGTTCTGCATTCACTGCATCTAATTCATTGCAAATCCTTCAGTTAATTCCTCAGCATTTCAACATGGGACCCCATGGTTTCTTCGACTACTGATTACCAAGTTAGGACAAAAGACTATGCTTGGGGGAGTACGTATTTCCACCGACATTTCATTCATGTTCACACATTTCATTCCAGTTGTCGGTATCCACACTCTTTCATTGTATTATCCATGCTAAATTTATTTTCTCGCTTTCTTCTTGTGTGTTTGAAAAACTTTGAGAAAATACAAAAATATTTCCTGCTTCTTTTTTATTTTCCTTCCTAGTTTAAATTGTTGTAGCACTAAAAAGAAAACCCAAAAAGATTTCCTTGTTCTTCTTTTACTTGTTGGGAGCTTTCCCGTGTAAATAGTTTTCCTTGTTTTTGTTTTTTTCCTTTTATTTGTTTTCTTCCAAGAAAACCAAAAACTCCAAAAATATTTCAATTTGTTTCTCTGAGTTTCTTTTCTGTTTATTGAGTCATACCGAGGAGAAGACCACGATGAAAATGTTGAGTGGCTCTCATATGCATTATTGTTGATCCAACAAAGAGCCCATTTTACCTTGTCTTCTCCTGTTGAATAAAATGTTGGCAGATTCCAGCTTAGTCCACGACACTCTTGCACTATTATTATTTCCATATCGTTCGGTCGTGTAAGCGAAAGGCAACAATGACGATATTCGATGAACTGGCCGTGGCAGAGAGAAACGGGTATGAACTCGACTTGTTCTGTTTTTGTAAATATGTTTAACCTAGTATCAATGATTCAGCTCATTATGATTAAACATGTTTTCAATGACAATTAGTTTCTCATGCCTTGCATAAGTAGCTAGGAGTAGATAATGATTTATCTTGGATGTAAACATTGCATTAAAATGATTGTGATGTAGTATGATGATATGGTATCCTCCTCTGAATGTTCAAGTGGCTTAACTTGGCACATGTTCATGCATGTAGTTGAATCAAAACCAACATAGCCTCTATGATATTTATGTTCATGGTGTTCATATCCTACTCATGCTAGTGTCCAATGTTACTTATGCATAATGCATGTTCATGACCGTTATTGCTCTCTAGCTGACCCCTCCTCAACCTATTTGCTAGGCTTCACCGGTACTATAAGTGGGAATTCTGCTTGTACACCAAAAACCTTGAACCCAAGTGAAAGCACAAGTGCTCCTTGGGTGATTTTGGTAATTAATGTCAACATATCTGTTGTTGGACTAATATTTCTATCTAGTATATTTCAGATGAGTTAAACAGTGGAGTAGCATGGACTAGAGGATGTGGAACCCCTTCAAGATGCTAAGGACAGAAGATTGGCAAAAGCTCAAAGCTCAATACTCTACATTTTCATTTTAGTGATCCAAGATCACATGAGTCCATAGGAAAGCCAATACTATTAAAAGGGGATGAGGTGTTGCTTAATGGCTTGCTTGCTCAAAGTGCTTAGTTAGATGCTCCAGAGCCCTCAACCACTTTCTCATTCCACATATGTCCTAAACCTAAAGTCAAACTCGGCCCCACCGGTTTGATCTATCTGGCGCCACCGAGTTCACTTGACATAGCCACTGCCAGAAACCCTAATCAGTTCGGTCTCACTGATGGGATCTCGGTCTCACCGAGATGGGCTTGCAAACTCTCTGTTGCCTGTTGCAATTATTTCGGTCCCACCGAGATGTGCAATCGATACCACCGAGTTTGCCTGACCAACACTCTGTTTTCCTTATTACCAAAATCGGTCCGACCGAGTTTCTGTAATCGGACAAACCGAGTTGAGGTTTTACCCTAACCCTAGCACATCAGTCTCATCGAGTTGATCATGTCGGTCCCACCGAAAATCCTAACGTTCACGTTTTGAACCATATCTGTCTGACCGAGTTTCTTGATTCGGTCCCACCGAGTTTGGTGAATTGTGTGTAATGGCTAGATTTTGTGTGGAGGCTATATATACCCCTCCACCCACTCTTCATTCGTGCAGAGAGCCATCAGAACATGCCTACACTTCCAACATACATTTTCTGAGAGAGAACCACCTACTCATGTGTTGAGACCAAGATATTCCAATCCAACCACAAGAATCTTGATGTCCAGCCTTCCCCAAGTTGCTTTCCACTCAAATCATCTTTCCACCAAATCCAAATCCGTGAGAGAGAGTTGAGTGTTGGGGAGACTATCATTTGAAGCACAAGAGCAAGGAGTTCATCATCAACATGCCATCTATTACCTTTTGGAGAGTGGTGTCTCCTAGATTGGTTAGGTGTCACTTGGGAGCCTCCGTCAAGATTGTGGAGTTGAACCTAGCAGTTTGTACGGGCAAGGAGATCGCCTACTTCGTGAGGATCTACCGTAGTGAGGCAAGTCCTTCGTGGGCCATGACCATGGTGGGATAGACAAGGTTGCTTCTTCATGGACCCTTCATGGGTGGAGCCCTCCGTGGACTTGCGCAACCGTTATCCTTCGTGGTTTGAAGTCTCCACCAACGTGGATGTACAATAGCACCACCTATCGGAACCATGCCAAAAATCTCCGTGTCTCCAATTGCGTTTGCACACTCCAATCCCATCCCTTTACTTTCCTGCAAATTGCATGCTTTACTTTCCGTTGCTCATATACTCTTGTCATGCTTGCTTGAAATGTATTGTGAATGTTTAAACTTGTGCAAAAACTCCACCTTAACTCGAAGAACCTAAAAACTGCCACTTTTCTTTGTTGAGGGTCTAATCACCCCCTCTAGACACCTCTTCTCGAGCCTTTAAACTTGTGATAAAACACCACCTTAACTTGAAGAACCTAAAAGAGTTCGTAAAGGTTTTTCTTTTTCACTTTCAGTTTATCAACTGAATTGCTTGAGGACAAGTAAAGGTTTAAGCTTGGGGGAGTTGATACGTCTCCATCATATCTACTTTTCCTAACGCTTTTCCTCTTGTTTTGGACTCTAATGTGCATGATTTGAATGGAACTAACTCGGACTGACGCTGTTTTCAGCAGAACTACCATGGTGTTGTTTTTTGTGCAGAAATAAAAGTTCTCGGGATGGAACGAAACTTTGCGAGGATTTTTTACACAATAAAAGAGAATTTCTGGAGCCAAGAACCACCGGAGGGGGGCACCTGGGTGGGCACAACCCACCAGGGCGCGCCCCCTCCAAGCGCGTACAGGTGGGTTGTCCCTACCTGGTGGCCCCGCTGATCCTGAAACCGACGCTATAAAATCACATATTTCCAGAAAAAAAAATCAGGAAGGAAGAATTATCGCGTTCCACGAGACGGAGCCGCCGCCGTCTCTTGTTCTTCATCGGGAGGCCAGATCTGGAGTCCGTTTGGGGCTCTGGAGAGGGGGATCTTCTATCTTCGTCATCACCAACCCTTCTCCATCGCCAATTCCATGATGCTCCCCACCGGGAGTGACTAATTCCTTCGTAGGCTCGGTTGGTCGGTGAGGAGTTGGATGAGATTCATCATATAATCTAGTTAGTTTTGTTAGGGCTTGATCCCTAGTATACACTATGTTCTAAGATTGATGTTGCTATGACTTTGCCATGCTTAATGCTTGTCACTTTGGCCTGGGTGCCATGATTTCAGATCTGAACCGTTTATGTTATCACCATTATATCTATGTTCTAGATCCGATCTTGCAAGTTATAGTCACCTACTACGTGTTATGATCCGGCAACCCCGGAGTGACAATAGTCGAGACCACTCCTGGTGATGACCATAGTTTGAGGAGTTCATGTATTCACCGTCACTACTGCAGGATGCTGCTAACGCGACACTACGATCAGAGACCCTTCGACGAAACTGTGTGCGATGCAATAATCGCAAACGAGGATGTAAAAAACCCGTCAAAAAGGTGCAAAACGTTTGCGATGGCGGAGCCATCAAACACGGTTCAGATATTATTTGCGTGTGCGATGCAGGGCGCATGGTTAACCCGTTCGAACTGTTTGCGATGAGGCATAACAACAGAAACGGGCCGCCATATCAATGTGTGTGCGATATACGGCATATAGTTCACTCAGATGAACCGTTTGCTATTAGGGAGTGCAATATAAATGGTTAGCCAGATCAAGGTGTGTGTGATATAGGGCATACGGTTCACTCAGACGATCTGTTTTCGATTAGTGAACACAACAAAAACGGTTCAACATAACAAGATGTGTGTGATACGTGGCAAACAGCCTACTCGGATGAACTGTTTGCGATGAGAAATTACAACACAGACAGTTAATATAGTTAGTTCGTGTGCGATTCTGTGTGTACAAAAAACTTTGAAAAATGCAAACTACTTGCTTGCGGTGGCTAGGAGTATCGCACACGATGCGTCTGCGAGTACTCGTGTGCGATGATTAGTATGTTACACATATGTTTCCTTATGTTAACACTTGTGTGATAAATAACACGTGTGGCACCGGATACGGTATTCGGGTTGTGTGTGTGCTCCACTTAGTATTCCCGTGCTCCAACGAATGCTTCCCGCGCTCCACATGGGTGAATTGTAAAATCCACGCCTATTCCCTCACCGGTTTCCTGCCACCAGCTAACGGCTTGCTGCATATAACCCAGGCAGCAACGCACCGCCGCGACACTCTGCGAAGATCTAGTCCTCACCCATCTACCATTAGTTATTCCAAGCATGCCAGGCAATGACCAAAGCCGCGACGTCGACGCCTACCTCCGTTATATGTTCGGCGAGGAGAACGAGCCGGAGCAGGTCGGGGAGCAAGAGCTTCATCGGCCAGTGCAGGCACCATGGCCCATCTGCAGCGATATCAGCGTCACAGTCCTTGGGAGCACAATCGACATATTGCAGAGGAGGTGTGATGAGAAGTTTGCCATCCACCATGCAAAAGATCCAGAGCTGCTCGGCAGCATGATCGACGACCCACCCGAAGATCCGCCGTCACCAGTGCTCATCGAGAGCCTGATGCCCCACAAGGAATGGGCAGAGGACCTCAGCGATTCAGTCAAGACAAAGGCAGCCCTGCAGCTTCATCATTGCCCGCGGAGGCCGTGTCAAGCTCGATCCCGATGATGTGGTGGCTAGGCTCGAGCGCATCCTTGGCGGAGTTGACGTCCCCGAAGAAGTAGAACATCACCAACGTGATATCTTGAGGATGCAGGTGATCGAGGAAATTTGCTACAAGGCCAAAGACATGGAAATGGAGCGGTTCCACGGAGTTGTCATGTGCGCAATTGCACGCTGTCAAGCTCTTCTGGAAGAGGCCCAGCAGCCCCAAGAGCCTCCCAGCGCTAGCAGCTCCGTAGGCGGAGGCGGGTCGGGACACTTGGAGTGAACGGCCGCAAGGGTGCTATGTTGATCATGGAGTCTGAGAAGACCATCGTCGGAAGGCCGCCAGCTCAGCCTTTTAGCTTATATTTTATTATAATTGTATGCATATGTTGGTCGTGAGTGTTCTGGGCCTTGCCGCATGTGGCATTTTAAATTATCCTGAATATGTAAGACAATTATTAAGAATTATTAACCGTTACCATTGTAACTTTGCCTCAACGGCGAGCAGAGCACGCGCAGGGACGCCAGAGCGGAGCGCGCAGCGACCGCCTCAACGGCGAGCAACCACGTGGTCAACCTTCTGCCATCAATTGATTTTGACCTTGTTTCTCGTCACATTGTTGATTACAACGCAATAAGTAATTGCAAATCTGTTCACACCAAGCAAACTAATATGTGTTCACACTTAGCACCGGGCTATAAAAACTACCCACTCGAAAATTACTTCACAGTTCCTCTCCTCATCACCCACAAAACTGGTTTTTTCTGTCAAGTCGTTCTGCCATGACCGGTAGGAGGAGTTTAGGGTGGACATATAACCAGACAACAAAGACCAAGGCCACGGAAGCACTAGAGAGGTCCCGCCGCGAAGCCGCAGCCGCAGCAGAGATGTCCCGGCGCGCCGCGAAGCCCTCGAACGAAATGGGCACGCGAGGGCTCTCACACGCACATTCCCGGTGTCAGCCATTGCGACGAGCCGGCGTTCCTAAAGTCCTTCGCCGGCGACGGCGACATTCTTGTTGGCGTCACTATGCAGCAGGAGCTGGTCGACGGCTTGATGAAGCTGCTCAAGATCGGCGATGCCTCGGTTGACAAGGCGACCGGCCTCATCGAGCAACTCATGGGTGACAATGCGAAGCTCCTCAAGTTGGTCGCTGAGAAGGAGGAGGACGCCGCCGGCTGGAAGATGCTGCATGAGCAAAGCAGTGCCTCGGAGATGATGCCAAAAGCGGTCGTCGAGGAACTGATGGGTGGCTTGAGGAAGCTCCGGAACGAGCGCGAGCAGGAGGTGGAGGAATCCGTGGCTGCTTTCAAGCAAAGTCATGAGGAATTGAAGAAAGAGCTGGAGGATTTCTCCGCCCGGCGATCCTTCGACGAGTAGAGATAGTAGCGACCCACATCGTTGTTTGCAATTTCCTTCTTCTCTTGCCCCCGTGTCTTCCGGGCTTTGCCGCATGTGGCATTTTAAATTATCCGGAATATGTTGGAAATATGCCCTAGAGGCAATAATAAAATGGTTATTATTATATTTCCTTGTTCATGGTAATTGTCTATTGTTCATGCTATAATTGTGTTATCCGGAAATCATAATACATGTGTGAATACATAGACCACAACATGTCCCTGGTGAGCCTCTAGTTGACTAGCTCGTTGATGAATAGATGGTTACGGTTTCCTGACCATGGACATTGGATGTCGTTGATAACGGGATCACATCATTAGGAGAATGATGTGATGGACAAGACCCAATCCTAAGCATAGCACAGGATCGTATAGTTCATCTGCTAAAGCTTTTCTAATGTCAAGTATCATTTCCTTAGACCATGAGATTGTGCAACTCCCGGATACCATAGGAATGCTTTGGGTGTGCCAAACGTCATAACATAACTGGGTGGCTATAAAGGTGCACTACGGGTATCTCCGAAAGTGTCTGCTGGGTTGGCACGAATTGAGACTGGGATTTGTCACTCCGTGTGACGGAGAGGTATCTCTGGGCCCACTCGGTAGGACATCATCATAATGAGCTCAATGTGACCAAGGAGTTGATCGCGGGATGATGTGTTACGAATGAGTAAAGAGACTTGCCGGTAACGAGATTGAACAAGGTATAGGGATACCGAAGATCGAATCTTGGCCAAGTATCATACCGGTAGACAAAAAGGGAATTGTGTACGAGATTGATTGAATCCCCGACATCGTGGTTCATCCGATGAGATCATCGTGGAACATGTGGGAGCCAACATGGGTATCCAGATCCCGCTGTTGGTTATTGGCCGGAGAGATGTCTCGGTCATGTCTGCATGATTCCCAAACCCGTAGGGTCTTCACACTTAAGGTTCAGTGACGCTAGATTTGTTATGGGAATTAGTATGCGGTTACCGACTGTTGTTCGGAGTCCCGGATGAGATCCCGGACGTCACGAGGAGTTCCGGAATGGTCCGGAGATAAAGATTTATATATGGGAAGTCCTTATTCGGTCGCCGGAAGTGTTTGGGGGTTTATCGGTATTGTACCGGGACCACCGAAAGGGTTCCAGGGGTCCACTGGGAGGGTCCACCTGCCCCAGAGGGCCCTATGGGCTGAATATGGAGGGGAACCAGCCCCTAGGTGGGCTGGGCGCCAAACCCCCCTAGGGCCCATGCGCCTAGGGTTGGGGGAAACCCTAAAGGGGGCGCCCCCCTTGGCTTGGGGGGCAAGCCTTCCCCCCTTGGCCGCCCCCCTCTAGATCCATCTGGAGGGGGCCGGCCCCCCTATCCCTTGCCCCTATAAATAGAGGGGAGGTGGGAGGGCTGCCGCACCCTTCCCCTGGCGCAGCCCTCTCCCTCCCCAACACCTCTTCTTCCTCCGTAGTGCTTGGCGAAGCCCTGCCGGAGAACTGCATGCTCCACCACCACGGCGTCGTGCTGCTGGAGCTCTTCCCCAACTTCTCCTTCCCCCTTCCTGGATCAAGAAGGAGGAGACATCCCCGGGCTGTACGTGTGTTGAACGCGGAGGCGCCGTTGTTCGGCGCTTAGATCGGAATAAACCATGATCTGAATCGCTGCGAGTACGACTCCTTCATCCGCGTTCTTGTAACGCTTCCGCGTCGCGATCTTCAAGGGTATGAAGATGCACTCCCCTCTCTCTCGTTGCTTGTCTCTCCATAGATTGATCTTGGTGATGCGTAGAAATTTTTTAATTTCTGCAATGATCCCCAGCAGTGGCATCATGAGCTAGGTCTATGCGTAGTTTCTATGCACGAGTAGAACACAAGTTGTTGTGGGCGTCGATTTTGTCAATTTACTTGCCATTACTAGTCTTATCTTGATTCGGCGGCATCGTGGGATGAAGCGGCCCGGACCGACCTTACACGTATGCTTACATGAGAAAGGTTCCACCGACTGACATGCACTAGTTGCATAAGGTGGCTAGCGGGTGTCTGTCTCTCCCACTTTACTCGGATCGGATTCGATGAAAAGGGTCCTTATGAAGGGTAAATAGAAATTGGCATATCATGTTGTGGTTTTGGCGTAGGTAAGAAACATTCTTGCTAGAAACCTATAGCAGCCACGTAAAAACTTGCAACAACAATTAGAGGACGTCTAACTTGTTCTTGCAGCATATGCCGTGTGATGTGATATGGCCAAAAGGATGTGATGAATGATATATGTGATGTATGAGATTGATCATGTTATTGTAATAGGAATCACGACTTGCATGTCGATGAGTATGACAACCGGCAGGAGCCATAGGAGTTGTCTTAATTTATTGTATGACCTGCGTGTCAATGAAAACGCCATGTAATTGCTTTACTTTATTGCTAAACGTTAGCCATAGTAGTAGAAGTAACAGTTGGCGAGACAACTTCATGAAGACACGATGATGGAGATCATGGTGTCATGCCCGTGACGATGATGATCATGGCGCCCCGAAGATGGAGATCAAAAGGAGCAAAATGATATTGGCCATATCATGTCACTATTTGATTGCATGTGATGTTTATCATGTTTTTACATCTTATTTGCTTAGAACGACGGTAGCTTAAGTAAGATGATCCCTCGCTATAATTTCAAGAAAGTGTTCCCCCTAACTGTGCACCATTGCGAAGGTTCGTTGTTTCGAAGCACCATGTGATGATCGGGTGTGATAGATTCTAACGTCCGAATACAACGGGTGTAAGCCAGATTTACACATGCAAAAACACTTAGGTTGACTTGACGAGCCTAGCATGTACAGACATGGCCTCGGAACACAAGAGACCGAAAGGTCGAACATGAGTCGTATAGTAGATACGATCAACATGGAGATGTTCACCGTTGATGACTAGTCCGTCTCACGTGATGATCGGACACGGCCTAGTCGATTCGGATCATGTACCACTTAGATGACTAGAGGGATGTCTATCTGAGTGGGAGTTCATTAAATAATTCGATTAGATGAACTTAATTGTCATGAACTTAGTCTAAATATCTTTACAATATGTCTTGTAGATCAAATGGCCCACGCTAATGTTGCCCTCAACTTCAACGCGTTCCTAGAGAAAACCAAGCTGAAATACGATGGTAGCAACTATACGGACTGGGTCCGTAACTTGAGGATCATCCTCATAGCTGCCAAGAAAGCATATGTCCTTGAAGGACCGCTAGGTGAAGCGCCCATTTTCCCACCAACTCAAGACGTTATGAACGCCTGGCAGTCGCGTAGTGATGATTACTCCCTGGTTCAGTGCGGCATGCTTTACAGCTTATAACCGGGGCTCCAAAAGCGTTTTGAGCAACACGGAGCATATGAGATGTTCCAAGAGCTGAAAATGGTTTTCCAAGCTCATGCCCGGGTCGAGAGATATGAAGTCTCCGACAAGTTCTACAGCTGCAAGATGGAGGAGAATAGTCCTGTCAGCGAGCACATACTCAAAATGTCTGGGTTGCACAGCCGCTTGTCTCAGCTGGGAGTTAATCTCCCGGATGACGCGATCGTTGACAGAATCCTTCAGTTACTCCCACCTAGCTACAAGAGCTTTGTGATGAATTTCAATATGCAGGGGATGGAGAAAACCATTCCTGAGGTATATTCAATGCTGAAATCAGTGGAGGTGGAGATCAAAAAGGAACATCAAGTGTTGATGGTCAATAAAACCACTAGTTTCAAGAAAGGAAAGGGTAAGAAGAACTTCAAGAAGGACGGCAAGGGAGTTGGCGCGCCCGATAAGCCAGTTGCCGGGAAGAAGCCAAAGCATGGACCCAAGCCTGAGACTAAGTGCTTTTATTCCAAGGGAAACGGTCACTGGAAGCGGAACTGCCCCAAGTAAGTAGCGGATAAGAAGGCCGGCAATACCAAAGGTATATATGATATACATGTTATTGATGTGTACCTTACCAGCGCTCGTAGTAGCTCCTGGGTATTTGATACCGGTGCGGTTGCTCATATTTGTAACTCAAAACAAGAGCTGCGGAATAAGCAGAGACTGGCGACGGACGAGGTGACGATGCGCGTCGGGAATGGTTCCAAGGTCGATGTGATGGCCGTCGGCACGCTACCTCTACATTTACCTACGGGATTAGTTTTAAACCTCAATAATTGTTATTTAGTGCCAGCTTTGAGCATGAACATTGTATCTGGATCTCGTTTAATGCGAGATGGCTACTCATTTAAGTCTGAGAATAATTGTTGTTCTATTTATATGAGAGATATGTTTTATGGTCATGCCCCGCTGGTCAATGGTTTATTCTTATTGAATCTCAAATGTGATGTTACACATATTCATAGTGTGAATGCCAAAAGATGTAAGGTTGATAATGATAGTCCCACATACTTGTGGCACTGCCGCCTTGGTCACATTGGTGTCAAACGCATGAAGAAACTCCATGCAGATGGACTTTTGGAGTCTCTTGATTATGAATCATTTGACACGTGCGAACCATGCCTCATGGGCAAAATGACCAAGACTCCGTTCTCCGGAACAATGGAGCAAGCAACCAACTTATTGGAAATCATACATACTGATGTGTGCAGTCCAATGAGCGTTGAGGCTCGCGGTGGTTATCATTATGTTCTCACCCTCACTGATGACTTAAGTAGATATGGGTATGTCTACTTAATGAAACACAAGTCTGAGACCTTTGAAAAGTTCAAGGAATTTCAGAGTGAGGTTGAGAATCAACGTGACAGGAAAATAAAGTTCTTACGATCAGATCGTGAAGGGGAATATTTGAGTCACGAATTTGGCACGCACTTAAGGAAATGTGGAATCGTTTCACAACTCACGCCGCTTGGAACACCTCAGCGTAATGGTGTGTCCGAATGTCATAATCGTACTCTGTTGGACATGGTGCGATCTATGATGTCTCTTACCGACCTACCGCTATCATTTTGGGGTTATGCTTTAGAGACTGCCGCATTCACTTTCAATAGGGCTTCGTCGAAATCCGTTGAGACGACACCGTATGAATTATGGTTTGGGAAGAAACCTAAGCTATCGTTTCTGAAAGTTTGGGGATGCGATGCTTATGTCAAGAAACTTCAACCTGAAAAGCTCGAACCCAAATCGGAAAAATGTGTCTTCATAGGATACCCTAAGGAAACTATAGGGTGTACCTTCTACCTCAGATCCGAAGGCAAGGTCTTTGTTGCCAAGAATGGATCCTTTCTGGAGAAAGAGTTTCTCTCGAAAGAAGTAAGTGGGAGGAAAGTAGAACTTGATGAGGTATTGCCTCTTGAACCGGAGAGTAGCGCAGCTCAGGAAGATGTTTCTGTGGTGCCTGCACCGACTAGAGAGGAAGTTAATGATGATGATCATGAAACTTCGGATCAAGTTGCTACTAAACTTCGTAGGTCCACAAGGACACGTTCCGCACCAGAGTGGTACGGCAATCCTGTCCTGGAAATAATGTTGTTAGACAATGGTGAACCTTCGAACTATGAAGAAGCGATGGCGGGCCCGAATTCTAACAAATGGCTTGAAGCCATGAAATTCGAGATAGGATCCATGTATGAAAACGAAGTATGGACTTTGACTGACTTTCCCGATGATCGGCGAGCCATAGAAAATAAATGGATCTTTAAGAAGAAGACAAACGCGGATGGTAATGTGATCATCTATAAGGCTCGGCTTGTCGGTAAGGGTTATCGACAAGTTCAAGGGGTTGACTACGATGACACCTTCTCACCCGTAGCGAAGCTGAAGTCCGTCCGAATCATGTTAGCAATTGCCGCATTCCATGATTATGAGATATGGCAAATGGACGTCAAAACTGCATTCCTTAATGGTTTCCTTAAGGAAGAATTGTATATGATGCAGCCGGAAGGTTTTGTCGATCCTAAGAATGTTGACAAGGTATGCAAGCTCTAGCGCTCAATCTATGGGCTGGTGCAAGCATCTCGGAGTTGGAACATTCGCTTTGATGAGATGATCAAAGCGTTTGGGTTTACACAGACTTATGGAGAAGCTTGTGTTTACAAGAAAGTGAGTGGGAGCTCTGTAGCATTTCTCATATTATATGTGGATGACATACTATTGATGGGAAATGATATAGAATTCTTGGAAAGCATAAAGGCCTACTTGAATAAGTGTTTTTCAATGAAGGACCTTGGAAGCTGCTTACATATTAGGCATCAAGATCTATAGAGATAGATCGAGATGCCTCATTGGTCTTTCACAAAGCACATACCTTGACAAGATATTGAAGACAATATGGATCAGTCCAAGAAGGGGTTCTTGCCTGTATGGCAAGGTGTGAGATTGAGCACGGCTCAATGCCCAACCACGACAGAAGATAGAGAAAAGATGAGTGTCATCCCCTATGCCTCGGCCATAGGGTCTATTATGTATGCCATGGTGTGTACCAGACCTGATGTGAACCTTGCCGTAAGTTTGGTAGGAAGGTACCAAAGTAATCCCGACATGGAACACTGGACAGCGGTCAAGAATATCCTGAAGTACCTGAAAAGGACTAAGGATATGTTTCTCGTTTATGGAGGCGACGAAGAGCTCGTCGTAAAGGGTTATGTCGATGCTAGCTTCAACACGGATCTGGATGACTCCAAGTCGCAGACCGGATACGTGTATATTTTGAATGGTGGGGCAGTCAGCTGGTGCAGTTGCAAGCAAAGCGTCGTGGCGGGATCTACATGTGAAGCGGAGTACATGGCAACCTCGGAGGCAGCACATGAAGCAATCTGGATGAAGGAGTTCATTACCGACCTAGGAGTTATTCCCAATGCGTCGGGCCCGATGACTCTCTTCTGTGACAACACTGGAGCTATTGCCCTTGCCAAGGAGCCCAGGTTTCACAAGAAGACCAGGCATATCAAGCGTTGCTTCAACTCCATTCGTGAAAATGTTCAAGATGGAGACATAGATATTTGTAAAGTGCATACGGATCTGAATGTCGCAGATCCATTGACTAAACCTCTTCCACGAGCAAAACATGATCAACACCAGAACTCTATGGGTGTTTGATTCATCAAAATGTAACTAGATTATTGACTCTAGTGCAAGTGGGAGACTGTTGGAAATATGCCCTAGAGGCAATAATAAAATGGTTATTATTATATTTCCTTGTTCATGGTAATTGTCTATTGTTCATGCTATAATTGTGTTATCCGGAAATCGTAATACATGTGTGAATACATAGACCACAACATGTCCCTAGTGAGCCTCTAGTTGACTAGCTCGTTGATCAATAGATGGTTACGGTTTCCTGACCATGGACATTGGATGTCATTGATAATGGGATCACATCATTAGGAGAATGATGTGATGGACAAGACCCAATCCTAAGCATAGCACAAGATCGTATAGTTCGTCTGCTAAAGCTTTTCTAATGTCAAGTATCTTTTCCTTAGACCATGAGATTGTGCAACTCCCGGATACCATAGGAATGCTTTGGGTGTGCCAAACGTCACAACGCAACTTGGTGGCTATAAAGGTGCACTACGGGTATCTCCGAAAGTGTCTGTTGGGTTGGCACGAATCGAGACTGGGATTTGTCACTCCGTGTGACGGAGAGGTATCTCTGGGCCCACTCGGTAGGACATCATCATAATGAGCTCAATGTGACCAAGGAGTTGATCACGGGATGATGTGTTACGAATGAGTAAAGAGACTTGCCGGTAACGAGATTGAACAAGGTATAGAGATACCGACGATCAAATCTCTGGCAAGTATCATACCGGTAGACAAAAAGGGAATTGTGTACGGGATTGACTGAATCCCCGACATCGTGGTTCATCCGATGAGATCATCGTGGAACATGTGGGAGCCAACATGGGTATCCAGATCCCGCTGTTGGTTATTGGCCGGAGAGATGTCTCGGTCATGTCTGCATGATTCCCGAACCCGTAGGGTCTACACACTTAAGGTTCGGTGACGCTAGAGTTGTTATGGGAATTAGTATGTGGTTACCGAATGTTGTTCGGAGTCCCGTATGAGATCCCGGGCATCACGAGGAGTTCCGGAATGGTTCGGAGATAAAGATTTATATATGGGACGTCCTTATTCGGTCGCCGGAAGTGTTCGGGGGTTTATCGGTATTGTACCGGGACCACCGAAAGGGTTCCGGGGGTCCACCTGCCCCGGAGGGCCCTATGGGCTGAATATGTAGGGGAACAAGCCCCTAGGTGGGCTGGGCACCAAACCCCCCTAGGGCCCATGCACCTAGGGTTGGGGGAAACCCTAAAGGGGGCGCTCCCCTTGGCTTGGGGGGGCAAGCCTTCCCCCCTTGGCAGCCGCCCCCCTCTAGATCCATCTGGAGGGGGCCGGCCCCCCTCTCCCTTGCCCCTATAAATAGAGAGGAGGTGGGAGGGCTGCCGCACCCTTCCCCTGGCGCAGCCCTCTCCCTCCCCAACACCTCCTCTTCCTCTGTAGTGCTTGGCGAAGCCCTGCCAGAGAACTGCAAGCTCCACCACCACGCCGTCGTGCTGCCGGAGCTCTTCCCCAAATTCTCCTTCCCCCATGCTGGATCAAGAAGGAGGAGACGTCCCCGGGCTGTACGTGTGTTGAACGCAGAGGCGCCGTTGTTCGGCGCTTAGATCGGAATCAACCGCGATCTGAATCGCTACGAGTACGACTCCTTCATCCACGTTCTTGTAACGCTTCCGCGTCGCGATATTCAAGGGTATGAAGATGCACTCCCCTCTCTCTTGTTGCTAGTCTCTCCATAGATTGATCTTGGTGATGCGTAGAAATTTTTTAATTTCTGCAACGATCCCCAGCAGAATATGCAAGACAATTATTATCTGCGCCATTGTAAATTTGTCGCCATATTATCTGTTGCCGTTTTATTTGTGGTCATATTATCCGTTGCCCTATGTGGAAATTTAAATTAGGGCGGAATACGAGTTGAAAACACGAACAAAGCAAATGCTGCCATGGTATCACAAGCAAACACCCTCCGTCCAGGTGCTTTAATTAACCCATTAATAGAGAAGTTGTGAGCGAGGCGGGCGGCGGCTGGTGCATGGAGGTCAAAGAGCTCGTTTCCCGGTGAGCATGGGCAGCCTTGCTGCTGGCACGTGTCCCGTTGAGCCTGCGAGGTGGACAGGATGCACGCGTCCCGTCGAGCCTACACGGCGGACTGCTTGCACGCGTCCCGTCGAGCCTGCACGGAGGACTTCCCGCGCTCGTCCCGTCTAATCAAACAGCTGCACGCACGCCACTGAGTATGGTTAAATTTCGACAAGGTTAATATAATACAACCATTTGCGATATTAATGTGTCAGCTTATTGTTTCAAAAAGGACTTCGTTGGCTACTAATGTGTGCGCCTCTTCTCAAACTGGACGGTTTTTTTTACCACGGCATATATGTGCCATGTCATGAAACCATGCCAAGTTTCATGTTTTTGGGTGACTTTTTGATTTACTGGGATTTAAAAACCGAGATTCTCAATGTTTCAGGACGACCACAAGTTTGTAATTCATTCCCATTACTTAAATGAGACCTAAACATGCACCCAATGACACATGTACGATTTCCCACCCATTTTGCTTCACTGGAGCATGTGCTTGTAGTTCAAATTTGTATTATGGACTACATTAAATGCGTAGAAAACTTAGTAATTAGTAATACATATACAATGGCCAAACAAACCCTGAACAGTTTCAAATTTCAGCCCGACACTCCTGTTATTCTATGTTGCCTATAGAAAACAAAGTTCAAGGCGAGAAGAGGCAGCGATTATCGTTTCGCCCACAAGAGGGGCATGTTTCCCTACCGGAACCACGAGGGTTGCGACAGGCTCTGGTTTGTAAAAGGCTTGTAATATAGCTTCGCCCAAATTGGACAATTATATGTACCATGTAGTGACACCATGCCAAGTTTCATGATTTCCTGGTGAGTTTTGGATTTACAGAGATTTAAAAACCGAGATTCGCAATGTTTGTGGCCAAGCCAGGACGGCAAGACGGTTGAATTCGTTCCCATTCGTTCCATGGGACCTAAACATGCACCCCAAGGAAACATGTACGTTTTTTCTAGCCATTTTGGTGCACTGGAGCATGTATTTGTAGTTCGAACTTGAATTATGGACATTAAATGCCTAAAAACTCAATTAGTGAATAAAAAAGGTCAAACGAACCCTGAATAATTTCAAAGTTCAGCGCGAATCTCCTGTTGTTCCGTGTCGCGTGTAGAAGAAATACGAGGCTAGAAGAGGGAGTGATTATCGTTTGGCCCACAAGGGGACACGTTTCCCTATCGAAACCACGAGAGTTCTTGCGACAGGCTCCGGTTTGTAAGAGGTTTGTAATAAGCTTGGCCCAAATTGGCAATGTTCTTACCACGACATATATGTGCCATGACGTGACACCATGCCACCTTTGATGACTTTCTGGTGAGTTTTGGATTTATGGGGACTTAAAAAACGAGATTCGAAATGTCTGAGGACGAGCCAGGACATCGGTACGGTTGTAATTCGTTCCCATTCCTGGCATGGGACCTAAACATGCACCCAAGGACACATGTATAATTTTTCTAGCCATTTTGGTGAACTGGAGCATGTATTTGTTGTTCAGATTTGAATTATGGACATTAAATGCCTAGGAAACACAATTAGTGTATAAAAAGGCCAAACGAACCCTGAATAAGTTTAAATTTTAGCACATATATCATGTCGTTCCATGTTGCCCGTGGAAGAAAATACAAGGCGAAAAGAGGCAGTGATTACGTTTCGCCCACAAGGGGAACACGTTTCCCTACCGGAACCACGAGGCTTCTTTGAGAGAAGCTCCGATTTTTGTAAGAGGTTTGTAATAAAGCTTGGCCCAAATTGGATTATGTTTTTACCACGACATATTATGTTCCTTGAGCGTGACACCATGCCACCTTGGATGACATTATGGTGAGTTTAGGATTTACTGGGATTTAAAAACAGAGATTCCAAATGTTTGAGGACGAGCCAGGATGCGGGTACGGTTGTAATTCGTTCCCATTCCTGGCATCGGACCTAAACATGCACCCAAGGACACATGTACACATTTTCTAGCCATTTTGGTGAACTGGAGCATGTATTTGAAGTTCAGATTTGAATTATGGACATTAAATGCCTAGGAAACTCAATTAGTGTATAAAAAGGCCAAACGAACCCTGAATAAGTTTAAATTTCAGCATAGATATCCTATCGTTCCATGTTGCCCGTAGAAGAAAATACAAGGCGAAAAGAGGCAGTGATTACATTTCGCCCACAAGGGGGACACGTTTCCCTATCGGAACCACGAGGTTTCTTTGAGAGAAACTCCGGTTTATAAGAGGCTTGTAATAAAACTTGTGCCACAATGGACGAAAAATTTCCTCGACATATAAGTGCCATGTCGTGACACCATGCCAGGTTTCATGATCTTCGGCTTAGTTTTGGATTTACGGGGATTTAAAAATCGAGATTGTTCTCATGAAATGTTTTCAAATAGCACACGGTTCACTCACGAAAGCCGATATTCAATGAAAACTTCGTGGAAACCATATTTTAAAGTTTCATAAAAATCTGAAAAAAAAAGTGGGATGTTAAGAAGGTGATGTTTTATTGCGACAAAAAATTTCAAGTTGAAAAACATTACGAGATGTGAGCTATGAAAAAGACAAATTCAGCCCTGAATAGTGACATTACTATTCGGCACTATTTAACGCTGATTTTGTCTTTTTCATAGCTCACATCTCGTAATGTGTTTCAACTTTAAATTTTGTGTGGCAATAAAACATCATCCTCCTAACATCCCGCATTTTTTTCATTTTTTTTAACTTCAAAACATCTTTTTCTCGTGGTTTTCACCGGTTTCCACCGAATGTTGGTTTCCGTATGATATTCTCCCCCCTGCCGCGCACGCGAATTGAGTCGTGCGTTCTGATTGGTCAGAACCCAAACCCCAAGGATCATACGTGTGCACTGTTGGATGCTCCCAGATCGAACGGCAACCCTGAGCCCTTTCGATAGCACATGCAGTACATGGGTAAGCACTGTGCGCATGCGTCGTGTAGCTCACGCTTCCTTCTCTACTAGGTTTTCATTCAAAACAGGCTACCGTTTCTCGCCACTCCTCTCATCGGTTTCCCGCCTCTTCTCCCATCGTTTTCCCGCTACCGGTGTCAGTGCTCATTGAAGGCTAGCGGCGACACACCGGCCATGTAAAATATCCCAGACAGTTTCTAAAATCACAAATGTGTGTGATAGGAGGGAGTACGTCCCATAGGGTGACCAACGTGAAATGCCTTAAAGGCAAGGAGGCAATTCTTATCAGTAAGGGTCGGTTTCCCATCCGCTAGCCTAGTTGAATAGAACGCAGAAGTTAAGCGTGCTCGGGCTGGAGTAGTCCAAGGATGGGTGACCCGGTGGGAAGTTGCATATCTCAAGCTTCATTTTGTAGATTATGTTTTTATGGGTTATTTTTTGCTCTAAAAAAATTAAAGAATGATTGACTGGACCTATCATTTTGTAGACTATCTCAAGCTTCATTTTGTAGACTATGTTTTTATGGGTTATTTTTTCTCTAAAAAAATAAAGAATGATTGACTGGACCTGTCATGGCGATTATATAAACCTACTATGTTTTTATGGGTTATTTTTTCCTCTAAAAAATTAAAGAATGATTGACTTGACCTGTCATGGCGATTATATATATAAACCTTTTTCAGGTTGCATGCAGGGTATAGGGGCAGGATGTTCTTCTCAAGCATCTCTCCCTTGTGCGGCTTATAGACGCGGCACATATCTGTGCGCTCCCCGAGGTATATATACTATCCTTTACCGACAATTAGGGGGCCCACTATATATAAACCTACTATGTTTTATGGGTTATTTTTTCCTCTAAAAAATTAAAGAATGATTGACTTGACCTGTCATGGCGATTATATATATAAACCTTTTTTAGGTTGCATGCAGGGTATAGGGGGCAAGGTGTTCTTCTTGAGCATGTCTCCCTTGTGCGGCTTATAGACGCGGCACATATCTATGCGCTCCACGAGGTATATATACTATCCTTTACCGGCAATTAGGGGGCCCCACACAATCTATCCCTTTGACCCAACAACGAGAAGGGTTTAACCATGATGGTTTCCTATCGATACTAGTAAGGTACACGTGCATTGCACACATGAGATTTAGTAACCAAATTATGAATAAATACCACACTATAGCATGTAAGCTTTGAGTCATATATGCATGTTGTAGATGTCCGTTTAATTCTTATAGTTCATCTCATCCAAAATCAATTAGTTTTATAAAAAATATTTTAAGATTCATGGAATTATGCATTGTAAAGGTAAAAACAAAAGGTGACAATTCATTTAAAAAAAGTTTGGGCAATTAAGATATGGAAGATTCTAGAGAACAAAGGAGAAGTGCTTGTGTTTTGACGTTTGTGCATTATGCTTAAGTTCAACCATGGAGTCTTCTAGATTGTACATGTGGTAGAATCTAGTGGAATGTAGATGATATCCAACGGCCAGTAGTGCTCGGATTTTCCATCTCTGTACCGTCGGATTGGCTTCATCCAACGACCAACTTTCAAAGTTATTCGCACACTATATAGGTGTATGTATATATATATATATATATATATATGTGTGTGTGTGTGTGTGTCCCATGCTAGACAAAATAAAGTGTGAGCGCATGCGTGGGACGACCCCCCCCCCCCCCCCCCCCCCCCCCCGCGCCGCCTCGAAGTTGGGAAACTGACATCGTACATATTGAACCAGGCTTGGAGTCGGGTACGGTGTTCGGTTTGTAATGTAGTTGATGGACCATCGAAGTTGTGCATTTGAGATTTAAAAACATCATACACCACCGTACCCATACATATTTTCGGGCCGCATGCAGTGTATACGGGGTCTTCTGATCGACCACGTCTCCCTTGTGCAGTTTTTTATGACGACACGCATATCTGTGGGCTCCCCGAGTGTATATATATCATCCCTTTGACCGATAATGAGGGGTATGTGTTGGCCATGAATGGATTCCTCCTAGTTCGTGTTAGGGCCGGTCACCGTCACATGTCGCTCAACCAAAGCTCGAGCTCATGCGTTGTCAGGATTCCCTCCCACATGCTCGGATTGCTGGGTTCGACCTACATCAAACCCTGCGTATCTCGTCCATAACTACCTTGCCTTCATGGTTGTTGTCTGTATCGAGAGGTAGGCACCACATCTAAATTGTACATTATTCTATATTGAAAACACACATCACCCCTTCCCAACGTACATCATTTTGGCCCGCATGCAAGAGGTGCTGGTTTTGTGGTCCCTCTCATGCGATTTTTATGATGGTTCAATCTATTGGCCCAAGCGGTTTATCGAGAACAACAACTGTAATTTGACCAAACGATAGATTCATTGGTCCGTTTTATGGTAGATCATGGCGACATGCATATGTATCACCAAAGTATCGATCATTACGTGCATCCGCCCTGCTGACACGAAGTGGGAGGTGGTGGCCAAGCATCCTAGCTAGGTATGACATTATGTCATTATATATATATATATATATATATATATATATATATATATATATATATATATATATATATATATATATATATATACTGGGCTATTATGTTACGCGTAACAGAATATTATTCTGTTACCCTACTTGAGCTGATGGTTTCAGGCGATTGTACTGATGATTTTCATCTCGTCGAACTGATCGTCTTTTCGTCAGAATGGGGCGTGTAATATATCATTAGAAAGCTCTTGACATCTACATTACAAATACATAGGAATTTTTTGCAAAATCTTTATGGTTTAAGAGCAGTTTTGAAAAAAAAACCGTTCTTTTCAAAACCAAAAACGCGAATCGTATTTTGGACTCAATTTTCAAACGGTTTGTCGGAATTGAGCAAATAAGATGGTGTTCGAAAGCTGGTGAAAATCCACATCTTCCATATATTTATTGTTTTTTCTAATTCTATACGATTTAAAAGCAATTTGGAAAACGGTGAAATTCTGGGCGAAATGTATTTTCGCGATTGTTTGCAAACGGTTTGTCGGATTGATGCAAATGATACGGTGTTGGAAAGCTATGATAAATGCGCAACTTTTTCGTATTGAAATGTTTTTCTAATTCCTTACGGTTTAAAAAAGAATTCGAATACGGTCAAATTTGATTTCGAACGCGATTTTTTTTTAAGTTTGTCGAAATGAGGCAAATAATATACGGTTGGAAAGATATCGAAAATACAAAACTTAGTCATGTTGAACGTTTTCTCAAATTCACAACTGTTGAAGAGTAATTTGGATTACGATGAGACCCATCGTGCTGTTTTTTCGTCAGAAAAAACAGAGTGCTTGTACTGATCGTGTGCGTTTGTACTGATGTATTCTTCGGAGAGTAATTTTGAAGGTTCCGAAGAAAGAGTACTTGAACTGATGTTTGCATGGGTTTGTACTAAGCGTATTTTTTACTAACTAGACTTTGCTCTGTTTTGGGTAATATTTTTGCTCGTAAGTTTTCAACGGTTTATTGTATCGTCGCACCTACTTGCATGGTTTATATCATTGAACTGAATGATATTTTTTTCAAAAAAAATGTTTTTTATTCTTTTTTTTGAACTAAACATTTTTTACAACGATGTTCTGGACTTCTCTTATTTTACGACTTGTACTTTTCCCATTTGAATTGCATGGGGTTTATTTTTGCTTGAACTTTTACAAGTTGAATTTCTATCATTTCTTTAATTTCGAACGGACCACCATTTTTAACTTGTACTGATCAATATTTTTAATTCAATCATTTTTCCTTTGTAGAACGGACCACCGTTTTTGTTTGTATCGATCAGTTGTAGAACTTGGACGTCAACGTCACAGAATTACACTTTGGACGGATCACCTTCTCCCATCTGGACTGACCACAAAACTTGCATCAAGAAACTCACAAAAACAAGGACGATTAAAACGAGATCGACAAGAATGTATGAACCATAGCATTTTTAGCTCAATAAATACTATAGACAGAACAAGCAGAACTTATTAAACAAGATGTTTTCGAAGTTTCTCACATTAACACTCTTTTATAATACAAAACCGAATGGTTCACTTTTACCTCCTCTCTTTAAAGTATTACAAACTGACGAAATAAAATGGTGAGCACAATGCATTTTTGTACCACAGTTGGTAATAGGGGCACAATACATGTAAATTGTATAAAAGGTAAGTACCAGTAAAAATGGATTGCTGGTGTTTTTATATAGTTTGTAGTACCATCACAATCAAAGCTCGTACTGACATAAGCTCTGGTCGTGCTCTGGCCAGAAAAAGATACATAAGTACACTGCGGCCAAAGTATTACAAACTAACAAACATAATCAGCCACCTCGCTAGAACAGAGCATCTCAGACGCCTCTACTCGTGCTGCTTTTCCCTGTGCAGGAGGCTGTTGATGGAGCACGCAGTGATGCAGGTGGCCATGGTAGCGACACGGGTAGTGACGCAGGTCTCCGAACTGATGGTCGCGACGAACTCGGCCACCCTGAAGCCACGGGGTTGGACTGAGCATGGCGCTGAAGTTGAGTAGAACATTTAGGAATTAGCATAAATAGGAAACAACAAACAGGTGAAGAAACCGTGAAGTGAAATGAGTTATAGAAGACAGTATGCATTTTTCTCACTAAAACAAACTTTTGTTTGTGTGCAACTTCTGTACTTGCATACATTTGGAGGGAGAAACACAGAAAATACAACCACATGGACCAACACATTTGGAGGGAGAAACTATAGACGTACATCACGGGGTAGCAAATAAAATGAACTCCAGGCACAACATTTTTTTAACTTCTTTTTGTATCTCGCAAACTGAAAATAAGAAGAAAGCAAATTAGAACACAAAGTAAGAAGAAAGCAGAGCACCAGTGCTTGTGCGGCATGGATCCGTCAACCCTTTTGCATCCTAGTTCCAGCCAGCATGAGCTAGCACCTCCTGGATCGAGCTGCAGTAGTGCAACACAACGCATCAGAGAGATAAAAAGGTGAGTAGCAGCATGTACAGGAAGGGGAGAAAGCAACTATAGCACACGAGCATCCACGGGCAGAGAGAGATGCAGCAACGGCTGGACATGCGCATTGTCAATGGAGGGATGGTAGCCTGCTTTGTCGGGCAAAGACGCTGGATCTCACCGTCAGGCACCGGCGATGGGCGCGCGGCAGTGCTCGGGGGTCCCGGGGCAACGCGACGCGGGTTGGCGGGCTTTCACTTTTTTCCTTGTTGTGTGTGCTCAACTTGGCCGGTTGCACAGTGCTAGTGAAGATGGTGGGTGTGATTCTACTTGGACTGGCGTCAACCCTCGGCTTGGACGGCTGCAAGCACCCGTGGTGGACGAGCTATTGCTCGAGGGCTGAAACTTTGTCTAAAATCACAAAACTGACGAGAGGATAATGTACGCAAACAGAATAGTAAGTTCAGAAAAAAGGTTCAGAACAAAAGATCAAAAAAGGCAAATTTTTGTCCAGCGTACAACTTTGCATAATGACAACGAAAATTTCAAAATAGTAAGTTTAAAATTTCTGTTGTCTATAAAATATAGTAAACCAAAAGTTTTCTAACGAGTGCACTTGCGTGGAGTTCCCTGGTGAACTTCTAGGCTGACATTGATTCTCCGGTTTTCTTTACACAACCAACTTTCTGTTTTTTTATAAGCGAACTGATGGAAAATTTGATGGTGCACTTCTGTATTTTATTCAAGGTGAACTGATGCACTTGCAAAGTTGACTTATTATGTTCCTTTTTCCTACTGAATTGATGTTTGTGCACAAAATTAAAAGATTAAAGGTGTGAACATTCAGTACATTTGTACCTTCGCTAGTGCCGCACTAGAACTGACATGATAAGTTAAGTTATAGTGATCCATCAATAATAGGTCAAACCCTCCTTTATGCTTTCAGTGCACTAGAACAGAGAACAAACCGATGCTCTATCAAAAGTTCAACCAGGCCAAAATTTGAAACTGGCCAAACCAGTAGTTGACAGGCAACACTCATTGTTCTCTAACACTCACAGAATACACATAGAACACACACACTTAAGTTAAGAGAACCATCCCATTTATGTTCAGAGAATAAATGCATTTAAGCTCAAAGAAAAAATGTGTTTAGGTTCAGAGAACAAAACAATCTTTAGTGTGATTTTCTACGTATGGATAATCGCAGAAGCAACATAGTTGGACTGAAGCTCTAAATTTTGTAGAACTTACAAAAAAATGTGCAGGTGGGGTTATGCTGCTGCTAGTTACTAAAACAAATGGCAGAGGATGAACAAGGGACTCACACCATACCGCGATGGCACGAGGAAGCTGCTGACCGTAGCATCTCCTTTCCTTCTCAGTATAATGTCTTTGAACCTTGTACAAGGGCGGCATTGTACTGCACAGGAGGCGGCGAGGGCTGAGCATCAAGTGGTAATTAAGGAAGGCTACCAAACAAACGGAAGTATCATTTTTTACATGACGGGTAGTGGTAGGTATTGGCTCATTGCTTTTGCCATCCAGTGGTATCAACAAGGATGTTGTAGCTCTTGTCCTTGATGGGCGCCCAGTTATCGTCGAAGAGCTTGAGGAGGCGCTTCAGGACTGGCCAAACATGCTAATTGGAGAAGCTAAGAGGCTTCATGGCCTCTAGTTCCTTTCTAGTAGCATTGGCATTATTGGAAACCATGGCCTTTAATGAAATGGTTCAGGGATCACTCTCAGTCAGCCCCATTGCTACTTGTGCTGCAGACAACATGAATATAAAGCAGATGGTGACTCATCGATTTTTCTTTATGATATATAGAAACTTACAGAATTTTGAAACTTGCACTGACGATATTTAGGTGATATATCTAAACTTTACAGAATTTTGAAGAAACCCGCTGCAAATCATTACTTATTTAGCTGATATATTTGAAGTTACAGAAGTTTGAAACTTGCACTGACGATATTTCTGCACACACACCAACTATTCTGTGATTTTAGCAATGCCACTAAACTATTTTTACTTCACTGAAATCTTAACACTTGATGGGCTAAATATAAAAAAACTACCGATTATTACAATATCAGCGGAAGTTCTCTGTTAGAGACTAAAAGAGACAGACCAAAAGAAATTTAGATCATAACAGAAATGCATTTACTGGGTTTTTTTTGTAGAGTGGACTTATGTTCCTTTCTACGTAGCACTAAACTATCGAAAGTTTGAAATCTGAACTTTTGTTCTTAAGTACCAATACTACATAACACATAAATCCAATTTGTTTATGTGTATCAATAATTTTGTTCTTTAAGTTTCTGCACTTTTTTTTGCTATAACGACTATAATCATTTCTGTACCCCTGCCAATGATATTTTTGAACTTCAATTATAAATAAAGAACACATACTATAATTTAGATTGTCAATCCACATAGGGGTCTTCTTCGGGGTAGCCTGGTTGCGGAAACAGCAGCAGCAACCATGGAGGCCTTAGACTGGACTAGGCCGTACTGCAGCAGCGCCAGCTCCACGAAAAAAAGACCGTGCTCTCCATCTAGACAAATACATCCAAGAGAAGACAAGAGAAACATCAGCACATAGACTCATTGCTTTGGCAAAATGGCAAATACGTACTACATCTGCAGAATTTGTAAAAATCTGGTGTTCCTTTTACCTCCTTGTCGCTCTTCTTATCTCAGAGGAGGACGCGGCCTTGGCGAATCATACGAGGAAGACGTAAGCAGGCATCGCTGCCGGCAATACTTGGCGCACCGGAGAACCTGCACTGAAGGTGCCTTTAAGCATCAAAAGGCAAAGTGACTACGCGAGGGACAAAATAGAAAGAGTGTGTATGTAAAGATTATAGGAAACATGTGCATTTAAGCATCTTCGCAAAAGCTTGGTACAAATAAAGCATAGGAGCAGGAAGAGAGAGATGGATACCTCCTCGCAGGCGTCCGCGTACTTGACCTTGAGGCACGAACTGGGGTTCAGCCTAGCTGCTGCATCCTCGTGCTGGTGCCGTTGAGCAGGTATGGAACTTCGGCGATGTACAGGAGCTCATCGCTGCAGCAGGATATCAAGCCTGGGAGGGCACGAGCGGCTTGGCACGAGCGGCTTCAGTGAGAGGAAGGAGTGTGGCAGGGGTCACGGTGCGCAGGAGGCCGGTGACGGAGCACGCATTGACACAAATGGCCATGGTTGCAACACACGCAGTGACGCAGGTGTCCGAACTGATAGCCGCGACGAAACTCGGACGCCCTGAAGCCATGGGGTTGGACTGATGGACGCGACGAACTCCTCCACCATGGGCTGCCGGGGGCCGCAGTGGCTCTAGTGGAGTAACTACATGATACACAATTTTTTCCATCATGCAAAGTAAACATTTGGACTTAAATAGTACAATTAGAAGTACTAAATACAACCAACCCTCTGAACTTTAAGTTTGTAAACAATATGTGTGGTGACAATGAACTAATGAACTACAGACAGTCGGGGGTTAGAAAAATAAACTACCTAAATTCCTCAACCAGAACTGTAGATATTAGGAAATTTGAACTTATAGTGATTCATTAAATCGGTGAACCCGAGTTTTTTAAATATTTTCTGCAAAAACTATGTACATTGCAAGTGCTCGTCAGATTTTTTTGAACTGACCGTATGATAGTATTTGAGCTTTTTCCAGAATATTTATTCTATTATCAGGAGCTATATAATCCATTTGGGATTGTATAAAGAAGCATACAGTGGCATACTAGGTATCTCCAGATTGCTTACAGCCTTACTAACAAAAAGATGTCAATAATTTTGTAAATGCATTTCCAGCAAGAATAATTTGTTAGCTCAAGGTTATGTCTTGATCAAAACTAATATGCAATAACGAAGACTTGGGGATTAGAAGGCAAAAGGAAAAGAGAGGAGAGGCTCTCTCACAGCGTTCCTGATGTCAAAGCAGTGTTCCTCCGGCAGATGGATGCAGATGAAGGGCTTTTTTCGACCTTGATGTAGCAGAAAGAGCAAGGGAAGTACTCCCACAGTTCACCATCTTCTGACAAACCAAAATTACCAGTTTTAGCAAAACAAAAAGAAATTGTAGACCGCAAGAATTAGCAAAATGAACCACCAGTTTGTGCAACCACAGAACTGCAGGAATTAGCGAAATTGTACTTTTGTTTCTAACGGACGCAGGGGCTAGGCGGCGCGGCACTGAGGGAGGGAGGTCGTGGCGGTGGCGTGCTGGGGCTGGCGGCCGACGGCGGCGCGCCCGGCAGGGTTTCGGCAGTGGCACGCTGGGGCAGGGGGCGGCGGAGGTGCGCTGGGGGAGGGGCCCGGCTGCGACGCGCTAAGCAGGGGCCGGCGGAGGCGCGCTGGGGGAGGGGGCGGCGGCGGCGCGCTGGGGAGGGGCCGACGGAGGCGTGCTGGGGAGGGTGCCGGCGGAGGCGCGCTGGGGCGGAGGCGCGCTGGGGGAGGTGGCCGGCGCTGGCGCGAGTAGGTGGTCGTGGCGGCGGTGGAGGGGTCGGGTTGGGGTCGACATATTGCATCCACTGGCATCAAAGTTCGCCACTATGATAATAAAGCACAAGCAGACAGCAGATTACATACACTGGGCATCAAAGATCGCCACCAGTGCAAATAAACACGTCGACAAAATAATATACAAAACTGACAGCACTTCAATAGAGTTCAAGAAAGGTTAGCCCTGCTGGGGAGCTGTAGTGCAAGCAGCTGAGCAAGCTGATGAGACTGCGCTTGTTTCACACTTATATCCTCCTCACTCTGAAAGATAAACAAGCAGACAGATGACAGGTTTTGCACATAAAAGTACCAGTGCTGATAATTCATCACATTTCTTACTGACGAATAAAGTGACACAGTTTAAAATTGCATTAACATAATATGGTATTGTTCAGGTCAAGACATGGCAGGAAATGACATTGTGAAGGAGTTGGCAGCTTCACGACACCACTGGATTACAGATCAAGAACTCATAAGTATCAATGGTTAGTGTGCTGTCAATTTATCCCATTCCAGATTGGCAAATAAAGAGACGGTTTAAATAATAGTAGGATGATATGACATTGTTCATGTTAAGACATTGCAGAATATGACATTATGCTGTAGTGGGTAGGTTCACCACACCACTGGATTACGGATCAAGAACAGAAGCATACATGCAGTGCAAAAGAAGATCACTTGCTCTGTATAGTTTAATTTACATGGTATGAAGAAGGAACTTGGTTGTACAATTGAAAACTTAAATTGAGAAGGACAAACTTTTGTTTATGAACTACATAATAAAATTTAAACATGCAATTTGATGGAAACACAAAAAATAAACAGCTATTGCAGTCATGCCTAACCAAATATACACAACAAAGTTTGAAGGCTTGAGAAGGACAAACCCACATTATTGGTGAAGACAGGCTCTATAAAGCCCTTGTCCATGCTGATGGGGGGGCAATTCAAGAAGTGTACCACAAAATCTTCTTCATAAGCATTGCCTTTATTCTATATTTTGTTAAGAGTAAATATAGATGTGATAATATAAGAAAAAATGGAGAATATTTAAGATAAGATGAAGAGTGATGCTACATAACCAAGTAGCTATAAATGTAAGTACAACGATACAGGCAAAAGGTACAGCCAAGAGCAATGCACAGCTAAACTTCTTCAGTACCATCGGTGTTATCGAACCTTATGGTAAGAGTAAATATAGATCTGATGTGTAGAAAATGGAGGGCAAAGGAAAATAAGCTGCAGAGTGATGGTACATGAACAACTACCTGTCAATATAAGTACACTAATAAAGGACAGCAAGTACTTACAAGAACAAAGCAGAGCTAAAAAATTTCATTGGCATTGGATATATTCTACACTAATGTAACCATTTATACAGATCAGATAATTTGGAGCGAACAATTGATAAGCAAGCTATCATGCATACTGCTGTCACATAAGGAACCAGGTATATATGCAAGTACTATGACACAGGACAACGGGTACTAACAAGAGCAAAGCAGCGAGCAGCATATTTGCGATATCCTGTCGTTCTTTTCAAACTGGAATTCTTCTTCGAGCAGATTTCCTGCAAAAAAGATCCGTAAGGCACATGCGGAAAAGTAGAAGTTCAAATTGTCATGTGATTTCATAGACAGTACCTCATCCTGGGAACGAGGCCAGTGCATAACAAGGTTTTCCCATTCAATGTCTTCTAAATTTAGCAAAGGAGACTTCACCGGAAATTTGTTTATAGACTTGCCATCAAAGTGTGATTTCCTCAGGTAACACCGATACTGCTGCAATGCTTCCTTGAAAAGCACAAGCAAGCTTTGCTTGTCATGACTATCCAGATTGACCCTCGCCCACTTACAACAATGTAATGTAAATCATTGATGTGTTCAATAAGCAGAAAATAGGAAAATAATAACCATGAATAATAGCAATTACACGTAAGTTGGACAGGAAGATGTGAAAATGGTGTTTGTCTTCACTATAATCTTCCCATGATGGGAATATATGCACGTAGTCCCTAACAACATTGAAAGCATTGTCTTTTAAACTGGGAATAACTGGAATGGGGTTCCAATCTGCAGGAATTGGCCGTCTTTGCAGTTGGGATAGGTCTTCGGCCGGTGGACTTGCTGTACTTTTTGCTGGAGTGGGATTTTTCTGTGGTACGGCTGGTGCTATGGCAACTGAAATCGGTATACCTTTTGCTGGAGTGCAGGTCCTGTGTGGTGGGGCTAGTGGTGTGGCCAGTAAAGTATGGGTACAGTCTGCTGGAGTTGGTCCTATGTTTTGTGTCACTGGTTGTGCAGCCAATATAAGTGGGGTGCTGTCTGATTTCTCCGGCACCACCACGCTTTTCAAGGACTTTGCTGGTGCTCCTTCAAGTTCGGCAATCACCCTCTTCCTTTTTGATGTCTGATGCACAAGAACAACATTTGAGTGGAAAAACATTGTATATATGATGACAGATGGAATATGTATTGATAATGGATGGGCATGGCATCTCGACATATATGATGAGTAAACTAAGCAGATGGCGGTGCAACAAAGTAGAAGAAATGCAAGACAACATATGCAAGATACGGGCAATCAATAAAACATTGCCAAATTAGAACAGGCACCTTGATGGGTGAACAGGACATGCCATCTGCCTTTGACTCCTCGAGGTTAGAATAGTCATTAGGATAATATTCTGAACAAGGATCAACAGGTGGGGAGCGTATGAGTTTCATTGCATCCAGAATGGCACTCAATGCCTTGGTGCCAATTTTGTAAGTCATTGCAGTGTTTAGCTTCAAGAGTGGACTGCTGCTAGTGCGACACAAAGCAGCTACACAGATCATAGTGTAGATATAATGAGAAAACCGTAAGCATCAGAGTAAAATCAGCAAAGTGGAACTTGCTGGAATATATGTGCTAGTATTGCCGGTACGGCTAGAAAGGCTTCAGATACCAGCTCTCTTCAACTGAAGGTGCGGTACTGTTAATATCAGTGTAACTCTCAAAGGCGACACAGCTCCCCGCATTTCCTTGCTATTCTTATAGGATTCAAGAGGGTAGGCCACTACAAATCCTATTCCCATGTTTACAAAATCCTACGAATCAAAGAGGCCTGAAGAGTTCAAAGTGTCCATCACAACCGATCGTATAGACCTTTACACTGCAAATGTCCCTGCTCATCTTCACTACAAGGAACATACTGTACTACTATCATACTCCCTCCATTCCAAAATATAAGTATTGGTAGAGATTTCCACTATGGATCACATACAGATGTATCCAGATACATTTTAGAGTGTAGATTCACTCATTTTGCTCCATATGTACTCCATGGTGGAATCTATACAAAGGCTTGTATTTAGGAACGGAGAGAGTACTTATTAAAGAAGAATGGAAGAGGAACATGCTAAAGAAGAGCAAGCAGATTTTGGATAATAAAATGTTCGTTGCGTAGTGCCCACACATGATGAACCAGAGCGCATTAAGAAAGCAACTCCCTGCTGTCTCTCTATATGTGGTGCACGTGCATTTCGAAAGTAAAGTAGGAACATTAGCTGACCAATTAAATGTTATCTGTTTTAGTAATATAAGCATCATATCAGATTCGTACTTGAGCAACAAGTTTGGAATTATGAGTGGCACGTTGTTTAGCTTGATGGATTCAGGAGCAGTGCTAAGCAGGTACGATGATGGTACTGAATATAAAGGCATGTCTGCATGCAAGTCGCGTGACTTTTGTCATTTGGGTCAGTCGACCATTTCAGGCGGTTGGATGAAGATCCTATGTCTCCTAACCCTTCTTCTTCCTCGTCTCTGATTCTTCCCATACAGAATACCGCACGGGCCGCCGGCCGGACCACCGCCCCCCACCGCCTGTGTTCCTCCGCCACCCCTGCCCCCACCCGTGTCGAGTTTTCTTCATTCGGCGAGGCCCCACCATCGCCCCCCCACAAACATCGTCCCCACCCGAGCCCCTTCGTTCGCACCGGCGAACTCCGGCGAGCTCTGAAAAATCGACTAACCCAATTTTGAAATTTAGTCTACTGTGATTTAACTAGTGTGGAATATAAAAGGGGAAAACCATAAGCATTGGGAGTATAGTGTTGAGCGTACCATGCCGGATCTGAAGGTGCAAACCGGACAAAGGCAACTTCGCAACCAATGTTTGCTTTCAACTAGCAAGTAAGTGATGGACGAGAAATTAGAGTAAAGCAGTGGCGATCTATTTTCTTGCTGCGATAAATAAGTTGAGCAGATACAAAAGAGTACCGCCTCTGGTGCAGCGCCGTGTATGCATCTGCTGAGAATTTGACGGTGCTGCGGTAGTGATGGCTGTCAGCGGCGTGGAAGCAGATCTAGGAGGGTAGACGGTGGCGGCGGAGCGCGGTGGATGAGGGAGTCCTGGACTAAGGGGTCCTCGGGCGTCTGACCTGTTATCTATGGGCCGGACTGATGGGCTGTGAAGATACGAAGGCCGAAGACAATACCCGTGTCCGGATTGGACTCTACTTGGCGTGGAAGGCAAGCTAGGCGACCTATTATGAAGATTTCCTCCTGTGTAACCGACCTCATGTAACCCTAGATCTCTCCGGTGTCTATATAAACCGGAGAGCATAGTCCGGATAGGACAGATTCATTACCATATACTCACAGGCTAGACTTCTAGGGTTTAGCCATTACGATATCGTGGTAGATCAACTCTTGTAACACTCATATTCATCAAGATCAATCATGCAGGAAGTAGGGTATTACCTCCATAGAGAGGGCCCGAACCTGGGTAAACATCGTGTCCCCCGTCTCCTCTTACCATCGATCCTAGACGCACAGTTCGGGACCCCCTACCCGAGATCCGCCGGTTTTGACACCGACATTGGTGCTTTCATTGAGAGTTCCACTGTGCCGTCGACAAAGGACTCGATGGCCCCTTCGATCGTCAGTAATGACGTTGTCCCGGGAGAAACCTTCCTCCCCGGACAGATCTTCGTATTCGGCGGCTTTGCACTGCGGGCCAACTCGCTTGGCCATCTGGAGCAGATCGATAGTTACGCCCCTGGCCATCAGGTCAGGTTCGGAAGCTTGAACTACGTCGCGGATATCCGTGGAGACTTGATCCTCGAGGGATTTGAAACCGCGGCGATCGCTCCCCCTTTCTCTGATGAACATGACTTAAATCTGTCATCGGGGCACACCCAGGAGATGGATCCTGTTGCTGCAACGACCTCAACACTGAAGTAGATCATCCCCTCCGAGGCCATAAAGTCCGCGGCGTTGGAGC